>NC_082650.1:52038280-52639114 GCF_028023285.1 Balaenoptera ricei
ACTGGTTTCTGTTTTATATAAATAGCCTTTTAAGAGTATCAGGCAGGGGCTTCCCTGGTGGCGCAGTGGTTGAGAATCTGCCTGCCAACGCAGGGGACACGGGTTCGAGCCCTGGTCTGGGAAGATCCCACATGCCGCGAAGCAACTAGGCCCGTGAGCCACAACTACTGAGCCTGCGCGTCTGGAGCCTGTGCTCCGCAACAAGAGAGGCCGCAATAGTGAGAGGCCCGTGCACCGCGATGAAGAGTGGCCCCTGCTTGCCGCAACTGGAGAAAGCCCTCGCACAGAAACAAAGACCCAACACAGCCAAAAATAAAATAAATAAAAGAAAAAGAAAAAAAAAAAAAAGAGTATCAGGCATATAGGCCTCTCTCATAACATTTCATCCCTTTGCAGTTTTGTTTCTGGTGTATTATTAGGAAAAATAAAGAGCAATAAAATAATATTGAATGGTTCTCTTCAAGTGGTTAGTCTTGTTCTTTTCTAGTTTTCTGAATGCCCCAGGTTTCTTATACAGTGATTAGTCCATCTCCTTTTCATAAGCTACACAGAAGCTTGAGAATTGCCCTGAATTTTGCATAGGACAAGTAACAAATATCCATGGCTTCATTCTAGCCAAGTAGACTATAAGTCTTCTTAATTTTTCTGAATCAACGAATTGTGAACATAATGTACTTACACATCTGCATGTTCACACTGTATTTGGCAGAGAGTAGGGCTTTCCTGCAGTAAGCCAGTCTCTCTCTTAATGGTTAAAGCCAGGCAAGTAATTTCACCTAAAAATGTGAATTCTCCAAGAAGAATTCATTCTGTGCTCTGCCAGTTGTATAAGTTTTAAATTTAGCTGGGTAAATTCCAAATGGCACTGAATTTTATTATGAAGGGTAAGTGCAAGAATAAAAAAAAAAACTCACTATAAAGAGGAAAAAAGGTAACTTTACATGGGAGAAATCTGGCTGACTTCACCTTAACCAAGTGATCCAATAATAGGACAAGCTGACATCACGTGCTTTCTGATGTTGGGCACTGAGAAAGCTTCAGCATTCCTTCTGTAAGGACATTCCTGACAAAAATGAACGACATGAAACTGGTCATGAGGAAGAGGACAAACTCAAGTGTATAATGTATCTCAGATACATTCTTTAAAATTGCCAATGTCTTAAATGGCAAAAGGGCAGGAGGATTGCTCTAGATGGAAGGAGACTAAAGAGATAAGGCATATATAAATAAACTACAAGGATATATTGTACAGCACAGGGAATATAGCCAATATTTTATAATAACAAATGGAGTATAATCTATAAAAATTTTGAGCCACTCTGTTGTACACCTGAAACTAATATAATATTGAAAATCCACTATACTTCAATTAAAAAAAGAAAACTGCAGAATATTACTGATGTCACAAAATTCAGAAATTAACATAATTTTACTAACTGCCTAACACCATTCTATATTTTTTTGAGGTTTTTGCTGTTGCATACTCGATCACTTCTACATATGACAATAATTTTATAATATTTTACATAGAAAAAATTTTTAAAAATTACATTCCTTCCTCCAGCATGGAGAATAAAATTTTGTTCTTTACTAATGATAGTTTAGGAAAAAAATAGTGTCATATATCATTATTTGTAATGCCATGTAGATTTTGGGGCTTGTCAAATTTAGGAAGTCTCTATCAAGTTTCTTTCATTTTATGAATTGTCATATTTATGGGCATTTTGAATTTTCTTTGTGCAGTGTTAAGCTTAAATACTCTGAACTGACATTCCTTAACCAATTTGTTACCAGTGTGAATCTTGTAAAGAATTTTATGTTATCTTCGTTTTGTGTCAAATCAGTAAAAACTTTAAACGTTAAAAAAAAGAGAGAGCAATAATGAGGCAGTGCTTGATTCTTTATTTTTAATATATTTATTTATTTATTTATTTTTGGCTGCATTGGATCTTTGTTGCTGCACGTGGGCTTTCTCTAGTTGCGGCGAGCGGGGCCTACTCTTTGTTGCAGTGCGCAGGCTTCTCATGAGGTGGCTTCTGTTGTTGAGGAGCGCAGGCTTCAGTTGTTGTGGCACGTGGGCTCAGTAGTTGTGGCTCACGGGCTTTAGAGCACAGGCTCAGTAGTTGTGGCGCACAGGCTTAGTTGCTCAGTGGCATGTGGGATCTTCCCAGAGCAGGGCTCGAACCCGTGTCCCCTGCATTGGCAGGCAGATTCTTAACCACTACGCCCCCAGGGATGCCCCATGTTTTGTTTTGTTTTGTTTTAGGACTACCCAGATTACTACCACTGGAAAATTTATTGAGCTGTACCCTCAATGTATTTGTGCACTTTTATCTATTTGTGTTATTCTTCATTTAAGAAGTTGTTTTAAACTACTCAGGTAATTCTGAAGCATAACCAGGTTGAAGAAGACGTCTTTGACTTCAGTAGCAGGAATAGGATATGGAGTAGAGATTTTGGATTGACTTTCTTAGCTCTGACTTTTTAATATTATGTTCTATATTTAGATATGACTTTAAAAGCTCCTTTCAGTGCCAGATCTGATCACTCTTGCTGTATTCTCAGCTTTTGCCTCCCTTGTTAATATAGGTAACCTATTTTATAGTTTTCCAAAGAAATGTTATTAAGTAGTGGTGACATTTAACTAGTATTTGGCTTATAATGATTACTAAAAGCATATTTTCAATGTGGAATAAATAGTTTTTATAGACTTTATGGATTCCAGGCAACCAACTTAACTTTTTGAGGGGCAGATGATTATAATTCTCTGCTTTTTAAGTGTTAGTTTGGGCCATAGCCCTGACATAGCTTTAAATTATGGTTAATTTGCGATTTCTTACATGTATGACAATAGTTGATGTAAATATTTATAGGAGCCTCTGTCTTTGCTTTGCAGAACATTCATAACTCCATGAATGAAACTGAAAAGTCTAAAATAGGCCAAGGTTACTTAAGCTCACCTTCAGCATTTACTAATAACACATACCTACACAAATAGCTGACGGCTGTGTCTTAGTTTATGGTTCCTGCCTAATGATGGACTTTAGTTTTGCTTGTCTCTGATCTTGCCTGTCTCTGGTCACTGTTCCTCAAATATTGTTATTTCATACAAATGGCTGAGTTTGACACTTTTACCTGTTAGGTAAAATGAACCATAGCTAGAGGAAAACAGTGGTTTCTAGTTTATGCTCAGCTTGAGCAACTAGGGCAGCTTTTCTTTTTTTTCCTTTTTATTTATTTATTTATTTATTTGGGCTGCTCCAGGTCTTAGTTGTGGCACATGGGATCTTTGCTGTGGCATGCGGGCTCTTAGTTGCGGCATGCAGACTTCTTAGTTGCGGCATGTGAACTCTTAGTTGCAGCATGCATGCAGGATCTAGTTCCCCTACCGGGGATCAAACCTGGGTCTCCTGCATTGGGAGCATGGAGTCTTACCCACTGGACCACCAGGGAAGTCCCTAGAGCAACTTTTCTTGAAATTAGGAGGAAAATATGAATGTAAGGATGAGAAAATACTAAATCTTGCCTTTTAAATTTCAGAGGTTTTAGTCATCTTAAGTTAACCATAGTTAAGTCTGATTTACGTTTAGTTTCAGAATGCAGCACTTTATTTGTCTCTGGATAAGTCAAGAGCATTTTAAATGATATCCAAAAGAAAACCTCTGAAGAATTTTTGCTATAATTTGCCTCAGTTGTCTGTCTCTTTTCCATATTCTTCAAGCAGATAAAACTTAAAAGTAGCTAGAACCAACCTTTTTCTTTTTTTAAGAAATAACTGACATCTAACATTGTATTAGTTTTAGGTGTACAACATAATGATTTGATATTTGTATACATTGTGAAATGATCACCACAATAAGTCTAGTTAATATCCAGAATCATACATAGTTACCAAAAAAATGCTTTTGTGTGTGGTGAGAATAGAACCATCTGTTTTCATGCTGCCCCTTAGTAGTACATGTAGCTAATCTGTTGAATTCATAGTAACTTCTCTGTTATACTTTTTTGATTTAAAGATATTTTCCTGTTCAGAGATGTTTGTTAACTCCTGGTGCTCACAGGAAGTTACCTTAGCCAGACATTCAGGCTTTTCAGTTTTAATTCCCATCATCTCCTATGGTTTAGAATATACAAGAATTACTTCCTAAATATACTTCTTTCTTCTCTGCATGTAGTTCACACTATTTTCACCATTCTCAACTGTCTTCCTGTAGTATGACTGACTCCATGTGTTAAAGGAATACTGACCAAACCAATCATCAGTTCCTTTATGCTTTTTCTTTTTTCTTTATACAAATGGTATCATACTGTAGATAGATACTGTTCTGAAACTTCTTATACTTTACACGTCTCAGGCAGGCTTCTTGATCAGTCTATGGCTGAGTTATATTTTCTAAAAGCTGTATAATAATTCATTTTATATTTGTAACAGTTTAATAAGATTTTTAGTTTTCTGGGTTTTTGTGTGTGTGTTGTATTTTTTTTGTTTTTTGCTATTATATAAACAATGCTAAAGTAAATTTCTATGCACTGATACCTTTCTGCATATGTGGAAATATTTGTAGGGTTAATTCCTGGTGGAATTGTTGGCTCGAAAGATAAATGCATTGGGACTTCCCTGGTGGCGCAGTGGTTGAGAATCTGCCTGCCAATGCAGGGGACACGGGTTCGAGCCCTGGTTTGGGAAGATCCCACATGCTGTGGAGCAACTAAGCCTGTGTGCCACAACTACTGAAACCTGCGCGCCTAGAGCCCGTGCTCCGCAACAAGAGAAGCCACTGCAATGAGAAGCCCACACACCACAACAAAGAGTAGCCCCTGCTCAACGCAACTAGAGAAAGCCCGCGTGCAGCAACAAAGACCCAACGCAGCCAAAAATAAATAAATAAATTAATTAATTGAAAAAAATTTTAATTAAGCTAAGAAAAAAAAGATAAATGCATTTAAAAGAGTGATAGATATCACCAAAACACCCTCCTTAAAGGTTGTACCAGTTTTCACTATTATCAGCAAGTTTTTTAGATGCCTATCTATCTTCACCATCATTGGGTATTAAAATTTAATACCTGCCTGTCTGACAAATGAAAATGGGATCTTACTGTTTTGACTGGCATTTCTTGTGTGAGTGAAGTTGAACATTATTGACATAGTTTTTGTGTGTTCTGCCTGTTCTGTTTGTCAGGTTATTCATCTTTCATTAGTTTTTAAGTTCTTTACATTTTAATGAAATTATTTCTTTGTTTTTTATTGTATATATTTGTCTACAGTTTTTTGTGGTCTTTCAACTTTTTGTTTATGGTGTATGATATTTTTAACCATGTAAATTTAACTTTTTATATGCTTATCTTGTAACCTAACATATTTTAGGCTTCATAAGGGCTGGGACTGCATCTTACTCATTGTTATATTCCTCATCTTATCTAGCACTATGCCCTTTTATAGATGCTCTTAAACTGTAGTAATAGTTGCATCCTCCCAAAACTGTAGGGGAAACAAATTATCCTTACTCTTTTCTCTTTAGAAAACCAAAATAGAATATTTTATAAGGGTTAAATAAGTTGAAAGTGACCAATCATGAGAGTTTGTAATCAACAGGGATAGTCCAGTGGCTTAAACAAAAAACCTCAGCATCTTTCATTTGTATTTTGATCAAGTTAAATTGCAAGTCCTTGTGATGATCGGGGAGAAGTTAACAGGCACACTTACCACTCTAAAAATAATGGGCAAATAATACTAAGAATTACTTGATGTGACTTTATCAAAACTCTAAACAAACACACGAAAGGATGCTCAACATCACTAATCATTAGAGAAATGCAAATCAAAACTACAATGAGGTATCACTCACACCGGTCAGAATGGCCATCATCAAAAAATCTACAAACCACATGCCGCGGAGCGACTGGGCCTGTGAGCCACAATTGCTGAGCCTGTGCGTCTGGAGCCTGTGCTCCGCAACAGGAGAGGCCATGGTAGTGAGAGGCCCGCGCACCGCGATGAAGAGTGGCCCCCGCTTGCCGCAACTGGGGAAAGCCCTCGCACAGAAACGAAGACCCAACACAGCCAAAAATAAATAAATAAATAAACAAAGTAAACAATGCGTTTAAAAAAAAAATCTACAAACAATAAATGCTGGAGAGGGTGTGGAGAAAAGGGAACCCTCTTGCACTCTTGGTGGGAATGTAAATTGATACAGCCACTACGGAGAACAGTATGGAGGTTCCTCAAAAAACTAAAAATAGAACTACCATATGACCCAGCAATCCCACTACTGGGCATATACCCTGACAAAACCATAATTCAAAAAGAGTCATGTACCACAATGTTCATTGCAGCTCTGTTTACAATAGCCAGGACATGGGAAGCAACCTAAGTGTCCATCGACAGATGAATGGATAAAGAAGATGTGGCACATATGTACAATGGAATATTACTCAGCCATAAAAAAACGAAATTGAGTTTTTTGTAGTGAGGTGGATGGACCTAGAGACTGACATAGAGAGTGGAGTAAGTCAGAAAGAGAAAAACAAATACCATATGCTAACACATATATATGGAATCTTAAAAAAAAAAAAAAGGTTCTGAAGAACCTAGTGGCAGGACAGGAATAAAGACGCAGACATAGAGAATGGACTTGAGGACACGGGGAAGGGGAAGGGTAAGCTGGGACCAAGTGAGAGAGTGGCATTGACATATATACACTACCAAATGTAAATTAGATAGTAGGAAGCAGCCGCATAGCACAAGGAGATCAGCTTGGTGCTTTGTGACCACCTAGAGGGGTGGGATAGGGAGGGTGGGAGGGAGACACAAGAGGGAGGGGATATGGGGATGTATGTATATGTATAGCTGATTCACTTTGTTATACAGCAGAAACTAACACACCATTGTAAAGCAATTATACTCCAATAAAGATGTTAAAAAAAACACAAAAAACTCTAAAGCAGTCCTCATATAAAGAGAAATTATAACCAGCTGAGAAAACAATGAAATTTTCTTAAGCTAACCATGATCCTTTTTTAATATATAATCTATCAAACTCTTAGCTAATCATAGAAAGGAATGGACTTTTTCTCCCTCCCACTACCCGTCTATTAAAGTGAATCAGATATAATCATGCTTGTGTCAAAAGTTCAAAAGGGAAAATGGAGGTAAAATGAGCTGCATTGGCATTCTTCCCTCAACATTGTACCTGTAAGCTTGATATGTTGTTTCAGAGATTAACTTTATAGACTTCCGTACCCATAAGTATGAAAATTCTTAGGGAACTCTATTCACAAGCTTGATCTTAACATATTGAATAAAGAGAGCAGCTAATCCCTTTTGTAAAGTAATTTGAGAGGAGGGAATTCAAAATGTAAAGTCTCACCTGCAGAAAACACTCAATTCTGTAAAGGCCTTTCTATCTTTAGACACTTACAAAGACTTAATATTTTAATGCGGAAGGGTGAACTTGGTTAAAAAGCCAATGGGTGAAATTAGAGAGAAATAATCCAGTGCTTTCTTTCTGGGAATTATCATCCTGCTCTCCAGGGGACCTAATTTTATTCCCTGTGGGGAGTGAGAATACCCCTCTGTACAGCAAGCCAGCATCTCTAAATATAAGCTTGACTTTTAGTATAATAAGAGTCTTGTTAGGTGCAATTTTGCTCTTAGTCATTAATACAATGAACAAATGTTGTGGTTACCTGGGAAAGAAAATTCAAGTGCTTTTAAACCTCTTGTGAGATTTGGTTTCATGCTTGAATCCTATACAGTGTTATGCCCAATAGCATCTGTAGAAGATTCCAAGCTATAAGGTATACTACATAGAGAAGTTAATACACGTTGGAAAAAATTGAAACCACTGCAAAATGGGTTTATGGTCCTGAATAAAAAGCTTTACTTCTGCTGAATGACACTTACTAGTGGCATTAAGTTTAACAAATGATTGGAATTTTCTTAGGGGTGAATTTTACATGATGATGATGTCCCTGTAAGAAGCCAGTCTTTCCTTCGGGTGACACTTTTTCTTTTCAGCTTTAAAACAGTTTGTCATTCTACAAGTGTAAAGACTGAATAAAGGACAAAATATAATCTGAGAGTATATAGTATTAAATAGCATTTTCAGTATGGTATGGCATTAATTGTGTTAGGTCATTTCTGTCCCTACCAACTTTGTGATATTATGTGCATTTTAAAATCTATTCTTGATTATAAAATTGTAGTGGTATACAGCTTCTGCTAATAGCCCTCAATCGTAAACCATTTTAAATTGTATTTGGTAGTATATTTTCTCTTTAGGATCAGTAAAAGATAATAGAAATCTTTCTTATTACTTTAAGTTTAGAATTTGACAGAAGTAGTCATTGCGTTCTTTCTTGTAAAAATAGTCTTCCATTCCGATGTAACCTCAAGGTACTGGGCATTATGTTTTCAGTTCCTAAACTTGCCCTCAGCCTGTAAGCTCTGGATAGATGGACCTTATGTGTATGACTCCTAATTTCCTATTGGTGGTAAGAGTGCATTGCACTCTTTCCCTGCTGTTTTCTCGCATTTTTAAGAAGACTATTAAGAATAATTCTGCATTCTTTTCTTTCACTATGAAACATCTAATTTAGTCATAATAACAAAATATTTTGTATTTCATTTCAAAGTAGTTAAGGTCTGTTTCCCCTATGAGCATTGTATACTAAACTGTATAGCAATCAGAGCTAGCTTCATCTCACTCCTGACATTTTTACAGCTTACTGAAATAGAAAAACTGACCTATATTTATGTAACTGACCTCAGGCAGAATGACATCCAAAAGCATATGTACAAATGTGCATTTTTAAACGTTGTATTCTGGGCTTCCCTGGTGGCGCAGTGGTTGAGAATCTGCCTGCCAAGGCAGGGGACATGGGTTCGAGCCCTGGTCTGGGAAGCTCCCACATGCCGCGGAGCAACTAGGCCCGTGAGCCACAACTACTGAGCCTGCGCGTCTGGAGCCTGTGCTCCGCAACGAGAGGCCGCGATAGTGAGAGGCCCTCGCACCGCGATGAAGAGTAGCGCCTGCTTGCCGCAACTACATAAAGCCCTCACACAGAAACGAAGACCCAACACAGCCAAAAATAAATATAAAAAATAAATAAATAAATAAAAGTTGTATTCTAGTATAAATAAAATACGTTTTTAACAGCCATGTAAAAAATGTACTTTTTTACATTTAAAGGTAAAATGTCATCTTAATAACTTTATGATTTTCTTATATTAACATAACTAGGCTTGCCATATTATCAATTTGACAAACAGGTCCTCCCCCAACCCCCCACTTTTTTTAAGTCCCTGTAACATGCTTCAATTTAGGAGTGATTTTCTGTTTGTTTCAGACAAATCTGCCTATTTTCAAGCTGAAGGAATCTACCGTTAGAAGAAGATACAGTGACTTTGAATGGCTGAGAAGTGAATTAGAAAGAGAGAGCAAGGTAAGAATTATTTGTGATGTGACTTTAAAACAAAACATTCCAAATTTTAATGTTTAAGACTTCTCAGGAGAATTATCTTGAATAAAGTGAGTAAAAGCAAACATTTTTTTTTTTTCAAATAGTTCACTTTCATTTTACTTTATAGGAGATGGGGGAAATGTGCAGTTTTTCCTTAGAACTCTTCCTTCTCATGTCTACTTCAGTGGCCCAGTTGAGGCCTTTGCTGACTCACACTTAGATAACTCTTCTTAGAACTTTCTTGCTATTGCTTCCTTCCTTTCCGTGATCTTCCTGTCCCACCTTCTTCTCCTCCCCTTGCTAAGTTTCTCTTCTTTAGTACATCTCCTATATCAGTGTATTTCCAATTTTTTTTTTTACTGACTCCATACTTTTTTTTTATCATCACACATTTACATATAACAGAAGTTTCATAAACCAGTACTTACCTTACTCTGTGTGACAGGTGCTGATATTCCTCAGATTAGCTTTTTAAATGATGGCCATGATCTACTGTCGGGTTGCTACCTGCAGTTTTAGAACACTGTCATATATCCTGATAATAATTGTCTTCTCTTAGAAGAAATTTGGTGGCTTTGGCTGCAAAATAGAGAGAACAAGGTCTCATTCTAACGTCTCTTATTTCAGCCCTACATCAGAATGACATATATGGCATGGAGTCATGAAAAGTACACTCAGAATGACGAAAAGTTATCTTGTGACTGGAGTGTAGTAGGATAAGAAGTGGGTATGGTAGGAGCCCTGAAGTAGGTTAAGGCTAACTTATTCTCGCTTCTGAAGCGTACTAAGGTAGAAGAGGAAGGAAAACGCCCTTAACCAGAAAAATATGGCTGGATACAAGAACAACATATACAAATCATAGCATTCCATCAAAAATGGAAAAACAGTTTTACTCAAAAGAATATCCAAGTATAAAATACTTACAAGTAAAACTGGAAATATAAGACCCATGTAAAGAAAACTTTAAAACTTCATTGAGGGCTTCCCTGGTGGCACAGTGGTTGAGAGTCTGCCTGCCAATGCAGGGGACACGGGTTCGAGCCCTGGTCTGGGAAGATCCCACATGCCGCGGAGCAACCAGGCCCGTGAGCCGCAATTACTGAGCCTGCGCATCTGGAGCCTGTGCTCCACAGCAAGAGAGGCCCGCGCACCGCGATGAAGAGTGGCCCCCGCTTGCCGCAACTAGAGAAAGCCCTCGCACAGAAACGAAGACCCAGCACAGCCAAAAATTTAAAAAAAAAAAACAACAAAAAAAATCCCGTTAAAACATGCTTGTTTAAAACTTCATTGAAAGATCAAAAGAAGACCTTAATAAACAGAAATATTACATTCCTGGTTTGGAATATTCACTTTTGAAGATTCATTTACTCTATAAACATTTGAGAGCTCATTCTGTGTGTTCTGTCAGTTGCAGATAGAGCTGTGAACAAATGAAGGGTCCCTACTTTTATGGTACTTTATTGGGTAAGTTGCGGTAGTGGTGAAGGGAGACCAGAAAAAGATAGTAAGATATATAATATGTCAGATGGTAATATGCTCTAAAAAACAAAATTAAACTAAGGGAAATAGGGAGTGCCAGGAGATCTACTGTCATATAGGATAGTCAAGAGAAGGCCTCTCTTAGAGGTGGCATTTTAGCAGTAGACCTGACAGGAATAAGGCAGTATCTCCTAACTTATTTATAAATTTGTAAAATTCTAATACAAATCTTAGTGGAGTTCATTATAAACCTGCAGATTCATATAGAGCTTTAGAATCAGAGAAAGCTCAAGAATAGCCAAAAATTATTTTTACCAATAATTTAGCACCTGCAGACATCAGAGCATATGTTAAGACTATAGTAATTAAAACAATGTAGTATTGCTTTAGGGTGGACAAATAGATTAGCAGAATGTCAGAGAATTTAGAAGCTGACCACGTGTTTACTGGAAACTTAGTTCATAACAAAAATAACATTGTCAATTTGTGCAGAAAGGAATTTGTATTCAGTAAATGGGGTTGCAACATTTGGCTATTTGGGAATAAAGATTTATAACTCACTGTCTATAAATTACAGATGGTTTGAAGATCTAAGTGTACAAAACAAGTTAGGAAAGTTTTGGGTAACAAAGAAGAAATTTTTTATGACCATAGGGAGAAGTGTCTTTTTTTTCCCCACCTTTATTGAGATAGAATTGACAAATAACATTAAGTTATATAACACAATGATTTGATATATGTATATATTGTGAAATGATTACCATAATAAAATTAGTTAATACATCTATCACTTCACATAGGGGTTTTTGTTTGTTTTGTTTTGTTGTTAGTGGTGGTAACATTCAATATCTGTTTCTCTTAGCAACTTTTTTTTTTTTTTAATATTTTACTTTTTTTTTTTTTGTAATTCTTTATTTTATTTATTTTTATTTTTGGCTGTGTTGGGTCTTTGTTTCCGTGCGAGGGCTTTCTCCAGTTGTGGCAAGCGGGGGCCACTCTTCATCGCGGTGCGCGGGTCTCTCATTATCGCGGCCTCTCTTGTTGCGGAGCACAAGCCAGACGCGCAGGCTCAGTAGTTGTGGCTCACAGGCCTAGTTGCTCCGCGGCATGTGGGATCTTCCCAGACCAGGGCTCGAACCCATGTCCCCTGCCTTGGCAGGCAGATTCTCAACCACTGCGCCGCTAGGGAAGCCCTCTCTTAGCAACTTTTAAGAGTACAATACAATCCTGTTAACCATAGTTACCATGCTATACATTAGCTCCCCAGAACCTACTCATCTTTTAACTGAAAGGTTGTACCATTTGACCAATATCTCCCCATTTCCCCCACCCTCAGCCCATCTACTACTCTCTGTTTCTGTGAGTTCAGCTCTTATAAATTCCACATATAAGTGAGATCATACAATGTTTGTCTTTTTCTGTTTGATTATGGGAAGAGTGTCTTGATAGACTTTTGGCTTTGCTTAACATAGCACCTGGCACACTGGAGTGTTTAATACGCATTTCATGAATGTATACATCACTTTTTTTTATGACAGCTTTATTGACATAATTCACATGCCATACAGTTCACCAATTTAAAGTGTACAATTCAGTGGTTCTTACTATATTCACAAAGTTGTGCAACCATTACTATAGTCAGTTTTAGAACATTGTAATCACTCCGTAAGAGAGACCCCATACCCGTTAGTAATCACTACCAATTTCTCCTCACCCAGCCCTAAACAACCACTAATCTTCTTTCTCTATGGATTTGCCTGTTCTGGGCATTTCATATAAATAGAAGCATAGAATATGTAGTCGTTTGTGTCTGGCTTCTTTCACTGGCTTCTTTCACTGAGCGTGTTTTCTAGGTTCATCCTATTGTATTTTTAATCACTACTTCATTTGTTTTTATTTCCCCAAAATATTCTTTTGTATGGATAAACCACATTTTATTTATCCATTTATCATTGGCAGACATTTGGGTCATTCCTGCTTTTTGACTATTGAGAATAATGCTGCTGCGGGACTTCCCTGGTGGTCCAGTGGTTAAGACTCTATGCTCCCAATGCAGGGGGCCCGGGTCAGGGAACTAGGTCCCGCAAACCGCAACTAAGACCCACGCAGTCAAATAAATAAATAAATAAATATTTTAAAAATAATAATAATGCTGCTGTGAACATTCATGTACAGGTTTTTGTATGGACATACGTGTTTGTATCTCTTGGGTATATACCTAAGAATGGATTTACAGCCATATGATAACTCTGTTTAACCTTTTGAGGAACTTCCAGACTTTTTTTCCAGAACAGGTATACCATTTTTACATTTCCACCAACAATGTATAAAGGTTCCATGTTTTTCCACATCCTCACCAACATTTAATATTATCTGATTTCTTTATTATAGCTTTCTTAGCGTGTGTGAAGTGGTATCTCGTGGTTTTCATTTTCCTGATGGCTAATGATGTTGATAATCTTTTCATGTACTTATCAGCCATTTATATATCTTCTGTGGAGAAATTTTTTTTCAGCTCCTTTGCCCATTTAATTGAGTTTCTTTTATTATTGAGTTGTATATAGAATATACTAAAAAAAAAAAAAAAAAAACAACTCTTACAAGTCCCTTATCAGATTTACAGTTTGCAAAAATCTTCTCCCATTCTGTGGATTGTTTTCACTTGATGTTGTCCTTTGACGCACAGTACTTCACTTTTAACATTAGACCAGATAATTATTTGGGGCATTTAACCTGTGTGAAAGTTGTACTTAACATTAGTATTGCTAAGAACAATTAATCAAGTTGTTTTATTTATATATTAGTACTTTTAATTAAGATCTGTTATACTAGACTATAAAGTAGATGACATTTATTGTATTTACTGGTCATTATGGTTAAATCTTTTAGCTTTTTTTATTTCAGTATGCTTTCACTATATTATGCTGGCCAGATATCCTTCTGTCCACTTCTTGCCCCACATACACACACGTATCATCAGACTCATTACTTTTAAATTGGTGTAAGAATTCTAAGTAGATCTTTTCAGACTGCTTAAGCAAAAATAATTTGATGTTGAAGATCTTTGGGATCTTAGCTGGACAAACCACTCATGATTTTTGTAGGTGATTAATCCTGTTGCCTACAACCTCACCATCCATTTCAATGAGTATTTTGAGTATTAGTAAGAACGTATCTCTACGGATGATAATACATAGTAATCTTTATCTTAAATTTCATGCTAAATTCTACCCTGAATTAATGGTGGTCATTTCTGTAACACACTGGTTCTATATTCCTTTTTTTATAATAGCTTTATACATACAGATGTTTTTCCCTGCCCATCATATAAACTATTCTACTGGAGCTCAGCTAGTGGTCATGATCCCTGTTTTTTAATTGTAAGTTCCCTGCAGGTTTTAACTCTTCAACTTGACAAATGCTAATATAGGGGAGAGATTTAAGAATGTTAAAGCAAACTGACGAAGACAAATCTTTAGATGTCTTAATCATTGGGTATCTGGGGAGAGTAGATCTAGGAAGGAATTACAAGGTTTATGTTGGGCATTGGTTTTGTGTTTCTTTTTTGCTCTTTGTTTTTTGCTGATCTGTAAGAAGTTGTATGATCTTTCCCTTTTTTACCTTGTTGATTTATTGTTTTAGGATAGAAACTCTGCATCAAGGGTTTTAGGTTTTACCTCTTAGAATATGTATAATTTTATTACTGGTGTTTACTATTTATATTTCTCCTTGTTTAACTTGTTTGCCCACACCTTTTCTCTGTTTTAACATAAGGATTCACCTAAGTGGTTAGTCATTTAACAGATATTTGAGCTTCTGTTGTATGCCCAGCTTTTCTTAAAATAACCATAAAAAGCCTGAGACGAGGGTCCTTGATTTGAAAGCATTAAGAGGATAGACTGGTGGTTCTCCACCAGGGGCAGTTTTGTTCCCCAGGAGACATTTGACAGTGTCTCGAGACCATTGTTATTGTCACAACTGTGGGGTGCCTACTGGCGGTGTCTAGTGGGTAGAGGCCTGGGATGCTGTTGAATAGGTATTCTACGGTGTACAAGAAACCCCTCCCCCCAGTACATTATCTAGTTCAAAATGTTAATAGTGCCATGGTTGAGAAATCCTGAGATAGAGAACCCAACTAACCTGTGAAATAAATAGCTAGGTGCTATTTAATTCAAACAAATATTTGAGCTCCAGATAATTCCCAGAAGAGGGAGATCAGTCATAAGTTGTCCCTAGAGGAAAGTTAGGCTTTGACAGGGAAAATTTGGGATGTTCCTCTAGTGTGGGAAGGAAGAAATGACAGGTCTTTGGGGAAAGATAGGATAATGGGTTTGGGAGAAAGTTGACGTGCTTCTTAGCCTAGGAAATGGAAGAGTGGCAACAAGTAGAGTTGATTATTTTGTCATCACCTCAAACACAGGTAGGAAAGAGTATATGCAGATGGTATGAGGTGGAAGAAATTTACCACAGAATTCTTACCTGCCCATGCCAGAAAGAACATTGTTAGTATTTTACTTCTTCATTTAATCGAGAGTTGAGTTTGATCTCTTCAGTTACCATTGTAATAAAGCATTGTCTTCCCCAAGTGACATCAAAACTGAGGGGCATGGTAGCCTTTATTTCAGTATTGATTATTCTCTTTGTATACTTGTGCTTTGATAAGTCCAGGAAAAATGAAAATTAAGCTGTGGGCCCTGCCATTGAGGAGCTTTGGTTTGATGGACTATTCTGGCATTTTGGTTATCTTGCCTCCAAAACATTGAATCATTTTTCAGTGTATTTTTATTGATTCCCTTTTACTGTATATTTAAACTAGTTTAACAGTGGGATGGTTCTCATAGTGAAGATATCCTTTGTCTTCATGTTATGCTCTATAAATTTTCCCAACTCAGCCAGCATGTTCAAGAACTTTCTTTCCTTATCTTGTTTTAGGTTGTAGTTCCCCCACTCCCTGGGAAAGCATTTTTGCGTCAGCTTCCTTTTAGAGGAGATGATGGAATATTTGATGACAATTTTATTGAAGAAAGGAAGCAAGGGCTGGAGCAGTTTATAAACAAGTAAGTGCTTTCTGTTCCTCAAGGTCTAAGAGTAAATAGTGTTCTGAGATGTCTTTAGGTGACTGCTGTTTATTAATTTAGATATCAGACTAAACTGGTGCTTTTTCTTTTTGGTCATTTCCTAACTTTTTGTATCATTTAAACAAAGTGAAAATATATAACAAGTTGAATATCATGATAAATATTAACACACTTGAGTGAGTGATACGAGTATCTTTGTGTTGACCTAAGTTTTGTATTTGTTTTTCTTGGTTAATTTATGCAAATTACATTTAAAATTACAGCATTTAAAAAATAGTTTTACTTATGATTCTTTCTGATTTAAGGTATGTTCTAGCATGAACAGTAAAACTTACAATACACTTGCAATCATTTTGTTTGATTGCAGATGGAAGTATCATCAGCATGTCTTGTGTAAAGGTGCACATTTAAAATTTTTGTGGCAAAATATATTCTTTTGAAAATGTAAGGAGACTGTATCATTTATCTTTTACTTTAGAAACTTAATAAACTCAAACTCTAGCTTTTAATTTTATTCCTATTTGCAATATAGCCTCTTTTTTTTTTGGCTACACTGTGCAGGATCTTAGTTCCCCGACCAGGGATTGAACCTGGGCCCTCAGCAGTGAAAGTGCAGAGTCCTAATCACTGGACTGCCAGGAATTCTCTAAATATAGCCATTATTTAAAAGCCAAAATGATAGGAAGAGTTATGCCTGGAAAGGGCTCACTATAATTGTGCATTTGGCCTTAAGTTTGACCAAATAAAGTCAAATTCTAGAGAATATGGTTGTGTGAGCTTATTTATTAGCAATACTTTAATTTTTATCTAGTAATTTGAAGATCTGTGAGTGGTAAACAGAGGGAAAGTTATACAAAGCCCTTAACTTTTAGTTATCTGAGAGCACACAACCTTCATTGTCTTCTTATGAACATACTTTCTTTTTGGAGAAGTCAGTGCTAGCTTGGATGTTTTTAAATTCTGAAATAAAGTCTGGTTGCCCAGTCTGATCTTGTGTTTAGTCTGATGGAAACCTTTAAAAGCAAGCAAAAAACAAAACCAAAAAAACCTGAACATTTGTGCCTATTTCTTAGTATTTTGGGGCTTTTATTGAACTTCAGTGTATTTCTAACTATAATCCTATATCTTTTCCTTCTTTAAAATGGATTCTTAGAATCAATGACATTGTTTCACTTTAAACACTAAAATTCATTTAGGTTTCTTACGAATATACCAACTAATATGTAAAGAAGTTAATTGGGTACATACGCCAGAGGCAGTGCAAAACTAGTGATTAAATGTTTTCTAAATTACCCTCATGAACTGAAGGAAAGAAAATATACTGTTAGTTGATAGACCATAGCTTTATGGGCAGTCCAGAATAACACTTACTATTACTAAATTGTTCATGCTTCCTAACCTTAAAATGTGTATGTTTGGTCCCCCTCCCCCACTTTTATAAAATACTGTACTGAATTTGTGTCTTTTATTCCTAGGGTCGCTGGTCATCCTCTGGCACAGAATGAACGTTGTCTTCATATGTTTTTACAGGATGAAATTATAGATAAAAGCTATACTCCATCTAAAATAAGACATGCCTGAAATTTGGCAAGAAGGGGCAAGAAAAACTTTCCGTGACTATTAATGATTCATATGCACCAGTGAAGAAGTTCTAACTAACTTTAGCATGCTGCACAAAAACTGGTATAATATGCCTTCAGTATACTAACACTCATAATGCTCAGTTTTGTTCTGTTTTGTTTTGGCAGTTTACAAGAAGTTAATTTGCTTTCGTGAAAAAAATCCCTCATTCCAGCCTTTCTATATAAATAGTTCTTTCTTGCTGTTTTAATGTGGTACACGCTCTAGCTTCACAAACCTGTTACTCTAGGATAACTTGCAGTGTCCTAACTAAAGTTACTCATTTGGTCTTACCTGCAGTTTTTGTGTCATGTTTGCTTCTTGAATCTGATTAATAGAATTTTTCTCTTATCCCCTTTTTAATATGTGGTGTCACCTGACCTAATTTATGTGTGGAAACACTACACATTGGTTTCCAGTACCCTACACGTAAGATATACACACTTGTGTGCAGAAAGTATCTCCCTTCAGGCTTGTAATCCCCTTCACATGGAAGATCAATGAGGGAAATCTTTATATTCTGTATAAAAACAAAATCAAATTTATATACTAAAATCATTTGTCTAAAAATTTAAGTTGTTTTCAAATAAAAATAAAAATGCATTTCTGATATGCACTGATAGTGTTGCTTCTGGCTTTTCTTTTCTCCCTTCAGAAGACTTTCCTACTTAACTCACTTGTTGAGAGGGATTATTTACTAATTATATACTTCTCATTCCTGTAACTCCATTCCTCTTTAAGCAGTGGTGATATCAAATATGCTACTACCCTTTGAATGGGGCTATTTTCTTTTACACAACAACAAAAGTGATGTACTAGGAAAAGCATTCCTTAAAGCTTACTGAGTTGTTATGAAGCACTTTGTGTATTTGGAAAATGCTCTATAATCCCAAGTTATTCTTTTCAAAAGGCCTTTTAAGATAAGTCAGTAGCGTGCCCCCTATTTTTCTGAAGAATTTTTTCCCTAGCTCATCTGAGTGACTTGTTTAAACAAACTTAGCAAGGGTGTAATAACCGTTTTCTTAGTCAGCAGATTCATGCTTTCTCTTTAGTTTGGTTTAGGATAGGGGCACGCTTTCTCCTCTTTAACCAAGGGAGAAGGGCAGTGTTCTAGCTGACTTGTATTATTGATAAGAAACCAGCAAATGCATGACTCCCTGCTGCCTAACTTGTGTTGCGGCCAGACCTTTACAGCCAGGATGTGGTCTCCAATTTGAATCTGCACAACATCTGGTGGTTTGGGGACCCGTTGTGACCTAGAGTTAAACTCCAAGGTAAGGAAAGTTTGCCCTTGCACTCCAGAAATGTCTCATGTAGAGACAGGTCACTCCATTTGAGAGGAAATCAGCTTAGGCCTTGACCAAACTAGGATGTCCCCCAAGCAGATGGATATCATAGGAAGAAGTCAGAGCTGCTCTGTAGTATCTTTTGTTGCTTAAATATGTCACAGTTCCATAAAAGTACAGAGCTAAACAACTGTGAATTGTGTCTCAGTGAGCTAGAGCAGTCAAATCAAAGGTGGTCAGTTTTTGGTATGCAGAACAGAGTAATGGTAGTTCTGCTAAACTCAATAATTCCTCTAAAGCATACATGATTTTGCCTCCCGGGGAACATCTGGCAATGTCGCCAGACTTTTTTTTTTTTTTTTTTTTTTACTTTTGACTGTGTTGGGTCTCTGTTGCTGCACGCAGGCTTCCTCTAGTCGTGACGAACGGGGGCTACTCTTCGTTGCGGTGCGCGGGCTTCTCACTGCAGTGGCTCCTCTTGTGGAGCACGGGCTCTGGGTGTGCGGGCTTCAGTAATTGTGGCACGCGGGCTCAGTAGTTGTGGGTCGTGGGCTCTAGAGCGCAGGCTCAGTAGTTGTGGCACACGGGCTCAGTTGCTCCGTGGCATGTGGGATCTTCCTGGACCAGGGATCGAACCCGTGTCCCCTGCATTGGCAGGCGGATTCTTAACCACTGCACCAGCAGAGAAGCCCCTCGCAAGACATTTTTGGTTATCACAACTGGGGGATGCTACTGGAATCTAGTGGGTAGAAGGTTAAAGATGCTGCTAAACTGCCTACACTGTACCCGGGACCACCTCCCACAACAGAAAAATGTCAACAGTGCCAAGGTTTCTGCTCACTGTGGAATTCTTTTGCTTTTGATCATTTACAGACAAGGGAATAGTGTGGCTTAGGATGGGTTGTACTGGCCTGCTTACTTTTAGTCTTTACAATTTCCTAAGGGCAGGCCTGCTTTTAGAAACTTGAAGGTTTCAAGTTAGATGAAAGGTTGTTTATTCTAGGTAACATGTTTTTACCTAATGTAGGAGGGTACTTCTCAGTGTTGTCTCTTAGAGAACTGAAACCATGGTCTGTATTAAAACGACACCTTTAACCCTGTGAAATAAAAATGCAGGCACTGTTAACTCTAATGATATAGGAGGAAGTTCCAGAAGCCCTTAAGAGTCTTCCTAAAAGAATAGAAGTTAAACTGGCAGTGAGTTATGCAGCAAGAGTCTCAGGCTCCGGGTCCTCTCAGTAAGTTATCACCTTGTCCCAACTCCTGCAAGACGTAAAGGGTCAACAGCAGTGGTGCCTTTAGTAATCTATAGTTGTTGAGGACCAAATGTAAAATCCACAGAACAGCAGTGCCTGAGACATGTAAAGAATTAATGATGGCTATCCAATGGCAGTGGGAATCACAGATGTGGCAGTAGCAGCAGCAAATAGTACCACTAAGCCCATGGCAGTTCCTGGATAGGTTTATCTGGTATTTGGTTTCCTGCTCGGTGGTTCTGCCGTCATGACCCTCAGTAGTCATGATGACCTCTGGGCTGGACATGAGGGAGCATCTCCTTTTTATTACATCCTGCATCTTTTTAACTCAGCCCTCTTGTTAAGGGCCACTGCTGTTGCTTCAGCTTGCTTTGCCTGTTTTGGGTGAATATAGCCAATGAAAGGAGGAGGCTGCTGGCCTCTAAGCCTTTACAGATAAAATTTGTTTGAGGTATGGATGAACAGGGAGCTTAGCACACTGCCTGGTTTATAGGTTAACTGCTCCGTAAGTGCTAGCTGTGATTATTACAATATGAAAGTGTTTGGACTGGGAAACAAGTTAGAAACTGTTTTAGGAGGATGGAGTATGTTTTCCTATTTAGTTCCTTTGTGATCTCTGTCACAGAACTTCCCTATGAAGTAAATAATATTATCCTTTACAGATGAGAAGACTGGAGGCTCTGCAAGCTTAAGTAATATGCCCGAGGTTACCCAGGATGTGACGGCTCTGGATTTAGACTGGAAGGATGTCTGCCTCTAAAAGCCATGCCTTGGTTCACTTCCTTCTTGTGGACCAGGGCTGTGACTTGGCACCTACCCAGCCCTTACTTAATGCTCAGTAAATTTATTGATTGAATGAAAGGGTGAATTTCCAGTAACGTTTCCAATGTCCTCTAGGCTGAGCATGAGTGAATGAATGAATTGATTTTGTTTTGTTTTTTAGTTTGATTTTAAGTGTGGGTATAAAAAGCACTTTGGGGCATGGAGAGCTAGCTGATCAGAAGTATCTTATTTTCCTAAACTTAGCTGTGCACCACAATTACTGTCTAAGACTGAGTCCAGGATTTTTTTTTTTTTAAGCTTCCCAGGTAATTCTGAAACAGCCAAGTTTGGGCACTTAGCTAGGAGGCCCTTTGATTTCCTGGTATTTGGTTAGATTTGATCTTAACCTGGCTACTTAAGTCATTACAAAAAGAAATCAGGAAATTGAGAAAAAGTCAGGACTTATCAGATCTTGAGAAATTACTTTTGTAAATCTTGATTTACAGTTAATTAAGTTTGCCTTATTCCAACTTTGCTAAGAAAATAGGACCTTGAGACTGGGAAAAGTCATTTAAAAGCACAAAAGGAAGTTTAGAGGATGCTGGGTTAACGCCTCACCACAGATGCTTTTTACTGTTAGAATGAGTGCCGTAAATGGAAGTGACCCAGTAAAATCAAACAGCAACACTAAGCATTGTATATGAGCAAAGTGTTAACATAGACCAGAGGTTAACAAAGGCCCTTTTCTCAAGAAACTCAGTCTTGTTAGGACACTGGCATGAAAAGACTCACATAGTACAGACAGGAGACATGGCAAATGTGAGGATGGAAGAGACACAAGAGTTCAAGTGGAGGGAGGGGAAAGGCCATTCCAAATAAAATAAATCGGACTTGAGTTTCAGCCCCAACGTGTAAAAAACTTGAAAGTTGGCACCCTTGTCTTAAAACAAGGAAAAGCTGGACAAACTGAAAATCAATGACTTTTCTTAGACCCACCCATCAGTGAATTGAGGTTGCAGAGCAAATCACCACCCCCAAATCTGGAGAGAGGCTTATCTAGCCAGACTCAGTCAAAACCTGTTTACCCGGAGCAGGAACTGCTAGAGCCATAAACTGGTAAGGAACACACATACGGTAATACTGATACTGAATTGCTGGGGGTTGAGTGTGCTCTAGCACAAGAGTGACTCCTGGAGACCACAGTCTTAGAGGGGCCCCCACATGTACCTGGGCTTTACCTCCAGGAACCCCACAAGATTCCCACGGTGAAGATCAAGAAAGATCCCCTATGTCTCTGGCAGGGAGAGGAGATGAATAATCAGTGTGAAATACCAGAACCTTCTTTATTACAAAGGCTTACTCTCCAGGATAAGACTTCCAGAGCCTTATCCCTGATGGGGGAAGGGCATGCTTCCCACACCAGCCCCTCTAGCCTTCCTATCTCACCTAAAGGAAAAATAAAACACAGTCAACAGGGGTCAAGACTTCAGGGAAATGCTGCAGCCAGAGAAGGGAGGAAGGGGCACAGGGGTAAAGCTATACCCCTGGGAAACACCTGTGACGGTCACAGGCCAACTAAACACTGGGACTTAATCTGGAAACTACAGAATGTGCCCTTGCCCCCCACTTTACCACCGCACCACCAGGGCTCCAGTATAATAGTGGATTACAGCCAAAAGCTGCAAGACAGACTCTGAGGAGGAGAGAAACCCAGAGTTAAGAAAGAGACAAGGGCTTCCCTGGTGGTGCAGTGGTTAAGAATCCGCCTGCCAATGCAGGGGACACGGGTTCGAGCCCTGGTCTGGGAAGATCCCACATGCCGCGGAGCAACTAAGCACATGCACCACAACTACTGAGCCTGCGCTCTAGAGCCCGCGAGCCATAGCTACTGAAGCCCGCATGCCTAGAGCCTGTGCTCTGCAACAAGAGAAGCCACTGCAATGAGAAGCCCGCGCACTGCAACAGAGAGAAGCCCCCGCTCTCAGCAACTAGAGAAAACCTGCGTGTAGCAGCGAAGACCCAATGCAGCCAAAAATTAAATGAATAAATAAATTTATTTTTTAAAAAAAGAATTAAATGCTAGAAATCAACATCACTGTCATAGAAATGAGGAATGGCTTCCATGGGCTCATCACTAGGCTCAACATAAAACAGGGACAAATCAGTGCATCTGAAGATAGGTCAGTAGGAACTTCCCAAACTGAAATGCAAAGAGAAAACAATAGAAAAAACAACGGAACTTCCAAAAACTGTGAGATCTTTGCAAAAGTTGTAACACACGTGTAATTGGAATACCAGAAAGAAAAGAGAACACAGCAAAAGAAATATTTGAAGTTCTAATGGCTGAGAACTTTCCAAAATTAAAGACAAGAAACCACAGATGCAGGAAGCTGAGAGAACACCAAGATAAATTCAAAACAAAACAACACAGGCATATCATATTCTAACTGCGGAAAATCAGAGACCAACAGAAAATCTTGAAAGAAGCCGGAGGGGGAGAGTAAAATAAAGGAGTGCTGGTTTGACAGTTTTTAAATGCCTTTTTAAAATAATTAATTAATTAATTTTTAAATTTTTGGCTGCGTTGGGTCTTCGTTGCTGTGCATGGGCTTTCTCTAGTTGCGGTGAGTGGGGGCTACTCTTCATTGCGATGCGCAGGCTTCTCATTGCGGTGGCTTCTCTTGTTGTGGAGCACGGGCTCTAGGCATGCAGGCTTCAGTAGTTGTGGCACGTGGGCTTAGTTGCTGTGCAGCATGTGGGATCTTCCCGAACCAGGGCTCGAACCCGTGTCCCCTGCGTTGGCAGGTGGATTCTTAACCACTGCGCCACCAGGGAAGTCCTAAATGCCTTTTATCAGTCATCTTGAGGCCAGAGGTGGTGATATTTTATAATACCTGAGTTCTTAACCTGGTGTCTCAATTTGGATGGGAAAAAAGTTGTGTCTTTAGTATTCTGTAACTGAAATGTAGCATTTTTTCATTATGAATGTAGTAGCAAACCAGAGTAGTAGTATAAGCAGAACTTGTGACTGTCACTAATTTTAAAATGCAAATATCACATTTATTGCTGCAGATCTTGAAATACTTTCACTATCTGAAAATTACTGTAGTGTTAGACCTGCCCCAAGATCTCATTTAACGTGTTTTTAAAAAAGCACATATTTTTTTACAAGTTAAAAAAGAATACTTGGATAAATGTATTTCAACAAATTGGTTGAGTGTGGTTTCCTTTGTATTCCTATGTGTTTTGTGCTTTTATAAACATCTGAGTAGGGATCTTCGGCACAAAAAGGGTTAGGAACCCCCAGGGTGAAAAATTTAGAAGCCTCCTGTAATAGAACGTAATTTGGATGTGCCTGAGTCTGCGTGGCATGGGGTAGGTTCACTCGGTATTCGTGTTCTGGTGTGCATGCATGAGAGGGAAACTGGGAAACAACTGACCAACCATCAGCTGAGGACTTAGGTTTCAGCCTGGGCTTTTCACATTATTACCTCATTTAATTCTCAAAACAACTCAATTGGATGCGTGTTATCCTCATTTTACCAAGAGAAGAGTTGAGACAGAGTGTAAGTAATTTGTCCAAGGTCACAGAGCCAGTAAGAAGTGACATTGGGATACAAACCCAGGTCTTTCTGATTCTAAAGCCTGTGCCTGTGCGATGCTGCCTTCTATATGGATCGCACAGACTGTTGGCAGTCAGGCCAGGGCTCAGGCCAGAACATGCATCCTGACAGCCAGGGCCTCCGGCCTCCTGGGCATCATTGTCCGTCGTGCTCACACGGTTGCCTTGATGCCAGTGTTGTTATCAAAGAGGCCAATGCAAGCAGGGATTCATTATCTTGATCTAAAGGAAAGCTAAACATTTAAGAATATTTGGTTATAAAACTGGAATGGCCATCCCTGCTTGGCACATGTAGACACTGCAGCTTTGTCATTACTTAGCTTTCTCGGTACATTTCCTTTCCTTTCTAGCTAGATTATACTTTAATCCAGTTGTTTTCATGTTCAGTAAATCCAAACCATGTTTAACTGGTTTATTCATTGAAGAGTCTCTGAGGGTGAAGAAAGTTTTGTCCTTTCAACTGCACTGGGGATTTGCTGTCTTCTTTCTGCAAAGGGATTTTCCTGGACCTGTAATCTGAACACTTTGACCTGCTGAGGTTTTTTTTCCCCACTATGAGCAAATTTGTGAGGCTTGACCCTTTGTGTGCTGGGGAGCAGAGACAATGGCCTTCTGTGAATGTCCTCTCCTGAGGACAGTAGTG
This sequence comes from Balaenoptera ricei, assembly GCF_028023285.1. NCBI lineage: Eukaryota > Metazoa > Chordata > Mammalia > Artiodactyla > Balaenopteridae > Balaenoptera > Balaenoptera ricei. The sequence goes on from NC_082650.1 coordinate 52,063,491, forward strand.
ACTGAAGTTAAGAATGTTACTCATTTGCTCTCACTTCTTCATAGCCTTGCTGCCTCCGGCCGTTGCAGCCGCCGTGTGCCTTGGCTACGTGCTTCAGAATGGACGCACGTTCTATTGGCAGCATTCTAGAGAGGTTTGTTCATGAATATTTTGGGAGTTGACAGTATGACTTAAACTGAAGTGAACTGGTCTCTCAGACAAGAGTCTCTGTTGGTGAAATGACAGGCCCTCAAACACAGTGTCTAGCAGGAGGATAAATGGCACACCCACCGTGGAAGGCAATTTGGCAATAACTATCAAAACTATATGCCCAGGAATTCCACTCCCAGGAATTTACCTCACAGGCATACTTTCTGTTTTGAGCAATGATATTTATATAATATAGATATTTTCTCTGATTATTCATTGAATATCTCTGAAGGATTATATAAGAAACAAGCAACATTGGTTGTCTGATTGGGGGGACTGGGTGCTTCATAAGAACTAGAGATCTAGTTCCCTGGTAGCCTAGTGGTTAGGATTCTGGGCTTTCACTGCCATGGCCCAGGTTCAATCCCTGGAGCTAAGAGGAAAACCTTTCACTGTATATGAACTCTTAAAAAAAAAAAGCTTTTAATTTTGTAATAATTTTAGATTTACAGAAAAGTTGCAAAGATAATATGAACAGTTCCTATGTACCCCCTCACTCAGTTTCCCCTCATCTTATATGACCACGGTATTTTTGTCAAAATTAAGAAACCAGCCTTGGTACATTACTATTAACTAAACTCCAAACTGACTTTCACCAGCTTTTCTACTGATACCCTCTTTCTGTCACAGGATCCCATCCAGGATACCACATTGCATTTATTTGTCATGTCTCTTTAGTCTCCTCTGCTCTGTGACATGTATACATACCCTTTGGAACTTTTTGAATTTTATATCATGTGACTGTTAACTATTCAAAAATAAGTAAATGGTTTAAATGAACTAGACTTACAGAATCATAGGACATTAGAACTGTAAGGAATCTTAGAAGCAATTCAATCCAAGCCTCTCATTTTTCCGACATAGGAAGGGACTTGGCTGAGGGCCTCCCCTAACAGCAGACCCACAGCCCAGACTAGAAACCAAGAGGCAGGCTGGGGACTAGTAGAAAGGGGTAAGCTTTAAAGTCACCCAGACTTGGGTTCAAATCCCAAGCTCTGTGTCCTTGAGCCAGTGCTCCTTTTGTCTGGATTCTTTTGTTCAACAAAACGTTTTAAGATTCAGCCATGTTGTGCATGTGTCAGTAATTTGCTTAAAAGACCAAAGAAAAAACATTCAAGGGAGTCGTTGTGATTTCTAAGAATTTGTTGAGAAAAGAAAATGTGTTTTCCATCCTTGACCTCTGTGGATGTCAGTTCCCTGATCAGGGATTGAACCTGGGCCATGGCAGTGAAAGCCCGGAATCCTAACCACTAGGCTACCAGGGAACTAGATCTCTAGTTCTTATGAAGAAATATGACACCACTGGCCAGACTCTTTTCCCTTCCTGGGAGCACTCAAGCGCACTGAGTCCTAGGGCCCCAGTACTGCTGAGGGGGAAGCACTTGGAAGGAGCCCTGGGAGATAAGTGAGAAGAAAAGTAAGCTCCTGACATAGGCACTAACTCAGTAGACACATTCCATATTGAGAAGCAGGGGACTGGTCTTTTACATGGACTGCAAAATTCAGTTGTAGAAGCTGGGGAGCTTCTGAGTTCAGAGCAGCTGTGTGACCTTGGAGATGTCACTCACCTGCCTGAGCCTATGGAGCTGGGACCACCTGCATCGGGACTGTCAGAATGCAGATGCCCAGGCCCCACCTCACACTGGCTGAATCCCAATCTCAGGAGGTAGGAACCAGGAAACTACATTTTAACATTTTACATGGGTAGGTCTTATGTGTGTTGTTCCATATAATGTGAACTTACTTTATTAAACATTTGGGTTAATAATTATCCAAAACTGAATGAGAGGTAAATTATGGCACATGCCAAGTATCTGAATTATTATGAAAACATCAAAAGGAACTCTGAAGTTTCATAGATACTGTAAAAAATGTTAGTGATAGAATGTTAAGAGTAGTATCAGAACGGAAAATATGTTCACTGATTACAACTATGTTAAAATATATAGGTACATGTGTAAGAACTAGAAAAAATAGGCAAAAATAAAAATAGTGTTAGGGAGGTGGAATTATACATACTTTTCCCCTACAAATTTCCTATATTACTATCTAATAAAAGAAAGTCACTTTTAATATTGTTGTTTTATTTGAAATAAAGATAACTACCCCTTCACCTCTGGCCCATAATCCACCTACCGCGTATGTATGAGATATTCCACTAGGCACTGTGTTTGTTAGAAACTCCATCAGCCAGCCCAATCCTCCCAGGAGGGAGAACAGCTGTAGTCCCAGGGCCACTCTGATCACCAGCTCCCAGCATACAGGAAGAATCCTGGAGTCACTCTGGGCTGGGGGAGGGGGCACAGAGCATGCATTGCTCCGTGCTCAACTGCTATTTATGGGGTTCCAAGGTATCTCTAAGCAAGCAGTTTAGGGAGGAACGTGTCACTCCCTTGGGCTTGACAGCCTTAACCTCACTTCTGAACTACAGATAATCTGGACCCACTGCTCCTCCCTGACAAGACGTGAGTTGCCCAGTGTATAAAGAATCCACTGATCTTTCCTATTCCTCTCTTCAGAACCTGAAGAGACCTTCCTTTCCGTTGCAGAGAGCTTGGGGTGGGCAAGGGTTAGCCTGAAGCACTGCCAGCAAGAACTGGCTTCCTCGCCTTGACATTCAGGGCAGACGACACTGAGAGCTTACTGGCCCCTCTGGGAGCCAGTCACAAAGAGCTGAGGGAGTCAGTTCAAGGAGGCACAGCCCCTCCCTGCACACCAGCTCTCCCCTCCTCCAGCCTCCTCACAGACCCTGGATGCCCTGCTCCGAATCACAGGCTGCTGCCAATTACAAAAGCACTCAACTCTGTTTCGCAGCCCCTTGATTGATAGCACTGGTAAGTGAAATTATAAGCCTTAATGATCATGTTAATTTCTGGGGAAAGGGAAGCGGTCAGAAGAGCTTCTCAATCATAAGCGCCACAATCAGCTGGGTGAGCTCAATGACAGGCCAGAGCAGGGAAAAGGGGGAAAGAATTAACTTTTTTAAAGGTCACCAGTGAGTAGGGGGAGAGCAACCAGGCATGAGGGATGAGGGACACAGACGATCTGGGAGCCTGAACATGACCCCTGTCCCAGGCCTCCCAACCGAAGGCCACCTCAGTGCCTCTCATCCTTAGCCGCACACTGGAATCACTGGGGAGCTTTCAAATACTGGTCCCCAGGCCCTGCCTCAGAGATTCTGGTGTAATCGCTCTGGTGTGGATGCAGCTTGGGCACTGAGCATTTCGAAGGCTCCTGGAGTGATGCTATGTGCAGCCAAGATTTAGAACAATTTGAAATGAAAGGATTTGGGAGGAAAGTAGTCAAGGTTGAGCACGTTTGGAAATCCGATCAATCTGATTAGTTCTTGCCACCAAGGAGAATTTCTTCCAGTGGTCTCCTGGCCCCAACTAAAAGATAATGATGAGAATGATGAGAACAGAAGAAGGGAAATTAGGCACCACTAAGCCTAGTGCTCCTTTGCACAGATGAAAATACTGAGGTGCAGAGAGGTTAACTGACTTGCCGGAGATCACACTGGTCATAACTAGAACCCCAGTCTCTTCACCCTGGCCAGTGCTCCTTCCTCTAGGCTCATGGCTGGGTCAATGCAAAGAAGATGGCCTGGATGACACTTGGTGGGACAAGAGCTGGGAGCTGTTCTCCAGCCTTCACAGTAGAGGAGCCCAGGCCTCCACTGCCACTTGCTCAGTGTCCTGGGACATAACCATTGAAGGACGTTAGAGATACTATGGCCACAGACAGAATAAGGCCACCTGGCTCCCCTGAGGATCAAACCTATGACCCTGGCCTCAATACTTGACCCTACTCACAGTTCCCCAGCAAAACACTGCAATACTTTGGTACATCAGAAAGATGCCCAGGATATGTGGTAGCATCCTCATTTCTTCATCAGAGAGACTGCCCTCTGTACATTGCCAACAAGCCCAGCTCAGCGGTGGTCGAAAGCTCTGACAACCCTCCCTAATGGTCTATATGCAGGTCAGCAATATGTGGAGAAAAAAAACTTCATGTTCCAAAATGAGCCTCAAAAATCTAAAAACATAATTTGAAAAACAGACTACATTAAAAAATTAGCCATATGTTGTAAAGGTATTGGAGCTATTCAGTTAAAGAGAGTTATTATTATCATTCAATTTCCATAAGCCATTTTTTTTTCTTTTTTGGCTATGCCGTACGGCTTGTGGGATCTCAGTTCCCCGACCGGGGATCAAACCCAGGGCATGGCAGTGAAAGCCTGAAATCCTAACCACTAGGCCACCAGGGATCTCCCTCCATAAGCAAATATAAAAAATGTTACTGTAAAATGAGTGACTTGAGATTCTTCGAGCAGCTTCTTAGCAACAGAAAGTGTCTGCCAAGCTCCTTCTATATTTTCATTTATCCACTGTCTCTCAACCTTCATTGTGATATGGGCACTGTCAAAAGTTCACAGAAGTGGCCTGGATTGAAAATTTTAGGGAACCAAGCTCTAACCATGGGTGCAAAGTGAAACCAACTTCACCAGTCCAGTAGCAGAGGCATATTCATTATTGAAACATATGTATTCTCTGTATTTTTCTAACAGCTTCTGAAGTGTTCATCAAGCCTGTGTCTGATTAAGCACTTTTAAATTCTGAGCAATGAAATGGGCACTCTCATACCCTCTTCGCAGAGTGCAAATTGATACAATCCTTTTGGAGAGCCACTTGGTTGTATGTATCAAAATTAAAAATGCATATAATGTTTGTGACCCAGAAATGCCACTTCTAAGAATTTACCCTACAGAAATACCCCACAAGTCCACAGAAGTGTACAGAGAAGGACAGCTCTTTGTAGTTTAATTTACTACAGTGAAAAACTGCAAGCCACCCAAGTCCACCAATAAGGAATTCGTTGGGTAAATTGTAGTCCATCCATACAGTGAAGTACTAGGCAGATGATAAAACGAATGAAGTAGAGCCATATGTACCATCGGGAGAGGGAGACACACATACATACACAAATAACTTCAGAGAAGTATAGTGTTTCCTTTTTTTTTTTTTTTCCTGTTCTCTACCTTGTTTTTCCCCCAGTTTTATTAAGCAATAATTGACATATATCACTGTATACGTTTAACTTGCACGGCATGACGCTTTGACTTACGTATTGTGAAATGATTAACATCTATCGTCTCATAGATACAATAAAAAGAAAAGGCGGTATGGACTAACTGCTCCTGGTGTTCTCTTTATTATTTGGGAGTAGATGGGAGAGGTTGCTATGAAGGAGATCCTGTTAGTAGCACAAAAAAAAAAAAAAGAAAAAAAAAAAAAGAAAAGGCAATTTTTAAATGTATAAATATTATGAGATGAAGATTTAGTACCTCCACCTCTCCTCCCTCATCCTCTCCCAAAAATTTTATCATATTTTTAATTATACCAATAATTAGTGTTTGTATTATTATAACAATGTAAAAATTGTTAACTGCAGAACCTATTAGAATACTGTGATTACATGTCCTTTCTTCTTTTAAAACTGAGGTGTAATTGACCTGTAACACTATGTTAGTTACAGGTGCACAGCATAGTGATTCGATATTTCTATATATCCCGAAACAATCACCACAGAGGGTTTCCATTTTTATATAAATGATTAAGGACAGCAACCACAGTGCAGGTCTCTGGCCAGTGGGTTCAGTTCTTGGGCTCCTAAACTGAACTGAAAATCTTGAACTACAAGTGAAATAATTTGGGAATCTCAATTCAGTTTCTGAACTCATCTTCTGTTCTTTCTCTTCCCTAGCATCAAAGAACAACTAAAAGTAATTCAAACACAAATGTAAGACTCCATATCTAATTGTCATCGTACACAATTACTGCTCTTAAAAGGTGACCCTCCCAGATTCAGAAAAAGCATTTGTCAAAGGAGAAGCACTGAAGACTGGTTTTTGACTGCAATAATCACTTGGCTGGGTTCACCTTCTCTTGTTGGTATATTCAGATTGCAGACCTTGAAACTGTGTATCTGGAATTTGTATATCCAAGACTGCAGTGACACCTCCCCACAACAGCAGCCCTAGAGGATGTCTGCCTTAAAATCTAAGCAAGCTGTGAGGTTCTTAAAGTATACAGGCTGCATACAGCAGAGATTTCAGAATCCCAGAAGAGAGCGCTACTGGGTTTTTAATTCTGGTCTTTCTCAAGTGTTGAAAGCCAGGGTTTTGTTTTGTTTTGTTTTGAAACTATAGTTGATTTACGAAAGCCAGGTTTGATTCTTCTTTGTAATGGCAGAGATGCCCCAAACAAAGGCAATTCCGGTGGGAAATCAGTATTCTGTGGCATGTCACAGAAAACTTACTCCCTTTTAACTTTACTGAGAGTATTTCAAATAGATTAGATTATGACTGTAATAGTTTTTTTTTAACATCTTTATTGGAGTATAATTGCTTTACAATGGTGTGTTAGTTTCTGCTTTATAACAAAGTGAATCAGTTATACATATACATATGTCCCCCTACCTCTTCCCTCTTGCGTCTCCCTCCCACCCTCGCTATCCCAACCCTCTAGTTGGTCACAAAGCACCGAGCTCATCTCCCTGTGCTACGCGGTTGCTTTCCACTAGCTATATATTTTATGTTTGGTAGTGTATATATGTCCATGCCACTCTCTCACTTTGTCCCAGCTTACCCTTCCCCCTCCCTGTGTCCTCAAGTCCATTCTTTAGTAGAGAATGGACTTTATTCTGTGTCTTTATCTTGCCCCTAGGTTCTTCATGACCTTTTTTTTTTTTTAGATTCCATATATATGTGTTAGCATACGGTATTTGTTTTTCTCTTTCTGACTTACTTCACTCTGTACGACAGACTCTAGGTCCATCCACCTCACTACAAATAACTCAATTTCGTTTCTTTTTATGGCTGAGTAATATTCCATTGTATATATGTGCCACATCTTCTTTATCCTTTTATTATGTCAGCGATTCCCCCCTCCTCCTCCTCCATGAGAAGCGTACACTCCCTGCCCCCATGAGGTTGGGTTTGGCCATGTGTTTGGCTTTGGCTAGTGGAAAGTGAACACACATGTCGGGAGCAGCAGGTTTAAATGTGTTCGCATGGTCTGGCTCAGCCCCTTGCACTTCTGCACTCTGCCATGCAAAGAAGTTGCTCTAGGGAAGATGCTAGTCCAGAAGGAGGAAACACTGGAGCCCACTTGAACCCAAACTGCAGCCAGGTGCCCAGCCCAACAGTCCCATGAGCAAGAAATACAAGTTTGTTGTTCAAAGTCTTGGGGGTTGTAATTCAGCATTATTGAAGTAAAACTTGACTAATACATGGATGAACAGCCTTGAATCCATTGCTCATCTTTGCCAAATCTTGTCATTGAACTTATATTTGTTTCCAATTCTCTTTTGTCTTATGAAATCAACCATTTCAGAAACATTTGAGGGAGGGTCTTCTTGGTACCCTTCAGCAATCCCATCCATTCCCAAAGGTAGCCACTATCATACAGTTAGTGTTCACCATACTCGTGTTTGGTTTTTAAACATATGCTATACATTTGTATATCTATAAACATGGTGGAGTATTGTTCTGTAGGTTGCAAAATTTTATATTAAAACCAATCTGTATGTATCCTCTGGGATTCACTTCCCCCAACACCATATTCCAGATTTACCTATGTTATACATCAGCTCTAGTCCATTCACTTGAACTATTGTAACACTGTCTGTATTTACCACAATTTATCTATTCTCTGTTGGTGGACATTTTAGTTTTTAAATATGAACAGTGTTGTAAAGAACATTCTTGTACACATCTTTGAGTAACTTGCTTTCCTTTAAGACCAACTTCTTTTTCTCAGTGGAATTAGTGGACTAGGAGTGGATGGCTGATTGAACTTCCACACATGCTATCTGCCAAGTCAGTTTAGCCAAGAGATGCTAGTGCCTCTGCTCCAGACTCTTGCTGGAGCTGCTGCCCAGGAGGAACGCATAGTGCCCATGGCCTTGGGCAACTCTGATTTCCACCACCGGCTTCTGGCTGTGGGACCAGTGCCCTGAGATTTGCTGGGAACATCTCAACGCACTTTCTACCGCTCTTTCCACATCTTACTCACCAATATGGTTCTTCACACTTTATCTTTTTGATCATTAAATAATTTTAAGTTCCTGGTCAGGACTGAAATGTTGGCAAGAGAGTTAGAAACAGAGGAGTGAGTGAATGAAGACTCTGTTAATCGGCCTCTTTCTTCCTCACACAGCAATTTTTCTAACAGATGCAATTACGTTTGAGAGCTGCAGAGAACGGAATCTTATGTTTTATTTCTTTATTCATCGTTTTACAAATGGGATCCACTGTAAAAAGGAAATTGCCTTTGTGGTTCAGTTCTTCAGGCTGCAGTGCTCTGAGCTTCAGTTTTTACACCAGCTGCCGCGGCCGCCTTATAACTGGTGGATAAGAACCAGCCAGGGAGGGAGGCTAAGAAATCAGGCAGAGTTCATTTAAATTCAATATATTTTTTATTCTTTGTAAATACAATGAGTACAACCTTTTAACTTCACAAATCAGTTAATTCACTTTATACAAGGAAAGTTTTACTCATCCTATAATAGTCCAAGTGCTGAATATTTTTCCTCAGTGCTAGTACCTAATAAATCAAAATGTGAAAAGTACAGCAGCTATTTTAAAATGTTTGTTTCTACATTTCCATAAGTAGAGATTCATACCAAAGGAGCAGCTTATAGTGTAGGACGAAGTGTGTGTGTGCACGTGCAGGCATTCAAAGCTTTACTAGAAACCGGTTTTCTGAAAGGCATTGAAGAGTCTCAGGCTGTTAGCATTGGATCAAGAAGCCCTTTAGCATCCATCTCCTTGAAGTTCCTTCTGGTCTCATGTCTCTGTTCATTTACCGTCTGGTGTGACTCGCGGAAACACGAGTTTGGACCCCCATTGCCTTTGGTTTCAGCACTATGTTAATGGGACAGCAGTCTGCCTCACTCCATCATTCATCTCCACTTTATTTGGTTTTGCTGTTTTTATTCATCCTCCCTCGACTTGTGTTCTTTTAGTAAAGCTCTTCTATTTTTAGATGTTATCCAACCTGAAGTCCTGGTGAGAATCTCATTTTCGTCCACCAATTCCTTTGACAAGGTTGCCTGGCCTATGGTATTAAGAAGAAGAAGGAGAAGGAGGAGGAGGGGGAGAAGGAGAAGGGGGAAGGGGAAGGGGAAGGGGAGGAGGAGGAAGAGGAAGAAAGAAAGAGAAAGGAAGGAGAGAAAAAAGCAAATCTCACAGCATAAGCTACCTTTCACTTATTAACTCAGTTCTGAAGGCCACTTTATGAAGTAGTACAATAGAAGGGAAACTTTTGATAAAACTTTTGATTTAAAACCTAACCATTATCTTTAAAATAAGTTCTTCAACATAAGATAGTTCTGAAGGCTGCTGTATGATGTTATACACAGAACTATATTTGGTTACCCAACTTTATACGCTAAAAGGGAAAAAAAATGTTCTACTTATGTTTCAGCTGTTGATAGATCAGCCTGATCTTCCAGGTAAGAGGCAGAATGGCCTGGCCTGTGGCAACCCCGAATTCGGTCCCCTCCCAGGGCATGGTAGCAGTGAGTCCTCTCTGCTCAGGCGGTCCTCTTACACCCCCTTTCCTTCCAGGCCACCCCACCCTGGGTGAGGCAGCAGGTCAGAGCTACTGGAATTGTTTTGTGTCAATTGACATTTTTTCCTGAAGGCTACACATTCCCAGGTTTATGCTTCCTGAAGGGTTTGTTAGTTGAGGCTTGTTCTCCATGGGTAGAAGTTCATCAGATACTGTCCCATCCTGAAAAGTAGGGACTTGGAGAGCTTAGATATCACTGGATTTGTACATATCTGAAAGCAGTCTTGTAATTGGCACATTGCCGATCGTTTTTTTGAAAAACACTTCCTCTATGGTTGATGGACTAATAGAACGTAAAGCTGGCAAAAGTAACAGGAGTTTTCCAAAGCGACAGGGTTGAGTGGGATATCTGGAATAGGAGAAGCCATGAAAGCAAGGTAACATCCATCACTAACAGGCTTAATATCTCATCCTTGAACACACACCATCTTCAGCTTAATTTCCTGATTCAGCCTCTTTAATAACATACTACAGAGTCCTAGCCAGGCACTACTGTCCCTGTTTTGCAGGTGGAATAATCGAGGCATGGAGAACATAATGACGCTGCCAAAAGCGCACGGTGACTGTCTCCTCATTAGCACAGGGGTTGCAGTTTTTTTGGATAAAAAATAATTTTAAGAAACATGGTACTAAGTTTAGACCAAATAATAAACTTAAGGTTGCCAGTGTAGAAACCAACCAATGGTACTGATGACAAAACTAGTGACAACATTCACATTTTCTGATTCTCAAGACTCCTTCATGAGGCTATTTCCCTCAAATAAAATGGATTCCTTTTCTACGCAATTCTCTAAATTATTATTCAGGCACTATACTTAGTCACTCTCAGGAATAATTCCCTCCTTATTACACTGCAAATTAAAGACTAAGTTCTGTTGGCTGGCAGTGCCACCCAACTTTCATGTCAATGAAATTGGCATATAATTAAAGATGTGAGAAATTGCTGAACAATTTCCTCTCTTGATGTCCAACATGCATCTGTGCTCAGATGTGCAAGTTCAATTTTCTGCTGCCTTTAGATGCCTATAAGCCACCTCCTCGCTGCAGCCCTGATGCGTCTTCAGTCAGTAGCTTGGAATCAGGTGTCAATACAGTCCACCAGGAGGTCTCCCTCCACTGACACAAACCACCCAAAAGACTGACCTCTGGAGACACTTATCTGTGACTCAGCCAGGTTCAATCCACGGCCACAGGTGCTAGAAACTGACAGATATCAATTCCTACACAGGAGTTAGGTGGCTGAACATTGAGTTTAACTGTCCAATAACCCCACCATGCAAACAGAGTCCAGGGGAACAACTTTCATGCTTGTCTCTTAGCTTTGGGCACAAGAGAGTCCCTCTCTTCAACCTGATATGAGGCTGATAATTCATTCTGGGCCTCTGAGGACCTCATTTGGCTCTTTCACTGCCCAGCTTCATGACCACCAATGGACAGGGACCACCAGACCACCTTTAATAATGTGGTATGGACACGGTGGAGGTCCTCTACATTTAAAAAAATACATAAATCCCACCGCTTACTCTACTTGCCAAAAACATCTCCTACGTTTCCTGGAAAGTAATCCCAAGACCCACGTCTCCCTTCCACCTTGGCCACTTACTCTCTTCAACAGCTCTGTTTCCCTTCTCAGGCAGGCAGAGGAGAGAAGGCCCCTGCAGTGGGTGGGAAGCAGTGGCTGCCTAAATAAGCCCCCACCGTGTCTGCAGCATCCACCCAACATGCTGAAGTTTCCCACAGTGAGAAAACACTGTGGGAAATAATTACTTTCAGAAAGGACGTATTTTGGTGACTCCATAGACAATTAACTCTTGATTTTCTGTGAGTAGATTATCCACTCACCTACTCACCCACTTATTTTATTCTCTAGTTAGGAAGGGGCTGGTTAGTCAGTCAACACAAATTAAGTGTTTATTATATGTGGAGTACTCTACTACCCAGAAACAATAACCATGTGTATGTGTGTGTGTGAGACAGAGACAGAGAGAGAAGGAAAGAAAGAGAGGGGCTCTCTGACTGCTCAAAATTATTTTGTAGAGTATCTATGCCCTTGACTTCATCCATCAGCATACATAACTGGAAGTTTTCTTTCCAGGTGTAAGTGTTCTGTGTCTGTCACAGATTTGGGTATTTGATTGTCAGTTATATAGTTTATTATATATAACTAAATTATTTATTATTATATATAGTTATATATAGTTGTTACACATAGTTATATATAGTTTGTTTGAAATGCCAATTTCTAGCCCTCTCCTTATGTCCTAGATAATTAGAGAAATCACTTACCGGGCTGTAACAATTAGCTCAGTTTGCCACATTAACTTCTCAATTTCAGATTTTATTTTTCTAGACAGGAAAGTGCTAGAGGAGAATGTTCGCTGATTTGAAGGAGCTAAGCAGTAAGGTATAGTCAGTTTTGTCACATGTATGACTCTAGATATTAATATTAAATTCTAGCTGTAGCTGATATCATGAAATGAAAGGCTCATGTCAAAGCAGATGTGTTCCTTCCATGAATAATTTCCTTGTTTTGAGGGTGACAGAGAAGTAGTATACTTGTCATTTCTCTAAAATAGACTTCTGTTAATTTGTGGTTTAACTCTCTCAGGTCATCCTAGAAGCAGCTCCTGAAACGTCAGGCTCTCTCAGACTCTCCTTACTCCCTCTCTGGCACCTTCCATGGCACCTCTACCAGCCCCTCTTCTGCCTCCTATTGGTCCCCTTCTCTCCTGCTGGAATCCAAGAACTAGCTCACATGTCTTCTCCATCCATCAGACTTTCCAGATTTTTTTCTCACTCCCTCCAACTAGAATTCATCTCTCTCACTCCCTACTTTGCTTTTTCTCTTCCCTGGTCTGAATTGGAGTAACACTTCTGCCTACTTCCTGTAATGATCATGGGTAGTATCTTGTCCTTTCTCGTCTTCCACAGTGCTCACCAGCCACCCTGCACAAAGCGAGTACTCAGCAAAGGCTTGACTGAATCAATACCTAGTATCATATTCTCCTGGTGTGATGTTCTTTATACCTTAAAGACCCTAAATGTCAGAGGTCAGTTATGATATACAATTTAGTTTTTAGTAGGGAAAAAGTGCCCAAATTATGTACTGTTCCATTTTATAATTCTGAACAAACTTAAGCGCTTACTATATACATTCTGAAAGTTAATGTGGATTTTAAATTTAAAACCACGGAACTTTAATTCGGAAAAACATACACAGGCTCTATCACTCATCACAGTTTCAGTGATATTCCATGGACAGGGAACAATTTGTTGTTGTTGTTAAACTCACATTTTACAAATTTACTTGTTTGTATACTCGCCCTACTTTTAGGGAAAATCATAATATGCTGGGTTGTAAAGCACACGGTAAGCACTCAATAGATATTGGTTGCTGTTGGCTATTGAAGATCTACTGTGAAGCCTAAAGCTTTCAGGAATAGGAATTCCGAAATCTACATTCAACGACTCTGGGACAGGGAACAGTTTTACTCATTAGTATTCAAAAGAGGATTTATAAAAGAAATAAGGAGATCCCTGCAGAAGTGGTATCATCCCAAATGAATACAGGTGACTTGGGGTTTCTTTGACCCCTTCAGTAATGGAAGCATTAACTGCCTCTACCCATTTGATTTAGTTACTCCCAGCATAGTGTCTGTGGGTGATGTTGAGATGATAGAGACTGGTTTCCATGGGCTTCTCTTCAAGATCAATCTAGAGAATAAGTAAGAAGAGCAACTCTATTCTAACCGCAGATCTACTGCAGCCGTAACTTAGGAAGCTAGAAAGGTTTCACTGCTCTTTAAAAGCCTTGCTTTTTTCGTCTGAAAACGGAATCAGAAAGTCTGTAGACCTCGTGGTGGATTTGCCTATTTGGTGGGCCAGGAGGAGCACTGCTGGAACCCCAGTGACGGAGAGTTTCTACAAATAGCCAAGAACAGCCTCTGTCAGTGGGCTTTGCTTGGCCAGAAGTAACATGATGGGTGCTATGACTCAAAATAGCTCAACAGATACCAAACACCAAAGCCAGACAGCAGTCATGATGGGGTTAAAGATGACCTCTTTAGAAAGTTCTCTGGTCCTTCTATTTGGGATTGGCATCCAAAGAAAGGCACTTGCCTTTTTTAAAGGATCGTGTGACCACTCTCTAATATATCAACTAACATAACACTTTAGCCTTCATTTTTCACCTTTCTCATATCTGGGCCCATTCACCTCAATGTGTTTAGCTATATTGATGGATCAACTTGTTCATCCAGGAAAGGTGTAAGGTGTCTGGCAGTGCTTTCAGTTTTGTAATCTAATTTGATTTGCTCCTCTCACCTACCCTTCGAAATACATGAGGACATAGATTCTAATTAAATTAACTGGCTTGGCAACAGGATAATTAGTCACAATGTTTGAACTGGCTTTTTGCTGTCTGCTCACACATTCACAATGGAAGCAATTTTCTTAAGTACATGTTCAAGGCAAACAAGGGTCACCTGGTATGGATGTAGCTGTTGAGAGTTAGCTGAGCCTCATCTTGAAGAGCTGCGATGGCGGCAGCATTCCGGAAACTTCTCAGTTCAGAACCACTGTGTGTAGGAACTAGAAATGAAGACCAGGAAATTGTGATAGGCAGCACAGGAAATGCAGATGGGGAAAGCACTCTCTGGAAGTGGATGGCCAGCAGAAGAACATGCAGGTTCCATGGCTATCGAAAATGGAGTCAGACTAAGAGTATCAGCTCTCTTGAAAACCATCACCTCTTTTTTGGACTTGGAGGTGGCCGAATTAGTGATGGCAAAACTGGGGAAGGAGAAGAGACAGCAGTTTGTGTCTGCTTACCAGCTTTGAAAGTGACGATGCATTTTAGACAGGCAAATTCAGTAGCATCTAACCGGAGTTGTCTAAACCGAGCCACCACCTCTTGTAAAGCCTGTATTTCAGATATGATCTTGTTCAGCTTCTGGGAATCTGTGTTGTCACCATTCATGCCTAGAATAAAAATATGCAATAAATGCTCTAACATGAAGGCATTTTCATGATTTAATATTGATTTTTGACAAAATCCTGCATATCAATATCTATTCAATTGTCACTCTAAGATATCTGATTCCATGTAAACTGGCTATATTGTATGAAAGTTAATATAAAATCTTCTCTTGGATGATAACAAACACAGTAATTTGCATTTAAATAACAATGCAAGCAGTCATGAATACAACAAAACAACATTATTTGCATTTAAATATAGATTTATAAATGACAGGTATACTCTATTGTTCAGCAGGAATTTGTTATTCTTTACATGTTGTTCTTTTTTCAGTAATGTATTTTTATGGTAATTTCTACAACAAAGTCATTAAATTGTGCAATTCTTACCAGATACAGCCAGTAGAGTGTTAGCATCAACCGGAATGGCCCATTGTGCTATTCCTAGAACAAACAGTTCTCTCCAAGCATCTTCCAAAAGCATCAGCTGTCATACAATAGATGTATAATATAATATAGTGTGTAATTTATAAATTTATAAACAATTTCAATATGTAAATTTCCATCATTTTAAGAAGTGTTTTAAATGCCTGTCCTGATAGTTTTTCCTCTGAATATTCTAGCTTTCCCTTATTTTCTCGTATTTTCCTTTATTAAAAGGTGTCTATACTTAAGCACATGCATTTGAGAGTCAGCCATTCCAATTCCCCAAATTTTGCTTCCCTTGGAAAAGGGTTTACCCTTCTTGTTCTTGCATCCATTTGTTCCTGACCACCTAGAAACTTTTCAGGAGACCCAGGCTCTATGAAATGTCACCAGCAGCACAGCAGGCAGATTCCCCTCATAGAAAATGTTGATATTATCAGGGGTTGAGGATTCCAGACTAAGCATGCAGATGTGGGCCCCCATCTTCCTGGAGGGTTGAGCGGGCTGGGCTGGGAGAGCGATCACTAATTCCCAAGAGGCATGCAGGGAAATCAGGGTGTAATTATGTTAATCGGGTTTTGCTGAGTTTACCTCATCTCACTGCCTGATTTTTCTGAGACTCATAAGTGGACAGCATCAAGGTGCTTGTCATTTTCATTCTATTAAAATGTGCTACTGAATATTTAAAATGAAAATCTGGCTCCTTTTCGAAATTAATATACTGGATTCCACTTCACTGCAGTTTGCTTGTTGTTGAAGGGTTTCCACCGAAGGGCTAAGTGGCAGACAGTAAGTAAATTTTGTTTGGATTAAATAGTCTACAAATACTTGTTTTGAGAAAAAATAGCCAACTTACACACACACACACACACACACACACACACACACACAGAGCAAATGGTCAGAGTCAACCAGTAAAGCTGGTCAAAGATAGAAACTAACCATCTTGAAAAATTTGTTTTTGAAAAATCTCTCAAAAAACAGTCAGTTCTGGATGTGAGAGGGTTTTCTTTTGAGAGCTAAGGGCTGAATTGTGAAGGCTTGTAACCAAAATCACAATTAGACCAAAAGGTTTAATTTTCAAAGTGCTTTATTTTCAGTTTTATTGCATTAAATACAGAAAATAATACTTTAAAAATGCAAGGTAAACAACGTCTAATTCTGAACATGTCTGAAAGTCCAGGCCATGAAAAAAAGAACATCCCATGCTAGAAGATTAAATGTTTTGAGCACATTGCCAGGGCTCTCTGTAGGAAATGTACTTCATATTAAGGGGCACTATTATACTTTAATTAGGTATCAAATGAATTAAAGAAACAAATCCTTTGCTTTTGGAGCTACTTATTAGCCTTTTGGGAAATTTGTCATTAATTTCCATGAATGTGCTGGTGACAGCCAATTTTTGTGAACACTTCATTTTACTTCTTTCCCTTAAGGGCAGAAAAATTCTGGCAGAGGCCATTTCTGATATTCCTAACAACAAAACTTCTGAGTTTCGGTACGATGCAATTTTAAAGGCACATACTTTGTTTTCTCCCTCTTAATGTCATTTACAACCACAGGATTATGCACCAGACCTATTTGTTTACAAAAACTCTAAAAGCACTTGAAGAATCAAGGGAGGTGTGCAATGCACTCTTTAATCCTTCATGCTGATCAATCAGTGGCCAAAACTATGAGCATCACAATGGAAAATATAAAGCTGCAAATATAAAATAATGAGACTAGTTCCCAAAATCTTACAAGGGAATACTCTCATCACATTCTATGTCTCTCAGTTCCAGTGTTCTTAAGAAAATATTGTTTTATTAACAATTTTAAAAATCATTAAGATTTTTAAAATTTGTGATTAAATTTGATGTTTCAATTAAACTAAAAAAAAGATATGGTCTTGTATATTTGTGTTTTTTTAGATCATATCCAACTTTCCTGAAATAACATAATTACATTTCTTAGTAAGGATTCCATAGCTAGCTATTTTGAACCCACAGCAAGAAGCTAAGAAAAATCATTTCCTACTGCAGTTA
Organism: Balaenoptera ricei; assembly: GCF_028023285.1. Lineage (NCBI taxonomy): Eukaryota > Metazoa > Chordata > Mammalia > Artiodactyla > Balaenopteridae > Balaenoptera > Balaenoptera ricei. The sequence continues at coordinate 52,080,745 of NC_082650.1, forward strand.
AGAACGGATGCCTGGCCTTGGTGATTTATCCAGGTAACTTCTAGTTTCATAAGACTGACTACTGTTGCTTCTTTCCCAACCCCCTTCCCCCAAGAGCTCAGCGCCCTCTTGGTCATACCTGGTCTTGCAAAGATAGCGTGGAGAAAGCTGGCACACTCTTAGCCCACTTGATGCTCATAAACAGAAGCCTGGCAGCTGATTCACACACTGACTCTGTGGCCACTTCATAGAGATACATTGGGGTCCCATTCACTTCATGGGGGTACTGGGTGGGGAAGCAAGAGAAACACCAGGGAGTAAGGAAACTGCAGCTTTGCAAGAAGAGCCAAATTTTAAACTTTCTAATTAGACCAGTGAAGGAGATAGGAATATCTATAGAGTTTGGGGAATAATAATTGATGGGAGAGGCTCATTTCCACTCTTTGGCAGCCTGTTCCTTCAAGAGGGGCATCTGGCTTTTCTATCCCCTGCAGCAAATTTTCCCCAGGCTGAGCCAAGTGCCAAGCCTGTCTCCCAATTTAGACAAGAGCTTCTTGCATTTGAGTAAATAAAAGTAGATGTGGAGAAAGTATAAATTAATAGGCATCCCAAACACAAATATGCATATGAGTATTTTTAGAAAGGATTAGTATATTATGGAAATATTTCAATTAGACATCTTAATCATTCATAGAGCATTCCCATTCATAACTGACGACATATTCATAACACTACTTTCCCAAGCTTATTATACACATCAAGGATAAGAAAGCAATAGCAAATATTGTGTGTGTGCATGTGCCCAGGTGTTTGGCTTCCCTGCAGTGTGGGGCTGCAGCTGGCCCTCCTCTGGGGGAGAGAGATCTGGAGCCCTTCTCGGCCTGGACTGGGGGCTTTGGGGCTTCCAACTGGAAGCCTGGAAGGTAGTCCCTAGGTGGCAGCCTTTTGAGGTGGTTCTGACTGTGTCCCTGCTAGTAGAGGCTCAATTCTTGTGTAAATTCATGCGGCTCAGAAGAGAGTACGGGGAGTGGGAAATGAAGCCAGGTTCTTCAAACTGTCCTAACAAGGTGAGCTCCACATTTCTCTCTTGCATTAGGGACCCATGGCTTTGCCCAAGAGATTAGATCCCTGCAGTTGCAATTCAGGAGCTCTTCTGCCAGCTGTAGGCAACTTCTTTCTTCTAAAAACAAACTCTGCTCTTCTGTCCTCCAGGAACACCTAGGCTGCCCTCTTAGTTCAGCCAGGGCTTTACACTAGGTGTTTTCTAAAGACACAGGTTCCTGGGCCCCACTTCAAATTTGCTGAAAGGGGGATGGGCCTAGGAGGCCACGTTTGTAGTCAGCTCAGAGAGTGACTTCACTGCACACTAAAATTTGAGCACCCCTAGCTCAACAGGGGAGAGAGGGAGGTCTAGAGCTCCCCGCAGAGCTCGGCGAAGCCCCGAGCACCCCGTGAGGTCTCTCTCTCTCCATCTTTTGGCTGAGCCATGCCAGCTGAGAAAGAATGGGCGCGCCCCTCTCCGCCCTCCACTCGGAAAGGTCTCGGGCCCAGCAAGGTCACTGACCTTGGGCGTGGGCTGAGCCAGGCTCACGAGGGTCTGCCGCTCAGGGGTGGCGGACACGGCGGCCAGCTCCAGGCCGTGGGGCTCCAGCTGCGTAACCGCGGTGAAGAATGCCGGCGCGGGTAGTGCTGCGGAGGGGAAGTGCGCGGCCGCCCCGTTCTCTTCCTTGTGTCCACGGAAGTATAGGGCCACCTGCTTGCGGATGGTGGACGTCCGAGGCCCCCGCTCATGCTGCACGGCTACAGAGACAGACAGACCGGCGCACGCCCGAGGTCAGAGACTCGGTGACACTTAGACGCTGCCGCGCTCTCGGGCCAAAAGCTGCGTCTGGACAGGCAAGGGCACCCGGGAGGTGAAGAGAAGGAGGGAGAAGGAATGTGAGGGTGGAGGGCGCTCTGAGACCGTTTAACCCTTACACTGTTTGCATAAGGAAGCTGAAGCCGAGAAGAGCAGCCCGGCCCAAAGTGTCACACTAATACCCGAGCCTCAGGCAAGACTAGGTGTGTTCTCTGTCGGTTGAGGGCTCCTCCGCACCCAGGGAAGGTAGCAGGGAAACCAGAGACCCTCTGGGCAGGAGTAGCTAGGTCTCGACCGCAATCGAGGGTAGAGGGAGCATTGCGCACAGCTAGGCACAGCGTCTCTGCACACACTTTTCCCAATCCGCTCGACGACAACTCCCCCCCCCCACCTCCATCCCCCGCCCCACTTGGAAATGCCGTTTGGCCTCCGAGGACCCCAGGAGAAAAGGACCCGACCCCGGGTCCGCTGGGGAATGGGATGAGGGAAAGCCCTCTCAGAGTGTGCTGGAAGAAGGCAGGGGAGATGTGACAATTACCACCAACAGTTTAAACAAACAAATTAATTCAGGGCAATCTTCCGCTCGACGAGCTTGACAACTTGTCAATACACAAGTTCAACAGGTTGGACGCTCCCTCCTGCTTCCTGAGCCGCGGAGGAAGGAACTCTCCCCAATGGGAGCCGTACCTCGTGGAGATGCCACCCCGCCCAGGCCTCCGTCCGGGCAAAGCCCACTCGGCACCCAGTCCTGAGGCCCCATCCCTCCCTCCCAGCCAAGACCCTTGCCACGTCCCGGCCTGGGGCGCCCTCGCCAGGCCACCTCCGGGCACGAGCTTGGATTGCACTCTAAGCCCAAGAAGCATCCTGACGACCTAGTTCTTGCTGCGCGCCTTTAAGAGCCTTCTGGGAGCTGGGTGTCCGAGGCACCCACTGGCATCACTCTGCCCCTCCAGCCCCTTTCTTTAGAACTAAGAGAAGGCCCTGAAAAAGCTCAGATCGCCACAACGGTCCTGATTTTGTCATCTTGGTGAGTCTACAAACAAGGGGTGGACATTCCGCGTGTTCGTGTCTCTGCCCTTCCTCCTTCAACCCGTCTCCGAGTCCCCAAGATATCCTCTCCAGGAGACTATCTAGACAGCAAGACCCTGCGGGAGGCTAACAGGCTTAAGTCTGGCCACAAAAGGGCTGCAAGGAGAGGTGAGAAGAGGAATCAGGATGGGAGGCTAAGAATGTCACACGTGTGTCCCCAGCAGAGTGGGGGCCCCAAGAACGCTGGCTTCGTGGGGATGGTTGTGAGGCGCAAGTGTCCCACGTGGGCATGGGTCTTGCCCTGGGGAGTTCAGTGGGGTGGGGGTGGGGCTCATGCAGGGAGATGACTAAAGCCGGAGGCCAATTCCCAGCACCTGGAAAGAAATGCTCAGGAGATGATTTATATGCATAGGAGTGCCATTATTTTCTGTACACATAATTTACTTACTACTCAACCAACATAAGGATAAAAAGATGTACTAAGAATAGATTACCATCTTTGTTCATGTTGACTTCCAAACACTTCTTCAGCCGACACGCCCTGCACTGGTTTCTGTGTGTCTTGTCCACCGGGCAGCCTCCCTGGAACAGAGCGCAGGCGGTCAGCGGCCCCCAGGACCTTTAGGCTGGGGACGCGAAGCCGGCGCCGGGTCGGGGAAAAGGCGTGGAGGCGGGTACGGACCCCGCAACAGACCCCGGAGCTGCAAGCCTGGGTCCGCGAAACGCGAGGGCCTTGGGCACCAGCAAGGCCAGGAAGAGAAAGGGCTGGGATTCCCGGGGCTACTTCAAAAGGACCAGCCCCTGACCCTATGCAAGCGGACAAGAAGGAAAGTCCTTCTCAAATCAGGTGAAGGGTCAGAGCTCCTGCTTTGCCCAGACTACGCTGCGTGGGGAGGAGCTCCCGAGGGGAACTTCCGCCAGGCGCAGAGGGGTTGGAGCGGGGCGAGACTTTTCAGGACCGAAGACAGCGACCTGCCCTGGAGGAGGAGGCCTTAGAGCTCTGCAAGGAGCAGGCTTGCCTGCCAGGACCCCTGCCACGTCCCCCTCCCACCAACTATTCTTTCCACTTTCAGGTCTTGATTCTACCTCTTTCTGTCACTTTCTGGGTGAGCCCATTTATCCGTCAGATAAATATTTCCCATTATTCTCCACTCTCCTGTTTTCTCTCTTGCCTTTGTACTCAAAGCCATGCTTCTGACCAGCATGTTGAGAGTTGTCTTAAAGACTAGCTTTAGCCCAGATTCATAGAAACACAGCCATTCCTGGAAGGTGAGGCAGAAGCCAGAGTGGTTAGGAGGGCAAGGCTTACAGATGTGAGAATGGGAAGGGAAGAGCCCAAGGCCTGGACAAATTCTAGAAATGCCCACCATGTAAATATGACCAGGAAGATAATGTGATGGACTGTCTGACAAAATGATAACATAGACTGAGAATATTAGCAAGATAACAGAAAAAAAAAAGAGGTAATTGTGCCTTAGAAATACTTATCTGAGATGCATGAGAAAATAAATGTTTTATCCAATGCAATTTTCTGGAAAAATATTGGCCATTAAAAGAGGAAAACAGAGAAAATTTCTAATGGCATTCACTCGATGTTAGGTGTTATTACTGAGAGAACATATACATAGATTCATAAAGAGTCATGTCTACATGTGTATTTTATACACAGTAAATACATAAGAAGTTTGGTGCTCTGTTTATACTACTTGCTACTTTTACATTTACAGTGGGAAGAAAGAGAATAAAATAAATGTATTTTTATTTTGTTTCATAATCTCAAAATTCATATACTCTGAATTTGGAGTAAGCATATCTTCTGAAATATCCCTTAGGAAAAAATTATACACTCAAACACACAGTTTTATGAGATCACACCCTCTGATTTAAAATACGTTGATTTATTTAAAATAAAGGTAGAGCAGAAGTTCATAATAATTTCTAAACATCCTCATTACTGTTAATAATAAATTAGAATGCTGTTTACCTAAGCTTAGAATAAAAGAGAGAAAGGAAATAAATTTTTTTCCTAATTGAATTCTTCAGGTCATCTTTGCTGGCCAGTGTAATAGCTCAATGTAAAGAGGTTTAAATAACTTATTATTAAATGCAATCATATGCCTATCGTCAAATGTTATCCTCCTAGTGTTCTGATAAACATACTAATGCATAATAGAAGTCTTCATTAGTTCTTAAGAGTGTCTTCAAATCAGATCAAATGTATATAAATATCTGGAGCCTGAGAGACAGATGCGCACCTCAGCTAAGTCCATTTATTCTCTGTGTAAGAAGAGGACCACCATGCCTGATGAGTCTATCAACACTCCTTTACAAGCACTTGGGCTGACATCAATATGTTTGAATTGATAGCCAACCCCTTTGAAAATATCAAGCATAACATCTGAGGTTTTGATTCCCCAATTCTGTGCATTGCATAAAAGTAAAAGATAACTTAAGTAGAGGCCTGCTCAAGTCTGATGACCCACAGTAATCCCATATTCTTGTGGAGCTACTGGGATACAGTCCTGTGTGTATATAATGTGATGTGTCCATATGGTGAAGCGAGAAACTGATACAGAGCTATGGACCCAATTAAACAGGTAACAGGGCTGGAGTTCAAAATAACTTATCCAAATGCAGCATCTTCTTGTTCTTGTTTTTGTTGATAATCCAAATCTATCAGAAATTGGTATGAGCAGACATAGGTTCAGAAAAAGATAAACAATTCACTAGCACCAGACAATATATGTGTTTGTATATATGTGTATCATATATATTAATTAGCGAAAACGTTTTAACATTTTAGTTACCAAAGGATGTTTTCTGATTACTGCGCTCTCCAGGATCTTCTTGGAAGTGGAGATGGTCACTCTGTATTTAGGGTCTGTGTGCCTGGCTAAGGAGAAGGCCAAGTGTGGGACCAAAAGGCTGATCTCCTAGGTTGAAATAAACCTACTACTGAACTGGAAACTGAGTCAGGGGGAGGGGTCTGCTCACTCTTTCTGGAAGCTTTGGCTCACACTCAACCCATGCCCCTACTCCTCTGTCTCTTTGAAACAGTTCTGCCTGCTCAAGATCAAAACAGAATCAACCAGGCACCTCTTCGAAGCAGAGAAAGTGAAGATATGGGGGCCATGGAGAGGCTCCCAGTTTCCTTCCTTGGGCACTTTCTCTTCTTGCTCACTCTGCCCTTTTCTGACAAGGCCCAACTAAAGTCACATGGGTGCTGAAGCCTCACTGCCCACTACCAAGCAGCCCTGCTTCTCTGAAGTTGAAGGCACAGCCCCTCATACAGCACATCCTCTCTGTTCCAACTGGCCAACACTCACTTCGCTGACTGAAATGCCCTGTGCCTTTCACTTCTGCACGGACAGACCCGGGTCAGAGCACTGAGCTTAGGTGCTGCTAGGAATGGGACTGGGGTGGCAGTGACATAAAATAGCCCTTTTACCTGCCTGCACTTGTGGTTTAGATCCTAAAGTTCCTTAGATCCCCTGGGCTGGCTTTATAGTCACTGGGTGTGGGCCTTACCCAGTGTCAAAATCTGTCAGAGGATTAAAAAAAAGGGGGGGGGGATTGATAGGGGGTGTAAGGAGACGCTGGGACTTCAGCTTTCCTCCTTCAAACTCAGCTCTCTTCCCTTGCCTCTTTCCGCCTTTCCCAAGCAAAAGGGCCACTGAGAGTTGAGGCAGGAAGGAGGGGAGAGGAAAGGAGAGGTCAGGGCCTGGTCTCTCCTCAGCAGCTTGGAAACTCGGAGGAGGCCTTGGCACAAACAAAGGAAGGGGAGGCGGCAGAGGGGAGCCGGGCAGCGTAGCCCTGCTAAGGTACCTGGTTTCCAGATTTGCAGACATACGTCCTATTCCTTCGGATACTTCGTTTGAAAAACCCCGAGCAGCCGTCGCAGGCGTAGACCCCATAGTGTTTCCCCGAGCTGCGGTCGCCACACACTTTACAGGGGATATCTAAAATACGGCCTGAAATCGCAGGAAAGACAGGGAAGGGGGGATGGGGTGAGAGAGAGAGGAGGGCGGAGAAGAAGGAGGAAAGGGGAGAGGGAGAGAGAGATGCTAAGCAATCTGACCTCTGAAGGGATTAGCACCGAAGCTGCGGTAAAAGCAAATAATGAAGTGATTTTATAGCCAAACTTTTTTTCCTTGAGCAAGTGTCAGTTTCCTACAATGAGCATTATTCATGCACCGCTACATGTATTTGGGTCTCCTCTAATCGCCGAAACCCATTTTGGAATAAAAGATTACAGCAGGCCGGGGCGGCAGCACGGCCGCCGCTGCCTTTCTGCTCCGCGGAAAGTTTGGCCGCCTCCCTCTCCTGCTCTTGCATTTAACAGAGAAAGTTGTTAGTGAGCGCGCGAGGAGACAAACTTGAAATGTAAAAGGGAAAAGAAGAAAAACAAACACGGCTGGAACCAGGGATGGCAGCTGGAAGGCAATCGAGTTTTCTCTGAGCTGCCGGGCGGTTGTTATTATTAGGATTATTATTGTAATGCTAATACTAGGATTATTAATGATAATAAGGGTAGTGGTAATTGCCCAACTTTCACTTTACCTATTTAAAATAATGCTTGATGGATCGCTTTTGAGAAATAATTTCTTTTAGGAAAAAATTTTTTTCCTCCCCAAAGTAACCAGCACCGAGGTAGGCAAGTAGGAGGAGAGTGTTGTAAGTATGTCGATTCCCTGGCAGGTTAGGGTGGGACGGCACCCCTCCACCCCGACTCCCCAACGTCTTCCCCCTTAAAGCCCTACCTTCTCACACTAGATCCTGCGGGGGTCCCTTGCTTTCTGTTTTTCCACTGCTGTCTGAGGCTGATTTTTTCAAGGATCTGACTGGTTTCCCTAAACTGCCCCCACCCCCAGTGGCCTCGACAGTCGCCTGACTTAAGAGAAATCGCCTTGGAATCCCCTCTAGCCTGGGATGGCCGAGGACCCTATAGGAATGTTAGGGAGAGGGTAAAATTCGAAAAGTTATAAGGGAGGGAACTATTTTTCTATAAGGTTCAAGGGTCCAACAAGCCTGAAGTGGCTCATAAGAACTTTGAAATCCTTCGTGCAAAAAAAGGGAGTATTAAATAAAGAGTTAACTTAATTAATACTTTGATAATGATGATGATGATATTTAACAATACTAGTTAATAATTAACTTCTTTACACTTAATGTTCCCTCTGCTACCGGCCCGAAGGCCTCCAGTCTGGGCCCCGGCGGCCTCCGGCTTGGCCTCTGTGAAGCTGGCACCTGGTTCCTGGAGCGCTCAGGTTAGGGACCACGATTAGGCTGGGGTGATGGGAGGCAAGGGGGAGGACGACTGGGCCAGGGGAGTAGGGGAGGCGAGGGCGCCGCGCAGGAAGGGCCCGAGGCCTCAGGGTGGAAACTCGCCGGTGGATTCCGAGGCATCCGGCGGGCGCGCACCCCCGACCGCGGCCGTCGAGGAGCTGCAGGGGGTGGGGGCGGGGAGAACGCGGGCGGCAGGGTTGGGGAGGGGGGTTTGGTAACCACCGGGCTCGGCCCGGGCAATTACAACCCCGCCGTAGCACCTGCCTATAGAGCCACCAGTGACCCGTCAAAAAAAGTAGCATGGGAATTCGGATGGCGACAAAGGGCGGCGGGGGAGGCGCGCGGCGCGGCGACCACCGCCTCGGCGACCCCTCTCCCGCAGGGTGGGAGGAGAGGTTGTGCTGGGGGAAGGAAGGGGTTGTAGAGAGCCAGGGGAGGCCACATCGGGTTTTGTCCCTCACCCCCTCGGACCTGTCACTGCGCCCAAGGGAACTCAACGGCCGCGCAGCAGCTGCCCTCACTCTGAAAAGCAGTAAACTTGGTTTCCATATTTTGCAACCATTCTCCTCTGCATAACGCTCTGGCTGAGCTGGGGTCGGTGTTTGGGGTCCAGCCATCCTGTCGTCCCAGCTGTCCTCCTCTTCCCGGTGGCAGTTTTGATGATGCCAAGATGAGCTAGCGGGAGGAGCAGTGGTGGGGGTTCTCTTTCCCGTCCCCCCATCCAGACGGGAGGCCAGGGACATGCATCTCTGGAGAACCCCGACGGGGTGGAGGGAGGACCAGTTAGGGGCGGGCGACGCTACTTGGGCTCCAAGGGCGGGGCTCCTAGACCATCGGCCCCCCGGGGCCGCCAGGGCGGCAGGTCGGCTCTACCCCTGCCCAGACCTCCAGGCCGAGGCTCCCGGGGCAGATTAGAGACAGGCGTACCCACCTGGGGCGGGGCACACAGGGGAGGACGAGAAAATTCCAGGGCAGAGCGGGTGTGCGCCTCAGACTCCGCCACCCAGCCACGTTAAGGTGACTTGGGTCACGAGACAAGCTGGTTGACCCCGTTGCAAAGCTCCCCTCATTTAGCAAGTCGAGCGAGCTCCGACGTGAGGCAGGCGGGAGTTTCCTGAGGCTGGAAAACCGTTCTTAACTTCCCTCGCCAGGGGGTCCCCTCGGGGCTTTTTGTGTGTCATAATTGCCTAAAGATATATGGCAGCTTCGATTACTGTAATTACCATCAGAGGCTGTTGAAAGAAGTTAGTCTGGGCTGCAGGGGTGACTGGCCGGGGTCTTGTTACCACCCAGGCGGGTCTCCCGGGTGACATCGCTCTGCTCTCCAGCTGTGCGAATCCGAGCAAGGCGGGAGTTGCAGACCTCGCGGCCGGGCTCGGCCCTGACCTCGCCCGCTGCGCGCCGACCCCATCGCTGCTCGGGGCCCGAGGGCCGCAGGCCTGGGCCCCGCTGCCGCCACCGGTCTGGAGAAGGCCTGGATGGCGCGGCGCCGCGCCGCGGGCGGGGTCTGCTGTTCTGCGGGCCTGAGAAACCCCTGCGGAGGCGTCCGGACCTGCGTCGGGCTCGAGGCTTAGGAGGCCCAACTCAGGCTCTTGGGAAGCTGGAAAGCTCCAAAGTTTCCCCAGTGTCATTCTGTCTTTTTTCCTGAAAGTCCGAACGGTCCGCCTGCGTCCTAGTCCATCTACAGCATGCGGGCGCGGTCCCCAGCGAACCCAGTTCGCGCCCGCCCCTTCCCTCACCTCCGAGGCCTCACTTTTCAAGGCTCCTCAACCCCGGCGACTGCGCACCCCAAGTGGGCGAGGGGTCTGAGGCTCCTTACTTCCAGGGAAGGAGGCGAGGACCTGTCACAGGGCAAGCAAGGACCGAGGCCTGCCGAGGCCTGCCCCTGCCGTCTTCAGTTTTAGCGGTAGAGGCTCGGAATGCACCAGGAAGGCTTTCCTTCTGCACCTCCCGGGAAGGACACACACACGCCAGAACATGGGCCACAAAAAATATGCGAGCTCGCCTCCTTTCCCAGAGATTCGAACAGCGAGGGCCAGGTAGGCCCGAGGCTAACTGGAAACTCCAGTCCTCCGCCAGGGTCGGCTCTGTTTCGGGCGGCAGCTAAGATTCCTCCTCTCCCCCCTCCGCCTTAGTTCCAAACATTTCTCCTTTTTTCTTCTTGTTCACGTTCACTTTAATTTTTAAAATGGCAGCGCCCAAAACCAAAACAAACGGACAAAGTAAAAACACAACCCACTTCTTGGGAGGGCGGGGAGGAATTGCATCCCACTCAAGTGGGACTTCATTATCAGTCCTCAGAAGTATCTCGGACTCTCCTAACTTTCAAAGACTCGGGACAATGAGCGGGAGTGAGGGGAGGGGGTGTTTGAGGAAAGCACAAGCGCCAAAAATGCTATAAGCGAAAACGACAAGGGCGGCGGGAGCACTCCGGGATGTGGGGACTTCAGCAGCGACCACCCCCAGCCTTGGACCCTGGAAACCGCAGCCCCGGGCCACCGGAAGGCGGGAACTGAAACGCCGCATGGAAACCCTGGCATTGCGGCCGTGCCGGCCCAGCGCCGGCTCTGGCCTGCACATTCTCAAGGTCCGCAGGCAAGGTGCACGCAAAAGCCCTCGCACGGACACTCAGCCCTGCACTCCGGCGTCTAGGGGCGGTGAGAGATCAGCCACGACTTGGCGTTCCAAGGGAGAGCCTCCAGCTAAGCAGGGTTAAGGAAGGAGAGGAGCGCGCGGAGGGGAACAGGCCGCACTCTCCTGCCTCTGCCGAGCTCCCGCTCGAAAACTCCTTGGGATTAGGGATTTGGTCCTCTCTTTGCTAGAGCGGTTCGCCATACTTTAAATTCCCCAGTTATGACCTACGCGGATTTAGGATTAAGGAAAATGTGACTTTTAAATTGTTTCTGCTTCCCAATTTGCAGGATTATTTGAAATAGCTAGAAAAGGGGTGCAAAGCATTCCATTCAAAATCCGCTTTGCGCAAAGTTGCTTTTGCGCTTTGGAGCTCGGAGTTTTGAGCGAGCGTGTTATTGTGCTGCAGCCTGGGGCTGCGGCCTAGTTCCCGCCCCCGCCGCCTCCTCCCCCTCTTCCCCGCACCTGGCGGCTAAGTGGAGGCAACTCGAGGGACTGCTGGGCGGCCTGGGTCGTAACCTTCCCACCATACCAGAGAAAGGGGGAAATCAAGCAATCCAGAGGTAACGAAATTGTTCTTCCCTCACCACGAAAGGCACTGACTCATGGTCTACAAGGAGCTGGGCCAAAGCGCACACACCGCTGGAGTCCCTCTCCCAGGCTCGGAGTCTCGGAGATCGGAGCAGGACCTCCCCGGCCACCCCGCCCGCCCGTCCGTCCCAGCCTGCGCGCCTGAGCCCCGCGGCGGCCCGATAGGTACCCACTTGTTGATCCGGCCGGCTTGCTCATGCTGGCGGTCCCGGGGCGGAGCGGTTGGTGGGCGCTGCCCGAGTCCCGGCCGGCAACGCCCGCTTCGCCGCCGGGCGCCGCCGCTCTCCAGCCGCCCTCCAGCCTGGGAGGCTCCGGGGCCGGACAGGTGGGTGTCGGTTGCGCGCTGCGCTGCTCCCCGGGCGCTCAGAATTCGTTCCACAGTGGAAAATTAAGCATCCTTAAGTTTCTTCCCGCCTCTTGCAAAACCGCAGCTGCTGGGAATGTTGCTTGGTATGGACACAGGCATGTACAGACAAATGGAGAGACGGACAAGCAGATCGAGGGAGAAGGGAGGACAGGCAAGAGAAGGGTATTGAAGAACAGAGATGGAGACACGAAAATGGTCTTTCTACGAAGCAAAAAGGGCAAAATCCCTCTCTTTCCCCATTCCTGTCTCTCAGTCTTCAGTTCCTCCCTCTACATTAGGCAGGCAGAGTGTGGGCAGATCTCTACAGACCGCTGCTCTTTTACGGAAAGAAGGGAAACACAACCGCAGTCTCAGGCAGATGGGCTCCGCGCTGCCCAAATCCGAGCGCGGAGTGGGAAAAACTAGATTGCTGGGAAGTCTTCCGAGGGAACAGGAGGCCAGCTCCCGGTTTCCGGGGAGAGCCGAGCACGCAGCGGCAAAGGGTTCCCGAAGTTCATTACCCCGTGACTTTGTGCCTGTCGCTGCGGACTGGGTCCCCTGTAATATCTCCAGAAGCGCTCTGACAGGCAGCCACGGGGAGGGGAATAGGGCGTCCCTGGCCCACTTAGCTTTTCCCCCAACTCCTGGCGGGGTCTGACGTCAGCCATGTGCGGGGAGGGGATGGAAAGAGGGAGGGGGTTAAATGCTAATGATATTAATGAACCTCCAAGCGGCTCCCAAAGAAAATGCAGGCGCTCTCGGAGCTGAGGAGTTAGAGTGTGAATATGGGAGTGTGGCTCTGTGCGTGCGAGATGGTGAGGACGGTGCAGCTCTCGTAAAAATGAATTATTATATTTCATGGCAAGGGGGAAGGGGAGGGGAGCTGGAGCTTTCTCAGAACGCTTTCCCCCTTCTCTCCAGAGCGCCAGACAGATTCGTGGAAGAACTGGGTGGCTGTGTGTTTGTGTGTGATTGTGCGCGCCGGATATGGCCATGTGAGTTGGTTCATTCTTGGTCTCGTGCCCCTTCTGTTGGGTAAAACTTGGATCTGGTCCAAGGTGAGTAATCATTCATTTTGCAACTATCTACGGAACGTTATAGGCGAGGACACTGTGTGCGTATTTGGGGCCTGGATGGGGTTTGCCGGAGGCTCCGCGTTCCTGTGGCCTTCGCGCTGTCCACTTGGGAACCAGCCGCCAGGAGGGTGCCGCCGGCTTGCCGAAGTAAAGCCCATCCGGAGCAGGGCGAAGCTATTTCGCCTCCATTATTTCTGCACTGGAGCGGCTGGAGGGTAGAGCTTTCCCTCCCGCTGCCCGTCCCCAGCGGGCTTCGCTTGCCCCCCACCCCCCCAATTCAGGGTCCAGGGATTCTGGAGAGCTCCCTCCCCCGCCTTAGCCCCCTACTCCTCCTGCCCGCCTTTCCCGCGATTCCTGTGCTCTCTCCTGCCCTGGATCCTGTACCGCGCTGGGAGAGCGCACGCCTAGAGAGCGGTGATCCCCGATCTCTAAGAGATTAATTCTTACTAAAGCTCTCCCAGCAGCTTGAACTTGTCGAACAAGAGCTTGCCAGCCTCACCTCCTGGCGTGGGCTTGGCCAAAGGTCAAGGGTCACACCTCCTTCTCTCCCGCCCTCCGCTCAAGCTCTGGGGGAGGTGAACAGATACTAGCGCGCCGCAATTATATCCGCCCGCTCCCGGTCCCACTTTCTCCAGACTCGGTGTCAACCCGGGCTTTCGATCAGAGTTATGTGTGTGCAAGTGAGTGCTTGCGTCCCCCGGACCCTCGGAGGGCGCCGCAGTTCCTCGGCCCCGGAGGTTCAGCGGGGCAGGCTGTGCGCGCCTGCTGGTGGCCGCAGCACGTGACCGCAACTTTCCGCAGCGGCCTGGGCTGGGCCTGGAGCCCCCGCCCGCGCACGCCACGCACCGGAGCCCGCGTCCTTGCTAGTGCCGCGCAGCGACCAGGACTCGGGCCTGGGGACACTCGGAAAGAGCAAGAAAGGGGACAACTACCTCCCAAGTTATCCCTCCTCGGTTTTTCGAAGTGGGACGAGATCAGGGAAATGTGGAACAAAGCCACAAACCTGAGGGGTTTTTTAGGAGACAGGACAATAAGTCAACATTGTTGACAACCAAGTTGGGCAGACTTGTGCTCAGCTAGCCCTGCCCGAGACGTGGTGCAAACTCGAACTCCGCGCCTAGAAAAGTATATGATTTCCCGGCGGCGTTTGAGAAACACAGTTACTGTGCCATTTTGGAGCCTGGGGCTCCGGCTTCCGTCAGAGAGACACTTGCCACCACCCCCACCGCTACCACCATCACCACCGCCACGTGGACGCAAAGGCGGGCGCTTGGTTCAGGCCGAAGAACTTTAGAGTCCAAATAATTTATCTTGGTCAAAGATGAAGGCCGGTGTGGAAGACTAGGCCCGGGTCTGTCTCCAGGGGAAAAGTTTAGGAGTCTGTGCCTAGGAGACCTGCAAGCCGCTGTGCTTGTGCCAGGGCTTGGAGGTAGGAGGACTATGGTTCTAGAGGGTCCAAACCACCGGTTTCCCTACTCCAGACACTCTCGCCCTACTGACTCAGTTGTAGGCACCAAAACTTGTGGAAAATACTCCTGAGGTTTACCAAGTTGTCTCAAAGTCAAAATGGGAATATCCCTTCTTACTCCCGCCACCACTCTTGAATCAAGCAGGGTGGCAAGAAGAATTCCACTGAATAGAAACGCACACACACACACACACACACCATCCAGCCCTGGCAAAAGACACAACATGCGCATACACACCCACAGCATGTTCTGCCCGCCTGGCTGTAATTATGCGCGTGCTTTGCATAACTCACAATGCAGTTCTGAAATCATCGTGATGACTTTCTGGCATGATTGGTTCGGTGGCAACGGCAGCTACAAGATCCAGGGTAGGCGGGAGGGGCTAGGGCCCAGCTGCCCACCAGGTCCAGGAGGAGCCTGGCACCAGTGTCCACTGGCTTCTACTCACTGGAAGCTGCTGCAGGACACAGGGACCTCGGATCTAAGGTGTAAGAAACTTGGGACTCTTGTGGTTGCAGCTCAGAGAAGAAAGACTCTGCAAGGTAGGGACTGTTACTTTTCATCTTCCTATCCATAGGCTCGAGCACGCTGCCTGATTCATAGTAGGTGCTGCATAAACATTGGGCAAATGAATGAAGGTGAATGTCGCCTGCAGATTTCCCAAGTAGTCACTGGAGGTACAGCAAGGCTAATCACTGGAAGCCAGGAGGTGGGGCTTCAGGCTCTGTCCCAACTAGCTGTGTAAATTTGGGCAAGTGACTAGACCTCTGTGGGCTCCAGATCATTATCTGTAAAATGATTAAGTCCTGTTCAACCTTAACTTTCAAAGATTTTTCCTGTGAGTCCACAAAGAGAAGTGATTGATAAGGGGCAAATGCCATGTATCTCAGAAATACCTTTTAACAGAGACAAGATATTAAGTTCAAGGATGAGTTTATAAACTTGGCTTGGAAAGGGTGTGACCACACCCCAGAGGTTCTCAAGCCTTTCTGACCAGGTCCAAACATAGCCTCTAGCATCGTCTTTATCCTCTTGTGAGTATGGAGTTCTCAACCAAAACCAAAGCAAAAAACACAGGGAAGACATCTTTTATCACAGGATGTTTACATTTTGGTCAAGGAGATAAGAAATAAGACATTCAGAAGGATGATGGAATCTAGGGGTCTCTCTGTCCATCCAGCAATCCACCCCATTCATCAAACACTGAGCACCCACTATGTGCCAGAGATTAATGACATGACCCCTTTCTCAAGGAGTCTACAGGGAGAGCAGACTCATAAAAGGTCATAAGTGCTTTGGACTGGACTAAAACACAGGACATTCTGGAAAAATATACAAGGGACCCTAAACCGGTGTGGAGTTGGGAAGGCTGTCAATGCCCTTGGAAAACTGGTTGTATGTTAGGGGAATTTACTGCCTCTGAAAACTGTCTTCTAGTATAGCTCACTCTCCTGCTAATCCTCTTTCTCATCCATTTAAAAAGGGAAGTAGAAAAACAGAAATAGACTCACAGACATAGAAAACAAACTTATGGTTGCTAAAGGGGAAAGGAAGGGGAGGGATAAATTAGGAATTTGGGATTAATAGATACACACTACTATATATAAAATAGATAATCAACAAGGACCTACTGTATAGCACAGGGAACTATATTTAATATCTTGCAATAACCTATAACGGAAAAGAATCTGAAAAAGATTATACATATACAGCTGAATCACTTTGCTGTACACCTGAAACATTGTAAATCAACTATACTTAATTTTTAAAAATGTTTTAGAACAACAAAAAAAGGGGGGAAGTAGAGTCCTGTGAATTAGATTGCACGAGAGAGGCAGGGGTGCAGGACACCTCTCTAGCATCAGATTATTTGGGTCTGACCTCTAGATCTCCATTCACTTAGCTTCCCTAAAAAACAGTGCCATTTTCTCCATTAACTGCACCCTCCAATATTCTAAATTAAAACAGTAAAGGAGAAAGGAAAAGCTTTCCCATCAGCAAGCAGAGCTAAAGTTGGTGTGGAACAGAGACTCCCCTCCCCAACCAGTGATCAACCCCCTCTCAGAGGCTATCCTATCTCTAGAGATTCATTCCTTTAAAATTCCCCTCACCTCAAGGACAAGCAGGGTTGAGAAATACCCAGACCCAGAAAATGTTTGGCAAAACCTACCAGTTAAGGTTGCCTGAGGTTTGATGTTCAGTTTCCAAAAGACCCTGACACAAGTTTTATTTGTTTGTTTACATGAAGGAGAAAGTAGATTTTCATTTGCTTCCAGGTTATAAATCAACCTATACTTGCTTGTTGCTTCCCTAGTGGATGGGGAGTGAGAGAGAAGGTGGGTCATAGAGCAGAGTGTCCAGCTCAAAGTAGGTGCTCAGTGAGGGCTCACTAAGTGAATGCAAGAAGCAGTCTCACCAGGCTTGCTCCTGAGTCTGCTGTGGATCTTTCTACAAGTGGTTTGGCTCCTATCTAACTCTTCTCATAAAGAAACATTGAGAACAATCCAGAAAAGAGGCCCAGATGCTCTAGAACTGAACTGGTGCTGAGTTGTGGGGTTTTTCCTTGACATTTTCTAGAACTCTGTTAGCTAAGAGTTGTCTGTTACTCCTTACTAACAGCTCCCCTGCCTCTCTCATACAATCTAGTATTGGTGCTAACAGCAGCAACAATAAGAAAATGCCATGTGTGACGGGCTCCTTTTTTTTTTTTTCTTAACAAATAACAAACTGTGTCTCTGCATTTATTCACACACTCTCTTAGGGCCATATGAGCAGAAGAAATTCAGGTCTAGGGGCAGGTTGGGGATTAGAAGCTTAGGGAGTCTCACTACACTTTTATATTCATCTTGCCCCAGGAACAATCAAATAGAAACATCTTTCTCCCATCTTTTACTTTATTTCCTACATACAATATTTTAATTGTTTATATCCTGCCTTGTTGCAGGAAGAATTTATTATGGCTCTCATGTCAAATTGCTTTAAGTTAAGACCTGGGCTCCCTCCCTATAAGATGACTCACCTGAAACGTATTTAAAACAGAAACAACCAGAGACGTTACCAGGAACAAAGAAACAAGAAAACGGTGTCTCCCAGAAAGATAGGTAAGCAGAGACAAAGCTGCCTGTTTCTTATTTCCTAATGGCAAGAGTAAAAAGTTTAGAGGAGACATAAGGGATACTCAGCTCTCCAACTAGACAGGGAGCTCCGTGAAGCAGACTGATTCATCTTGGGTTGCCAGCCCCTAGCACTCTGGCACATAGCAGTGCTTGATAAATGTGGAATGTATGAGTGACCCTGCCTGGTGGTACTCACAAGGAAAGCTGAGGCTTGAGGTGGAGGACTTGCCTTTGCTCTGCCCCAGCAATGGGGAGGCTAGGGAGTAGGCACAGGTCCTCTAGGTCCCCAAGCCTTGGGAAGAGGTCAGTTTTGGCTTTCTAAAACAAAAGAATGACTAGAGAAACAAGAAAGCAGACTACATCCAGGGAAGGATTGGCCACCAAGCCTCCTTCAACCTCTTAATTTCCTGTGAACTGCACAGTCCAACTTGGCTCCCATTTAGCCCAGAATTATAGAGCACACAAACCAGAAAGGACCTTAGAGATCAGTACTCATCTAATTTCATCATTTTACAGATGAGGAAACTGAGACCCTTAGAGTCTAGTACAAAGCTTGTACTAGGTCACTCATCTAGAGACAAAGGCCAACCCCAGAACCCAGATCTCTTCATGCTGAGTCTAATGCTCTTTTTTTTTTTTTTTTTTATAAATTTATTTATTTTTGGCTGTGTTGGGTCTTCGTTTCTGTGCGAGGGCTTTCTCTACTTGTGGCAAGTGGGGGCCACTCTTCATCGCGGTGCGCGCGGGCCTCTCACTATCGCGGCCTCTCTTGTTTTGGAGCACAGGCTCCAGACGCGCAGGCTCCAGACGCGCAGGCTCAGTAGTTGTGGCTCACGGGCCCAGTTGCTCCGCGGCATGTGGGATCTTCCCAGACCAGGGCTCGAACTCGTGTCCCCTGCATTGGCAGGCAGATTCTCAACAACTGCGCCACCAGGGAAGCCCCTAATGCTCTTTTAAATATTAATTCCACTGCATTGAGCTACCTCCCATTTCCCAGAAGGGCTTCTAGAAGCTCCAATTAAGGCAATTTCATTCACAAGTGAAGTAATCAGAATTAAGAAAAGTGTTTTGTGCATCTTGAAGCAATAGTTCAGTATTTCTGGAACTTCAGACTCTTCCACTTCACAGATTTTTCTTCACATTCTCCCTCTGCAAGTACTTAAAATTTGCTGTGTCCAAATGGATAGAAAATGTGTGAGGTCTCTTTCTGTTTTGCAGAGGGGATGATGTAGGCTACAAGAGGAACCACTTAGAGACACTAATTGTAGATGCTGAGAAAAAGGTCAATAATTAGATTGAACAATTAATCACAGAATTTGATCAGTGTGGATTGCCAATCTGGGCCTTTCAGATTTTAAAAACATCTCTCTATTCCCTCCACGGCAGGTTTAGAACCTGCTTTATCCAGATTACTGTTTCAACACTAGTAGAAACAATTGTTATGTAAAACGGGATAGCCCGGTTTAAATGTGGCTAACGTATTTGAGAATAAACTACAATTCTATTCTTTATTCAGTCAATAAGTATATCAGGACCACATATTCGATCTCTGCCAATGCAGTGAAAAGCATCATACATTCTAGTATGCTTTGTTTCTAAATGATCTAGTTCACACAGTACTCTGTTGTCCGCCTATTCTAGTAAGTAATTTCAGAATTCACATCACTTACAAAGATGCCAAGTGGCTATTTAGGGAAGTCTGATTCAAAAAAAAAAAAAAAAAAACCTCCAAAACAAAACAAACCTCCCCCTCTCTTCTCCCTCCCCCAAACCCCACGTGTTTTGTGCAAGACGGAGTCAACCAGTGGGATTCACAGGAGGTCCCCAAGTCAAATGCTGCAGCTGCGTTTTAAAAAAGGGTTGGATAAACTACAGCCATTAATAACATCTGTATCTATGCAAGCTAAGATGATGATAGGGGTAATCAGATCTCATGCTTCAGGGCATAAGATGATTGCCTGCTGGGAGAAGGAGGATTTAGGCTTTCAGGTATAGCAGCGCACAGCTCAGGAGGTAGGTTGTAGACATTTCTCCAAGTCTCTAAAATTTCAGGTGTAACTGACATGACTTTGGAATAGATGAAACATTTGAAATCTAGTGTTTCTTTCAGATCAGGACATTGAATAATTAGATATTTGAAACGCCCACATGTACTACATATAGCATATATGTATCTCTCTATAGATAAGATACAAATATTTAGATGCCTTTTTTGAAGGCTGATGTTTTGACTATCTTTAGTGCAAAGCAGATGCTTAATAAATGCTAAACAACAATGAAAACAGTGGAGGTAACTTAACTTTAGTCCATGCATTTATGATTAGCTAAAATAATGTATAATTACCCAAGCACTCATAATAGCACATATTTGGATCCCTAAATATATGTTTTCCAGTTGCATTAGCTAAATAATGATTGGAGTTGCATGTTTGGAGTGTACAAGGAATGTATTCATTTTAATGTCCTGATCACTAAAGTAATTTTTAAAACTTAATATTTGTCTGGAAGTGAGAAAGGAATTGCACAAAATAATCTTAACTTCTCTTTCTTTAATATTTTCAAACCCTAGGAGGGTGTGCACTTTAGGACAGTTGTACAATTTAATCACTTTTGAAAACACTGCAAGTGTTGAGTAGGGTCAAAGAGCTCTATTTATTTAGACATGTAAACCCATGCTGCAGGACATACAGAATCAGACAGTGGTCCACATTTCGAGACATGTAGAATCTTTTGAAGAAGCTGATTTCTAACTAGAGTCTTTTTGGCATGAAATACATTCTTACTACCGGCTTTGTCACTATTACTAAACCATTCACTTCTGTTCCACACGGAGGGACTGTTCTGAAGGATACGGTTGTTAAATGCAATTTTAAAAATGATGCACATAAACAGTTTAAAAGCGGGATGTGTGGAAATCCTGCAGCTGTTTGGCTGCAGACAGGCATGGGAAATCAGTCAGAAGCCCAAAGCATCATAGTTAATAACCATTATTCTGTTGTCTGGGATGTTTGTTTAAATACTATTGACACTGTGTATGTCTTGTCATCTTCTCTAAATTGTAGCTCTTAACCACCGAAATCTTGTTAAAGACCACCTAGGGTTTCCTCTGTATGATGCTGAAGTGTGTATTCACCTGATGGATAAACAAAAAACAGATTTTTTTGTTTTAACTTTTCTCTCATGTGCAACTAGCAGGAAATTTTCTGGACTAAAGAAAGAGACTGAGTGAGTACAGTAGAAATAGAAGCTGTGGAGTCCCAACCTTTGTATTTCTCCTCTAGTGACAGAAAATGAACAAACCCATCAACTGATTAATACAATTCAGTTCTGCTTAAAATTCACAGATCTGTTTGGTATGAGACTGTATTTTAAAAGACATACTTGCCATTAAGTGTGAAGAAATCAGTTACTATTCTTTTCATCAACAGCATGTTGGGATTTTTTTCCATTTAGATTTTGCTTATTTAAGTGAGGTCATTTGGGGGAAGAGCGGCTCTGGCGGGTGGGAAAAAAAAAAATCTAACAGCCCGACTCCCAAGTTGAGAGCTACAGATCACGGGCCATTCAGTACAAAGCGTTTTATATCTTGACTTATGAGGGGACAATAGCCGGTCTTACAAAGACCCCACCTGTGATTTAGCACGGTTGACATCTTTGTTAAGGAGGAGCCGGAGGGCAGAAGAGAAACAAACACGTGCACCATCCGGAACTTGTTACCAAGCCCCACCTTCAAGAATGTTTCACGCCGTCCCTGAGGTTTGCTAGGTTTTTTCCTTACAGTTTTTTAAAAAAGAGGTGAGAGGAGAGAGAGGAAATGAACGTTGTCCACGCTAATTGACCCAAAGCGCTGGACTTAACGGCTTGCAAGCGACAAGCTGTTCCATTTTACAGACGGATAAATGGAGATCAGGTCTACGAAGCGTCTGGCTCAGCAGGTGCCGGGGATCGGGGATCCCCGAGGGGCTTCGGGCCGCCGGGCTAGGGGCGCGGAGGGCGGCGCGGCCGCGGGTGGGACGCCGAGTGTCGGCCCCAACCTTCAGGCCGGTGGCTTTTTGCTTCCTTCCCGAAGGTCGCTTCTGACAAATCTATCTATTTGGGGCAAATTGTCAGTGAGAAACTTCCGCTCGAACTGCCGTGGACAAAACCGGCTGTTTGAAAAGGGTAAATCCCGCGGCCCGGCGAGGCCGAACAATGGGCCGCTGGTGCTGCTGCGGCGGGGGCGGCCGGGCGGGCCGCACAAAGGGCGGATTAATTGGGGCCGCGGCTGAGCGATTCGCGCTAGCTCCACTCAGCCCGCACCGCGGGGCGCCCCATTGACTGGGTCCCGAGCCCCACTTTTCACAAACTCCAAACAAAAGTCAATTTCTTTTTTATAAGGCGGCGGAGGGGGCTACGGCCAAGATTCTCCTCTTGCTCCTTTGCCTCCTTGCTGCAGAGGGTGGGGTTGTACTGGGGGGAGACTGGAAGGAGAGGGGCGTGGGGGAGCCCGGGAGTGGGAGGGGACGCGGGTGTGGCTGACGCAACCCTGTCCCCACATCCGCTGCCACCTCCTGGCTGCACCCACCTTCCAGGCAGGCCCTTAGATCCCTGTCCGAGGCCTAGTAGCTTCAGAAAAACGTGGAAGGGGTGATGGCAAGGACCGGGGTGACGCTTGGGGGCACCAGGTTGGGGGAAGTACTGGCAGGTGATTTAGGAGGAAGGGAAAGAGACGTACCCTTGGTATTCTAAGACCTTGGGAGGTGTCACCGTTCATCAGATATTTACTGAACAACTACTATGGTCCTGATAGGAGGGAGACTAAAACGAGTTTGCCCTCAATTTACACACAGTTTGGGAAGGCTGACTCCTAAATCAATAAGCAGGTGGGGGAGAAGGGGTGCCAGGATGGGGGCCCCAAAGGAAGGCGTCACCATCCCTCTGTAAAGTTATGAGGTGGACTTGCCCATGTAACATATGGGACAAGATATCTAATTACTTTGCAGATACATGGTAGTGTTAGAAATGACAGTAATTTTAAAAAACCAAATTGTAGGATTAATATTGTCACTGGTCTGAAAAGCACATATGGAGGGACCAGGAGTTCATCTCTTGTTTCTCTCCTTTCCAAATAGGAGAATGAGTACAGAAGTCTCTTTGACACTGTTGTAAGCTGGGTTGGCAGTGGTTGCATACAAGACAACCCAGTCCGCGTGGTTAGTGCAAAGGCCACATTCTTCTTAGAGGACCGGCTTCCCAAGTGAATCAACAGGGAGGAGGGACTGCGTGCTGTTGTAAGGGAAGCCATTTGTTGGGTGGAGGGCTGGCATGTGCTAAAAGAGGATATCCCAATGTTTTTACTTCATGGAGGATTCTTCTGCTCTTGGACCTGTAGGCACTTGTGTGCTCTGAGGCTGGCTAACTGAAGTCTTCAATAGCTAGGCTTTAGTATAGAGACCCTCCAAAGGCATCAGGTCAGGGTATTGGCGCAGTGAGAGGGGAGGCACAGTGAGAGAGGAGCTCTGATGGCAGGTACCGAATCTGTGGCAGGCTCAGTAAGAGGGGTGAGGAAAGCCTTCGAGGATAGGCTGAAACATGGCTGGAGACAGAAAGACCTAGACATTGACAACAGAAAACAATAGCAGCAGACAGACCTGCTGGCAGAATCCAACCTGGGCTCCTTTTCAACCCGTTTAAAACTGTAGATTTAAAATTATCTTCTCTGGGCCAGACTGTGAGCCCTTCTAGATTTCTCTTGAATGAAAGTCAAAGGCAAATATTTATCTAAAGATGTCACAACTTTGAATTTCAATAATAACTTATCTGCTGATCTCTGGTGGAAATCTAGAACAGCTGTTACTCCATTGTGTATTTTGAATTTCCAGAAGATAAATTTGGGAATCAACATTTTTTTCCCCATCAATTCTCAGTATGTTTTCCTTTAGTTTATTGATGCCTTTGCTAATTCAAATCAAATAAATGACAGGACCTTTTGCTTATTATTATGAAAGTTCTTAAAACCTACCAAAAAATATAGCATTTGACCTTTATTGGCAAGTATGACTATGCTGAGTGTGTGCATGTCAGCAAAAGTTGAGTGGGGGTGTAAAGACTGAGATGTCGCATTATTAGGAAGAAAAAAGAAAACAGAAGTATGAGTCAGAGTGATAAAACTTCGACATTGAAGGAATCATTTAACAGCAATGTGTAGGTTTAGACAGAATTGATGACAGATCTACTGTCTGTTAATAGAAAGCTTATGACCACAGCTTCTAAGAGCACCCAGCACGATTGCTTATCATTTCTATTTTACAGATGAAGGTCTTCTGAGAGGGGAACACTAGGTAATTTTGATAAGGTCAACCCCTGAAAGGGGTAACGTACTGGCATCAGGCCTTTCCATCACTCACTCTGGTTAGCTTTCAAGGCCTTAAATTACTCTCTTGAATTTTTCTGGAGTCACTTGATGAGAACATCATTAGAGGAAAGAAGCTCCTGGAGATCTGATTATAATTAAACTCTGTTTTTTTCTCCTACACTTGCTAGCTGAGCAAACACTGCTGGAAAGGGAGGATGGTGATCTTGGTACCCCCAGGCTTAGGTTGCCAGAAGAGTACAGAAATCTGACTTCTGATAATGGTAGAGCAGGTGCAAGTACAGCTCCAGATCTAGAATATGGTATTCATAAGCCAAAAAGAAGGAGCACTTGATCCAGGGATGGACTAGATTTAAATCAATAAGAGAATGAAGCCAAAATCTTAGAAATAACATATCTAACATTTGAGTGTGATTGTATCATACATATAAAATACTGTATGAATACATCTGTATGATTTAAAGAATAAAATAAAATGACTGCTTTATCCCAGCAGCTACAGTAAAAAAAATAGAATCTCAGTAGTGTCCGCAAGGAGACTCCTTTGCGCCCTCTTGGATTTCATCTCTCCTCCCTACCAACACACCAGAAATAATCACCACCCTGAATTGTGTTTTACTCATTTGCTTGCTTCATAATTTTACTACTTATGTATGTATCGCTAAATAATATAGCGTATATATATTATATAATAATATATAGGGTTTCCCTCGTGGCGCAGTGGTTAAGAATCCACCTGCCAATGCAGGGGACATGGGTTCGAGCCCTGGTCTGGGAAGATCCCACATGCCGTGGAGCAACTAAGCCCATGTGCCACAACTACTGAGCCTGCGCTCTAGAGCCTGCAAGCCACAACTACTGAGCCCACGTGCCACAATTACTGAAGCCCGTGCACCTAGAGCCCTTGCTCCGCAACAAGAGAAGCCACTGCAATGAGAAGCCCGTGCACTGCAACAAAGAGTAGCCCCCACTCGCCTCAACTAGACAAAGCCCGCATGCAGCAACGAAGACCCAACGCAGCCTAAAATAAATAAAATAAATTAAAAAATATATATATATAACATAGTTGTCATTGATTTTTCTCCCACCACTGTGTTTAATGTTGGTATTAATTGTGGTACACTCACACAATGTGGTTTCTTCATTCTCATTGTTGTATAGTAATCCACTGTGTGAGCATGCTACAAGTGACTGCTCCTCACCACTAGGAGTGGACATTTGGGTTCTTCCCTTCGCTTTCTCTCTCTCTGTCTCTCAGACTATCTCTTGTGCATGCCTCCTGTACACATATGCTAGAATTTCCCTATTGCAAGGTTGTAATGGTGTTCTCCTAAATCGTTTTCCAAAACTTTTATAGTTTCGCCTTTCCACATCTAAGTCTTTAATCCAACTGGAATGAGTTTTTGTGTATGGGGTAAGGCAGGGATCCAATTTAGTTTTTTTTTTTTTCCCACAGTTGTTTAATAAATTTTCTTAGTACCATTGATTGAACCTTTTCTCTGTTTATCTCTAGTGCCTACTATATTATAAAAGCAAGTCTCTATATATGCCTTGATTTATTTCCAGGTTCCCTATCATATTCCTTTGGCTCCTTTGTCTAGCCCTTTGCCAGCATCCCATTGTCTTACTTACTATATAGCTTATATGCTAAGTCTTGATAACTGGGAGGGCAAGTCTTCTTACCTTGTACTTTTTCTTAGGAATACTTGGCTATATTTGGCCCTTTGTCCCTCCATTTTAATTTCAGAATTAGTTTGTCAAGTTCCACAAAAACATATTTCCGGGATTTTCATCAGAATTGGATTTAATCAATATGGGGAGAATTGACATCTTCATGTGTTGAAGCTTCCTACTAACAACTTGGTATTTATTTAAGTCTTCTTTAATGTTTTTTTCAGTAAGATATATTTTTTCTGTGTAAATGAGGTGCACGACTTTTGTTAGATTTATACCTAGATTTATTATATTTTTGCTATATAATGGCATTCTTTTACAATATTTTCTTATTGATAGTTTTGCTGTATGAAAGTTATGCTGTATACTGATTCAAAACCTCTCTTATTAATTCTAATAATTTACCTATAGTTTCCTTTGAGTTTTCTATGCGGCCAATAATATTATGTGTAAATATGAGAGTTTTTTTATCTTTCTTTTTCAATCCCTAAACCTTTAACTTATTTTCTGATTTTGTCACACTTATACAGGTTAGGACTTTGAATACAATATTGAATAGCAGTGGTAATGGCAGTAACTTTGCATTTTCTCTGATGCTAAAAGGAAGTATACGATTGTGGGTGCATATGAGTGTAGACTTGACATATTTTCTTCTTTTTTTTTTTTTTTGGCCTTACCACACAGCAAGTGAGATCTTAGTTCTCCAATCAGGAAATGGAGTCTTAACCACTGGACCACCAGGGAAGTCCCTTGACATATCTTCTTGGTGAATTAGGTAGGAACTGTTTTCATTTCTAGTAATGCTTTGGCCATAGTCTATTTTCTCTGATATTAATTTTGCCACACTAGCTTTCTTCTGTTAATATTTGGTTTTCCATCCTTTGACTTTCAACCTTTCTATAACTTTATGTTTTAAGAATCTCTTGTAAACCGGTTTATAATTGTTTTTTAAAAAAAAAATTCATTTTGATAATCCTCAACATTTAACTGGACATTTATATTCGTACATTTACATTATTATAAATACTGATATATGTACTTGGACTTATTACTGCCATCTTTTTGGTGCTTTATATTTCTATTTTTTGCTCCTTCTTTTTTGCTTATTTTGCACTGAGAATTTTTTGTTTGGAAGTTATATTCTTTGTGTGTCTATTCTTTTAGGGGTTGCCTCGCTGTTTGAATGTTTTCACTTAACAAGGTTAATCAACATCTTTCCTCCTCGGAAACAATATGAGGACCTTAGAAATCTTTTCAACATATCCTTTTCTAGTTCTGGAATCCAGTTCTAGCTCAATCCTTTCCCCCCCACAGATTATATATTATTGTTAATACAATCAAATTTATTTAGATCTACCCACGTATTTACCTATATCTTTTCTGATTATTTCCTTCTTTCTGAAGTACATCCTTTATACTTTTCTTTGGTGAGGGTCTGCCAAGTATTAAAGTCTCTCAATTTTTGGTTGACTGAAAGTATATTTTACACTCATCCTCGGAAGATATTTCACTGGGGATATAGTGCTTGATTCATAGTTATTTTCTCTCAGCACGATGATATGATTCTACTGTCTTTGTGTGTGCGTGTGTGTGTGCGTGCACCCCTGTTGTTGCTTTTTTTTAAAAAAGATTTATTTATTTATTTATTTTTGGCTGCATCGGGTCTTGTTGCGGCACATGAGACCTTCGTTGAGGCGTGCAGGATCTTCTGTTGCGGCACGCAGGCTTCTCTCTAGGTATGGCGTGCGGGTTTTTCTCTTCTCTAGTTGTGGCACGCAGGCTCCAGGGCATGTGGGCTCTGTAGTTGTGGCACGCGGGTTCCAGAGCGTGTGGCTCTGTTGTTTGTGGCACTCAGGCTGTCTAGCTGAGGCGCGCGAGCTCAGTAGTTGTGGCACACGGGGTTAGTTGCCCCATGGCATGTGGGATCTTAGTTGCCTGACCAGCGATCGAACCCATGTCCCCTGCATTGGAAGGCGGATTCTTTACCACTGGACCACCAGGGAAGTCCCAGCTCCTGTTGTTTTTTGTTGAAAAGTCAGTATTAGGTCTAAGGCTGCACATTTACAGATGCTCTGTCTTTCCTGTCTACTTTTAAAGTTTTCCCTCCCTTTTGGAGTTCTACATTTTTACAATCATAGTTCTATATGTAGATTTCTTTTATTTATCATGCTTGGGATTCACTTGGCTTCCTGAATCTGAGCACTGTGGTCTTTAACAATACTGGAAAATTCTCCTCTATTATTATCACTTTATCTCTTTGGAAAGTGCTTTCTGCCTACTCTATTAGCTCCTTCATGAACTCTGATTAGGTGTTATAAAACTCTTAACATCTCTTTTATGTTTTTTGTCTCTTTGTCTTCTGGATTGTATTTTGGAAAATGTTTAAATATATTTCCTAGTTCACTGATTCTCTTTTTCATTGGGTCTAAACAGCTGTTTAAGCCCCTCTCCTCCACATTTAAAAAATTATTTTATGTTTCATTTCCTGAAGTACTGTTTGGTTCCATATCAGATCTGCTTGGATATCCCTTACAGTCTCTTGTTCCTTGCTAATATTTTCAAGCTCCCCTTTTATTTTATTAATCATATAAAATTGGTATTTGGTCACTAATGTCAATATTTGATGTCTGTGCAGGACCACTTTTGATGTCTGCTGCTTGCTTCTTCTGGTCTTCACTTCATGGTACCATGTTTCTTCCTAGGTTTTATGACATTTTTCTTCTGTGATCTTCTCATTTGTCTTGGCACTTTATCTCTGGGGATTCTTAAAGGCCAAAGTTGGAAATGAATTTGTGCAGGGAAGATCTGCACTTGCTCTTTCTGGCTGAGTTACTTGGTTGTACTACCAACTTGGGATCCTTTTGTATTGAAATACTCTATTTTATGGTTTAAAATTTGGGGGGGCCACATATGTGGTATGAATTCAGGTAGAAAGCTCTCCTGTGATGGACCTAGTTGTGCTTCCAAATTCTTAGGGAAGTTTTTTTCTTTCTTTCTGTCCTCCCAACATCAACATTAAGATAGGCAAATGTCCTTGAAATAGCACCCCTCTTTGGGACAGGGTTTTTTTAAATTTGTCTTTACACTGAGGATGTAGCCCTTTGTGTTTTCAGCTTTATGTAAGGATTCTCCTAGCAGGTTCCCCACCTTGGGCAATCTCTGAGCTTCATCTCAGAGTTGAGATTCAGGGTCTCCAGAGTCTGACAGAAACTTTCAGGGTGAAAGCTGGCTTTGGAACTTGCTTACTTACCAGGGTTTCTGTTTTCACTTACTTTGGGGGATCTGAAAAATCCCTCCCTTTTGTGCAAGCTCAGTGATATATTTAAAAAGACATTTAAAAAATATTTTATCAAGAGTTTTAGCTATCTTAGCTGAGATTGTCATTCAGGGTATCTGTATCAGGGTGCTCCAAAGAAAGAGATTATATTATATTACAATATAAATTATGTGTCTATCTATGTCTATAGAGAGACTCTAAGTATTGGCCCATGAGATTGTGGGGGCTGGCAAATCCAAAATCCACAGGGCTGACTGATAGGCTGGATTTTCCAGCAAGAGTTGATGTTACAGTTTTGAGTCCAAAGGCAGGTCTGGATGCAGAATTCCTTCATCTTCAGGGCACCTGTCTTTTCTCTTAAGGCCTTCAACTGAGTGGATGAGGCTCACCTACATCACGGAAAGTAATCTGCTTTACTTAAAAATCTACTTTAACCACATTGCTATGGAATACCTTCATAGCAATACCTAGACTAGTGTTTGACCAAACACTGGGCACCATAGCCTAGCCAAGTTGACACGTAAAACTAACCTTTGCAGCATCTAACCCACCAAAGTGCTGGAAACAGAAGCCAGTGCTATAATTTCTGGTGATGAAATGATAGCCACAATCATGGAGCACAATACAGTAATGTCATTCTTGGAGGCTTCAATGAAGATAGGTCTAAGGAGACACTAAGCATCCTCTTAGGAGGCTGATGGACTATTCTGTTTTCACAGTCTAGTGCTTACTATAGGCCTATAGTGCTTACTATAAGTACTGTATGTTGTGGGAAATGTGTTCTTCATATAAAATTACAGGAAAAGGAAGACACACTTAATTGCCTTAAATTCTAGGCCATAATGATGCAAGCAATCCTGGAAAGCTATATTATTGATATTTACTCAAACTTGCCAAAATTCAATATGTATTTTATACTAAGAATATAAAGCAAGCCAGACTGAGAAGAGTAACTATTACATTGCAGGGGGATCAGAATAATGGTCATACCCATTTTAGACTCTAAAGGGTGTTTTCAGGTGATTAAAAACATACGTTTTCTTTTTCTTTTTTAAAAAAGATATTCATGATTTCTTAGAAGCCTAGAAACAAATGACCATAGAAATGCAAAAATCCACAAATTACCTAGCTATCCACAAAGAGAATATTGACATTTTCTTCACAGTGAATATCAGTAGGCTTGCTTACAATGCTTTTCCGGTTTGGAAACGTTTTTTTAATTGTTGTTGTTCCATTTGAGGATTTTGGGGAATGCCTCTAGCAGAAGTAGGTATGGGGGACTAGTGTCAGTAGTCAGTAGGAAAGGAGGCAAGAGAATCCTGTGCCCTCCATGTTCCTCTTTCTTGATCTTTCTCTCTTTTTTCTTTCTCCCTGTCACTAAAAATCAAGCATGCCTCAGCATGAAGCATTACTGCTTAAAACAGAACAGTGAAAGTCTAAACAAGGAATTTCAAAATATATGCCTAGTCAAAAGACTGGAAGAAAATATGAATAGTAGTTGTCTGGATGGTGGAATTATCGATTATTTTCTTCTTTATATTCTTCTGCATAAACACAAACAACGTTTTACTCAGAACATAATTTATCTTTAAATTCATTGTACAGAGCAAGAACCTAAAATATCTTGAGGAATTTTTATTTTAAACACAAATGGGTTTTCCGTACGCACAGTATATAAGACTAAGCTTTTCCACTGTATAAAACTGTATTCAAATAAGATATTACAGTGTCAAAAAATTTGTTTTCATGCTAGCAGAATTAAAACTCCCCAAATGGTAACACATTAAGATCATTTGATACATTTGTGTGGAAAGTATCAATATTTTAGATTAATTCTTCCAGAATTTATGTATTTTTTATTAGCAGATTAAAAAAATCTGCTTTGCTAAAACTAAAATATTTTTCCAGCTTCTAATTTAAGCTGGCATTTTGTTTGTGAAATATACAGCTTGAAAAGCTGCAGTCTCTAACATTTGTTACCTCTTTCAAATCCCTATAGTTTATATACAGGTTAATAATAGTTAGAGCTCTTAGAATTCCAAATCAGAAGGGAAGTTCATTTGTAAAAGCTGTGATTCTTTGAACTGCATAATCATGGGGAGGCCAGAAAGATCCGTTTAGGCAGAGGCTCAAGGTAGTTCCTTCTGGGGAGTAATCACATAAAACAGGAAATGTGTAAATCTGTGAACACAGATACATTCATAATTTTCTCTGCAGAGGGTAAGTACTGACTGAGCTAGAGAGAAATTAGTATTAGTGGTAAGACCTCCTAGTACTTAACTGGATTTTCTTGAAAAGGAAAAAAGAATATTAAAAGGTTAGGTAATAAAAAAAAAGTTCTGCATTCCATTGTTCTTCTCTGGAGGGTTATAAGGATGGTGCTCAGTGACCTCTCTGAAATGTCACAAAGAGCAGTGGCATCTGGATTAGGAGAGAAATTAACATGCAGAAGAGACTTCAAAGGCCCTTACACAGATCCAAAAGATTCTTTAATGTATATGTATACATAGATTGCATGTATACTGAATTAAGTTATACAAAATACCTCTAGATAAATATATGGCCTCCTTGTTTGGGGATGGATATAAAAAGTGATGCTGCACCACCTGTAGTTCTTAATGTTAAACCTATCTTTTGTTTAGAGAAGCAAATTCAGAATCAAGATTTCAGAATTTCAGAATCAAGGCTTTGTTACTTTGGTGAGTAACATTAATATACTACTAAAGATTTATGTGATCAAAGAGAAGGGAAGGAGAGTGGAGAGGAATAAAATGAAGGCGCAAAATAGGAAGAGAGAAGAGAAAGGAAGAGAGGAGTCAGAAAGGGGGAATTGAATGAGGGGATTAAATTGGGGGAAATGAGGAATAATCCACCTCCACAGGGCCCCTCTGCCCATGGACTTTTAAAACAGAGAACCCCGTCCATAAACAAGATGTAACCTTTCAGCAGAGAAAACATCCAACTTACTTGATAGGAAGTTTCTTCACACTGGGAGGAAATCTTCCCCCTTGTGGGTGGGTCTTGCTGGTAATGAGAATAAAGGAAAAGGAATTGATACTAGGAATGGTGTGCAAGGGTGAGGTTGTCATCCATTATTTCTGGCCCAGTTTGGTGACAGCTAACTCTATTACTGCCTGGCATCAGAAGACTTTCTTATTCTTTGCTTCTATCTGTTCTCTCTCTTTTTTGTGGGGTGAGGTGAGGGGTAGTTAAGGGTTGGTGTGAACACACAGAATTGATTCTGACAGAGACTTTCTAATCTCTCCAGCAAATCACTTACTTGTTCATCTCTTCCCCACTTTTCCCTGGCCATTGTATTTTTCTCACAAGAGCAAACAAGAAGATTAATGAAGCATATTGATCTAATGGAAACTTGTGAACATATAAATGATCAAAATCTGGATTGAAACCTGTAAGAATGCACTTAAAAATCATGCACTTTCCATTTTCCCTATGCTTGTCCTTTCTCATAATATTTGCTGTCCCAGCTAGGGAAATGTTTTGCTGCTTGTCCATTGTTCGTCTATGTGTTGTATGATGGAGGGGGCTGGCGTGTTGTAGCAGCAGGAAAAAGAGCACCTTGTCCTGGACTTTCCTTTCAAAATCCCATTAACAAGTTATGTGATGCAAGATAAATCACTTACCTAAGCTTTTCCCTGTGTGAGATGGGAGGACCAAAGTTTCGCCTCCAGCACACCCCTACCTACTCCCAAACAATGGTTGACTCAATCTGTATCCTATGAGTATATGTTAAACTTCAAGTAAAGTGAAAAATATTTCACTCAAATGATGAGGGAGACGATTTAAAAACTTATAACAGAGGCTGAAAGCTGACCTAAAGTTAACTTAAGGAGTTTGGTATTTTAAGCTTAATGGAGTATATGAAAAAATAGTAGAAGTTTAGAAAAATGTTTCAGACTAGGTAATTTATAGAAATTCTAATCTATTATACTTTTGTAGATTTTTTTCATGTACTTGTAGACTGTTACAAAATCCTATGATTGCTGAATCTGAATTTCCAATTATTTTTGTTTCAGAATCTGAAAATTGCTAATCCCTTCTTCAATTTTATAAGAGCGAATATATATTTAAACAATAATCACTCAAGAATTGCTCATGCCAGGTGGTAAGAAATTTCTACGCCTTGTGATGAGTAGGCATAAGGTCCAAAAATACAATAATAGTAATAATACTTAAAACAACAATAAAACAATACAGTAATGACTCCCTCTTGTTGACTCATTACATCCCAGGAACTTTGCAAAGTTTAAATGAGCTCCCTTAACTCATTTAATCCTCACACTCATCCTATAAGGTTGTTACTGCTCTAACCCCATTTTACAGATGAGTAAACAGAGGCCTATTTTAGGAACTAAGCCGAGAATTGTTCATAAGAAAGTGCACCAAGATCCATTCACTCACATAGTCTGTTATGTGTGTAGTCCAGCTGGATGTGCTGGCACCAAGACACAGGCAGGGACACTGCTTTCATGAAGTTTACAGTCTTCTGGGGGATAGAATCTTCACTCATTTTTGCTTAAATGACTGCAAAAATGCAGCTCTAATTAGATAAAAAATAGTCTTTCTTTTTAACAAATTGGTCATATGTATTTTTGAAACTTTCTGTTTCTATGGATTTGCCAATTCTGGACATGTCGTACAAGTGAAATCATACACTACGTGGCCTTTTGTGTCTGGCTTCTTTCACTTAACATAATGTTTTCAAGATTCATCTTGTTGTAGCATGCACCAATACTTCATTTCTTTTTATTACCAAATAATATTCTATGTATGAACATGCCACATTTTATTAACCATTCATTAGTTGATAGACATTTGTATAGTTTCTCCCGTTTGGCTATTATGAATAATGTTGCTATGAACATTCCTGTATACTTTTTGTGAGGATGTTATGTTTTCAGTTCTCTTGAACATATATCTAGGAGTAGAATTGCTGGGTTATATGGTAACTCTATGTTCAACTTTTGGGGGGAACTGCCAAACTGTTTTCCAAAGTGGCTGCATTATTTTATATTTTCATCAGCAATGCACATCATCACTAACACTTGTTATTGTCCATCTTTTTGATTACAGCCATTCTAGTGGGTGTGAAGCGGTATCTCATTGTGGTGTTAATTTGCATTTCCCTTATGACGAAAGATGTTGAGGAGGCATTTATTTTATTTTTTAAATTTTATTTATTTTTGGCTGTGTTGGGTCTTTGTTGCTGCGCGCGGGCTTTCTCTAGTTGCGGTGAGTGGGGGCTACTCTTCGTTGTGGTGCACAGGCTTCTCATTGCAGTGGCTTCTCTTGTTGCAGAGCACTGGCTCTAGGGCATGTAGGGTTCAGTAGTTGCAGCACACGGGCTCAGTAGTTGTGGCACTCAGGCCCTAGAGCACGCGGGCTCAGTAGTTGTGGCTCATGGGCTCTAGAGCGCAGGCTCAGTAGTTGTGGTTCACGGGCTTAGTTGCTCCACGGCATGTGGGGTCTTCCCAGACCAGGGATTGAACCCATGCCCCCTGCATTGGCAGGCGGATTCTTAACCACTGTGCCACCAGGGAAGCCCAAGGAGGCATTTATTTTTATGATTTAAAACAATTTTGACTAGAAGAGTACAACAGAACTACTTGAGGAGCTTTTACAGGATACTACCTGGGCTTCATGCCACTTAAAATGGTGAAAATATTTACCAGGATGGTCTATTAATATTTGGAATATAATAGAAAACCAATTCAAAATGGCTTAAACTATGTGGAAAATTATCATTTCGTATAACAAGAAGTACAAGGTCAGAGGATTACAGAGTTGTTTAATACAACCATTCAATACTATCATGTAGATCCAACTTCCTTCCTATTTCCTATTGTGTCACCCTAGGATGCCCATTATGTCTGCACGCTTTGTAGTAGCAAGATGACTGCCAGAATTCTGGGCAATCCATCTGAACCTGAAAATGTCCAGTGGAAGAGAAATCTTTCTCAGAAACTTTTAGCTGTCTTTTCTTATATCTCATTGGCCTAGAACTGTATCACATGCCCAAATCTAAACCAATCACAGACAAGAGAAATGGGAATTCCATGTATATAGTTTAGTTGAATTGAGATTTACTACCTTCCTAAATGGGAATTAAATAGGAGTTCTGCTAACAGGGAAGAAGGGAGAAATGGACGGTGGACTGGCAACTATAACAATGTCTCTGTTATGTAGCTACAGGCTACAACATTATGATGATGAAAAATATTAGGTTGAATCTTGAAATTGCTGCTATTATACTTGACACACACTAATTGCATATGGTTCAGCCTAATAATTTCCAATGCCATTTTGACAGATTGGGTTGAGGAGTGAGGAGAGAATACTACTGGCTCCAGGTTTTAGTCCAGTCACTTAAAATAGTAGCTCATAAACTATGAATCACTTAAATTGATCGATACAAGTAAATCAGACTCTTGTGAGCAAGAAGAATTTGTGTAATACAAGATTTTATTTGGGAATTCCTTGGCAGTCCAGTGGTTAGGATTCGGCACTTTCAGTGCTGTGGACCCAGGTTCAATCCCTGGTCAGGGAACTAAGATCCCACAAGCTGCACTGCACGGCCAAAACAAACAGAAAAGGCCAAAAAAAAAGATTTTATTTGACTTCTTTATCTGTTTCTTGGCACCACTCAAACGTTAGGAAAGATTTCTACAATTCTGAGGCCCAAAGCGTATGTCCCGATGCATGTGCTGATGAAGCCTGTGAATGTTTTATTTACACAGACCTAACAGTTTGTTGAAATTTAATTTTAAACAATTAAATCACAGAATGCCTTATTCTGTTTTCTTTTTTTTTTATTTTTTATTTATTTATTTTTGGCTGTGTTGGGTCTTCATTGCTGCGCAGGCTTTCTCTAGTTGCGGCAAGTGGGGGCTACTCTTCATTGCGGTGCTCGGGCTTCTCATTGCAGTGGCTTCTCTTGTTGCCGAGCATGGGTTCTAGAGCGCAGGCTCAGTAGTTGTGGCACACGGGCTTAACTGCTCCGCGGCATGTGGGATCCTCCCAGACCAGGGCTCGAACCCCTGTCCCCTGCATTGGCAGGCAGATTCTTAACCACTGCGCCACCAGGGAAGTCCCCATTATTCTGTTTTCATTAAGAATCATTTAAATATTTCAAAGAGAGAGTGACTGTGTACCTTCCATTTTAGGATTCTTCTAATCTAGGCAGACTTTGAGAAGTCTAAAATAAGCTGTTTAGTATGTGGAAATGAATAGGACGCTTTTATGACTAGGCTACCCTTGAACTGTGCAGAGCTATGCACGGAGCAGACTGGAAAATAGCAACCCTTCTCTTTTTAAAATTTTTAAATTATGTATTTATTTTTTGAATAGGTAATATATTCACACAGTACAAATTCAAAAGATATAAAAGTTATAGAGAAGTCTCCCTCCCACAGCTGTTCCTCAGCCACTCAGGTCTCTTCTCCCAAGATAACTGCCACCAGAAGAAAATGTTTATGAATATTCAAACCATGCCTTTCTCTACAAATGGTAGCATACTTTACACCACTGTTCTGCTCCATTTTGTTGTTGCTGTTTGTTTTTTACCTAACAGGCTATTTTGAAGACCATTCCAAAATGGCATATAATGAGCATCCTCATCTATTTTTTATGGCTGTGTAATATTCCACTCAATGGATGTACTGTATTTCTTTAACCAGGCCCCTATTAATAGACATTTAGATAGCTTTCAATCTATTATGAACAGTGCTGCAAAGAATAACTTTATACATATGTCATTTTGTGCAAGTATACCTCTAGGGAAACTTCCTAAAGAGGAATTGCTGCCTCAAAGAATGTTTATGTTTTTGTAATTTTTATAAATAGTGCCAAATGTTCTTTTGTTAAAGGAACAAAACGAAGAATACAAATATGAACTGTATAAAAATTTGGGGATGCATAGGAGAAAGAATGGAAAGACATGATTAAAATATTGACAGTATTTAAAGTCTTTATACTTTTCTACAATTAGCTCTGGGTCTGTTTGTAATCAGAAAACAATACTAAAGTCACAATACTGTTGTCCTTGGGTTAGAAATCTCATTCCCTTTCAGCAAAGCCCTCCTTTGAAGGAGGCTTCATCTCAGTTCCATTTTAGGCTGAGCATCTACTCTTCCCTCAGTGTCTCCTCTGTTTGGCCACAGATGCCAAGGAGCTGGGGCAGAAACTACAACACATCTGCATAGTCTGTCAAATCTACCAAAATGAAAATTCCAACAGGAACACGTCTTACATTTTAAAAAATTGTTCTGTCTTATCAATTTCACTGATCGCAGTGGGGTTTCAGTTACTTTCTGGCTTTTCCACCATGGTGGTTTCTGTTTTTCACTAAGACCATTAAAATATTTCTGAACCCCCAAAGGCCACTCTATCCAGACAAAGACCTGCTCACTTGCTAATAGTCTTTGGCTCCCCTTGGCATCTCATACCCAGCATGGGCAAGGGCACTAAATTCGAAGCATTTCCTCCAGGAGGTGACTCAGATATCTGAGCTCGGCCCAGTGCTGCACTCACTCTGCCTAAAGGCCGATAGCTGTTGCAGTTGCAATGTTCTCTCTAAACTCCCGCTCCTTTTGTTGACTTGTTGAGGCTTACATTCCAAAAAAAGGTAATTTGAAAGTGCTGCTGAATTTAGATGCATTTTGCTAATTTGTTTTTATTATGCATAGAAATATTGGTATAAAAGGTGTTTCAATTATTTTCTAAGGGAGGGACCTATGCATTCTCTGCAGCCACAAAGCTTTTAAATGGAGTTATTTTTCTCAGCCTATAATTGTTCTCCCTTTTAAGTATCCCAGCAGAAAAAGTAAGTTTACTGCTCCTCGCACAATGGGCCTCTTCACTTTTTAGGTTTGGGAGACCTGGGTGACCTACGAAAGTTAATTAGAAGGTTAACAAAGGCGAAGACAGAGTCGAATCCATCGCCTCTCCTTCAGCCAAAGATGTCATCCATTAATTAGGGAAATCGTTAAGGTGGCCTTTATAGAATCCATAGAAAATCTGCTGTTGGCGGTCGACAGTTTTGATCAGATTTTCCTCTCCCCAATAATGCTATCCTTAATAGTACGAAAAGCAGAGGGCTGGGGTGGGAGAGGGGAGAGAGGAGGGGGTGGGAAGGATGTGTTTCAGCAACAGTACAGTTAACCAGCCGCTGATTGTGACGGCTTTGATTCTCAGGCTGCCCCGCATACTTGCTCCATGATGTAATCCTTATTGAACCTGGAAGCCGAGGGAGCGCGAGGGAGGCGGGAGAAGCCGCTGCTCCCGCCTCGCAGCCACAGGAGGCTCTGGGAGTTAGAGGAGCTTTCCCCCGGGGTGGGCCGCGCAGCCAGACGCTCTGCCCGCAGCGCCGGCTCTGCTTCGGCACTGCGGCTCTAGCCGCCTAGAGGAAGAGGGCAGCTCGGGCTGGTCGCGGCTGTTCGGTCCTGGTGGGTGCCCGCCCTTTTTTGGTTGAGGAGGAAGATTTCTCCCTGTCTCTCTCCCCTCCTGTTGATTCTCTGCAACCAAAACACCAGCTCAACTAAAGAAAAACTTGTCTGAGGAGATCTTTGCCATCTTGAGAACCACAAGCGGAATAGAAAGCCTGGTGGTTGCATAGTCGCGACCTCTCTGCCATCCGGTTTCTTGTCTCCTCTCATACTTATTTGAACCTAGAATTTGTAATTTAGACAGTAGAGCCTTCAGGGTTTCCGTTCTGGTATTATGTATTTAAAATGGTGTTAATTCTGAATAAGAAACGCCTTTGTTTTTTAATGTGGAACTTTTTTTTTACACCACTTAAACCATTTTTAAGTGTACAGTTCAGTGGGATTAAGTACATTCCACATTGTTGTGCAACTATCACCACTATCCATCTTCCCAAACCAAAACTGTCTACACTGTGAGACTTATTTTTGAAACTACATTGCAGGGTTGGTTCCATGGTTTTCCAAGCTATCAGTAAACTCTTAAGGAATTAGTATCTTTTAAGGTGTTAGCAGTTTTTGCATAGTTCTCCTTCAATGGCAAAAGCGGTAACAATACAATGTGGCCCTTGTTCACCATGCAAAACATTTCTATGTACCTTTGCTTCTCGCTGGATTGATATTGAGCAAATACTGTACTAAACCTTACCCAGAAAGTACATTGCCATTTTGCTTTGCCTTATTACCCCACGGCAGAGCGGGTAAGAGTTGCTCAGAGAACAGGGAAGTGTCACTTTCAGTTCTTAGCATCACCATGGAAAGAACCAGAACTACTATTCTATACATACGAAGTTACCCAGGCCCTTGTCTCTTCCTCAGCAAGGTAGAGAGGAGTTCCTTTCCTCTGTCATCCTCCTAGCTCCTCCCTCCTCCCCACCCCACAGGAGGCCAAACTCCATGGCTCAGACCAGGGCCTAGAGCCTGCAGCTTCAAACCAGGCCCTGCCAGCAGCCCCTTTAGTCATCCTTCATTTCCTGGCTGAGGGCACAGCCCTGGGGAAAAAGAGAGAGGGTGAGTGCCCCCAGCCTTCCAGAAGAAAAAGTAGTAACTATCAAAAAATCAGCTAAATAATTAAAAATGCATGGAATCAGAAATATATAAATTATGAAACACAAGCCATAGCTCTATATGTCACCAACACAGAATTTTAAAATAAGACCCCACCATTCCCTATCCAAAGGATCTCTATTTCCCCCCAAAGCTTTGTACCTTTGGTTTCAGTTTTATCGTTACGTGTACTTAGCATCTATGTTGTTACTGCTTCATATTTCTTTGCTGTTATAGCTAGCAGTGTATAAAGGACCCTCAACTAATTGAATTAAGAGACTCTTAGTGATTAGTTGGTGGTGGCTCTGGGCTGAGCCACACACATAAAGTGCTCCCATGTGGCTTCTCTGCTCCACCAAGTTTCCTTGCTGAGGTACTTCATCTGGCCAGCTTGACTGCATGTTAAAGTCACCAGAGGAGTTTTGAAAATTTCTAAGATGCATCTCAGACCAATTACATAAGGATTTCTGAGGGTGGGACTACAGAATGGTATGTTTTTAAAGCTCCCCAGGGGATTCCAATGTGTACTTATATACCTAAGGTGATTTATGGGGTTGAGAACTGTGACGGTTAATTTTATGTATCAACTTGAATGGGCCAAGGGATGCCCAGACATTTTGTCAAACATTATTCTGGATGTGTCTGTGAGGGTGTTTTGGAATGAAGTGAACATTTGAATCAGTAGACTGAGGTTGAATCAGGTTGGCCTCCCTAACGTGGGTGGGGCTCATCCATCAGTTGAAGACCTGAATAGAACAAAAAGGCTGAGTAAGAGGGAACTCCTCCTGCTTGACTGCCTTTGAGCCGGGATATCAGTTTTTTCCTGCCTTTGCACTTGAAATCAAACATTGGTTCTCCTTGGATCTTTTTTTAAAAAATAAATTTATTTATTTACTTATTTATTTTCTTCTGGCTGCGTTGCGTCTTGTTGCTGCCCGCGGGCTTTCTCTAGTTGCATCGAGTGGGGGCTGCTCTTTGTTGCAGTGCGTGGGCTTCTTATTGAGGTGGCTTCTCTTGTTGCAGAGCACGGGCTCTAGGCGCACGGGCTTCAGTAGTTGTGGCTCGCAGGCTCAGTAGCTGTGGCTCACGGGCTTAGTTGCTCCGCAGCATGTGGGATCTTCCCGGACCAGGGCTCAAACCCGTGCCCCCTGCATTAGCAGGCGGATTCTTAACCACTGCACCACCAGGGAAGCCCTCTCCTTGGATCTTGAGCCCACCAGTCTTTGGACTAGAACTACAGTTGACTCTTGAACAATGCCAGGGTTGGGGAGCTGACCCTCAATGCAGTAAAAAACCCAAGCATAACTTTACAGTCAGCCCTCTATCTGCAGTTCTGCAACTGCAGATTCAACCAAACTTGGATGGTGTAGTACTGTAGTATTTAGCGAAAAAAATCTGCATATAAGTGGACCTGTAAAGTTCAAACTGATGTTGTTCAAGGGTCAACTGTACATCACTGGCTCTCCTAGTTCTCAGGCCTTTGAACTTGGACCACAACTACACCATTAACCCTCCTGGGTCCAGCTTGCTGACTGCAGATCTTGGGACTTGTCAACCTCCATAATTGTGTGAGCCAATTCCTTAAAATAAATCTCTTTCTATATAGATTATATATCCTATTGGTTCTGATTCTCCAGAGAACCCTGACAAATACAGATTTTGGTACCATGAAGTGGGGTGCTGCTGTAACAAATACCTAAAAATGTGGAAGCAGCTTTGGAACTGGAAAATAGGTGGAGGCTGGAGGAATTTTGAGGTGCGTGCTAGAAAAAGTCTATATTGCCATTAAGGGACTGGTGGTAGGAATATGGATGTTAAAGGTGATTCTGGTGAGACCTCAGAAAGAAAAAAGGAGAGCTGGAGAGAAAGCCTCCATCTTCTTAGAGAACACTTAAATGATCACTAGCAGAATGTTCGTAGAAATGTGAATGTTAAAGACTATTCTGGTGAGATCTCAAGTAAAAATGAGGAATAGGTTATTGGAAACTGGAGGAAAGGTGATCTTTATTATACAGGGGCTAAGAACTTGGCTGAACTGTGTTCTAGTGTTTTGTGATAGAACAAACTTGCCAGCAATGAAATTGGGTATTTAGCAAAGGAGATTTCTAAGCAA
Organism: Balaenoptera ricei; assembly: GCF_028023285.1. Classification (NCBI taxonomy): domain Eukaryota; kingdom Metazoa; phylum Chordata; class Mammalia; order Artiodactyla; family Balaenopteridae; genus Balaenoptera; species Balaenoptera ricei. The sequence goes on from NC_082650.1 coordinate 52,122,089, forward strand.
AGTACTGAAGGTGTGGCTTTAGTCTTCCTTACTGCTTTTAATAAAATACAAGAGGAGAGAGATGAGTTGAAGAAGGAATCTTTAAGCAAAAAGGAACTGGAACTTAAAGACTGGAAAATTCTCACCTATCCATACTGCAAAAAATGAGGAGGATGTTCTGAGGAGAACACTAAGGATGTGGGTGGCTGAACAGCCCTTTAATAAGGAGATTAAGATAAGTGTGAACCATGGATCTAATCAGCCATCTCAGCAGAAGCCAGAAATAGAGATTATACCACCAGAAACACTGCCAGCTTCAAGAAAATGGGACGGAATGAAGGAAGGATGCTAACATGGGTTATCCTTCAAGGAAAGAGAATGACCTGAAGGTGATTCAGAGGGCTGCCTAACACAGGTCCAGGGGGCAAGGCTGTTTCCTCCCTGGTGTCAGAGGGTGGGGCTCTTGAAGAAAGCCATGGTGGGGGCCCTTAGCAGTGGCCCTGGAGGGCAGTGCATCAAACCAAAGAGGATTATTCCCAAGCCTTTAAGATCTAATGGAATTTGCCTTGCTAGGTTTTAGACTTACTTGGGACCCGTCATACTTTCTTTCCTTCCTTCCTGTCTCCTCCTTTTGGAACAAGAATGTCTGTTCTATGCCTGCCTCACTTTGAAATCATATAACTTGTCTGGTTTCACAGGTTTACATCTGGAGAGGAATTTTGCCTTAGGATGCATCTCACCCATATCTGATTCAGATGCTATTTAGATGAGACTCTGGACTTTATACTTTAGAGTAGATGCTGGAATAAGTTAAAACTTTGGGGGTTGCTGGGATGGAGTACATGTATTTGCATGTGAAAAGGACATGAATTTTGGGGGGCCCAGGGTGGAATGTTATGGACTGAATGTGCCCTCCAATTTATATGTTTAAGTCCTAACCCCCCACTGTGACTATATTTGGAGATAGGGCTTATTGGGGGGTGATAAGGGCTTAATAAGGCCATAAGAGTGGGGCCCTAATCAATAGGGCTGGCACCCTTATAAGAAGAGGAAGAGACACCGGAGCCCTCTCTTCCTCATGTGAGGACACAGAGAGAAGGTAGCCATCTGTAAGCTAGGAAGAGAGCTGTCACCAGAAACCAGACTGACCAGCACCTTGATCTTGGGCTTCCCAGCTTCCAGAACTATGAGAAAATAAATTTCTGTTGTTCAAGCTACACAATCTATTTTATTTTGTTATGGCAGCCTGAGAAGACTAATATAAGAACCATATAAAGGAGATACCAATCACTGACCCCACCCTTATCCCCTTCTAAAATAATCTACCCTGACCTGCCCCCTGGGGAACATGCTCCTGTGTCCTCAGCTTATTGGCCAGGGTGAGCACCTGACCCAGGAGATGGGACCCTGAAACATTTCAGGCATAAACCCCACAGATTAGAGTTTCATTTAAGTTCATAAGATCTTCTTTTGAATTGTTAATTCTCTAGGGATAACTCATGTTAGGGTGAGTTAACTTAATACCTTAATACCTACCTGAAAAGCTTGTTGTAACAGTAATTCTGAAACTTAAGGCACTTTCCAAAAAGGACAGGCTTAAAAGGGTAGCAGTTAGGATCTTTCAGAAGCAAAGGTCAGAATGGGAGTGTGGGACACCTATGGGGGAAGTGGCTAAGAAGTAGGTGAGGGTGGGGAGATTGAAGGACACAAGAGAAACATGCTTTGTACTGCAGTTTTCCCTGGGACTTCTGATCATACAGATTCTTCACCCTTCCCCTCCAATTAATCTTGAAGGTGGCCTTTGTCATAATTGTCCTAATCAAAGCAAATTTGATTGTAAGGATTAAAGACCCATTCAAACTTACTTATGTATTAGGGGAGGGTGTGGTTATTGGATGGATACAGTGGAAGTATAGCTGGACTTCTTGGGAAACTACAGCTATTTCCTCCTCCCTCCCCCATCCCCGCTCCCTCCCACCAGGCCCTGTGGCTTCTTTTGTTAGTTCACCTGGGCAGGTCTACCCAACCTCTCTGTACAATAGCTCTCTCAGCCACCTCAAGGTGGGATGGGCCTGGCAGGGGTTGTAAGTCATCAAGCATCTATAGAGGAAATTCATGCTGAAAATTTCTGTTCAGATTGTTAGAAATGTCCAAAGATACCTTATTTTTTCTATTTTAAATCCTAAATAATTAGATTTAAATGTGGACTAATGGGCATACTGAGGAGTGAAGTATTCTGACTCATTTTCTGATAAAACCTTTGTGTTAATCCCAAAATGCTTTTATTAAAAACAACTCCACTGTTAAGTGTTTCTAAAATGTTTACTTTACTCCCTTTTTAAGACAGTGACAGTATTGCTCTCTCTTGGTGACATGTGAATCATAAGTTTTAATAGCATTTCCCATGGAAGAGATCCCAGGGAGAAGTGGAAACAGTACTGGGTTTAAGGGAGTTGGAACACCTCCTTTATCCCAGCTGTATCATAAGAGGAACCTCAAGCATGTCACTGAGCCTCTCTGAGCCCTGCTTTCCTCATATGAGAAAGAGGAAATGAAGGTGTAATACCTGTTTTTTCTTTTTATCTTGGTGGTAATCACTTTAAATTTATATGTGAAAGTAATTTAAAAATTGAAAGCTTAAGTTATTAGCTCAGTCTCTGGTATATAGGACTTGCTCTATAAATGTTTGTTGAATGACTTCTATGGTACGAACGGTCTCCATATACAAGGATAGGAAATTGGGCTGAATCTGTGCAAATTCTAGATCATATTCTGAAAAATAGAGGTTAGTGGTTTTTTTTGGATACTAAATTCCTCATAGGAGCTAGTTCTGTTAGCTTCTTTTTTTACAAAGTGAGATGAAGGAAAACAAACATGTAAATTGAGGGTCCATTCACTGAATACAGCTTTAACTGAGTTGCTACTGTACAAGAAAGTCATTAATAGTGTATTCATTTTTTTTAAGCTTATTCAACAAATACTTACCAAGGGACACTGGGACATGCTGTTGAACAGAAACAGACATGACCCTTGTCCTCATGGAGCTGACAGTCTGGTACTTGAAACACCCTCACCCATCAAAAAGGCACTAACGATATATTCCACCTCCCCTGACCTGTTTTCTCAGTTCCTGCAAAAGTCCCTTTTGACCAGGGCCTAGAATGAGTTGGGGGAAGCAGAACAAACACCAAGGTCCAGCAGTTCAGAAGAGAGCTGGGGCCTGAACATAAATCCCACATAACAATTTTTAGATCACTGTCCTTGGCCGAGGTGGGGGAGAAGTTTTTTTTCACCAAGGCTGGAACACGCTCAGTGACTGTATATGTAACAGTACCCAAATGCCATGTCTTGGCTTTATTCCAGCCTGACAATAGCTAACACTTTTTGAGAGTCAATCCAGGGTCAGGCACTGTGCTGGACACTTTCCATATTTTGTCTTTAATCTTCACATCAACCTTGCAAGATAGATACTTTCCTCATCCTCAGTTTGCTTATGAGGAGACTGCAGCTGTAGAGGACACAGCCAAGGTCACAATAGATGGTTACAACTGAATTAAACCTGTTCTGTCCTACTTGAGTACATACCCTCTTCCTGCCAAACCATGCAGAGTCTTCACTATTTTCTAAACAGAACAGTGGGAACCCTGCGTTTCTATCCCTTGCCACAATGGGGGGAAAATACACGTCTTTCAATATAATAAATGATAGTGATAACAACAGCTAATATTAATTGAGCAATTACTATGTGCCAGATACTATTCTAATCTAGTTATATGTATGAATTCATTTAATCCTCATAAACCTATGAAGCGGTTACTCTTTTTATTTAACATTATTTATCTATTATTTTACAGATGAGGAATTGAGACACAGAGAGATAAAGCAATTTGTCCAAGGTGACTCAGCTGGTATATGGCACAAACAGAGTTTAGACCCAAGTTGCCTGGGTCCAGAGCTTAAAATTTGTCATTTCAACCAAAAGAAATACATTATTTTCAGTGTCTGTCACAGTTTTCTTAGTTGCTGAAATAAAGATCACTAGCACAGGGGGGACCCTTCTGTTCTCACCTCCCACCCCCATGAGCAGAAGACCCAATTCCATTCATAGTTTGATGGAACATTTCCCTCTATCATTGTGCAGTGTGCAACCTATACAATCAAATGCAACATCTCTGAATTCCATCCACCATGGAATGGCACATGACAAAAAAATGTACCACGTATTCTAAATCTGTACTTACTAATTTAGTCTTTTTCTCCCAATGCATAACATTTCCCATAGACATGAGAGTTCTCTCGAAGAGTTAACAGCACTGCTTGAGAGGAGGAATTGGAGAAACCCATAGCATTTTCTTTAGCAGCTCAGGCAAGTGACTAAAAAGTCAAAAATTAATTTTTTAAGATATCAGGTTTTGGATCTTCACTCTCACTATTTGGGTAAATTGGGCGGTGGCATCACTGATTGGGCAGCAACCTCAGTGGCCCAGCTAGGGGCAAGGCAAAGGCAGAAGGCAGCAGAAAAGCAATGGGCATCGGGCTGCTGGATTCTAACTTCAGTCCACTAAAAACACTCTCCCTCTTTCTGTATCACAGAAACACACATGAGAGATTTCTGAAGCAGGCTGATGCCCTCAGACATAAACCTAGTTTGTGGCTATGAACCATTAAGGATGCTTGATAACAACTAATTAAATGAATTAGGAGCACAATATATAATTACTAATGTTCTACTTTCCCCGTCTTTGCTGCACCACAGGAAAAAGTTTCCACAGCAATTGGTTTGTATAAGCAAAGACCAAAATTAAATTAAGAGGTCACATACCAGTAGCAAAGACAAAACCAGGGAAACATTTTCTAATCAGAAACTGCAAAGAAATTGGGGCTTTTATATAATAGAGAAATTAGGATTTGGATAGTGGTATTCTTTCAACCAACTTTTCACAAATATTTCCTGGAACAGGCCCAAGGATTGAATCCTCATTTAGCCTATTCTTTTTTCAGATATAATTGAATTCACTTGTTTCGGTTTCTGCCTCCCCACCTTCCATCCAGGGGTAAGGGCAGCGCTACTCTGCTCTCATGCGGCACAGGCGCAGTCATAAACCACGTTTGGACGTCTCTTCTCTAGGTATCCGAGGCTCTTAGTCCTTTCTCCCACAGCTCCTATCTTCTCCTACCCCACGGAAATTCCTCTACACACTCCCCTCCCCCGTGATGCTCAGTAACCTGCCCCCTCCACTGCCTTGCACTCCCCAGCCCCAAAAGTTATCCTATGAAAATGAACAACTCCATCAGCTGGGGAGAAGATCATCTGAAAAATATCCTCTGAGAGGAATCTGGTGCAGGAAAATACAAATAAAGGTCTAGAATCTTTGACTGAAATCACTTACGGTTGCGAGAGCTGACTCTAAGCTGAAGCAACATGCATTCCTTGTGGCTGAGGGATGCATGCATCAGTAGAAGGAGGAAAGATAGCTTTTGTTGTTGTTTGGGGCCCATGGGAGAGGATTTAGCAGCACACACATCAGGTTGGAGTGAAAAGTCTCTAAAGACATACTCGTTCCCACAGCAGGCCTCTGGTTTGGCATCTACTTAGCCCCCAGACTCGAAAGCCATCTCCACGGGGAGTGGGGGGACGTGACTAGTCAAAAGATTCCCATCACCCGCCTGGATGCCCCCTCATGCTCCTGGAGTTCTCCCTGGCAGGTTGGCTGGCTGACTTTGCTTCAGAGTTTTACGAATATTAGCTTCTACTCCTGCTCCTTGAGATTAAAAAAATGTTCAAATGAAGGCACAACAGGGAAAGGTAAGAAGCCCATGTCTCTCTCCTCTCTGCTCTTGAAAGGAAGTTAAGAAGTAGCTTTTAAAAAGAAATTTGATTTGGATATAGAAACTTAAACAAAAAATTCCCTTTTCTCTTTGAGGATTCTTTTCCATGTCTGTCAGAGGCTAACTAAGGTGCTTTTGGAACATGAACACACACACACATGCGTGCGCGCGCGCGCGCACACACACACACACACGCAAGCATGCTCATTCCAGCCACCGCAGTCTCTGCTCTCTTACTCACATTTCATCCCCAAGGACGTGCAGGCCTCCAGGAAAAGAACCACAGTCACTGGGCAGTAGAGTTTGGTGAGCAGCCAGGGGACTGGTGGGCCTCGTCGGTTCCTGCCATGAGTGGTTCTTTAGCCTGGTTTAGCAGGAATCAGAGTCTGTGTGATTTCTGCATGATGTCCCAGCATCTTGTTGTCCCGTCTCCAAGTGCAGCCTTCTACGTGCAACAAGGGAATGTGGGCTTCTTTGAAACAGACTTCTTAGAGCAAGAGCAGAGGGAGCCAAGTGTGAAGGGTGTCAGCAGCGGTGACACGCCCTGGGGGAAGATGTGGGACCAGCTGGGCTCTGAGCCAACAGCAGGAGAAGGGAAGTCTGCTGTGAATCAGAGGAGTTCTTCCAGGATCCTGATTGCTCCTGGACCATCTTTTGTCATTTTAAAGTGGTGCCTTCACCACTGGTCTTACCTTGGCCCCGGGGGAGTGCGCTAATTTTCATTCATTAACATATTACTTTGCAATCAAGTCATTCTCATACAAATGGTGCTTAGTCCTCATAATCCATGAATTAAGTGGCACTGACCCCATTTTATTAATGAAGAAACCAAGGCTTCAGAGTGGTTTAAGTCATGTGGTCCCCAAGGTAAGGCTGTTAGTACTGGCAAAGACAAGAAGTCTCCGTCTTTGTCCTGATTCTAAGTTCTTTCCCTTACACGCCTTTAGTCAACAGACAAGTGTGTACTGTATCCCTAGCACGGAACTAGTGTCAATTAGGTTAAGAATTCAAAGACATCGTGACTTGGTTCCTGCCATCCTGGCACTTACAACCTGGTTAGCCAGAATTAAGAGATAAGGAAGGTCTGGATGGTATGCATTTAATGAGTTACTGGTTCATTTATGCACTAACCAAATGGTTTTTGAGCATTATGTACCAGACACTGGGACAGCAGTAGAGGGACACAAAGATGAAAAGGACCCAGTCTCTATTCTCAAGAAGTTCAGTCTAGACAAGGGACTTTCACTGCTCAGAGCTGTTCAATGGCTCCCCATTGCTTCCAAGGTAAAATCCCAATCCTTGACGTGGCCCACAAGGCTGTTAGGAGATCTGACCTTTGCTCCTTTCTCCAGCCTCACTCTGCTCCAGCTACACTGGGCTTCATCAAGTTCCTCCGTCAGGCTAAACCTCCTTCCTTCCCTTGGGAGTCTTTGCACCCTGGGATGGCTTCACAGAAGTATGTTTTGAGCAGGGTCCTGAAGAATAGATAGGAGATTTCCAGGCAGAAAGTGATGGGGGCGGGAGGGGGGGATTCCAGTTAGAAGAGTTTGAGTGGGGAGGGGACTTAGTGAATAAGAGTAGCTGGGGAAAGTTTCATAGAAAAGGCAAATGTTCTTTGTATGTAACTGATATTCAATAACTATCTGTTGAACAGAGTTGGGTTGAGAAGGCTAGGGATGGGCAGAGTGTGGCAGGATGGGAGAGTAGGAGAGTGAGAGCAGGACCAAATAAGCAAAGCCTCAGGAGCTGGGATTACCTGAGCATGACGTGGGGCAGAGGAACCATCTAAGAGGCAGGCTGGGGAGGTGGGGCGGTGAGGTGTGGGAGTGTAGGTGCTTGGTGGGATGCGATGGGAGATCTGAACTCCAGTCACAGCTCAGCTACTTGCTTTGTGACCTTGGACAAGTCATTTCTCTTTTCTTGGCCACAGAACTTGTGAGGAAGATGGAGTGAGTAGGTAATCTCTAAACATCTTCTTTCCAGGTGAAATGTGCTCTTTAACGTTAGGGTGGTGACAAAGAGCTGCAGATGCCAGGAAAGATCCAAGACACTGGAAAAGCAAAGGAAATCTCAGAAGGATAGAGAGAGCCCAGGCAGAGTGCTGGCATCAGAAACCTTTACAGCATGCAGGGCTGTGGAGAAGGACTAGAGGCTGGAGCGGTAGCCAGGGCTGAGTGACCTGCTAGGGGAAGCTGCAGCCTGTGACTCACTGATGTCCCAAGAGAACCAGATCAATGAAATCAATGGAATTTTCTAAGGCAACCTGACTGTTCCTTACTCTTACCCTGATCTGATGTCCAGTGTGGGGGGGACCAAGCTCGCCATCAGGGGAGAAGGCTGCTGTGGCCAGTAAAACTGAGGGCCAGGTTCAAAGAGTAGGAAGGAGGGGAAAGAACTGAAGGGGTTTTTCGGACAGTCCAAATGAAAGGACAAGCTCCCCACCCAGGTTTTTTTCTCTAGTGACCCCCATTCTGCGCCATAGATGTCACTTGTTTCTCTCTCTTTTTCTTTTTTGGTACTTTTGCAGAGGGGGAGCAAGGCCAGGGAGGTGGGAAGAGACTTTTTTTCACAGGAGTCCTCAGAATTACAGTTCACAAACTATTCAGTAAACTGACCGGCCTCACCCTCCCCTTCAACGGCCTAATCTAAGGGGTGGATCTATGTGTTTTGTTGCTTGTCAGAAACAATCGCTGCGCGGCCCATTACATTTACAGCACGTCGCCCTTTAATTGGTGTAACACGCTGAGGCCTGAAAGGAGGAGAGGCCCACAAAAGCGCCCGTGAATGAGCCTTGACTCACACAAAAACACTCTGCAGAAGTTCAGAGCTGGCCACTAACAAGGAGGTAGGGAGTTAGTTTGAAAAGGGGGTGAAGTTCAGAAATGTGTCACCTTGAGGAGCCTCCCATCAAAGCAATGGTCGCATTGACAAGCTGCAAAGAAAAAAAGTTAAACCTTCAGGGCTATGGACTTGCCTGCTGGATTTATTCTTTTTAAACTTGAGAAGGTGGTGGGGGGCGGTCAGGAGAGGGGAGAGTCTTTCTTTTCCTTCTCTTCCCTACCCTTGTCTCTCTGCTCCCCTTATTTACTTAAGAGAACCTTAAAGAAGTCGGTGTGAAAAAATATACCTCCCACCCCCCTGCTAAGATATGCTATTAAAAAAATAAATGTATAAAAAGTCAGGATGAATGCAGCAGCCTTAGGCTGCTGCAGCTGATTTCATCCTCTGTGGGAATAGTGTTTTGTCTCTGCCCTCTTGTTTCCCCCTCCCCCCATTTTCTAAGGCGACTCTCCGAATCCTGGGGCAGGGAACGCTGCGGCCTGGGCCTGGGTGCGTGCAGGCCTGGAGACTGCACACCAGGATTCTGTGAGGGTGAGGGCGTGCATTCGGGTTCCTCGGTGGCAGAGGGGACTGGTGTGAGCCATGTCAATGCAAAGGGGAGCAGAGGTCCGCACTGGTGCGGGTCCAGCTCAGCCGGGTACTGATGTCGGGCGTCCTGCCCCTGCCCAGGGTAGGGAGGGGACCCATCTTTCCCTCCTCCTGCCTGTAACATCTGGGTAAGTTCCTACCCAGACCGAGCGGGTTTCCACGCTTAGGATCCAGTTTGCAAAATAATGCGTCCCTAAAAGAAGAACTAGCATGCACAGGTCCAGGGTGGAGGTGGGGGACAAAGTCGCACCTTCTGTTCCTCTGCCCTCCACGGTCACCTGCTCCGTCCCTCTAGCACACCTTCCTCATTCCAGATGCCCGGAATTTACCCAGTGGCGGTGGTGTGGTGGATCTCTCTCGGCACCCTCCCCTGCACCCTGCCCCTCGCTTTCCTCGGGAGCTCCCCGCAGCACAAGTGCCGGAGTGGACGACCCTTCATCCAGTTCCTGGGTGCACAGAGGCACCCTCCTCCGCTCGCCTCTTCCCGTCTTTGTCTGGCGACTGGACCCCAGCCCCTCGCGCTGCTCCTGTGAACCGACTGCCCCGTGCGAAGGCGGGGGCACTTTTCACTGCAGCGCCACAGCTCCCTCCAGATTTGTAATCCGCCAAAAAGCCGCTGATTGCTGCAATCGTTACTTTTCATTAAAAAAACTTAGAAGCAATTTGGGAGAACCCTTCTCAATGAATACATTTACCCCCGAACGGTCTTTATTCTCCGCCTCCACTTGATGAGTTTCTCTGGCACGAATCCGTTCTTACAGGCACAGAATGGGCAATCCCTTGATCCCCATCAATTGTCATCCCGAGTCGGGGCCACTTTGACCGCCAATAGTGGGGAAGTCAGAGCTAATCCTCAGAAGGAATCACGGGAAAAGAAAAGCAACAATAACCAAGTCAAGCGTAAAAAATGAAAGAGAAATCTCTATTATCACTCACTACATTTCCCAGCTATGTACTGAAAAAATCAGCTCGCTTGTCATTCGAGTCAGACACCCACACAAGAATATGGGGTCGTGGTGGGTTGGAAGACTCACACGACGTAAGGAGCAATATTTGAGAGCGAAAGGCCTCTCTTCTGCCTCTGCCAAATCCCTCTCACATCCGCCATAACCATTAAATACAGACTGACTTTATTCTGTATGGGGAGGCCCAGGGTTGGGTGGCGAGGGAGCCCCCAGCTGTGCATGGATACAAAAAGGTCGCTGGAGAGAGGGATGGGGGGGGGGGCAGAGGGTCGATGCTAAAGAAACGTGCCCTCTCGGGCACCTCCTGTTCGGGCCGCTGGGCCTATCCTGCCCGGGTCCAGCCGCCACCTGGGGCGCCCCCTCAACCCTCTGACCATGGTCCCTGAAGCCCCGCGGGCGCGCGGCCTCAGAGGCTGGGTCCTAGAGCAGGTGCCTGCGTGCACGGGGTCCGTGGGCCACCGGCTCCGGCAGCCTCCAGTCTCCCGAGGGCAAGCTGCGGCCCACAGCGCCGTGGGCTGGGGGTGGGGTGTGAGAGGCCCGGGAACTGCGGGAGCAGACACAGAGAGACCTGTGAGAGTGTGCAAACACAGCCACTTTCCACGCTGACACCTACAATTATCTGACATAGGCCTTGATTCCTTTATGCCGCAGCCAAGCGAGGGGCAAAGTTAGTTCTAAAGAGGCCAAAGAAAAGCGGGACGCGGGGTGGGATTCCTGGCGCTGCTTCAGCGTCTCCGAGAGGGGTAGCCCAGCAGCTGCGTGCCTCTTTCTCTGTTCCTTTCGGGAAGGAACTTCCAGGGCTGGGACTGCTCCCTTGCTCACGGACACGGGGGTCAACGGCCAGCACCGGGTTTGGAGGACCTGAATCCCAAATACCTCGGGCTGAGAGAGGGCCGGGCCGGTGTGTGAACGCACAGTCCAGCGGCCTTTCCGCGTCCACTTATGTTACAAAGCCGGTCTAAGGTGCCTTTCGGCTACTTTCATTTTCCCCGGGTGGGTCGAGGGGATCTCCTGTGACCAAGAGGTGAAGCTGCTTCTCCTGGTTGCTCGCGGGCAGTGAGGAAGGACCAAGTGTGGGATGTAGGTGTTTTCTCGCCACCTTCTCCCTCAGGCCTTAGAGGCATGGCCTGCGTGCGGCTCCTGTTCCTGGCACCCCCACCCCCACCCCAACCCCACGCCTGGGCTCCCAACCTGTGAAGCCTGTTCCGCTTATGCCTCTGGGGAACCTCTCCAGGCTGTCACTCCCTGCTCCGCACCACATACACATCACACACTACATGTGTACACATGACACACTGCATACCATTTACGCATATGTTATCACATATGTACACACATGCAGGAAAAAAAACGTCAGGCAGCAAAAAGCTTACGAAACATAATCACATTTACACAAGACCTGGACTCACCCACATACACATAATCACACAGACATGCATACATTCCTGCATACCCAGGCACACATCAAATGTGCACCACTCTTGAAGTGCAAAAGCACGTGCCCTTGGGCACCCACGTACTGGCTCTGTCAGAAATGCCAGATCAGGCAGTGGGGACTAGAGGGAACAATCCGGGGAGGGTCATGGACTTTGGCCCTGAGACCCGGGCCTCCTCTGGGGATCCTCACCCGGGCAGGTGCCCCCAGCTTCTCGCGGGGCCTGTGAGGCGCTCACACCCTTTACCTCACAGGCACTGCACCGGAGCTGGAGCCTCTCCAGGCAGCCACACCGATCAGGCCAGAGCCCGCAGCGAACACTGTACAGTGGGACTCACTCCAGCACCAGACATACGTCCATGAGCCTCCTTAAGGGAGTGGCCGAGCTGGCTTCCGGTCGCCTGGCCGGCCATGGGGCTGGGTAGTGGGATGGACAGGGAAGGAGGGGATCAAACATGACTGACCCGCACCCACTCAGGTCAGGCACCCCCCCCCCCCCCCGAGGATGGCGTAGGAGGTGGGGGCAGGTAGTGATAATCTCCATCTGTAAAGCCAGCGAGAGCAAGAGAGCTTTCTGCCCAGCCCCAGATTTACATAATCGTGGATCCCTGCTTCGGCGGAGATCTGGAAAGGGTGCTTGCAGAGAGGGCGACATTCTACAATCCTAATTAGTGATTTTTGTCCCCTTGTTACTGGGCTCAGCATCTCATGCAAATGAACTCTTCATTTCAGCCACATTACCCCAGCTCCAGAATTAACTGACTCTTATCTTTAATGATATGCCGCTGAAGTTCTCCAAGCCGGCTAGCTTTTTATCTTGATTACTCTAATCAATAAGAAATGATAGAGTAGAATTATAAACTCTATTGGCTTTTAAATGTTGCCGACAAGTCCTCTAGATGCCATTCCCGTTCATTGTTATTTATTAAAATGATCCTCAGCCTAACAGCGGATGCAAATAGAGAGGCGAACAAGAATTAGCCTTGGGAGGAGTCCCAGTCTTTTCTGACACCTTCGCCCCCTACTCCCCAGGGAAGAGTCATCGCTGTTTGGGCTTGAGAAAATGGAAACATATTAAAAAAAAAAAAAAACTCTAAAAGAAAATTGCTCTTTTGGAGGCGCAAAAGAAACAAACAAACGAAAAACAAATTAAGAAACACCAGATTTGCTGCTTCATCCAGATAGTTTTAAATTAGAAGCTTTGAAAAAGGTACTTTGAGACACAGAGCCTCATGCTCTGGGAATGAATCAAATCTGTTATCTTTCTCTCTCCCTCCCGCCACTCCCTACCTTACTGACCCCGCCCACATACTTTGCATAACAATATCTATAAACTTTTGTATATGTAAGTATGTATGACTTCAGACAGAACTCGGGAAATGCAATTTCCCCCACTTAGTTCTCTTGGGAGAAAAATGGGGCTTGCATCTCTTCCTGTCTGCAGACGATACCTTTAACTCCAGCTAGATGGCGGGTGGTGGTTGGCCAAGGTGTCAAAAGCACCTTGAATAGGAAGTTTTTGGGTTCCTAGATGTCCAGCATCAGGTGGGCTGAGACATCTCTCCCGCCTCAGGCAGCCCATCGCCCACACCCCTCTAAGGTCCAGGACCCCACGACTCTCCCGGTTGCACCTCTGTCACAGGCCCAATTTGCGCAGCACTCTTTCCCAAGAAGCCAAAAAGAGAGTGCAGGGCATTTCTTCTACTCGTTGAGAGTGAAAAAAAAATGTTTATTTATATATGAGAAACATCCCTCTTCATCCTCGACCCGCGTATTAACCCTCCCCTCACTCCCAACCTCCGCTCTAAGTCTGGTCCCGGGGGGGATGTCCTAGGAGGACCAGGGGCTGCTAAGAACACCAGCCGTCATCACTCATCAGATCATGTACAAATTTACTAGCTTTCGTTTACATCCCCCCAAACCCATGAAGAGCCTATTCTGCACCAGTTACTTTGTCAGGAGCGGGATTCAGGTTCTGAGGCACAGGGAACCTTCGCCTAGCTCGCGTGACCCTCCGCCCCCTCCGTGCTTTGGATGGGTTCTCAAGATCGGTGTCATCCAAAGCTCCGAAAACGCTCGAGCAGTAGGCACACACACTAACACACACGCGCCACAAACTCTGCCTGCCCCTGCCCAGCAACGCCGCAGGGCGCAGCACCGCTGTCCCGACGCGTTTACGCACAGCCCTACTCGCCCGCTGCAGGGAGACCGGTCCCCAAGTAGCTGCGCGGCCCCTCCAGCCCCCGTAGCTGCGAATTCTGTCCTCTCCCCCTACCCCCATTCCCCGCACAGCCCCAGGCGCTGCGCTTCACCGCGCCCTGGCCGGCAAGCAGGGGACACTGCGCGCTCAGTCTCGCAAAGGCGCATCCGGCCATTGAGCTGGGAACCAGCAACCGGCAACGGCGGACGCTCCTGCGAGGGGCGGCGCGCGGGAAGCGAAAGGGGCTGGAACACAAACTCAGGTCCTCCAAGGCCGCGGTCGATCTGTGCAAGAAGCTGGAAATCCGCCGGCAGGCTAAGCCTTTTTTTTTTTTTTTCTTTTAATGACACGTGGGGGGAAGGGCTGAATGTATCAAAATCATGTAAAATTTCTGTTCTTAGCAACATCCTTGTTATTAGGGATGATGACTAAACCGCCAGGATTATTCTGGACTGTAAGTTATCAAGAGCCCACTAATTTCACATTAAAGCCCATTGACTGCAACGGCGTGATTGAAGGGTTTTTAACAATTAACATAATCAGAAAATGAGCTGAGATAATTTTTATTCAACTCATTACTTTTTAATCATGTATTTCTTTTAATTAATATCTTCTCCGTGAACATAACACAAAGCGGAGCCCCAATGCTGGCCCAAGCCAGCCTGCGGGACTGAATTTGACACAACCAAACATTTCACCAGCCGCACTCATTGTATCTCTATTGTGGTATTCGTGAAACAGAAAAATCTTGTCCAAAAGTCACCATGTTGTTTTGAAACACAATTTAAAGAGGGGGAGGGGGACTTGGAGCGCACAAGCCATACGCTTTCAAAATTCGATTTGACTTGTACATTTGGGCGCCTCTCTTGGTTTACAGCCAGAGGGATACAAACGAGAAGGAAGAAACAGGAGGAAGAACAAGAAGTGCTTTTGGAGATGAACGTCCCATAGTGGGTTCGAAAAGAAATGGGCTTTGGCCGCTCATGCTTGCTACCCAGGCCAGCTGAGGGAAGCTTTGAAGGCACAGAGCCTGGAAGCAGCGCGCCTGCCTTTGGCCTCGCCTAGTCTCCGCCGGCTGCCTGGGCCTGGCCCTGGCTGTCAGGGCTGAGGTGTTCAGCCTCGGCTCCCCCACTCTACTCCACCTCCTGGGCTTGGACCCAGGGAGTCAAATCCCTCTGCTCCTCAGGCCAAAAGGAAAGTGGGCAGAACCTGCGGGCCTTTTCGGTTAGGATATTGGACCGCACAGGTATCTGCATTGCAGTCTTGGTGTCTTGACGCCACTGGTCCCCAACGCTTCCTGGTAATCCCAACCCAGAAGACTTGATCTAACTCAAATGCCTCAAAGGGGGCAGAGAACCGGCATTTTGGTGGCAGAGAACCGGCATTTTGGTGGCAGATTGGACTCCAGCCTCCCCGCTTGGCAGGCTCCCTCCTTATTCGGGTAACTCCAGCACAGGGGTACACCTTGCCTGTGGCCTGACCACCGAGTCTCCAACATCTCCATAAAAAGGGCTGTTTCTGGACTAATATCTCCTGCCCTGTGGGAGCTGCGTCAGCCTCAGAAAAAAGAAACAAAGCCGACCCCTGGTGGAAGAAAATAAAAGTTAAGAATATAAGGAAGGCTTGGGAGAGCCTCTTACCCAAACATCTGTACATGGGAGAGGGAGGGAGGAAAGGAAGGAAGAGAGAGTGGGAAAGGATAAATAAGGAAAAAGAAAATTGGAAGAGGCAGAAAACAGGAGAGATCACATGCATCCTCAATGCTTGTGGCCTGACTAGTGTCACCCATCAGGCAGGGACCTCTGATTTCTTCTCTCTCTCCAGTGGAGGTCTGGAAGTTCTATGGTTACAGAGGGCAGATGGAGGTCTCTGTTGGACACTGGCAGCCACTGCCTGCCTGTCTCAGAGAGCATTCAGGTCCCAGAATCTTCCTTCTCTTTACTCCATACAAAGTTCTGCCTCCCACTATCCTAACCTCTCAGTCTTAGCTAAGTGATAGTAACTAAGGCAAAAATCCAACCTATCCAAGGGGGATAACAGCTTAGAATGCAAGCCCCATTCCTCTCTGGTATTTCTTTATCGCTAAATTTTAATGAGGAACATCTAGGGCACAAGGTTTGTGCCCAAGGGATGGTGGTATTTCAGGCACTAGAGCAAACCAGGGAAGGGAGAATCACTGTACAAAAGCCTCTGCAATGTCCAGGGCCAGTTAGAAGAAAGAAAAGGTGACATCAAAGATAAAGATCCCACTGATGAGCAAGTCATTGTTTACTTGGAGTGAACACTTCAGGTTAATTAAGGAAGTGCAAAGGGTTGCATTTGTGTTCTTGAGTGCTTTTAAAATAAAGCCTTTCTGGACTCTGCTATCAAGATGTGCCTCTGTGTTGCTTCCTCCTCATCTTTCTACTTCATCTTCCATGCTCTTCTATGTGTCCTGATATTATAAGGGATTTCTTTCATACACCCTATGGATCAGAATCTATGACATCTCAGAATCATTTTCCTTTCCAAAATCCATCCTGCCTCCCCATCATCCATTTACCCAGAACTTTGCCTTGGGTGGATTCCCAGGAAATATTTGTTGAATTTTTGACTATCTTCTGAGATTCAGAGTTTGGGCTTATAAACCAGGCCTAGGAGCAGGGTGGTTCTGGGCTGGCCTTTCTTTTTCTTTTTTTAATTAATTAATTTATTTATTTATTTTTGGCTGCATTGGGTCTTCGTTGCTGACCGTGGGCTTTCTCTAGTTGCGGCGAGCAGGGGCCACTCTTCATTGCAGTGCGCGGGCTTCTCATTGCGGTGGCTTCTCTTGTTGCGGAGCATGGGCTCTAGGTGCGTGGGCTTCAGTAGTTGTGGCTCGCGGGCTTCAGTAGTTGTGGCTCGCAGGCTCTAGAGTGCAGGCTCAGTAGTTGTGGTTCATGGGCTTAGTTGCTCCGCGGCATGTGGGATCTTCCCAGACCAGGGCTCGAACCCATGTCCCCTGCATCGGCAGGTGAATTCTTAACCACTGAGCCACCAGGGGAGCCCCTGGGCTGGCCTTTCTGGAATCTGGTATGAACCATAACCACTCTTTGGCAACTGAGAACAACCCTTGCTGAGGGGTGTGATGAAGATGCTGTCAAAGGCTGTTTTGAGTGTATAATAGGAAGAAAAACCTACATGGTATGCCTATGACTCTCCAATGCAAGTGCTAAACATGGGAGAGAGGGAGATGGGGGCAGGCAGACACACAGAGAGCACAGCTGTTCTGAAATCTGCTTTGAGAAAAGCAGGTCAGGAGGACCAGTTTGGCACCCTGGACAGAGGGCAAATTGTCTCTCTTGACAAAAATTAATGAAATAGTTGTAGCACACATTTGCCAAAGAAACAGGCTGCGGGAAATATTAATAAGAGGTGAGTACATGTTCTCATGAGAACAGACAGCACTGTGTCCCACAAAGTTTTGTCAGTGACAGCATATGCTTCTTTTGCAGTTTCTCCACTTTGCCTCCCCGGTAGAGCCATCATTGCCTTGAGCCTTGACCCAAATCTGACCCAAACGATGACTCAGGCTTGAGATAAGGGATGCCAAGTCAACAAAGAGAGCCCTGACAAATGAATCATAATTCCTGTGGCCACCTTGGAGCAAGAGGCAGAGTCGTGGTGACCCCACTTTGGAACAGGGCACCCTCCTCAGACCATCCCATCTCTTCGTTAAAGCTTTCACGAATTCTCGTCAGATGCATCCTGTTCATCAGAGCCTCATGACACACTCAGCACATCCTAGTACTGGAGCCACCGTTCTGAAAACAGCCAGAATGTCTCATGGCTGCTCTGGCTAACTTCAAAGATGATTTATTTTTTTTTCCTACTTGGACTGAATCTAAACAGTATGAAGCAAAGAGAAGAATGTACAATTATTAAAGCACTTTAAGTTTTGAGATAGCCAAACTGCACAATTCAGGTCAGAATATACACTTAAAGACTGAATTATTTGAATTGTGTAGTCCACTCTCTGTCACCAGATGATCATATGATTTTGCTTTACTTTGCTCTCTATAGATACAAGCTTGCTCTTTAGAAGAAGCTTCTTGGGCATTCTCAGGGTATGTGAGAAGAACTTAGTACCTTGAATGGTTTGTTGGGACGCCATCATCCCTTTGGTGAAAACTGAAAATCTACTTATACTATGTCTAGATTTAAAAAACCCACAAATTAATATTCAGTGGAAAATAGCAAACTTGAATAAAATGTCACATTATATAGCATGTCACACTTTTTTTCATAGTTTTTATTGTGAAAATTTTCCACTATACATAAAAGTAGAGTACAGTAACTCCCCATGAATCCATCACCCAACTCCAATAAGCATCACACTTGCCTTCTTGTTTCCTATCTCCCTCTTGGTTTGGCTAGGGTAGTTTGAAGTGAATGCCAGATATTAAATGTCATTCTACCCTTAAATATTTCATTATACAACTTAAAAAATGACATATCATAGTCACAATGGCAATATCACACCTAATGAAAATAATAATTCTCTAGTATCATATAATATGCAGTCCATATTAAAATTTCTCTAATCATCTAAAAGAAATTTTTTATAGTCAGTTTATTTGAATCAGGATCCAAAGAAGGTACACTTGTCTTTGATTGTACAGCTCTTAAATCTTCTAAAAATGTTTTTTGGTTTGTTTGTGTTATGGCTTTTGAGTCTTTTGAAATCTTTTACTATAGTCTCTCCTTTCTCCTGCGCTTTCTTTTCATGACATTGACTTTTTTTTAAGAAACCAGGTCAGTCGTCCTGAGGAACGTTCCACATTCGGAATTTGCCTGCTTGCTTCCTCATGGTATTATTTAGCAGAAATTTCATGTGTCGATGAAGCAGAGGTTTAACTT
Source organism: Balaenoptera ricei (assembly GCF_028023285.1). Lineage (NCBI taxonomy): Eukaryota > Metazoa > Chordata > Mammalia > Artiodactyla > Balaenopteridae > Balaenoptera > Balaenoptera ricei. The sequence continues at coordinate 52,140,804 of NC_082650.1, forward strand.
GATTTTCTATCTTCTACATTTCCTGAAAACTAGAAATAAGATCTAAAAATTTGAATAAATTCAGGGTCTTTTTTTTCTTCCATTTTCCGGGCAAGAATACATTAGAGGTGAATTTCATATTGCACAGAATCAGGAGGTCCACGATGTCTTGTTCTGGTTTGAGTGAAGCTCAGGTTGATCAATGGGTTCAGGTGATGTCACTCCCTCATTATAAAGTTCCCATCACCCTCTGACTTTGAATCAGGCATTTCATTAGGAGAAGTACATCATCCTTTTCAAAGCATATTTTCAAGTAAATTATTTCTTTTTACCAGTGATACATATCATTTTCCTTACTGTATAGAGGAGTGACAGAGAAGTCACTTTGGCGGCCACACAGTGACTTTGGGGCACACACATAACCAAAATTCAAATCTTCTGATTCCTGACTCCAAATCCTTTTGTATGGCAAGAAACATGACAGACAATAATGTTTCCTGGTGTCCTGCCATTTGGAATCAAAGGAGTATTTAAAAACAGGACTCATAGATTCAGTGTTTTGACTTAAAAATCTTAATTGAGAATTAATCAGTTTGGATCACTCTGGTCTGGATTACCAGATACAAGAAACTTGATTTGCTTGCTTATTAACATTTAAAAGCCCACACCCCATCTTCATTGTTTGAGTCAACTTTCTGTTTGCATAATTTTGGACAGATAAACCAAAGAGGACACTCCTGTTACTCAGAAATATTCTGGTCCCCAGCACTGGGCTGTTTACAATAAGGGTCGTTTGTGTTCAGCTACAAGTATCAGAAATGCCAATTCCAGGGCCTTAAACAAATAAGATTTTATTTTTCTCACACAACAAGAAGGCCAGAAGTTAGCAGCTGCTGGCTTTGCTTAGTGGCTTGATGATGACAGAGCAGATGTTAGCTCTCAGTCTTTTCCGTGTGGTCTCAAGATGGCTGCTGCATGTCCAACCATTATGTCTGCATTCAAGACAGAAGAAGGGGGCTCAAGAAAAGACTATGACAGCCACATCTATTCCTGTCAATTGGGAAAACATGCTTTATCATAAACCCCCTAGCAGTTTTCTTTTGGGTCAGAACTGGGTCATATGGCATCCTGAACTGCTGGAGAGCTGGGAAAGCAGTATTTGGCTTTCAATCCTTTATAGTAGAGGCAGCAAGAGAGACTGGGGTTGGGCATAAATGAAATGTTGATCCACCTACACCAAGCCCACCCCTCTCTGTTCTTTGACACACACCATCTCCTACATTTTCATGAAACCAAGTTTCTCAGCCATTCATTCTGCAGAATAAATGCTAAGGAATAAGAATATCCTTATTCCTGACTTCTTTGACCACAGGGATGGTAATCAGACAAAGATTGGCTCCAACCTCCAGGAGGGAATGCATACCTTGGGTGCTAAGGTAGATGAAGTTGAATTTTACCAGTCTTTGGATTCCATGGTTTGTTTAAAGCTATTTGACTGGGTTGGAGTGAGAGTGAGAACAGTGAAAGATCTGCAGAACACAAAATGTAAGTCAGGGTATCATCAAAAAGGCTACAAACAACAAATGTTGGCAAGGATGTGTAGAAAAGGGAATCCTTGTACACTGTTGGTAGGAATGTAAATTGGTGCAGCCACTATGGAAAACAGTATGGCGCTTCCTCAAAAAACTAAAAATGGAACTACCATATGATCCAGCAATTCCACTCCTGGGTATATATCTGGAAAAAATGAAAACACAAATTTGAAAGGATACATGCACCCCAGTGTTCACAGCAGAACTATTCATAATAGCCAAGGCATGGAGCAACCCAAGTGCTCATCAATAGACAACTGAGAAAATTCCCTGGCAGTCCAGGGGTTAAGACTCCATGCTTCCAATGCAGGGGATGCAGGTTCGATCTCTGGTTGAGGAACTAAGATCCCATGTGCTGTGTGGTGCAGCCAAAAAATAATAAAAAAATTAAAAAATAGATGACTGAATTAAGAAGATGGAATATTACTCAGCCATAAGAAATGAAATACTGAGAGGGCAGACAGCAGAAGCAAGAAGAACTACAATTCTGCAGCCTGTGGAACAAAAACCACATTCACAGAAAGATAGACAAGATGAAAAGGAAGAGGGCTATGTACCAGATAAAGGAACAAGATAAAACCCCCCAAGAAAACTAAATGAAGTGGAGATAGGCAACCTTCCAGAAAAAGAATTCAGAATAATGATAGTGAGGATGATCCAGGACCTCGGAAAAACAACGGAGGCAAAGATCGAGAAGATGCCAGAAATGTTTAACAAAGACCTAGAAGAATTAAAGAACAAACAAACAGAGATGAACAATACAATAACCGAAATGAAAACTACACTAGAAGGAATCAATAGCAGAATAACTGAGGCAAAAGAACAGATAAGTGACCTGGAAGATAGAATGGTGGAATTCACTGCTGCAGAACACACTAAAGAAAAAAGAATGAAAAGAAATGAAGACAGCCTAAGAGACCTCTGAGACAACATTAAACGCAACAACATTCACATTATAGGGATCCCAGAAGGAGAAGAGAGAGAGAAAGAACCCGAGAAAATATTTGAACAGATTATAGTCGAAAACTTCCCTAACATGGGAAAGGAAATAGCCACCCAAGTCCAGGAAGCGCAGCGAGTCCCATACAGGATAAACCCAAGGAGAAACATGCCAAGACACATAGAAATCAAATTGGCAAAAATTAAAGACAAAGAAAAATTATTGAAAGCAACAAGGGAAAAACAATAAATAACATACAAGGGAACTCCCATAAGGTTAACAGCTGATTTCTCAGCAGAAACTCTACAAGCCAGAAGGGAGTGGCATGATATACTTAAAGTGATGAAAGGGAAGAACCTACAACCAAGATTACTCTATCCAGCAAGGATCTCATTCAGATTCGATGGAGAAATCAAAAGCTTTACAGACAAGCAAAACTAAGAGAATTCAGCACCAGCAAACCAGCTCTACAACAAATGCTAAAGGAACATCTCTAAGTGGGAGACACAAGAGAAGAAAAGGACCTACAAAAACAAACGCAAAACAATTAAGAAAATGGTCAGAGGAACATACATATCGATAATTACCTTAAACCTCAATGGATTAAATGCTCCAACCAAAAGACACAGGCTTGCTGAATGGATACAAAAACAAGACCCATATATATGCTGTCTACAAGAGACCCACTTCAGACCTAGGGACACATACAGAATGAAAGTGACGGGATGGAAAAAGATATTCCATGCAAATGGAAATCAAAAGAAACCTGGAGTAGCAATACTCATATCAGATAAAATAGATTTTAAAATAAAGATGTTACACGAGACAAGGAAGGACACTACATAATGATCAAGGAATCAATCCAAGAAGAAGATATAACAATTATAAATATATATGCACCCAACATAGGAGCACCTCAATACATAAGGCAACTGCTAACAGCTGTAAAAGAGGAAATGGTCAGTAACACAATAATAGTGGGGGACTTTAACACCCCACTTACACCAATGGACAGATCATCCAAAATGAAAATAAATAAGGAAACAGAAGCTTTAAATGACACAATAGACCAGATAGATTTAATTGATATTTATAGGACATTCCATCCAAAAAGAGCAGATTACACTTTCTTCTCAAGTGCGCACGGAACATTCTCCAGGATAGATCACATCTTGGGTCACAAATCAAGCCTCAGTAAATTTAAGAAAACTGAAATCATATCAAGCATCTTTTCCGACCACAGCGCTATGAGATTAGAAATCATTTACAGGGGAAAAAAACGTAAAGAATACAAACACATGGAGGATAAACAATATGTTACTAAATAACCAAGAGATCACTGAAGAAATCAAAGAGGAAATCAAAAAATACCTAGAGACAAATGACAATGAAAACACGACGATCCAAAACCTATGGGATGCAGCAAAAGCAGTTCTAAGAGGGAAGTTTATAGCTATACAAGCCTACCTCAAGAAACAAGAAAAATCTCAAATAAACAATCTAACCTTACACCTAAAGGAACTAGAGAAAGAAGAACAAACAAAACCCAAAGTTAGCAGAAGGAAAGAAATCATAAAGATCAGAGCAGAAATAAATGAAATAGAAACAAAGAAAACAATAGCAAAGATCAGTAAAACTAAAAGCTGGTTCTTTGAGAAGATAAACAAAATTGATAAACCATTAGCCAGACTCACCAACAAAAACAGGGAAAGGACTCAAACCAGTAAAATTAGAAATGAAAAAGGAGAAGTTACAACAGACACTGCAGAAATACAAAGCATCCTAAGAGACTACTACAAGCAACTCTATGCCAATAAAATGGACAACCTGGAAGAAGTGGACAAATTCTTAGAAAGGTATAACCTTCCAAGACTGAACCAGGAAGAAACAGAAAATATGAACAGACCAATCACAAGTAATGAAATTGAAACTGTGATTAAAAATCTTCCAACAAACAAAAGTCCAGGACCAGATGGCTTCACAGGTGAATTCTATCAAACATTTAGAGAAGAGCTAACACCCATCCTTCTCAAACTCTTCCAAAAAATTGTGGAGGAAGGAAGACAATAAAACTCATTCTATGAGGCCACCATCACCCTGATACCAAAATCAGACAAAGATACTATAAAAAAAGAAAATTACAGACCACTATCACTGATGAATATAGATGCAAAAATCCTCAACAAAATACTAGCAAACAGAATCCAACAACACATTAAAAGGATCATACACCATGATCAAGTGGGATTTCTCCCAGGGATGCAAGGATTATTCAACATACACAAATCAATCAATGTGATACACCATATTAACAAATTGAAGAATAAAAACCATATGATCATCTCAATAGATGCAGAAAAAGCTTTTGACAAAATTCAACACCCATTTATGATAAAAACTCTCCAGAAAGTGGGCATAGAGGGAACCTACCTCAACATAATAAAGGCCATATATGACAAACCCACAGCAAACATCATTCTCAATGGTGAAAAACTGAAAGCATTTCGTCTAAGATCAGGAACAAGACAAGGATGTCCACTCTCACCGCTACTATTCAACATAGTTTTGGAAGTCCTAGCCACGGAAATCAGAGAAGAAAAAGAAATAAAAGGAATATAAATTGGAAAAGAAGAAGTAAAACTGTCACTGTTTGCAGATGACATGATACTATACATAGAGAATCCTAAAGATGCCACCAGAAAACTATTAGAGCTAATCAATGAATTTGGTAAAGTTGCAGGATACAAAATTAATGCACAGAAATCTCTTGCATTCCTACACACTAATGATGAGGAATCTGAAAGAAAAATTATGGACACACTCCCATTTACCATTGCAACAAAAAGAATAAAATACCTAGGAATAAACCTACCTAGGGAGACAAAAGACCTGTATGCAGAAAACTATAAGACACTGATGAAAGAAATTACAAATGATACCAACAGGTGGAGAGATATACCATGTTCTTGGATTGGAAGAATCAATATTGTGAAAATGAGTATACTACCCAAAGCAATCTACAGATTCAATGCAATCCCTATCAAATTACCAATGGCATTTTTTACGTAACTAGAACAAAAAAATCTTAAAATTTGTAAGGAGACACAAAAGACCCCGAATAGCCAAAGCAGTCTTGAGGGAAAAAAACGGAGCTGGAGGAATCAGACTCTCTGACTTCAGACTATACTACAAAGTTACAGTAATCAAGCCAATATGGTACTGGCACAAAAACAGAAACATAGATCAATGGAACAAGATAGAAAGCCCAGAGATAAACCCACGCACCTATGGTCAACCAATCTATGACAAAGGAGGCAAGGATATACAATGGAGAAAAGACAGTCTCTTCAATAAGTGGTGCTGGGGAAAATGGACAGCTACATGCAAAAGAACGAAATTAGAACACTCCCTAACACCATACACAAAAATAAACTCAAAATGGATTAGAGACCTAAATGTAAGACCGGACATTATAAAACTCTTAGAGGAAAACATAGGAAGAACACTCTTTGACATAAATCACAGCAAGATCTTTTTTGATCCACCTCCTAGAGTAATGGAAATAAAAACAAAAATAAACAAATGGGACCTAATGAAACTTAAAAGCTTTTGCACAGCAAAGGAAACCATAAACAAGATGAAAAGACAACCCTCAGAATGGGAGAAAATATTTGCAAACGAATCAACGGACAAAGGATTAATCTCCAAAATATATAAACAGCTCATGCAGCTCAATATTAAAAAAACAAACAACCCAATCCAAAAATGGGCAGAAGACCTAAATAGACACTTCTCCAAAGAAGACATACAAATGGCCAAGAAGCACATGAAAAGCTGCTCAACATCACTAATTATTAGAGAAATGCAAATCAAAACTACAATGAGGTGTCACTTCACACCAGTCAGAATGGGCATCATCAGAAAATCTACAAACAACAAATGCTGAAGAGGGTGTGGAGAAAAGGGAACCCTCTTGCACTGTTGGTGGGAATGTAAACTGATACAGCCACTATGGAGAACAGTATGGAGGTTCCTTAAAAAACTAAAAATAGAATTACCATATGATCCAGCAATCTCACTACTGGGCATATACCCAGAGAAAACCATAATTCAAAAAGACACATGCGGGCTTCCCTGGTGGCAGGGTGGTTAGGAATCCACCTGCCAAGGCAGGGGACACGGGTTCGAGCCCTGATCCGGGAAGATCCCACATGCCGTGGAGCAACTAAGCCCGTGTGCCACAACTGCTGAGCCTGAGCTCTAGAGCCCGCGAGCCATAATTACTGAGCCCGTGTGCCACAACTACTGAAGCCTGCACACCTAGAGCCCCTGCTCTGCAACAAGAGAAGCCACAGTGAGAAGCCCATGCACTGCAACGAAGAGTAGCCCCTGCTCGCCGCAGGTAGAGAAAGCTCATGCACAGCACTGAAGACCCAATGCAGCCAAAAATAAATAAAATAAATTAAAAAAAAAAAAAGACACATGCACCCCAATGTTCACTGCAGCACTGTTTACAATAGCCAGGTCATGGAAGCAACCTAAATGCCCATCGACAGACGAATGGATAAAGAAGATGTGGTACATATATACAATGGAATATTACTCAGCCATAAAAAGGAACAAAATTGGGTCATTTGTTGAGACGTGGATGGATCTAGAGAGCGTCATACAGAGTGAAGTAAGTCAGAAAGAGAAAAACAAATATCATATATTAACACATATATGTGGAACCTAGAAAAATGGTACAGATGAACCGGTTTGCAGGGCAGAAATTGAGACACAGATGTAGAGAACAAACATATGGACACCAAGGGGGGAAAGCCACGGGGGGGGTGGGGGTGGAGGGGTGATGAACTGGGCGATCGGGATTGACAATGTATACACTGATGTGTATAAAATTGATGACTAATAAGAACCTGCTGTATAAAAAAATAAATAAAATTAAATTTAAAAATTTTAAAAAATATAAAGGCTCAAAAAAAAAAAAAAAGAAACAGGGAGTTCTGGTTCAGACACTTTTCTAAAGGAAATGGAAATTGTTTTTTTCTCTTAAATTTGAAACAATTTTAATCCAAACCCATTGGCCATGAAAGGCATAATTGATAATAATAAGCCATATTATCTATTGGACAGAAACAAGCATATCCTGAATTATCTTGGAAATCTCTACTTTAGGATAGAATTTTTGCCTGTTCTAACTAATCCTTAGCATATTAAAATAAAATTCCCCTTGAGAAACTAACAAACAAAAAAGAAATACTGCCATTTGCAGCAATGCGGATGGACCTAGAGGATATTATGCTTAGTGCAATAAGTCAGACAGATAAAGACAAATACTGTATGATATCACTTATATGTGGAATCGAAAAAAAATAATAAAAATGAATGTATATGCAAAACAGAATCAGACTCACAAATATGGAAAACAAACTTGTAGTTACCAAAGGGGAGAGGGATGAGAGGAAGGACAAATTAGGGGTATGGGATTAACAGATACAAAGTACTATATATAAAATAGGTAAGGAACAAGGATATACCCATGTACTATGGGTACAGCATAAGGAATTATACCCATTACCAGGTAATATCCTATAATGGAGTATAACCTACAAAAATACTGAATCACTATGCTGTACACCTGAAACTAACATAATACTGTAAATCAATTATACTTCAATTAAAAAAATTAAGCCAGGGTACCATGAGTCAGAAAGCAGTCTTGACACCAGGAGGTTTCCACTGTAGAAGGATTTCTAGTTACCTCTGTCCAAAAATGTCTGCTGCATATGATTTCTGAATGCTTGAAAATTCCTTTAACAGTGGGAAAAATCTATAATAATGTTAAAATTCAAAAAGTTCTGGAAAGGTAACATTAACTTACATTTTTAAAAAATATAAAGAGCCTCAAGTAAAATAATGTCATTCTTATTTAATTTAAATAAAGTTCAGATTCTTCACCCTAGGGACCAAAAGTGGGCAATCAGTCCTTTTGTTTCCCAGTAGCACAGCAGAGATCTGGTTAGAACATTAAAAAAAGATTTTACTCAAGGCTAAATAGCAAAAGGGATGATAAAAGGGAAATGAACACAGTTTTTGAGACACAGGTTGCATCCATGATTAAGGATTCATACCATTAATCAGAAAACCCAGGGAAAGAAATCCTTTGGTTATCCTCCCTCCACCTGGTATATGGCATTTTGACCTCCATCAGCCAAGCATGCACTTAGTTTAGGAATCTAAATTGAGAGAGGCTGTCTCCCTCCCTGTATTCTGACCAGACTTCTAGTTTCCTGTCTGAACTTTTCAAACTCACTCACATGACTGACCCTCCAAAATGACCTTCCTCTTCAGGTGAGAGGTGTATTCATAAGATTCAGGTCTGACCCTGACCTTTGCAAGCCCCAGCAGAATATCCTTCACATCAGAATAGAAGACATCAGCCCCACAGCTCCAACATTTATACACAACTGAGGAACAGAGAATCATGGCTGGTGGGGGTGGGGGGATTCAGTGGAAAGGTACTGTCCATACAAGGGCCAATATTAGCTCTTCTGACTGGAGAAGGACTGTCTGAAGGAGAAGTGAGGGGAAACTACAAAACGTGGAAATGAGCAGAAGGGTAACTATAGGGTCAAAAAATATAACTCATGTTTTCCAAACAGGTAGTAAGAAGTGCATCAGTATTTCTTTGTGGGATCTCCAGGCCCGTTGCTTCTGAGACCCCCTGGGAGTCTCACATGTTGTCCCTAGAACTAGTCCTGTGGCCATCCTGGGACACTGACCCTTTTCCTCTGATGCACTCTGGCAATGCGTCCTACTGCATCCCGCCTAAGTCCCAATACGGGGCACCACTCACCACTGCACCAGCCTGGCTGTGCAAGTCCCTGGATGCCACCATTAGGGCACACTCCTGGCTCTTCTCCTGACACAGACAAGTCCCAGATCCTTTCTGGGGAGTCACTAATATTGATGTCTCTGGAGACTCATGATCTCAACTTTTCACAGACAGCATAATTTTAAAAACAAAACTACATCTTTTAGTTCTTGCTGGTTTAGTTCTTTCAGTCCCTTTGCTCAGAAAAGGATTCTAAGGGGCTGGACTTGGGAAGCGAGTCCATGCCAGACTTCTTACTATGCTCAAAATCACTTCTCTCCTCTACCCCTCCCTTTGTCCTTGAACCAAACGTCAAGTCCCTGACCCTGGGAATCCATTATTTCTCAGCAAGCCCTTGGGTTTCTCAAGATCCAGACTTTGGCAGGCTGCCTCCCCTCCTCCACCTCCAACATGCTCAGATGTGTGAATCCCAGAGCCCATCTCTGTTAGGCTTACGTTGGGACCTCTGTTATATATGTTTTATCTGCCTTACTACTTTTCTATTTTTCTGCTACCAGGTAGGTCTCTAGACAAAGTTAAAACAAAGCATGAAAAATGTAGTGCCATACAAGTAAAAATACATATAAAAACAAGAAAAGAAAAAAGAAAAGGTGAAATAGTATGAAAATAATCATCAACACTGTGTGTAAGTAGGGGGAAGGGATAAACTGGGAGTATGGGATTAACAGATGCATATTACCATATACAAAATAGGCAAAAACAAGGACTTACTGTATAGCACAGGAAACTATATTCAATATCTTATAATAACCTATAATGGAAATAATAGAATACAGATACATATATATGTATAACTGAATCACTTTGCTGTACACCTGAAACTAACTCAATATTGTAAATCAACTATACTTGAATTAAAAAAAAAAAAAGACCACCACTTTTGTCTTGGAGGGATTGTTTCTTTTCCATGGGATGCAATCCAGTGGAACTATAACTCAAGGATCTTGCTCTCCCCCAGACCAAGGTCAGGGATGAGACCAAATTTTCATGATTTGATGATCTCTCCATGGAAGCTGAATTCTTGAGCAGAGTGGAAACAAAAACAGAAAACAATCCCCCCCCCAAAAAAGCTGTAACAGCAGTGATTTATAATGTTTAAAAAATACCACTGCATTTAAAAATTCTAGGACCAATAGAACATTATATTTTGAAATTGCTTTGACTTTATAGTATACTATACTGACTTTAAGGAGATTACCCTCAATAATGTAGGTGGGCCTTATCCAGTCAATGAAGGCCTTATGAGCAAAAACAGATTTCTAGTCAAGGAATTCTGCCTCAAACTGCTGCCTGAGTTTCCAGCCTGCCTACCTGACCTACAGATTTCAGACTCCTCAACCCCCACAACTGCTTGAGCCAGTTCCTTTATTTATTCCATAAATGAATCACTTCATATTTACAATATGTATCTTATTGGTTCTGTTTCTCTAGAGAACCCTGACTGATACAACTTGCTTTACAGATCAGAATAATTTTGAACATTATATATGGTACATGTTCCAAATTAAACTGGATTCAGTGATCCATTGATTGTTTAGTAGCACATTGTTTAGCCTCTACATGTTTGTGTCTTTCACAGGTTTTTTTTTTTTTTTTTTTGTAGTTGATTTCTAGTCTCACAGCGTTGTGGCTGCAAAAGATGCTTGATTTGATTTCAATTTTTCTTATATTTACCAAGGCTTGTTTTGTGACCCAGCGTGTGATCTATCCTGGAAAATGCTCCATGTGCACTTGAAAAGAATGTGTATTCTGCTACTTTCAGATGGAATGTTCTGCATATATCTATTAAGTCCATCTGATCTTGTGTGTCATTTAAGGCCACTGTTTCCTTACTGATTTTTCTGCCTGAATGATCTGTCCATTGATATAAGCAGGGTGTTAAAGTCCCCCACTATTATTGTGCTACTGTCAGTTTCTCTCTTTATGTCTGTTAATACGTGCTTTATGTATTAGGTGCTCCTATGTTGGGTGCATGTATATTTACAATTGTTTATCTTCTTGGATTGATCATCCCTTGATCATTATATAATGTCCTCCTTTGTCTCTTGTAACAGTCTTTAAAGTCTATTTTGTCTTATATAAGTATTGGTACCCCAATTTTCCTTTGATTTCCATTTGCATGGAATACCTCTTTCCATCCCCTTTCAGTCTGTGTGTGTCTTTAGATCTAAAGTGAGTCTCTTGTAAGCAGCGTATATAAGGGTCTTGTTTTTGTATCCATTCAGCCTTTTGATTGGAGCATTTAGTCAGTTTACATCTACAGTAATTATTGATATGTATGTTCTAATTGCCATTTTGTTAATTGTTTTGGGGTTGTTTTGTAGGTTTTTGTTCCTTTCTTCTTCTTTTGTGATTTGATGACTGTCTTTAGTGCTATGTTCAGATACCTTTTTCTTTTTTATGTATCTATTATTTGGTTTGTGGTTTGTGGTGACCATGAAGTTTATATATATATATATATATATATATATATATATATATGATTGTTTTAAGTTGCTTATCTCTTACTTTCAAATGCATTTTAGCAGCCCGTCATTTGTGCTCTCCTCCCCTCATGATTAATGTTTTTGATATTATATTTTACATCTAATTGTTTTGTGTATCCCTTACTGCTTATTGTGGATATAGATGACTTTACTACCTTTGTCTCTTTTATATATATATATATATATATATTTTTTTTTTTTTTTTTTTAATTTATTTTTGGCTGCATTGGGTCTTCGTTGCTGCACATGGGCTTTCTCTAGTTGCAGCGAGCGGGGGCTACTCTTCGTTGCGGTGCGCGGGCTTCTCATTGCGGTGGCTTCTCTTGTTGCAGAGCACGAGCTCTAGGCGTGTGGGCTTCAGTAGTTGCGGCTCACGGGCTCTAGAGCGCAGGCTCAGTAGTTGTGGCGCACGGGCGTTGTTGCTCCGTGGCATGTGGGATCTTCCCAGACCAGGGCTCGAACCCGTGTCTCCTGCATTGGCAGGCAGATTCTTAACCACTGCACCACCAGGGAAGCCCACTACCTTTGTCTTTTAACCTTCCTACTAGCTTTGCGTGTGGATGAATTCTGACCTTTACTATTTGTTTGCCTTTACCAATGAACTTTTTCACTTTGCAATTTTCATGTTGCTAGTTGTGGCCTTTTCTTTTTCACTTAGAGAACTTCCTTTAACATTTCTTGTAAAGCTGGTTTGGTGTTCCTCAACTCTTTTAGCTTTTGCCTGTCTGTAAAACTTCTGATCTCTCCATCAAGTCTGAACAAGAGCCTTGCTGGGTAGTGTATTCTTGGTTGTAGGTTTTCCCTTTCATCACTTTAAATATATTGTGCCACTCCTTTCTGGCCTGTAGAATTTCTGCTGAAAAGTCAGCTGATAGCATTATGGGAGTTCCCTTGTACGTTATTTGTTGCTTTTCCCTTGCTGCTTTTAATATTCTCTCTTTATCTTTAATTTTTGTCATTTTAACTACAATGTGTCTTGGTGTGTTCCTCTTTGGGTTAATCCTATATGGGACTCTCTGTGCCTCCTGGACTTGGATGTCTGTTTTCTCTCCCATGTTAGGGAAGTTTTCAGTTATTATGTCTTCGAATATGTACTCTGCCCATTTCTCTCTTCTCCTTCTGGGACTCCTGTAATGTGACTATTAGTGTGCTTGATGTTGTCCCAGAGGTCTCTTAAACCATCTTTTCATTTTTTTCTTTTTTCTGTTCAGGATCAGTGATTTCCACTAGTCTGTCTTCCAGCTTGCTGATCCATTCCTCTCTATCATTTAGGATACTGTTGATTCCTTCTAGTGGATTTTTCATTCAGTTATTGTATTCTTCTTCTGTTTGGTTTTTCTTTACATTTTCTAACTCTTTGTTTAAAACATCTAACTTCTGGCTCTGTGTATCCATTCTTCTCCCGAGTTCTTTGGTCATCTTTACGATCACTACCCTGAACTCCTTCTCAGGTAGACTGCCCATCTCTACTTCACTTAGTTCTTCTTCTGGGGTTTTATCTTGTTCCTTTGTCTGGAACACATTCCTCTGTCACCTCATTTTGCCTAGGTTGCTGTTTTTATTTTTATGTATCTAGTTAGTTACGTTTCCTGACCTTGGAGAAGTGCCTTTTGAAGGAGGCATCCTATGTGTCCCAGCAGCACACTCCCCTCTCATCACCCAAGCTATATACTCTAAGGGTTCACCCTATGAGGGCTGCATGGGCTTTCTGTTGTGGCAGGCTGTGTGGGTCATCTGGTAGGCTTGGTTGGCCCCTGGTCTGGTTGTTGCCAGACCCTGCCTTTTTACAGAGGCTTCCAGCCATTGGTAGGTGGGGCTGGGTCACAAAGCAGCTGACTGCTGAACCCCAGGGGCTCCAGGGCTTATGCTGGCTCACTGGTGGGCAGAGTCAGGGTCCAGAAAACTCTGGACCACCCACCCTCAGTGGGAAGCCAGGTCCTGGGGGTTAGAGCTGGCCTATTGGCAGGCAGAGCTGGGTCCTGGAGTCTGGTTGCAGGACCCAGGAGTCCCACAGCTGGCATCAGATCGCTGATTGGAGGGGTGGGGGGGAGGGGTGTGTGGCTCCTGACACGGCTCGGTACAGGGTCTGGGGTGTCCCAAAGCTTGTGTTGGCCTGCTAGTGGGCAGGGCCAGGGACCAGCTGGTCCCAGGGCAAGGTGTGGCCTGCTGATGGGCAGGCTGTGGGATTGTGGTTTTCTTGAGACTGGTGTCTGCCCCCTGGTGGATGAGGCTGGTCTAAAGTCTAGAGCAGACTCCCTGGAGGGGAGAGCCAGGGCCCAAGGGATTCTGGGACTGTTGGGTGGACCTGTGTCCTGGGCCCTCTGGTGGGCAGGGCAGTGACCAAAAGTAGTTGGGGACTCAGGAGGTATCTAAGTTAGCCTGTCTGCTGATGAGTGGAGCTGTGTCCCCACCCAGTTAGTTGATTGGCTTGAGGTGTCCCAGCACTAGTGCCTATAAGCTATTGGGTGGGGCCAGTTCTTGGCTCTAATGAACTAGGAGGATTCCACAATGGCACTGGCCAGCATCAGTGTCCACATGGTAGAAGGAGCGCCCCAAAATGTCCACTGCCAGTGTCTACATTCCCAGCATGAGCTGCAGTTGCTTCCTGACTCTCCAAGATCAGCAGGTGAGTCTGACCCAGGCTCCTCTCAAATTATTGTTTCTGCTCTGGGTTGCAGTGTGTGTGAGATTTTGTGCGTGCCCTTTAAGAGTGAAGTCTCTATTTCCCTCAGCCCTCTGGGACTCCCGAAAGTAAGCCCCACTGGCTTTCAAAGCCAAAGGCTCTAGGGGCTTGTCTTCCTGGTGCAAGACCCCCAGGCTTGTGAGCCCAATGTGGGGCTCAGACCTCTCACTCCTTTGGGAGAATTTGCAATGTAATTATTCTTCAGTTTGTCGGTCACCCACCCAGGAGTATTGGACTTGACTATACTGCGAGTCCGGCCCTCCTACCTATTTTGTTGTGGTTCCTTCTTTATGTCTTTAGTTGTAGAAGATCTTTTTTGGTAGGTTTCAGTATTTTTCACTCATGGTTGTTCTGTGGATAGTTGTGATTTTTGGTGTGCCTGTGAGAGGAGGTGAGCTCAGGGTCTTTCTGCTCTGCCATACTCTCTTCTTCACCTTTTAAAAAAATCCCTGAATAATATGCCACCATATAGATATACCTCAATTTGTTTATCTATTCACTTTTGGTTGCTTCAAATATTATGGCAATTATGAATAACACTAATAACATTGGTTGAAACACTGATATAGTGGTATAAAAACCTATACAAATTTGGAATAGGTTGGATATAGATAATTATATAAAATAATGTAGAATAAGGAGGTATCACCAAAAAATTAAGAGGGAAGGTTTACTCAATAAATGTTATACAGATAACTAGTTGACAATTTGAAAACAGTGAACTGTTTAGGATTTCCTTTTACGTACTTGGCCTACTTAACAGTTCTCTCACTGTCCATAAGCTATTTCATAAAAGGATTCCTTCATTCACCAAAATAAAAGGTAAATGGAGGGTAGTGAGTAGTAGTATTGATCCCTTTCCCAGAAGGAGCTGCTGTTTTGTGGACAGTGTGGTACTCAAGTAGACAGGACCTGACCAGTATGTTGCTACTGTAGACTAGGTAGGTCCATCAATAAGTAGGGGTGCAGCACAAGTCAATTCTGTAACTTCCTGATGCATCTATAGAAGTCCCTACAGTAGTAACATGTAGGACCAAAGAAACTGTTATTTTCTTGTTTCAGTTAGGAGAGTTTAAGCTATGTTTTAGTAACAACCTCAAATCTTAGTGGTTTATAAGAACAAAGGTTTATTTATTGCCCATGCTACATAGCCATTGCAGTGAGGCTGGAGGCTTCTGCTCCTTGCTTTCTCACTCTGGGACCCAGGCTAATGCTTTCTTCTCCAATATTGCCAGTTGCCACGGCCAACAGAAAGAGGGCTTTGAAAGGTCTTATATTAACAATCAAATGCTCTAGCCCAGAAGAGATCTGCTCAAAATTCATTAGCCAGAACTAGTCACATGGCTCTATCCAACCACATGTTTACTAAGCCCACCCAAGCCTTGAGAAGAAAGGAGGGGAACTATATTTGTGGTGGGTGGTAGTTTTAAGAATTTAGTACCAGGAAAGCTTCGTCTTCTATAAAGGAAAATTATGTTTTTCCTTTTCTGATAATGAGAATTTTATAACTACCAATAATAAAGCTACTTAGATGCCAGGAATTCTACACATAGCTCCTATGATTAGCATACTTGCTTCTTTCTTTTCTTCTTTTCCAGCTTTTAAAAAACTCTTGTATTAATCTTAGGCTTGTGCATATATATTTTTATGTTATCCCAAATATTCTTAAGTACCAGGGAAAATTATTTATAGCAAGTGTTACAAAAATATTAATATATGTATATATATATATTATTTTTTGGCTGTGTCAGGTCGTTGACGCATGTGGTATCTTTCATTGCAGTGCACGGTCTCTTCATTGTGGCACTCAGGCTTCTCTCTACTTGTGGCACACAGGCTTTTCTCTAGTTGTGGTGCTCGGGCTTCTCTCTAGTTGTGGTGTGCAGGTTTCCTCTCTCTAGTTGTGGCGTGTGGGCTCCAGAGCACGTGGGCTCTCTTGTTGAGGTGCACGGGCTCAGCAGTTGTGGCATGTGGGCTTAGTTGCCCTGTGGCATATGGGATCTTAGTTCCCCAACCAGGGATGGAACCCGTGTCCCCCGCATTGGAAGATGGATTCTCTACCATTGGACCACCAGGGAAGTCCCAAAAATATTAATATCTCATATAAATAACTCATACACATTGGAAAGGAAACATTAAAACTTCAAAAAATAATTGGGAAAAATTATGAACAGATATTCCTGAAAAAAAAAAGAGAAGGAAATCTGGTTTTATAGAAAGCAAAACATGTTCAAATGTACTAGTTAATAACAAAAAATAACAAAAAAACCACTTATATTAAAAATTTTTTTTAATTATCCAATTTTGGCAAGGTTTTGGTGTAACTGGGCTACTCACGTATTATAGGAAGCAGTATAAACTAACACAGTTATTTGGGATATAACTGGAACCCACATTAAGATTCATAAAAATGATCACTTTCTTTGACTCAACAATTATGAATATTAATCCCAAGGAAAAATTAAAAAATAGGAAAATATTAAATATGTAAAAATGTTTATTACAGTATTAATTTCACAAATAAAAATTGAAAGTAATACGGTGTGGTTATGTTATGAAATGTGTACTCAATGAAATATGCTGTCATTGAAAATTATAAGTATGAAGACAATCTAGACACATGAAGAAATACATATGCTAGATATGTTGCATGATTACAAGCATGAAAAATGTATATATATCATGACAAAAAAATATACAAAGAACAGTGAGAATGGCTGCTCTATGATGTTGAATAATTACTAGCCACTTTTTCCCCCTTTCCGATATTCATTTAATGCCTTTATATGATTTTCACAGTAATTATAACTTGAAACAATATTAAATATACTTCATTGACATGGCCTCTACAACTTACTAACTCTAAGGAGTATGCTTTCATTCAGTAAGACACACAGGAAAGTAAGGAAGACAGTAATCTTAAGGACATAGGTAGCTTTCATGGAGAAACAGTAACAAACCAGGACTCATGAAGATGAGAACATAGGTCCAGAACTGAGAGTTTATATACAAGGACACTAGATATGGGGGGGGTTGCCTACACTGGATCCTGCCTAGGTGAGACTTACATCATGGAATAGCAGAGGAGAACTCATGCTCTTTCCTCATCATTAACTTTCAAGAAGAAGGGAAGAAGAGTTAGGTCAAATGTCCTTAGTTCTTAGAAGAATTTAGAATTCTTCTAAAATTTACCAATCAAATAAGTCTCTTTACTTGCTCTGCAGTGAAGTAAGTAAAGGGATGGAGAGAGGCCAGGAGTATTACATTAATTGGGCTCTTTCAACATGGAAAAAATTGGGGGAGTGGAGAACATATTTGAAAATAAGAAAAACTAAAAATAAATGGAGTAAGCATTCAACTCCAGAAGCTACAAAAAAATCCATAGAAAGTAGAATAAAAGAAAAAATAAAGATAAAATCAGAAATTAAAATGAAAACAGAAAAATAAGAGATGATTAATAAAACCAAAAGCAGTTTGTTTGAAAAGACCAATAAAATAGGCATACCCTTTATCAAGTAATCAAGAAAATAAGAGAATGGCATTAAGTGAACAATATTAGAACTTTTAAAAGGCAACGTAACTACGGAAGTTGTAAATATTTTAAAAATCAGGAACATTTTATTAATTTTGCCAGTATGTCTGAAAACAGACATAATAGTCAATTTTCTAGAAAAACAGAAATCACCAACACTCATTGAAGAAGAAACAGAAAAACTTAATAGAGCAATAACTGTTAAGAAAATTTTACTGGTATAAGAAAACTCTTACTCCTCTAAAAGGTACAAGGCTGTTTTAAAATGTACCCAGGATTTGTCTTAATCAGGTGGTAAGACATTAAGACACAAAAATTACTGTCATTAAGTTTTTATACTTTCAGATCCCTAAAAATAGAAGGCACAGCACGCCAAGCAGGGAGGCCACACAGGAGAGCACCAGGGATGACGAAGAGGCAGAAGAAGCAAGGGGGAAAGCATGTCCAGATCCTTTATTGTGGTTTTTGGTGGGAAGCAATGGATGAGGCATGGCAGGCAAACTGAGCACATTTAGAATTGGATAGTTTGAATAATTCTGGCAGGCTCTGTGCTATAACGGGGTAGTCCCTAGTTGTCTAGTCTAGCACCTGGCCCTAGGGTGATTTACCACAGGCGGATAAAAGTCCCAGACTGCAGCACTCTGATAAAAGGAGGAAGTTATAGACTCAGGATTGGTTGGTTTGCACAACAAAGATATGTTCAAAGGCAAATTATTTGTTATCTCTAGGAATAGCTAGTCCAGGAAGGAGTAGTCCTTCCTCAAGTACATAAGGCCCCAAGATGTCAAGGCATCATAGAATACCAAAAATAAAAAACATGATTAATATACAGGCATAGGTGAGTTTTACCAATCCTTGAAGAAAGAAAAATTCTATCTTTGCAAACTGTCCTAGAGAATAGGAAAGAGGGAAAGCTACCAAACTCACTTTATGAAGCTGGAATAACCTTGACACACAAAGCAGAGTAGAAGAAAATAAAACTTTAAGTAATCTTATGAACACAAATGCAAACTATTAAATAAATCATTAGAAAATTGAATCTAGCATTATATTAAAAAGATCAGATAAGATTTATAGTAAGAATGCAAAAATGATAACTTTAGGAAACTATTAATTTAATTCACATATTAACATATTAAGAATAAATATTGTATGATTATCTCAAAAGATACATTTAAAAGCATTTGATAAAATGCAGTCCCCATTCATGATTTTAAAAAACTTCTCAGTAAAATATTAATAGAAGAGGATTTCCCTAACCTGATTATTTGGTATCTACTAAAAACATACACAAACAGTATGCTGAGTGGTTAAACTTCAGAAACATTGCCTTTTAAAGTTAGGAACATGAGGGACTTCCTTGGTGGTGCAGTGGATAGGACTCCGTGCTCCTAATGCAGGGGGCCCGGGTTCGATCCCTGGTTGGGGAACTAGATCCCACATGTATGCCGCAACTAAGAGTTCGCATACCACAACTAAGAAGCCCATGTGCTGCAACTAAGGAGCTGGCAAGCCACAACTAAGGAGCCCTGGAGCCACAACTAAGGAGCCTGCCTGCTGCAACTAAGGAGCCCGTGAGCCACAACTAAGGCACCGGACTGCCACAACTAAGACCCCACACAACCAAGACCCCACACCACCAAATAAATAAATAAATAAATATTTGAAAAAAAAAGTTAGGAACATGATAATACTCACTACTATCACTCCTATTATTCAACATTGTACTGGAGATCCTTGCAAATCCACTGAGATTTTTTTAAAAAAGAATAAGAGCTTTAAAGATCCAAAATATATGCTTTACCGTTCTTAGTCACGAGCAATAGATGCTGCTGACTCTGGCTGATTAAGAGTTTGTTACAAGAATATTCGGCAGCTCACAGAATCATTGGGAGAGTTGAAAAACCAGGCTTAAGGCCGAATTTCCAGAAGTGCCCATAACACGCTGTATAAATAGTCTGACGAGGAATCCTTTGCTGCCACCATTGAGCCCCGTTACTGTTAGATCACTGTCACTTCTGCTCCTGCAACTTGACTGCAACTGCTACCCCTGCTAACACTGATGCCAGCTCTGCTCTATCACTACTGTTACTTCACTGCTGTCACCACTACAGTATCATTAAATGCCTGCTCCTCAGCTGCAAGGAAGGTTGGGAGGGAAGTTTGGAATATTTTAAGCCTACACAGAGGCTTCCTCTTCCTACAGAGGAAGGAGTCTTTGTCTTACAACCAAACTCATAAAGCGGGAAATTTCCTTAAACATAGAAAGGAGTTCAGATGCTGGATGGCTAAAACAAATGACAAATGTCCACCCAGAAAGAAAAAGTAAAAATTGTTGTTATTTGAAGATGCTACAATAATCTACATGGAAAATCTAAGGTATTTTATAGGCAATCTTGTAAAATTCACGAAGTTTATAACATAAAAATCAATGGCGTTGCTATAAATCAGCAATAAAAAATTAAAAACCTAATAGGAAAAACGGATACTATTCACTATAGTAAACATACTATAAGGTACCTGGGACTAAATCTAACAAAAGATGTATACATTTTTTAAGAAGAAAACTATAGCATATCATGAAGGATATAAGGAAAGCTTGTGAAAAATGGAGACACATACTATGTTCTTGTTTGGGAAGACTCAATTTCAGGATATGTCAATTTCCCAAAATTTGATGTCTAAATTTAACGTAATTCCAATAAAAATCCCACCTGGATTTTTATGCAACTTGAGAAATTGATTAAAATGCAAATGGAAGAGTAAATATCTAAAAATATCCCAAAAAATTCTGAAAAAAACGAACAAGGAGGTGGGACTTATTCTTTTTTTTTTAATTTTTTCAATTTATTTTTTGGCTGCGTTGGGTCTTCGTTGCTGCGCGCAGGCTTTCTCTAGTTGCGGCGAGCGGGGGCTACTCTTCGTTGCGGTGCGTGGGTGTCTCATTATGGTGGCTTCTCTTTGTTTTGGAGTACGGGCTCTAGGCGCACGGGCTCAGTAGTTGTGGCTCACGGGCTCTAGAGCACAGGTTCAGCAGCTGTGGCGCACGGGCTTAGCTGCTCTGCAGCATGTGGGATCTTCCCGGACCAGGGCTTGAACTGGCGTCCCCTGCACGGGCAGGTGGATTCTTAACCACTGCGCCACCAGGGAAGCCTGGGGCTTACTCTTTAAAATACTTAGTAATTGTAAAGTTTTAGCAATTAAAATAGTTTGGTACTGGTTCAAGAGTGTTCAAAGAGATCAGCTGAGTGAAACAGAAACTCCAGAAATAGACTCGTGCCTTTAAAAGATATTTATCTATAACAGAAGTGATATTTAAATCAGGGGTGAAAGGATGGATGAGTTAATAAATAAGATTGGAACAACTCACTTTCCATACAGAAAATTAAGATCCCTACTTCACACAAAACACAAAAGCAAATTTCAAATAGATTAAAGAAAGCTCCAAGTGTAAAAAAAACAAAACTTTTAAACTGCTTGAAGAAAATATAGGCAATATCTTTAGAATCCTGGGTCACAGAAGGTTTCTTAAACTAGAAACAAAAACAATAAATCATAAAGGCAAGGAACTAATATTGGCTACATTAAAATTTTTTTTTGTATGACAGAAGACATATAATCAAAGTGTAATAAAAAGCACAAGTAACTCAATAGGAAGATGGCCATAGTATATGAACAGAGAATGAAGAGACTAGGCAATCCAAATGATTTATCAACATGTGAAAAGATGCTCAACCTTATCGGTTATTAGGAAAAAACAAGTAAAATAACAATGAGATTTCATGTATTATTACCAACTAAGGATTGGCATGCAAGTTAAGTAAAGGTAAATCTCTTAAACTACTGGCTTAAGTATAAACAGGTATAATTACTTTAGAACAATTTGGAAGTAGGCAATAATATTTAAATAACTTCTAGGTTTTTAGCAACTCTTGCTTATGTACTCAAAGAGACACATGCAAAGATACTCATTGTCACTTCATTAGTAACACCAAAAAAAAAAAAAAAAAGGAAACAAATGTCCATTAATAGGAAAATCAATGAGTAGAATTTTCAGTAAAATATGGTAATCCACAGATTGAATATTGAATAGTGGTTAAAAGGAACTAAATAGATCTAAATAGATCAATATGAATAGATGTCAAAAATATAATATTGAGATGAAAAAAGCAAGATGCATAATAATTCACACATTATGAAACCATTTTTGTAAATTGAAAACATATGTAACATTGTACATATTTATATATATAAAATGTTCATTGATAGATATTTATACAAAAGTATATAAAAATTAGCTGGAAAGATACACACTAGCTAGCCCCTAAGATGGTCCCCAATTAATCCTGCCTCCTAGACTTCATGCTCTGTTATAATTTCCTCCCCTTGAGTTTGGCCTGGGCTTAGTGACTTGCTTGTAATGAAAAGAGTGATGGGAGGTCACTTCCAAGATGAGGTATAAAAAACTGTGACTTCTCCTTTGTTGGCTCTGGCTCTTCTAGCTTTGATGAAGCAAGTTTCATATTGTGAGCTGCTCTTGTGGCAAAGAACTGAGGACAGCCACTAGCCAAGAGGCAGGAAGGAACTGAAGCCCTCAGTACAACAGTTATCAAGGAACTGAATCCTGCCAACAACCACTGAGTGAACTTGGAAGTGGATTCTGCCCCAGTTGAACCTGGAGATGACTGCAGCTCCAGGTGACACTTTGACTGAGGCCTTGTGAAAGATCCTGAGCCTGAGGATCCAGCTAAATCACACGGATTCCTGACACACAGAAACTGTGAGATAATAAATGGTGTTGTTTTAAGTCACCAACTTTTGGGGTAATTTGTTATGCAGTAATAGATACTAATACTCACACCAAATTATGAGGGTTACAGCCTGGACTGGGGAGGAAGGAGTAGGAGGGAACGGGATTAGAGGAAAAACAAAGGAGAATTTTAAAAATTACTTTTATAAAAATGACTTTAAACAAACACTACAAAATGTTATTCATTAAAATCTGGGTAGCAGATACATGGGTGTTTGGTACATTACTGTGTTTTTCTGTATTTTCTTTATATCTCAAAAAAGAATAAATGGCCAATCCCAGACTATCAAAAAACCTAGGGCTGAGATGTTATCTTCCAGCTCTCTGGATATCAGAAATACACCTTTTGTTTTCAACTTCAGTTCCACAAAGTTGTTGGAGCCTCTCTTGGTGTATTTTTTAAGTTATTGCCTCATTTATTCTCTATAGGGCTGTTTGCAGGAGATAATGGAAAAGAGAGCGAGCTCATTTAAATTCTAAATTCAAAATCACCAGATTTCAGGAATGATGACTCTATAGACAGGAGGAATTAAAAATGGAAGGGGCATTGATTTATTTTTGAAAATTATTTCATGCTACATTGAAAATTCAAATTACCCAAGCACATGCCAAAGAGGTGTAATGAGACAAATGTAATTATCCTACAATTCAGACAAAACTCCTGTTCCGTGAGAAAGCAGCATTGGGCTACTTACATTTTTGGTCCTTTCTTCTTCTGACCTTAAGATAAACCAACTTTAAAAATGTTTATTTCACAAGGATATATTAAATTGGTATATGATAAAGTAGCAACTAAATTATTGGATGTGTCATTTTCATTACATTTGCTACCTACTCACTGCTCCTCATGCATTCTGGTGATTTACTATAACTAATCATATATATTTAAATCATATGGGCCTATAAAAAAGATATTATTTGTGATAATTTAATAATCATGCAACTTCAAATGTTAGGCTTTACTTTTAAGGATCATTTCCACATTTTACTCCTTTTCTTTGGATTAGCCAGCCATTTTATGAGGGCCATCTTGTGTTCCTCTTGTAGAAAATCCAGTATATCAGTGTTTCTTTCAATTCATAATGAATGGTACAATTAAGATTTAAGTAGAAGCACACTAGTACAGGAATTGAAAGCTACTCTGAACCTGTAAATGAAACGTTACACTTTTAAATTGTTCACATGTTGCAACCCAGCCTCTCTAAAAAGCTGCCATATGTAAACTTAATTTGAGATGGAGCTTTTTAAAATAACATGATTGCTTGTTACACTGAACCTCTTCCTTGTCATGTGCTCACCAAAAAAGCTCATTTTATCTAAAGAAAGACTCACAGATGCTTCAAGGAAGAAAAGGGGAATTTTCACTATATTTGTTTTAAAAAGAACATCCTGTACAAGTATTTAAGGGTGAGGAGAAGACTTTACACTCATTAACTCATGTCCTACCTACTTCTCCTCCCTGCTTTTCATAGCTTTACAAAGAAGCACATTTGGGAAGTGATTTGTCCATCATATATGAATCAATTTTGAATAAATATGTAGCTTTATATTTATTTTTTGTAGCTTTATATTTAAAACAATGCTTTAGAAAACTAATATTTCCTGTTAGAATTTGTGTCTTCAATACTGCTTTAAATCCAATTAACTTCTTTTCAAACTTAGATGTATCATTTCTAAGACTGAAGTAGAGGGTACATTTAAAGATGATGTTGCAATTATGGGTTTTCTCATTTTAATTGGGATTAATTAATTTTCTGAAAGGTAGAATGGAATAGCAACTTAGTGTAGAGGTTTGAGTCTTGGTGAGGTGAGAGAGATGAGTTCAAGGCTGCTGAAAATACCCTACTGACATGTCTTGGCTATAGGAAGAGGAATGGCTTTGTTCCAAAGTGGATTTCAGGCAATTATATGTACTACTGCCTAGGACTTAAAGGGTTTCTGACAACTTGGACTACAAGTAGAGAATTAGTGTCTTAGAAATTTTTCCTATCCGTTTTATTGTTACATCTGGGTCCAGAGGACCTAATCATGGGATGAAGCAGAGAAATAACCAAGTGCTTATGATCATTATGGAGATGAGGACTTGCAGGAAATCCTAAACATCCAAGGTCTTGATATTCACAGGATGATCTAGAATTCATGTTCTAAAGGGAGAGCATTTCTGGAAACAACTTATTACCCACAGGTCTCTGTCATTAAGGCATGGTAGTATCCTAATCAATATATCTTCTAATAATGGGGTAGATGATATTTTAATATATTTTAAGAGGAAAGTAGAAGGATTTTCCAGAGATCATTATTTTAGAGAGCTGGCTAATTATCTCATGTTTATGGATCTCCAGTAAAGATGACTTTAGTAATCTTGAGCTTTAAAATTTCTCTTTCTACAGTCTTTATAATATAAACAGAGTAATAGCAGCCATATATACATTTATTAAAATCACATTTCTCCCGGGATGGAATTCATTTACCCAGAATTTATTTAACCAATCACTGTATATGTATATATCAATATCGATATCTGTATCTATGCATTAAGCCAGAGCTTAAGATCAGCATGGAAAAACAGACTTGCTGTCCTGACTTGATATAATTCCATTCTAAAACAGAGAAATTTGATGTTTTAGGTAGCTTTGTGTCAGGTAAGTACATGATTTCCTTTCGACTTTATGAAATAGTGCAAATAGCTTATGGATCTTCAATTCTTCCCTTACGGACTCCTAGATGTCTAGGGATCTCAGGCTGGAACCCACTGGTTTACAGGACAAAAACAACTGAGTCACTGCTTGTCCATTGTGGTCATGTCAGGCACTATGATAATTGAGTTGAATCTCTGCAAAGCTGACCTGGATAACTAACAATCATGTGAATTTGAAGATGGCTCAAAATCCAGGAATAAATTTGCTACAGTCAATTAAATCTCTTTGTGTAAGAATGGTTCAAATAATGAGCTATATTTTTAAAAAACATACTTATGGTATATATTGAAGTGACCCCCAAAAGCCCAATTGCCTCAAAATTCCTCCTTTTACCCAACATACCTTAATACCATCCATTTCCTTTTCCACAGCATGGACTCCAGTAGGCTACTGTTTAAGATCAATTTTCCATGAGGAGGGCCTTGCAGTAGATACCTATTAAGTGTGCCATCCAGCCTCCCTTCTCTGCAAACTTCTCCCATTCCCTCTCATCTACATGGTCACAGGATAGCCTCCAAGCAGCCATGGGTATAAATTATGAACCCTAATTTTTGTCCTGGCTAAAGTTTGGGCTGAACAGAGATTCATCCTTGGAAAACTTCAAATTGGGAGTAAAAGATCTGGTCTTTGCCTAGGTTGAAATCCTTAATGCATGAGATATAAAAAATGGAGTTTGTTCAGCCATATTTTCTACCATAAAGACTGGGTAAAGAGATACATAAAGTGGGCAAAGACAGAGAGAGTGTCTGGTGCATAGTTTCAGTCCCATCCTGAGACATGGCCTTGGTTTGATCCTTATATTTTCTACTTTTTGCTTAAGTTAACTTGAGTTGGGTTTTGTTTCTTGAAATCAAAAGAGATCCAACAGACAGACTGTCCTGATGGAAGCCTATTGTCAAGTCCCACAGTCACATTATTGCCTCTATCAGATCAGCCAGTAGTTATTCTCAAATGCACAGAGAATCTCTGTCTCTGAAGATCTAGGAATACAAGCCAGGTACCCAGGAGAGTCAAAATGATATCTTAGTTCACATCTGACAAGTCCAAGATTGATTGATTGATTTGCTGTCAAACCAAGTAATTATTTTAAATAGTTGCCATACTCTTTAAAATGTTAGCAGACTAACAAAAGGGAACACAGAGAGGCAACTATCTCCTCCATGGTACTCAGAAAAGTAGAACGGTTGCTTTTGTGTGGGTAATTTATTTCTCTAATTTTGGAGAGAAAAAAAAAAGACCTAGTCCATAGTTTTATTATTCAAATACAGAAAGCAGAGTTTTCCATTCTTCATACAAAGCTGAGGTGGACGCAGATGGAAATAACTGAATAATTAAAATATCAATCAGAACAGGGGAGATTAAGTAACTTTACTTGAATAGAGCAATTGGGCAGAATTAGAATTGGAAGGAAAATAAAATAGTTTACAAAAGAGGGAAAGCAAACAATTTGACATTGGCCGGGTCTTCAAGTAAGGGATGACAACAAGTGGTACTTGCTCCAAATGTTGCCATAGGTAAACTGAAGAACATCCATTTCTCTGAGACATGGACATTCATACATTTTACCTTGTTTGTAACATTTGCTTCCTCCTGCTTCTGTTGCCATGTACACAGTGAATATGACTTAACTTTCAAAGAATACTTAACTTTTGATATTTAAAAAGGCATACTGTATAGAAATAGCACCTTATTTATTTCTCTAGCTATCTATGTATCCCAGGAAATTTAATAATGGATAACAAACAATAATAAAACATACTTTGAAACTGCCAAGAGATACATAAAATCTATAGTATATGGTTATTAATAAGAATTGAATAATTAACAAGATTTTTAAAATAGTACAATCACCTTTCTATTTATAATTAGGTATCTGTATTAGTCAGGGTTCTCCAGAGAAATGGAACCAACAGGAGATATAATATAGATATAGATATAGATATATAGATATACATGGGGAGGAGGGAGGGATATTTATTATGAGAAATTGCCTCACATGATTATGGAGGCTGAGAAGTCCTAAGATCTGTAGTGGGTATAGTTACTGATGTATAGTTACAGTCTGTGTCTGAAGGCCTGAGAACCAGGAGAGCCGATGGTGTAACTTCCAATCTGAAAGCTGGCAGGCTCAAGACCCAAGAAGAGCTAATGTTGTAGTTAAAGTCCAAAGGCAGGGAAAAAAGTCAACGTCCTAGCTCAAAGCAGTGAGGCAGGAGGAGTTTCCTCATACTCAACGCTTTTGTTCTATTTAGGTCTCTGCTTGATTGGATAAGGCTACCCACATTAGGGAGAGCAATCTGCTTTACTCACTGTGCTCATTCAAATGTTGGCTTACCCAAAAACACCATCACGGGGCTTCCCTGGTGGCGCAGTGGTTGAGAATCTGCCTGCCAATGCAGGGGACACGGGTTCGAGCCCTGGTCTGGGAAGATCCCACATGCCGCGGAGCAACTAGGCCCGTGAGCCACAGCTACTGAGCCTGCGCGTCTGGAGCCTGTGCTCCGCAACAAGAGAGGCCACGATAGTGAGAGGCCCGCACACCGCGATGAAGAGTGGCCCCTGCTTGCCGCAGCTAGGGAAAGCCCCCGCACAGAAACGAAGACCCAACACAGCCAAAAATAAATAAATAAATTAAAAAAAAAAAAAGAATAAACTCTCTTTAAAAAAAAAAACAAAACACAAAAAACACCATCACGGACACAATCTGAATAATGTTTGACTAAATGCTGGACACCCCATGGCCCAGTCAAGTTGACACATAAAATTAACCATCACAAATCCACCCCTTGTAAACTTGGCACCCATGTGCATCTCCTTAAAACAAGCTTAATCTCTAAATAAAGACAATAACAAGGTCATAATTCTACCTACCATGATACAACTATCCTGCATATGGCCAGAAACACACTAACCACTTCCACAGAAGAGGAGGTAACGTCCTGGAATGGTGTTTACTCTTTTCCTTGATATCCCATAACTTAAATTCTACGATGTAAAATTAACGATACTTAAATTCTACGATGTAAAATTAACGATACTTAAATACGATGTAAAATTAACGATACTTAAATACTTAAATGACATAAAGCCAATATATCTTATTTTATATGATAAAGGAATAAGAGAGGGAAGAAAACAAAGATATTTGAGATACACACACACATACTCATAACAAAATAAGGGAGAGTACTCATGACAATTACGTCCTCATTTCTATAACTAGTTATGTGGTCATAGCTGGTATTTATAACTACCTTCTTCCACTACCAATTTTGTATTCCTTTTGTCTTCAGCAAGCACCTCAGCTGCTCACGGTTCTTTACCTGGTGGAGTGATCCAAATCTTCATTCCTGAAGGGTCTGGGTCATCAGTAGTCCTGCCTGGATTGGGCTGCTGTATTTTTCCATTGGCCTTAATCTCAGGGTATGGTGATACTAAGGGATCTCCTATATTCCAGACATACTCTTCCTTACCTCCATTGTGAAGTAGTAGTCCAAGTCCCCCTTGGTAGTCAGGATCAGTCACCCCAGCCAACACAGAAATTTCCTTCTTTGCTTACTGATTAAAATGCATGAGGAGCCCAGTGTGGTCAGGCAGCAGTTTTAACTTCCAGTTCAATGGAATCATTGTGTCTCCTGGTGGAAGCATTCCACCTTTTGGAACTAAGACCTCTAAGCTAGGAAAACATAAGGTCACATGGACAGGAAGCAAAAATTTTGGTAATAAGTCAATAGGGATGATAGTGAGTGGTGACACTCCCATGTCTACCCCTTGAGTCCTGGACCTGTGAATCCTAGCAATGGGAGAAACAGCATCATGTATTAGGTATCTAATTAACAACCAGATTTTCCTGTTATATTAGGACATGGATTCAGCGATCAGAATTTGGTCACTGATAATGTACAAATACTGAACACACATATTAATGTGTATGTCTATTCATTTCTTTTTTTTTTAAATAAATTTATTTTATTTATTTTTATTTTTGGCTGCATTGTGTCTTTGTTGCTGTGCACAGGCTTTCTCTAGTTGTGGCGAGTGGGGGCTACTCTTCGTTGCAGTGTGCGGGCTTCTCATTGCAGTGGCTTCTCTTGTTGCGGCACGCGGGCTTCAGTAGTTGTGGCTCGCAGGCTCAGTAGTTGTGGCTTGCAGGCACTAGAGCGCAGGCTCAGTAGTTGTGGCGCACGGGCTTAGTTGCTCCACGGCATGTGGGATCGTCCCAGACCAGGGCTCGAACCCGTGTCCCCTGCATTGGCAGGCGGATTCTTAACCACTGCGCCACCAAGGAAGCCCTCTATTCATTTCTTTATTGAGCAGATATTTATTTTAAAATATACTGCTACAAACATGAAGTCCTAATAAGATTCATCTGTTAGAAATATACATTTACAACCAGATAGTTTGTCAGGTAAATGTAATTAAACTTCACTGTTTTAAAAATATCTTCTAACGCAGAGGCTATAAAATACTCTATTTAGGAGCAGGAGATTTGGAAATGAGATTGGCCACCAGAGTAAGTACATGAGACTCTCTGCGAAGTGTCATGAATGAACATGATTTATGTGTTCCATGTGTTCCGGTCATTTTAGTCAGGCATGCAAAGTTTACGGACATTAGGAGTTAACTTATTGCATTTTTGCATATTAAAGAATTAGGAAAATAGAAGTATAAGTTTCCACTGATATATTAATGGAAAAAGCATTTAAAGCAGATGTGTAATTGCATTACATAAGTTCAGTGTAGCAAATGTACTGAGTACCTATTAAGGCCAGGTACTTCTGAGTATACAAATATAAAGAGGACACAGTTCACATTCCCCATGAGGTTATCATCTCATGGGAGTGGGGGGTGGTGAATAAGAGACACATTCTAATTACTTTAACGAAGAATGAGGTAAAACAGAGGAAACTGCCATTTAAGACAGCAAGTTGAATGCATGATTAGATCTGCTTCTTCCTGAAATCTCACCAAAATGACAGTGAAAGGATTTTTTTTAAAAGACACACAAGGACATAGACAACAGGAGGGAAGAAAACAAAATAAGAATATTGGGGGCTTCCCTGGTGGCGCAGTGGTTGAGAATCCGCTGGCCAATGCAGGGCACACGAGTTCGAGCCCTGGTCTGGGAAGATCCCACATGCTGCGGAGCAACTGGGCCCGTGAGCCACAACTACTGAGCCTGCGTGTCTGGAGCCTGTGCTCCGCAACAAGAGAGGCCGTGACAGTGAGAGGCCCGCGCACAGCGATGAAGAGTGGCCCCCGCTCGCCACAACTAGAGAAAGCCCTCGTACAGAAACAAAGACCCAACATAGCCATAAATAAATAAATAAATAAATTTATAAAAAAAAAAAAAGAATATTGGAAGTTGGAAAGCAGATGGACTAATGATAACTGACTTAGCAGAACCAGGAAAATTGAATCCTAAACCTGCAGTGGGAGGGAAAAAAAAAGCAAGTGAATTACATTATAGAACTCTCAAATAACCCAGGAAGTGGGGGACCTCAGGTACCTCTGAAAATGTAGGTGGAGGAGCTAAAAAGAAGATGATATTTGAAAGTTTGTTTACAATACCCTCCCTACAACTCTGTCTCACTCTGATTCCAGCAGAATACCCCTGAAGTTCTGATCTCTGGAGAAAGTGAAACAGAGGGAGTCTGGACCAAGAGGCACAAGCATATTTGAGGGCAGGAGTGTTTTACTAA
The DNA here is from genome assembly GCF_028023285.1 of Balaenoptera ricei. NCBI lineage: Eukaryota > Metazoa > Chordata > Mammalia > Artiodactyla > Balaenopteridae > Balaenoptera > Balaenoptera ricei. The sequence goes on from NC_082650.1 coordinate 52,172,122, forward strand.
AAATAGGGTAATTAAATAAAGGTTTACTAACAGAATGCAAAGACTGACAGTCTTTTTCCACTGCTAGGATCTCAGAATGCTGGCAGCCAGATAGCATATTGGCAAGTCTTCTCTGAAGAGCGTGATCTGCACAAGAGAAAAGATCTAAAATATTTCTGTTTTCAGTTCTTTGTTTTGAGTGACCATTCTGTGCATTGTAAGATGTTTAGTAGTCCTGGTCTCTACACACTAGATACCAGCAATACCCCTACCCCTGTTGCAACAACCAAAAATGTCTCTACACACTGCCAATGTCCCCAGTGGAGGAGGATAAATTGTCCCCAGTTGATAACCACTGGCCTATAGTGATCCCTACAGTCAAAAAGCCCTTTCCATGAGCTTCCATTCATCTTTGTAGTGCCTCTCTCTTAAATATAAGCAGAAAGAGCCAAAGTTCACCAGAAATCCAAGGAAAAATGAAGAAAAAAGCAGCTTGGAGGAACCAGGCTATGAGGAAGAAGAAAACTTTAAAGAGAGCATATAGCATCTACAAAAAAAGAACTACTGGAAATTAAAAATGTAGCAGCAGAAATGAAAACTTAGAAGCAGCACTGGAAAACAAAGGTAATGAAATCTCCAGAAAGTAGGGTAAAAAGACACAGAAATGGAAAAATAAGAGAGGACACAGAAGATGAGAAAATTAAAGTAACAGCCTAGGGGGACTATATCAGGAAGCAGCTTAAGTTGTTATAACAAAGAGACTCCAATATATAGTGGCTTAAATAGCAAAGAAGTTTATTTCTCTGTAGCCTAGGGTAGGTAAATGGCTCTGCTTTATGACCAGCTGGCTCTGTCATGCCAAACATTTTACATCCATATCCATCCCTGTAGCCAGGGCTGCTGTTTCAGTTGTTAACATTCCCTAACTAGCAGGAAGGAGGTCAATAAAAGTCAAAACTTAAAGATATGACTCATAAGGTACATGTATCACTTCTGTTCACATCTAGCTGCAAGGGAGGCTGGGGGATGTAGTCCTGCCTATGCCGTCAAAACTCAGGAGAGAGTTATTAAAAGGAAGAAGAGGATGGATATTGAAGGAAGTTGAGCAATTTCCTCGATAAAGTCTAACATCCAAATAAAAGGAGATCCAAAGAGAGAGAACCAGAGAAAATAGTGGAGAGAAAATCAGCAAATAAATATATATTACGATGACTAGGTTTTCCTGGGGTAAAAACCAATCCCTAAATCTTAGTAGCTTATAAAAACAAAGGTTTATTTCTCATTCAAGTTGAACATCCATCACAAGTCAGTCAGCTGGGAGTTCTGTTCTATGCTTTCTCACTTAGGCCAACAGAATCTCCATCATTTAGAAAAGTGTTAGTCATTGTGATGGGTGGGTGGGACCCCTGGTGAATCATACACTCATCTCTAAAGCTTCCACCTGTCATTCTTGCTCACATTTTACTGGCCAAATTAAGTCAAATGGCTAACCTAACTTCAAGTCAGGGCAACTTCAAGGGCACAGCAAAATGCAATCCTATTATGTGCACAGGAGAAACACTGGAAATATTTAGTGAAAAATATTAATGACTACCACAGCTCACCTAAATAACTGGTTCACTCTCCTTCCTGCAGGCAAAATACACTCATTCCCCCTCCAAGGGAAACAGCTCCAAAGTCCCATGTTGTCATTGTATAAAGCTCAAAGTCTAGACTCTATGTTTGAGTCTGGACTCACTTCTTTGGGTGATATGTGGTAGTCTCTATAGCAGATTCAAATGTGGCTCTTCTGGGTCCAAAGACCTATGAACTAAAAAGCTAACTTATCTGGTCTCATATACCAATACATGGTGGTAGAACAGGATCAGTATAAGCTTATAAATAGGAAGAATGGAGACACAGAGCAGACAGTAGGCCACTGCAAAAATGTAATAAAACAGTGGTTTCCAAACTATTTTTTTCCCCTAGTAGAACTTTTTAAAAAAATCTTATGTGGAATTCCAACATGTAAAGTAGATCAAAGTAAACTGCTCTGCTTGGGGATAGGAATGCTGCCTGATCTCCACTTACCCTCGACCTAGGGCTACTCTTGAGGAAGCTCCATGAAATCTTTAGAGGTCATGAAGCATAGTGGAAATGAAGTCATCAAAAGATACCCAGGTTTTGTTAGGGCAAAGAGGAAGAGAAAATATTGAGGGAAAGGAAGATTATGGACGATAGACTGTGACTTCCAAATGACCCAGTGGAATGATTTGGGAAGGTGGGAAGCCATGGGAGACTGGGTCAGGTGAGGAGATGTATAAGGTGGTATGTGCTCTCTCTTTTCATCGTACTGGATTAAGCAATGCCCCAACAATTTTAAGCTCAGCCTTTATGCTGCTCTATGCTTTCACCTGAACAGCTGACCGTTGCTGAAGAGAACACATAATTAGGCCGACTGGTCAAACCTTAAAATTGTGTCCACAAATCTCAAATAGGCATTCAATATTGGCTGGCAATCTTGTCACACTTACCTAATATGTTCACTTTCTCACTATCTAAAACAATTATTTCACCTTCTTTTCAAGCCTTGAGCTTCTTATTCTCCACCCTCCCCAAATGAAATCATCTTTCAATAAATATTTATTGAGCATCTATTAAGTGCCAAGCACTGTTCTAAGTACTAGAGATAGAGCAGTGGAACAACAACAACAAAAATCCAGTGGAAGGAGATAGAAAATAAATATATAGAATTTTGTATAGTATTAAGGGCTATGGAGAAGCAGAAAGCCAGTTGGGGGAAAGAGCATGCTGTTGGGAGTGGCCGATCATGTAGATTCTTCTAGGACATAGTAAAGACTCTGCCTTTAACTTTGAGTGAGATGTATAGCCACTGGTGTGGTCAGAGCATAAGGGATGATATCACCCAACTGAGGCTTTGAAAGGATCACTTTGCCTGTATGGTTGAGTAGACCACAGGGGAGAAAGACTGTTAGCAGGGAGACTGGTTATTGGCCTTGATCTCTGAGCTCTTCTGATCATCTTTGACTACCTTCTTGGCTTATATCCTTAGTTTTCCTCCATTCTACATATTTTGAAGGAAAGAACTGTCAAAATACAATTTTCAAAAAGATAAAAACATGACTCTCATACAAATAGAGAATAAAAATGTGTCAAGTATTTATTAGCTCATTAATGTTTCTCAAACTGAATAAAGGCACTGAAAAAAAGAAAGAATATTGCTAGGTTAGATGCAAAACATGCTAATGTCCCTTAGGGTAATCAAACCATAATCTTTGGGGTTATCTTTCCTAGCAGAGAGAAATCTACACATTAACATGTAGCTTCATAGTGTCTGAGCTCTAATTAAATAGTAAAGAGCCAAACACAGGTTCATTCTCCTAGACTTGAAAATTAAGTAATCCTTGCTTGCCCCAGTGTAGTGACTCTTTTGCTTTACTTCTAAATTTGGGGTAAATTTTCTTAAAAAATTTCCATGAAAACAAATTTTTGAGAAGTCTCATAGATAGTCTTGATTCACATTTTTAACTTACTAGAGGAATCTGGGATGGTACTAAGGTCAATTTCTCTTCTTCTCTGGGTTTCTTGCCTTTTTTCTTTGATCTCTATCCTTTGCTGTTGCACTAATGTATGTAAGAGATGCAAAGTACCTGCATTTAGGCAGTGGCATTCCTTTGGTTATTAAGTTTACACTCAGAACAAGACCTTTTCTTGATCCTATTCTGATATTCCAGGGCTATTATGCATATCATCTATGAAAATAATCTTCTTCAACAATCATTAATTAATCAGTGTCTCAATCTCTGGTTGACTTACTTTACCTCCAGGGATTCAACCACCACAACGATTCCCAATTCTAAATCTCTAACCTAGGCCACTCTACTATATACCAGATATGTAATTTAAAGTGCTCCCTGGGTATCTCTATCAGAAGCATCCTGAACTGACAATTCCAGTTGAATTCATTGTTTCTATTCCAGTCCAAATGTATTCCACTCTTCCAATATTTCTATTCTATTCCTGTCCATGGCACCACCATTTACCCAGTTATCTAAACTTGTAAACTTCGAGTCATCACTGGTTCACATGCCCATATCTACATAACCATCAATTCTCGTTCTTCTCTATCATAACTATCTCTTTAATCTAATCCCTCTTCTCTCCCACTTCCACCTCAGCCTCCTTTAGGCCTTTAATGTAGTTACTTTAATTAGGCTTTAGTCTTAGTACTGTTAAAAAAAAAAAATCTCCACTGCTGTGAGTGTTCTCTTCCTAAAATGCCTGTATGATTATATCATTGTCCTGCTTAAATCTTTTAATGGTTCCCCATTGCCTACAGGATAAAACTTATGTCACTCTTCTCAGAAAGATATACATACGTACAAAATTCTATGAAAAACTTTCGTAGGATTCACAAATGCCCTGAACCCACTGATAGCTGACAAGGTAAGAAACTATCTTTTCATTTTTATTAATTTTTTGAGTAAGAATAATATTCACACGGAACAAAAATTTAAAAGTAATAAAGTTTACAATGAACAGTCTCTCTTCTAGCCCTGTTCCCATACTACTCAATTCAATTCCTCTTCTATCAAAGTGACCAAACTTAGTGTATCCTTCTGGAGACAGTCCATGCATATGTATGCATGAGCATTAAAAATTCTTTTTCTTGACACTTTCTTTTTTTCCATTTAATTTATGTTGGCAATTGTTCCACATTGGGTACATAAGACGTCAAATGCACAGAATTCTATTGCACTGCTGTACCCTAATTTTTTTACAATGTATTTTAAATTTTGAAACAATATCAAGCTTACAAAAAAGTTGGAAGCACAGTACAAATCATTTCTTTCCAGAACCAACTGAAAGTAAGTTGCTGAATCAAAACGACAATGAGATATCACCTCACACTGGTCAGAATGGCTACCATCAAAAAATCTACAAATGATAAATGCTGGAGAGGGTGTAGAGAAAAGAGAACCCTCTTACACTGTTGGTGGGAATGTAAATTGGTGCATCCACTATGGAAAAAAGTATGGAGGTCCCTTAAAAAACTAAAAATAGAGCTACCATATGATCCAGCAATCCCACTCCTGGGCATATATCCAGAAAAGATGAAAAACTCTAATTTGAAAAGGTACATGCATCCCAATGTTCACAGCAGCACTATTTACAATAGCCAAGACATGGAAGCAACCTAAGCGTCCACTGACAGATGAATGGCTAAAGAAGATGTGGTACATATATACAATGGAATACTACTCAGCCATAAAAAGAATGAAATATTGCCATTTGCAGCAACATGGATGTACCTAGAGAACATCATACTAAGTGAAGTAAGTCAGACAAAGACAAATATTATACGATATCACTTACAGGTGGAATCTAAAAAATAATACAAATGAATGTATATACAAAGCATAAACAGACTCACAGACAGAAAACAAACTTATGGTTACCAAAGGGGAAAGGGAGGGGGAGAGGGATAAATTAAGAGTATGGGATTAACAGATACACACTACTGTATATAAAACAGATAAGCAACAAGGATTTACTGTATAACACAGGGAATAATATTCAATATCTTGTAATAACCTATAATGGAAAATAATCTGAAAAAAAATATATGACTGAATCACTTTGCTGTACACCTGAAACTAACACAGTATTGTAAATCAACTATACCTCAAAAAAAGGTAAGTTGCTGCCCTGATGTCCTATCACCCCTGAATGCTTTCCTGTGTATTTTATATTTACAAATAAAAACATTCTCTTGCATAACCACAATACAATTATAAAAATCAGGAAATTAACATTATACATTACTACCATCTAATTCTCAGATCCCATTCAAATTTCGCTAGTTGTCTGAATAATGTCCTTTATGTCAGGTGCAATTTCTCAATCTTTTCTTGACTCTTGTAGGCATAACACTATAGATTACAGGCTAGATATTTTGCAGAATGAAACAACTTGATTTATCTGATGTTTTCTCATGATTAGAATCAGGTTATGCATCTTTGGTAGGAATATATAGAATTGGTGCTATGTTCTTCTAAATGCATTCTATCAGGTGGCATACAATTTCTATCTGTCCCATTATGATGACGTTCATGTTGATCATTTGATTAATGTGGGATCTGACAGACTTCTCCACTGTAAATTTACTCATTTTTTCCATTTATAATTAATACATATTTTTTGAGCAGATGACTTTGAAAATATGTAAATATTTTAATCCCCATGAAACATTCAGCTTATTCATTTATTTAAATATATCACTATAGGTTCCTGGTTTCCTGTTTTATTCAATGGTTTACGACCCATTGACCACCATTATTTGTTTTGATGCTCAAATTATTCCAGATTTGGCCAGTGGGAGCCTAGTTAAGCTGGCTTCTGTGTGTTCTTGACACGTCCCCATCATTCTTTCAGCACTTCCTTACTTTCTGGTACAAAAAGATGATCCAGGCTAAACTTCTGCTTTTCCTACCCCAGCGGTAGAATTGGCTATTTCTCCAAGGATTCTTGATTCCTTTTAGTGGAGAATGACATTTAGAAGCCACAATCTATTTCTATATGTATTTGCAGCCACTAATAATACATACATTGCTAATTTTAATCCAACACTACAGAGTTCATTCTACTTTTCTCCCTTTTCATATTTGTAACTCCCTTCTTGGACAATGAGAAACCAGACTCCCATTATCCTTAATATATTTACCTATTTGATCAATCCTTCTGAAGGTAAGCAAACTCCCAGTCACTGCTGTACCCTCCCTTACAGGGAAACCCTTCTTACCCAACTCAGGATCCAATACCCTGCATCAGGATTCCCCGTCCCCCCACACCGTCATGTCTTCCTCTTCTTCCCTGTGCTCTGACACCCCTCTCTGGGCCTCTGACACCCCCACCCGACCAAGCATGGATGCCAACCTTACGCTACTTGATCTAACAGCTTTAGGATGGAATTGCTCCAGGAAGGGAAGTTTGAAATTGAGCGGTTTGCCCAGGATTTTCCAGGTTTTTGCATTGGATGCAGGTTTGTGCTGCACTCCAGGAACTCCTTCAGTCCTAAGGAAACCTGGACATTAGCCACCCCAGTAAAATAAGTTGTCTTAATTTTCTCAAATGTCATCCTATAACTTTTAGGTCTTTCTACATGTTAGAATTACCATTCTTAAGAGTTCTTTAGGAACCATTATGAGTAAATTATTAAACCTCCGTGGAAAGTAATATAGCACAATCAACAACATCACAAATGCACATACTCTCTGACCCAGCAAGTCTACTGCTAGGAATTTATCTTAAACATATACCAACCTGTATAGATATGATTATTACCTGCAATATTGTTTGTAATAGTAAAAGAATAAACAGGCATGTTAAAGAAATTATGGAACTTTTCTCCCTTCCCATTAGGAACACAAAACAATAATCAAACAGACTGGCTAAAAAAGTAACTCTACCAACTCTCAGAAACATAAATTAGCACCATAAGATGAATAGGAATTAGTACAGTAGCTCTGCAATTTACAAGGCAAAAACGAAAGCGGGATGACACAAAACAGCCAGGAAATAATTCTTCTACCAAAGCTGTTAGCAGATACTTGTCAGAAAACCGTTTTCCAGGTCATTAGCTAAATTCTTTTTACAGCCCAGTAGTGGTATCAGGACGCTTTTCAGAGTGTCCCCAAAGATTGCCCTGGGCTTGTCAGAAACTGGATAGGAGTTTGAAATTGAGCGGTTTGGCGAGGATTTTCCAGATTTTTGCACTGGGATACAGGCTTGTGCTGCACCCCAGGAACCCCTTCAGTCGCAAGGAAACCTGGACATTAGCCACCCAAGGACCAGGCTACACAGTGAGAGAACTTAGACCGGCGCTGTCCGACACAGCACCGCTCGCCAGATAGGGCTATTTACATTCACATTAAATACAGTTAAAAATTCAGTTCCCCGATGGCAGTAGCCACATTACGAGTGCTCCACAGCCGCAAGTGGCTAGTGGCTACCGTATGAGCGCAGATACAGAATCTTTCCATCACCTCAAGAAGTCTATCGGACAGCGCTGACACAGCTGAGTTTAAGAAAAAAAAAAAGCTTGTAAGCCGCTAGGCTCCACTATCAAAAATAATCAACACACGTCATTACTCTTTCCAAATATTTTGAGGGGGAAAATTATACTGAGAAATACCAAGTAAAAAAAACCTGCCAAGGCATGTGCCAGCAGGCTTTCTCAGGGAACTCACTCGTAATTCCCACGGCGGAGGCCGTCCGTCTTTCTGTGGCACATAACTCCTCAGACTTCTAGAACTCAGCGAACAACTAAAGAGGTGGGCAACCGAGGGCAAGACCCCCGAGCTTTAACGGCTAAAAGCGGCCGACGCCTGTATTCATAGGGCAGGCGAGCCTCAGCTCGGGGCTCCACAGCCGACGCCACCCGGGTCTCGCGCGCCCCTCGGTCAGGCGCTTGGCACAGGATGAGAGCGCGAAACCGCCCGTGTGGGCGCGCTCCCGCACACGCGCCGGTCCGCTGCGCGAGAGTCTCTCTGCAGCCAATGGGGCGGGGCGCCGCGCGCCGGAGGCGGGGCCGTGACGCGCGCGCCTCGTGACCCTGCTCGCGGCCTGCGCCCAAGGAAGCCGGAAGCGGCCGCTGTCCGCAGCACAGACTAGGGGCGGAGAGGTGGAGGTCTGCGCCTTGGGGTTCGTGAACCCCGCGATGGACCCGGACCGGACAGTCGCGCGGCGGAGGTCATCGTTGCTGCTGCTGCGGCTGCTATTGGTGGCGCTGCTGTGGTCGGGGCTGGCTCTGGGCACCTTCTCCTTGGGCAGCAGTTCCCACCGGGTCCTCCACGACCTCCTGTCGGAGGAGCAGTTGCTGAAGGTGGAGGACTTGTCCCTGGCTCTACTGCAGGGCGGAAGGATGGGGCCACTGTCACTACCCCCAGACTTGCCGGATTTGGATCCCGAGTGCCGGGAGCTGCTGCTGGACTTCGCCAACAGCAGCGCAGAGCTGACCGGGTGTCTAGTGCGCGGCGCCCGGCCGGTGCGCCTCTGTCAGACCTGCTATCCCCTCTTCCAACAGGTCGCCAGCAAGATGGACAACATCAGCCGAGCCGTGGGGGTGGGTAGAAGGCACACCCGGGACCTCTGGCGTGGATTGTTGGAAAGGGAGGAGGATGGAATGATGGTTAACTTGGGGTGGGGGGGTGCTCAGTTTCCCCATTTGTGAGAAAAGGGGGTTGGATTGGGACTGTGGAGTTAGGGGCATCAGAAAAGTGGGTGGCATTATGGGGCTTGGGGTTTGGATTTTTGCTTCCATGGCTGCTGTTGGGCATCTTTTGGTACATATTTGCAGATAGGTATGACTAGTTTTCTTGGGGCTTCTGCACGCCAACTCTACCTTTCTTCACCTCTTTCCCCCCCAGTCTGCCGCAGCTTCTTCCCATCTCCACCTGGAGTTCCCAGGAAGGACTCTTTCCTGAAACCCCAGGTGGAGTGGGGAAACTATAGTGTGCTGGTGGTAAGGAACTTGAGCTTTGTAGCCAGGCATTTTCAGATCCACCACTTTCTAGCAGTTTGACCTTGGATTAATTACCTTGGAGTCTATCTTGGAGTTTCCTCCTCTGTAGAATAGAGAAAAGCCGCTGCCAGATGTGACTGTTAAAAAAATAAAAAGAGATAATGCATGAGAGTTCATTTTAGTCATTAATACAGCCTGGAGCCATTCTGCCAGGAGACCAGTTCTTCTCTGCTTATTCGAGGTGTACTCTGGGCAATTTATATTCTCTGTAACTGTTGTCTCATCTGTAAGATGGGTGTGAGAGGAACTCTGAGAAAACTATTACTACACATAGTAATAGTTCTCAGTAAATGGGAACTAAAATCTTACAAAATGGTAAATCTGCCCTCCACTCTTGGTACTCTTAGAGCTCTTCTGGTCATGTGGTTGGTGCTGTGAGGGTCTTGATTAAAAGAAAGAAAGAGAAAGAAAGAAAGGGAGGAAGGGAGGAAGGAAGGAAGGCAGGCAGGCACAGAGACATGTCCTTGTTCCTAAGTACCTTATAGGGGCTAGAGTAGGAAAGGATTAGAGTGTCAGGGCTGGCGGGAGTCATGAGGTATGGGCTGGATATGCCTTGTAAAGGAAAAACAGGAGAAATGACTTTGCGTTTATGGAGTGGAAAGTTCCTCTTGTACTGAGAAAAAAAGTCTCATGAAAATGTGGTTGGAATTATTTCATAAATCATAGTTGATTTGACAAAATATAAACATATAGAGTTGCATCCTACTTTGTCAGCCTGATATTACTTGACATAAATATGTATTTTTTACAAAAATAGGGAATTTATTTGCATTAAATAAATTCTGTGGCCGGTCTCTGTAAAGAGCTACTTTTCAAGGTACTTTAAGTAAATGTAGGCCTACATGCAGTATTTTTCAGGCATACTTCTACTGGGTATAGCAAGGGCTATATATGTGTGTGTGTGTGTGTGTGTGTGTGTGTGTGTGTGTGTATACATATATATATAGTATATCTCACCATGATTTTAAAGTAGAACACCAAAGACTTGTCCCTGTCAACTACAGCAGGATATGATATGGCATCATATTCTGTTTTAAGCAATTAGGTGCATTGTTCTGTGGCCAGAATGACTGTGAGTCATTCTTTCTCACCTCTTTAGGATGAATCCATGTCCATGGATTGATTGAGAGGAGGGGATTATAACAAGGAGAAAAAGAATCAAAGGTAGAAATTAGCAAGCTATTTCTGTGGTACAGCAAGCTGATTCATTTAACTGTAATAGAGTTATCTGATGAGAATTCTATTTTCTAGTCACTTCCTCTTGGAATTACTGGGTCAAGGACTCCATATAGTTTTATTATCTCAAGGTAAAGAATACAGTGATTTGTGAAACCTGAATAGTAGAATTGACGGATTCCCTCTTACTTAGAGTCATACTTTCTTCTTTAATTTAAACTGAATAGAGATGTAGTTTCATTGAGCTGTTCAGCATCACCAGAGTGGTTGCCAGGATGCTTTGGCCCCCCAAATTCTCAATTGCTAATCTTCATCTTATTATACTTGGTTTGTTTAAAATTTATATAAGCAGATGGATAGACATATAGATATGTGTATATATATATATATATATATATATATATATTACCTATGATTGGAGGTATGTATCTAGAAGTGTTCAACATAGTTTTAGTGTAGATTAATAAATTGTTAGGAATATAGGGAGAAAATTGGAACATAGCATAACGTAATCTATGTCTTTCATTGGAGATCAGAAAATGTAGTGCTTCTCATTCACTAAAAAAAAAAATTATTGAGTACCTATTATGTGCAGGGTAGTGGTAGTAACTAGGGATATAGCTGTGAATGAGCAGAGCTTGTAGTCTGGTAGGGGAAACAGACATTAAACATATTGTTATAAAAGTAATTATTTAATTCAGGTTTGTTAAGTGTTGCAAAGAAAAAAATCCCAGATGCCACCAAAACGTATAACAAGAATGCTGATCTTGAGCATTCAAGATCAGCTGGGAGTAGATAGAAGTGGTCAGTGATTAAAGGTGACAACTAAAATTTGAGAAGGTCGAGGAGGAGAGAGAATGTATACATGTAACGAAGTATCAGGTGTGAAGACTCTGAATGGGAGTCTGGTGTATTTGAGGACTAGAAAGAACTTAAAGCACTGTGAACCAGGAGGAGACTAGTGATCTGAGCCTGAGGAAGTGGGCAGGTGCCAGGTCATATTACCTATAGGGTAGTACTAAGGGTTTTAGTCTTTGATTTTAAAGCAGTGTGATATTACTGAAGGGTTTAATTCTGTGAATGATATGATCCGATTTGTACTTTAAAAGGTCATTATGGCTACATGAGAGAAAATGGAGGGGACAGGGACTGGGGAGGGTAGGGAAAGAGTATGTGTGGGGAAATGAATTAAGAGACTCTTGCAGTGATGTGAGAAATGTTGGTGGCTAGGCTACATGTGGGCCATTGTGACGGGGAGAAATGGATAGATTTCAGAGATATTTAGGAGGTAGAACTGACAAAACTTGGTAGTTATTTGAATATGGAATGTGAAGGAAAGGAACGATGATTTCCAGGGTTTTAATAAGAGCAGCTTAGTGAATAGGGTTGCTATTTAGTAAGATGGAGGGAGGAACCTGTTTGGTGGGGGAAGATCATGAACTTGATATTGAACTTGTTGATTCTGAGGTGTTTATGAGACATCTAGGTGGAGATGTTGCATATGTGGTTGAATATGTATGTCTAGAGATGTGGATTGGGGATAATCGGTTTGGGAGTAGTCAGCTTAAAAGTAGTGTTTGAAACCATGGTATGATGAGTTTGAGTAAGAAGTGAGAATACATAAGAAATGCTGGGTTGAAGATTTGGTTAGAGGATAAAATATTGAAAGAGACCAAGAAAGAAGAGTCGGAGAGATTAAGAAAAATCAGGAGAATGTGCTGTCCTATAAAAGGGAAAAGGGAAGGGGTGGTTATTTGTGTCAAATCCAGCTGAGAGGACCAGAAGTGAATCTATCAACATTGGCATTCTTGGTGCCATAAGAGCCATTTTGAGGGAGCACTTGGGGGTGAGAGTAAGATTAAAGTAGATTAAATAGTGAATGGAAGATGAGGAAGTGGGAATTGTGATACTGCACAACTAAAAGTTTGGCCATAAGGAAGAGATAAGAAAGAGAGGTCACTAAAGAGGAATTGAGACTCAGGGATTTTCTTTTAATTTCTTTTTGTTCCTTTGTCCCTCCATCCCTCTGTCTCTACTTCCCTTCTTCCTTTCTTAAGATGGGAGAGACCTGAACATGTTTAAATGCTGATAGGAAGAATCCTATAGAGAGAGTGAAGATATAGAAAACAGTGGGAAAGTAAACAAGGTCAGTTTTCCTGAGAAGGCAGAGTAGTTGAGATCTAAGGCATCCACAGAGAGAGAGAGAGAGAGAGAGAGAGAGATGAGCCTTTGACAGGGGCAGGCACGTTCTGCGCTCTAACAGGAGGGTAGAAGGAGAGGTTGGGTGTAGAGGGGTAGGCAGATCAGAGTTTCAGCTTGATGGTCTCTGTTTTCACTGTCAACCAGGAGGCTAGATCTTCACTTGAGAGTAAAGGGTGAGAGGGATATCAGAGTTTCAAGGGAGAGTGGAGAAGATTGCAATAGTGCTGTTAAAGGGGGGAGAATGAGCAGACAGGCAAGTGAGGAGTACAGTTTGGGATTATGGATTTATTGTGGAAATAATCTGCTTGGTTGTTTGCATTTTGCCAAATAGGCATGATGAAAGTGGATTGTTGGATTCATTGTGGTTAGGTTTCTGCTAAGTGGTTGTGACAGATTTGAGTATTAAAAGTTCTAAATATAAACCAAAGGCCAATGTTTTTTGTCATGTGCTAGGTGTTGGGAATACAAAGATATAAGACAAAGTTTCCATCCTAAAGGAACTTTTGTCCAGATGAGGAACCTAGACATATATAGGTGGATATCATGCTTTAGGAAACTGAGCCTCAGAGTGATTCAGTAAGTTACCCAAGGCCATGCAGTGAAAGAGGCTGGGTTTGAATCCAAAAGGATACCACTGCCTATTTCATAGAGTTGTTACAAGGATTAATTGAGTTATACATTTAGAGCTTTTAGAACCATTAGGTATTCAAAAGTACATCATCATTGTTGGGATTATTCATCACTTACCTTCCATTCTCACTGTTGCTACTGTCTTCTCATTATACATGAACTATGGAAATAGTCTATTTAGTCTCCTGCTTCACCCTACATATTGTGATATAGACCTATGCTCTCCAAACTCTGCTTTTCATGCCATCTTCCTCAAAAATCTTAAAAAGTTTCCCACTGTGTGACTCTCATAACCCTCAAGACCCTTCATTACCTTGCCCTGACTTCTCCCTATACTGCCTCTACTTTCGTAGAGGTAACTTCCACTGGCCTCCTGAATACTCCCTGAATACTACATAACCATTCCTATTTTCACCCCTCGATCATTTTATTTACCCCATTTTAGAACCTTCTTCCCTTTCTTAGTATAGGGCTTAGTTCAAATCCTGCTTTCTCCATGAACTCTCCTTATTTCTCCCAACTACACTGATGTCTTCCTCAACTGAACTATTCCTCACATTGACCACTCATACAGCTTATTCTGTATTGATTTTTTTTTCTTTATACAGCAGGTTCTTATTGGTCATCAGTTTTATACACATCAGTGTATACATGTCAATCCCAATCTCCCAATTCATCCCACCACCACCCCCCCCCACCACACCACGGCTATCCCCCCTTGGTGTCCATACATTTGTTCTCTACATCTGTGTCTCAATTTCTTCCCTGCAAACCGGTTCATCTGTACCATTTTTCTAGGTTCCACATATATGCATTAATATACGATATTTGTTTTTCTCTTTCTGACTTACTTCACTCTGTATGACGGTCTCTAGATCCATCCACGTCTCAACAAATGACCCAATTTCGTTCCTTTTTATGGCTGAGTAATATTCCATTGTATATATGTACTACAACTTCTTTATCCATTCGTCTGTCAATGGGCATTTAGGTTGCTTCCATGACCTGGCTATTGTAAATAGTGCTGCAGTGAACATTGGGGTGCATGTGTCTTTTTGAATTATGGTTTTCTCTGGGTATATGCCCAGTAGTGGGATTGCTGGATCATATGGTAATTCTATTTTTAGTTTTTTAAGGAACCTCCATACTGTTCTCCATAGTGGCTGTATCAGATTACATTCCCACCAACAGGGCAAGAGGGTTCCCTTATCTCCACACCCTCTCCAGCATTTATTGTTTGTAGACTTTCTGACGCCCATTCTAACTGGTGTGAGGTGACACCTCATTGTAGTTTTGATTTGCATTTCTCTAATAATTAGTGATGTTGAGCAGCTTTTCATGTGCTTCTTGGCCATCTGTATGTCTTCTTTGGAGAAGTGTCTATTTAGGTCTTCTGCCCATTTTTGGATTGGGTTGTTTGTTTTTTTAATATTGAGCTGCATGAGCTGTTTATATATTTTGGAGATTAATCCTTTGTCCGTTGATTCGTTTGCAAATATTTTCTCCCATTCTGAGGGTTGTCTTTTCGTCTTGTTTATGGTTTCGTTTGCTGTGCAAAAGCTTTTAAGTTTCATTAGGTCCCATTTGTTTATTTTTGTTTTTATTTCCATTACTCTAGGAGGTGGATCAAAAAAGATCTTGCTGTGATTTATGTCAAAGAGTGTTCTTCCTATGTTTTCCTCTAAGAGTTTTATAATGTCCGGTCTTACATTTAGGTCTCTAATCCATTTTGAGTTTATTTTTGTGTATGGTGTTAGGGAGTGTTCTAATTTCGTTCTTTTACATGTAGCTGTCCATTTTCCCCAGCACCACTTATTGAAGAGACTGTCTTTTCTCCATTGTATATCCTTGCCTCCTTTGTCATAGATTAGTTGACCATAGGTGTGTGGGTTTACCTCTGGGCTTTCTATCTTGTTCCATTGATCTATGTTTCTGTTTTTGTTCCAGTACCATATTGTCTTGATTACTGTAGCTTTGTAGTATAGTCTGAAGTCAGAGAGTCTGATTCCTCCAGCTCCGTTTTTTTCCCTCAAGACTGCTTTGGCTATTCGGGGTCTTTTGTGTCTCCATACAAATTTTAAGATTTTTTATTCTAGTTCCGTAAAAAATGCCATTGGTAATTTGATAGGGATTGCATTGAATCTGTAGATTGCTTTGGGTAGTATACTCATTTTCACAATATTGATTCTTCCAATCCAAGAACATGGTATATCTCTCCATCTGTTGGTATCATCTTTAATTTCTTTCATCAGTGTCTTATAGTTTTCTGCATACAGGTCTTTTGTCTCTCTAGGTAGGTTTATTCCTAGGTATTTTATTCTTTTTGTTGCAGTGGTAAATGGGAGTGTTTCCTTAATTTTTCTTTCAGATTCCTCATCATTAGTGTATAGGAATGCAAGAGATTTCTGTGCATTAATTTTGTATCCTGCAACTTTACTAAATTCATTGATTAGCTCTAATAGTTTTCTGGTGGCATCTTTAGGATTCTCTATGTATAGTATCATGTCATCTGCAAACAGTGACAGTTTTACTTCTTCTTTTCTAATTTGTATTCCTTTTATTTCTTTTTCTTCTCTGATTGCCGAGGCTAGGACTTCCAAAACTATGTTGAATAATAGTGGTGAGAGTGGACATCCTTGTCTCGTTCCTGATCTTAGAGGAAATGCTTTCAGTTTTTCACCATTGAGAATGATGTTTGCTGTGGGTTTGTCATATATGGCCTTTATTATGTTGAGGTAGGTTCCCTCTATGCCCACTTTCTGGAGAGTTTTTATCAGAAATGGGTGTTGAATTTTGTCGAAAGCTTTCTCTGCATCTATTGAGATGATCATATGGTTTTTATTCTTCAATTTGTTAATATGGTGTATCACATTGATTGATTTGTGTATGTTGAATAATCCTTGCATCCCTGGGAGAAATTCCACTTGATCATGGTGTATGATCCTTTTAATGTGTTGTTGGATTCTGTTTACTATTTTGTTAAGGCTTTTTGCATCTATATTCATCAGTGATAGTGGTCTGTAATTTTCTTTTTTTGTAGTATCTTTGTCTGGTTTTGGTATCAGGGTGATGGTGGCCTCATAGAATGAGTTTGGGAGTGTTCCTTCCTCCACAATTTTTTGGAAGAGTTTGAGAAGGATGGGTATTAGCTCTTCTCTAAATGTTTGATAGAGTTCACCTGTGAAGCCATCTGGTCCTGGACTTCTGTTTGTTGGAAGATTTTTAATCACAGTTTCAATTTCATTACTTGTGATTGGTCTGTTCATATTTTCTGTTTCTTCCTGGTTCAGTCTTGGAAGGTTATACCTTTCTAAGAATTTGTCCACTTCTTCCAGGATGTCCATTTTATTGGCATAGAGTTGCTTGTAGTAGTCTCTTAGGATGCTTTGTATTTCTGCAGTGTCTGTTGTAACTTCTCCTTTTTCATTTCTAATTTTATTGATTTGAGTCCTCTCCCTCTTTTTGTTGATGAGTCTGGCTAATGGTTTATCAATTTTGTTTATCTTCTCAAAGAACCAGCTTTTAGTTTTATTGATCTTTGCTATTGTTTTCTTTGTTTCTATTTCATTTATTTCTGCTCTGATCTTTATGATTTCTTTCCCTCTGCTAACTTTGGGTTTTGTTTGTTCTTCTTTCTCTAGTTCCTTTAGGTGTAAGGTTAGATTGTTTATTTGAGATTTTTCTTGTTTCTTGAGGTAGGCTTGTATAGCTATAAACTTCCCTCTTAGAACTGCCTTTGCTGTGTCCCAGAGGTTTTGGATTGTCGTGTTTTCATTGTCATTTGTCTCTAGGTATTTTTTGATTTCCTCTTTGATTTCTTCAGTGATCTCTTGGTTATTTAGTAACGTATTGTTTATCCTCCATGTGTTTGTGTTTTTTACGTTTTTTCCCCTGTAATTCACTTCTAATCTCATAGCGTTGTGGTCAGAAAAGATGCTTGATATGATTTCAATTTTCTTAAATTTACTGAGGCTTGATTTGTGACCTATGATGTGATCTATCCTGGAGAATGTTCCATGCGCACTTGAGAAGAAAGTGTAGTCTGCTGTTTTTGGATGGAATGTCCTATAAATATCAATTAAATCTATCTGGTCTATTGTGTCATTTAAAGCTTCTGTTTCCTTATTTATTTTCATTTTGGATGATCTGTCCATTGGTGTAAGTGGGGTGTTAAAGTCCCCCACTATTATTGTGTTACTGTCCATTTCCTCTTTTACAGCTGTTAGCAGTTGCCTTATGTATTGATGTGCTCCTATGTTGGGTACATATATATTTATAATTGTTATATCTTCTTCTTGGATTGATCCCTTGATCATTATGTAGTGTCCTTCCTGTCTCTTGTAACATTCTTTATTTTAAAGTCTATTTTATCTGATATGAGTATTGCTACTCCAGGTTTCTTTTGATTTCCATTTGCATGGAATATCTTTTTCCATCCCGTCACTTTCAGTCTGTATGTGTCCCTAGGTCTGAAGTGGGTCTTTTGTAGACAGCATATATATGGGTCTTGTTTTTGTATCCATTCAGCAAGCCTGTGTCTTTTGGTTGGAGCAGTTAATCCATTCACGTTTAAGGTAATTATCGATATGTATGTTCCTCTGACCATTTTCTTAATTGTTTTGGGTTTGTTTTTGTAGGTCTTGTTCTTCTCTTGTGTTTCCCATTTAGAGATGTTCCTTTAGCATTTGTTATAGAGCTGGTTTGGTGGTGCTGAATTCTCTTAGCTTTTGCTTGTCTGTAAAGCTTTTGATTTCTCCATCAAATCTAAATGAGATCCTTGCCGGGTAGAGTAATCTTGGTTGTAGGTTCTTCCCTTTTATCACTTTAAGTATATCATGCCACTCCCTTCTGGCTTGTAGAGTTTCTGCTGAGAAGTCAGCTGTTACCCTTATGGGAGTTCCTTTGTATGTTATTTGTCGTTTTTCCCTTGCTGCTTTCAATAATTTTTCTTTGTCTTTAATTTTTGCCAGTTTGATTACTATGTGTCTTGGCATGTTTCTCCTTGGGTTTATCCTGTATGGGACTCGCTGTGCTTCCTGGACTTGGGTGGCTATTTCCTTTACCCTATTAGGGAAGTTTTCGACTGTAATCTGTTCAAATATTTTCTCAGGTCCTTTCTCTCTCTCTTTTCCTTCTGGGACCCCTATAATGTGAATGTTATTGCGTTTAATGTTGTCCCAGAGGTCTCTTAGGCTGTCTTCATTTCTTTTCATTCTTTTTTCTTTATTCTGTTCCACAGCAGTGAATTCCACCATTCTATCTTCCAGGTCACTTATCCGTTCTTTTGCCTCAGTTATTCTGCTATTGATTCCTTCTAGTGTAGTTTTCATTTCAGTTATTGTATTGTTCATCTCTGTTTGTTTGTTCTTTAATTCTTCTAGGTCTTTGTTAAACATTTTTTGCATCTTCTCGATCTTTGCCTCCGTTGTTTTTCCGAGGTCCTGGATCAGCTTCACTATCATTATTCTGAATTCTTTTTCTGGAAGGTTGCCTATCTCCACTTCATTTAGTTTTCTTGGGGGGTTTTATCTTGTTCCTTTATCTGGTACATAGCCCTCTTCCTTTTCATCTTGTCTATCCTTCTGTGAATGTGGTTTTTGTTCCACAGGCTGCAGGATTGTAGTTCTTCTTGCTTCTGCTGTCTGCCCTCTGATGGATGAGGCTATCTAAGAGGCTTGTGCAGGTTTCCTGATGGGAGGGACTGGTGGTGGATAGAGCTGGGTGTTGCTCTGGTGTGCAGAGCTCAGTAAAACTTTAATCTGCTTGACTGCTGATGGGTGGGACTGGGTTCCCTCCCTGTTGGTTGTTTTGCCTGAGGCCACCCAACACTGGAGCCTATCTGGGCTCTTTGATGGGGCTAATGACCGACTCTGGGAGGGCTCACGCCAAGGAGTACTTCCCAGAACTTCTGCTGCCAGTGTCCTTGTCCCCACGGTGATCCACAGCCACCCCCTGCCTCTGCAGGAGACCCTCCAACACTAGCAGGTAGGTCTGGTTCAGTCTCCCCTGGGTTCACTGCTCCTTCCCCTGGGTCCCGATGCATGCACTGCTTTGTGTGTGCCCTCCAAGAGTGGAGTCTCTGTTTCCCCCAGTCCTGTCAAAGTCCTTCGATCAGATCCCACTAGACTTCAAAGTCTGATTCTCTAGGAATTCCTCCTCCCATTGCCAGACCCCCAGGTTGGGAAGACTGACGTGGGGCTCAGAACCTTCACTCCAGTGGGTGGACTTATGTAGTATAAGTGTTCTCCAGTCTGTGAGTCACCCACCCAGCAGTTATGGGATTTGATTTTGCTGTGATTGTGCCCCTCCTACCGTCTCATTGTGGCTTCTCCTTTGTCTTTGGATGTGGGGTATCTTTTTTGGTGAGTTCCAGTGTATTTCTGTCGATGATTGTCCAGCAACTAGTTGTGATTCTGGTGTTCTCACAAGAGGGAGTGAGAGCATGTCCTTCTACTCCGCCATCTTGGTTCAGGCCCCTAGTTTGTATCTGTATTGATTTTTAAAATATCCAGTCATCCACTTACGAAGACTCTACTTAAGTAACTGGTTATACTTAGCCCGCTACACCCACTTAGAGCACTTCTTGTTGGCAACAGGTCGCTAGGTGAAATAGCACATATCAGTTACTTACTAGGTGCCAGACATTGTGCTAAGTGATTAACGTATGGTATTTAATTTAATACTGTACCTGTAGGACTCATGATCATGAAACTGAGCCTCAGAGAGTTTACCTCAGCTGTCCAAGATTACCAGCTAGTAATCCAGGTTTTTCTGACTCTTTAGGCCATGCTCTACTTTAATCTGGTGGGTAAATTATCACAAAACATTGTTTCATCTTTTATGAAATCTTCTTCTATAGCTGATATTGCTCTGAAAGCAATTCCAAGAAAAGGGCTTTTAAAAATGTTTTGTTCAATTTACTATTTTAAAGGCAAGCGTTCATTTGGCTGCATGTTTTAATGAGACAACAAAACTAAGCCACAGAAAGGGTAATCATCCCAAAATGATCTTCAGAGATATTTTAAAACAAGAATTCTGCTGTTAAGCCCTCCTTCCCTCTTTTCTTATCCCACATGGCTGATCAGTTCTTTTCTAGAGTCAACATATTCTCTCTTTTATTACTAATGACGCTATTTAATTCCTTATCTGTATGTCTCTGGGGAGGTTCTGAAGACCCAGTGTTGATGGCATTCCTTTATACTCTTTGTATACTCAGAACTCCAAGATTCTTATAGTGCCTGGTAAATAGTAGGAGTTAAATAACTTTGAAAGAATGAAGAGTCAACAGGACTTAGTTCCTTGCTTGGGGCAAAAGGGAAAGGAAATAGATAAGGATCCAATAATTTAGGAACTTGAATTTATTATTTGCATAGTGTGAGTTTCATTATTAAAACGATCTGTAGAAAGCGTGTTCTTCTATCTGGGTACAAACTATTTCGGTACAAACTAGATGTATCACATTTTCTTGTGGATTTTAAGATTTTGAGCCAAAAAATGCCCAGAAGATGAAACAATGTTTTGTGATCATTTACCCACCAGGTTTTTAAAAATGTGTAAATAATATATGTTCATTGTAGAAAAATTTAGACAGTGTAAAAGAGGCAAAAAAGAAAATGAAAATCGCTCTATTTCCATTATTCAGAGATAACTACTGGTACATTTTGGTGAATAGCTTTCCAGAATTTTTTCTTGTGCATAAGGAGTAAGAAATATTACATGTGGGCCTAAGTTGAGATTGTAACATAGAAGCAAGTACTTATTTATTTAAGAAGCAAAGATTTTCTTCCCTTGCAAGTGAACCTGGTACCAATAAATGTTAGCTGCTATTGTTTTATTACAGTTGTTATTATTAATGACATCATTATTTGATTATAGCAAAAAAAAATTAAATGCTTATAATAAATATTTGAATTATTTTTATAAGGTTTTTTGCCTCGAGTTGTTGTTTGGGAAGTCTAAAAACATTCAGATTGTATTTTTCTTTCTTTTTCTTTTGTCGTTATAGAATTCCTCAGAGAGTCATAATTGTGCCAGAAGTCTCTTAATGGCAGATAGAATGCAAATAGTTGTGATTCTGTCTGAGTTTTTCAATTCCACATGGCAGAAGGCAAATTGTGCAAGTAAGTAATTCTTGCATTTTCATGTTGCTGTTATGGTTCAACAGTATAGATGTCATTTTATTTTAGTGAATTTTGAACTCTGAAAATTTTGAATATTTTTTATTACTAAGTTTAAATGAACTGTGATTAGCATCACGGTTTATTAGTGAGAACTACTTGGGCAAATACTGAAAGGCAGAAAAGTGTAGCAGTTAACAGTGAGCTTTGCAGTCAGACAGATCTGGATTTTATTCTAAGCTCTGCCATTTATTAGCCCTAACCTACTACTGTCCGACCTTGGACATATAATTTTACCTCTTGGAGCTTCAGTTTCCTCATCCGTAAATTGGTGGTAATAATGGAACCTACTTTATATGATTGTTTTGAGGAATAAATAAAATAAACTATGTAAAGCACTTAGCTTAGTATCTGGCATATAGTTAATGTTCAAGGAATGTTAGCTGCTTAATATAATAGTAATTATGATGTTCATAATAATCTGTCATCTGGTGGTAGGGGGAGGTGATAATGTCTGTTCTACCAGTTTTGCAGGCTTGTATGTATTTGTATAATGAAATGAGATCTATTTTCAAGCATTCTTTGGAAAAATTAAAATCACTATTTCAATTCATAAGTGTTTTGAATACCAACTATGTACTAGGAAATTCTTATTTTCTATGCCTTATAATTTTTTTTTTTAATTTTATTTATTTATTTATTTATGGCTGTGTTGGGTCTTTGTTTCTGTACGAGGGCTTTCTCTAGTTGCGGCAAGCGGGGGCCACTCTTCATCGCGGTGCGCGGGCCTCTCACTATCACGGCCTCTCTTGTTGCGGAGCACAGGCTCCAGACGCGCAGGCTCAGCAATTGTGGCTCACGGGCCTAGTCGCTCCGCGGCATGTGGGATCTTCCCAGACAAGGGCTCGAACCCGTGTCCCCTGCATTGGCAGGCAGATTCCCAACCACTGCACCACCAGGGAAGCCCTATGCCTTATAATTTTTGAGGAAGAAAGTTATAGTTACAATGTAACCTAAAGCAGACAAATAACTGCTATAATAAAGTTATAGAGTCTTGGGGAAGCTGAAAATAAATCAGATTGGAGAGAATTTGAAATACTTCCTGGAGGAAGTACCTTTTGATCCTACACTTTTATGGCTGGGCATGATTTCAATAAGTAGAGATGAGAGGAAGGACAGTGCAGATAGGGAGGCATCGTGAACAGAGGCACAGAGGTACAAAAGAGTAGTAGAAGTTACAGGATACTGGAAGCACAATGGGAGGTAAACTTGGAAAGGGAAGGTAGGACCTTGACCTATATAGTAGTTTATCACTTATGCCAACATTTTTCATACCGCTTAGAACACCAGCATAGTATTAAGAAATGGTTATATACTATAGTATCTTGGGAATTTACAATACACATAGAATATTAAAGGCAGTGAGAAGGACTATAGGTTAAAAAAAACTTTTAAACATCATTTAACCTAGCACTTTCTGAGCTTTTTTTTTTTTTTTAAACTACAAAGACCCTTTTATTTTCTTTTTTTTTTTTGGTGGAACCCCATTGGAAGAGAGAGACCAGTGAGGAAATTCTTACAATGGTTTAGGCAAGAAGCAAAGAAAACATGAAGTAGGGCATGGGCTGTGGAAATAGAAAGGATAGAGTGAATTAAAAATCTGTGTACCTGTAAGTCATTAAGGAGCTTAACTTTTCTAAGGACTTTGTCTTTTTGTTTAGTTCATATGAAGGAAAACTGTAAATGGGAAAAAGACTCCCTGCTAAGTTTCTTTTCCTTTGTAGTATACCATGCATATTGAATATTAACTCTTTTAATTTTGTCTCTGTTAATTCAAATTTTCTGGTAATTTGAACAGAGGCTTGGCTGACAGCTAACTTTTTTTTAAAGCAAATCTTTACTTTTTTGGAGTAAAACTTTTTAGTATAAATATGATTGAACAGAGTTTGCTTAACTTATACGGAAGAGCTGTTTTTAAGTATTCTTAGGCCTTCAGAAAAATCCATTGATATAGGAAAAAATATGTTAATTGCAAATAATTTAAAATCAGTTAATTAGAATAAGTGGGGTATGTGTTGGGATTCACTTCTTTCGACTGATGTTACTTAATTTACATACTTGAGAGGTAAAGCATCTTTTCTTTAAAAGGTATTTTGTAATGAATTTACTAATTTAAAATAGCTTTCTTCTCCAGCTATTTAAAAAAAAAATAAAAAGGAAAGAAAACATTTTGCTGCATATTTACTCAGTATGGTAGGTATAAAACTCTTTAGAATAAATTCTTAGGGTTACCTTTGTTTTTCTGTGAGGCATCCTATCTTCAAAATATTCCTTGATTGAACTTCTTTTGAAGAAAAATGAAATGTTTACTTCCTAATTAAAATTAATTTGGCCAAAATATATGGCCAAGCAAGGTGCAGAGAAATATGACATCTTTTGGAGAATTAGATAGCTGATTAGGCAGGAAAGACAGGAAGACTTAGTTTTCATTCTGCTTACATTTGTACCCTTTGGATTGTATACCATAGCATTTAATACCTATTCAAAAATACATAAAAATTTTTAAAACTTGACAGACTGTCCAAATCTGCCATGATTATTCATATGTTAGATATAATCAGAGAGATTGGCTATTTTCTTTTTCCAGATTATGCATTTTAAAAAAGTTATCTTCCATTCATTGTTTCATTCACATTTTAAAATTTATCATAATGTATATTCTGTATTTTATATGGAAATAAAATAGTTTTATAAATTTGTGCTCCTCAGCTGTTTTCCCTTGGGTATTCATTCTAAAGTAATCATCTAGGACTTCCCTGGTGGTCCAGTGGTTAAGACTTTGCCTTCCGATGCAGGGGATGTGGATTCGATCCCTGGTTGAGGAGCTAAGATTCCACATGCCTCGAGGCCAAAAAACCAAAACATAAAACAGAAACAATATTGTAACAAATTCAATAAAGACTTTAAAAAAAATGGTCCACATCAAAAAAAATCTTTAAAAAAAATAATAATCACCTTACCTAGAAATGAATAATCTTTACCAAATTACCTGGAAACACTTCTAATTATGTTCTCTGCAAATCTCTGTAATAAAGATAACATGAACATTTTCTGAAAAATTTTAAGAATTGTTCAAAAAACTTCGCAATTTTTACCAAAATTTAGTAAAGCATTCTTAACATAGTCTTCTGTTACAAAGCAGTGAGAAAAGAAATTTGAAGGAAGGAAAAAATGAGCTAAAGAAGGTGAATAACAAGTCAGCAATTAAATTAAATAATATTTCTCAATGTCATGGCCCTTGGTTCATTTGAACTTCACAATAAGCCCTGTGAGGTAGAATGAGGGCTCAGAAAGTGTAAACGGACTGCAGATCAAGAGCCTAGAACTAAAATCAGAAGGCTTTAAGATTGTTCATCTGAATAGACAGTGTTCATGAATTAAGGCCTAATTTGGTTTTAAAGTGCTATTTGACAAATTCATTGCACAGTCTCCATTTTAAGAAATATTAGCCCTACACTTTAGCCCTGCAAAGTTTAATATCTATGCTATATACATGTTTGATATTATGGAAAACCTAGTCTTTTACTAAAAATATAAATGTAAAATACTCTTTTTTTTCTAAAGACCTATCAGTACTACATAAAATTAAAACTAGATAATGTGAAAAAAAAGTTTGTAATAAGGTTGCACATTTTCTAATGTTAATGCTCAGCAATGATCAGGAATCAGGCATCAGGTTCTGAGACAGTCGCATCTCTAGCAACCAGATCTGTTAAACCACTGATTTCATGGGATCCTCACTCTTTTATTTTCTTAATAAATGATGCTAAAGGCTTCTCTTTTCCTTTTACTTAAAAGATAATCCATTTGTTACCTATCCAGTCATTGATTTTTTTAAATCTTTGGCCTTTAGAAATAGGTAAAAGAATGAATACAAAGGATATTTACTCTTTTAATAAAATGGAAGAAAGCAATCATATCACACTATAATTTTAAATGAATTTGTGCCTGATCAGAAGTTTGCCTAGGCTGTTGTCATTTTGTATTGTTGGAGACCAAAATGTGCCATTCCAAAATACGCCTCTTTGGCGTAAGGATTATTTTGAGCTGATTATTTTGAGAAACAGCAGACACAGGAGAAGCTCTGAAAACAGAGTAGAAATAACCATTGTGTATGAGAAATTTATATTTATTAAGGAAATCTCCACTTGTAAGGGTGTCTCCCTCTCTGTACCAGGAAGAAAAGGATGACTTTAAATCACTAGAGAGGGCTTCCCTGGTGGCGCAGTGGTTAAGAATCTGCCTGCCAATGTAGGGCACACGGGCTCGAGCCCTGGTCTGGGAAGATCCCACATGCCGCGGAGCAACTAGGCCTGTGAGCCACAACTACTGAGCCTGCGCGTCTGGAGCCTGTGCTCCGCAACGGGAGAGGCCGTGACAGAGGCCTGCGCACCGCGGTGAAGAGTGGCCCCCGCTTGCCGCAACTAGAGAAAGCCCTCGCACAGAAACGAAGACCCAACACAGCCAAAAATAAATAAATAAATAAATTTAAAAAAAAAAAAAAAGGGCTAAGTTGACAAGCCTTGTTTAAATCACTAGAGAATCTTGTAAATGGAGAAGGCAGGGACATAATCTGCATAACCTTATGCTTGTTTACCTCACTCTTCCTGGTCATTTCCCCATAACTGACCTCCCCCACACCCATCTTTCTTTGTTTTTACCTGAAGATGATGTTCAAGTCTGACTTCTAAGCCACCCCTTTGAGTTACTCAATTTCCCTTTGTATCTTCCGTGTATATGCGAGATATACAAGTCAACAAACTTCTGTTTGTTTTTCTCCTATTGATCTGTCTGTTGTTACAGGGGACCCAGCTGAGAACTTACAAGGGTAGAGGGAAAATTATGTTTCCACCCCTACCGTATATGCATGAAAACACAGTATAAATATTCCCCCCCAAATCTAGATTATTTGCTTTTTTATTTAAACATAAAAAAAGACGGGTTGTGCTTGCTTCAGCAGCACATATACTAAAATTGGAACGATACAGAGAAGATTAGCATGGCCCCTGCACAAGGATGACACGCAAATTCGTGAAGCGTTCCATATTTTTAGCAATTATACTCCAAGAAAGATGTTAAAAAAATAAAAAATAAAAAAAATAAACATAAAAAAAAAAGACTGGTCAATTTTCTCAGAACTTATGTAAAACTGTTAAATACAAGCTATGAACCCTTTTGTCTCAGTTAACTTTTTGTGGTGATCTAGTTATTAAATTTGCAAATACAGAGCTGATAAGTGATGCCAGCAATAGAACTCTTCAATGGTAAATAATCTGGAGTCTATTCAGTCTGGCACCTGAAAGATAAAATGGGAAGGAAAAAAATTACAAAGGAAGAAGAAAAACTACTGAGGTGTTTAAAAAATTTGTTTTTAATTGAGACTTAAACCAATATGTGATCCATTTTGTAAGAATATATCTTTTGATATAAAATGACTATTCCTTTTTCATCCTCTGTGCTAGAAAATGCAAAACTATAATTATATAAAAATCTTTTAAAGTTAATTTAAGGGGCTATTAAAATTTTTTTAAATAATATTATTAAAAATATAAACATGTAAAAATATAAAAGCTAAAATATTGTTTAAAAGAATACTTATAAAATTAATACACTGCCAAAAAAATCACCTTTCTACTTGATCTAGCTGTGGGTTGGCACCTAGTCTTTGCCATTATTACTTGATGAAAGGAAGGCTAGACACTCAATGAAAGAGAGTGCCATTCTAATACAACATTGTTAATCAAGTATACTCCAATATAAAAAAAGAGAGAGAGTGCCCTCCGTTACCACTACCATCTATTTTATCTTTAGAATATCCGTGTCTTTGAATGATATTAGTCTTCGTTAGAAATAAATTTTTGGAAACTGATTGAAACTCAAAAGGAGTGTACACAACTCTTCCAATTCATATTACAAATAACATGGAAATTAATTCTTGTGGAGAGTGACTGTTGAGAAGTAAAGAAAATATATCAAGGATTTCTCCTCTTCACAATTTTAAAGCTGTTATCAGAAGTGTATTGTTAACGCATATATGTGGAACCTAGAAAAATGGTACAGATGAACGGGTTTGCAGGGCAGAAATAGAGACACAGATGCAGAGAACAAATGTATGGGCACCACGGGGGGGAAAGTGGCGGGGCAGGGGGTGGTGGTGTGATGAATTGGGAGATTGGGATTGACATATATACACTAATGTGTATAAAATGGATAACTAATAAGAACCTGCTGTGTAAAAAAATAAATTAAAAAAAAGTCTGTGTTTGAAAGAAAAAAGTTTTAAAGAAAAATAAAAGTGTATTGTTGACATAGGGATAGCCTGGTTATTGAGATGCTTCTTGGTTATCTTATGCATATGACAGGTGAATAATTAGTAGAGTGACCAGATTTGATGAGACCATGAATTGCTTTATGGTAAAGTGTTTTGGTACTTTGTTTTTGATTTTTTTCTTTTTTCAACTTTATTGAGATATAATTGACATATAACATTGTTTAAGTTTAAGGTGTACAGTGTGTTGATTTGATACACTTATATATTGCAGAATGATTACCACCATAGTGTTAGGTAACACCTCCGTCATGTCACATAATTACCATTTTGTGTGTGTGTGTGGTGAGGTCATTTAAGATTTATTCTTTTAGCAATTTTCAAGTATAGAATACAGTATTGCTAACTAAAATCACCATACTGGGCTTCCCTGGTGGCTCAGTGGTTGAGAGTCTGCCTGCCGATGCAGGGGACACGGGTTCGAGCCCTGGTCTGAGAAGATCCCACGTGCCGCGGAGCAACTAGGCCCGTGAGCCACAACTACTGAGCCTGCGCGTCTGGAGCCTGTGCTCTGCAACAAGAGAGGCCGCGATGAAGAGTGGCCCCCGTTCGCCGCAGCTGGAGAAAGCCCTCTCACAGAAACAAAGACCAAACACAGCCAAAAATAAATAAATAAATTAAAAAAAAAAATCACCATACTGTACATTTGATCCCCAGAACTTATCTTACAGCTGGAGGTTTGTGCCCTTTGACCAACATCTCCCCATTTCTCCCACCCACCCCAGCTTTTGGCAATCACCATTCTGCTCTCTATTTCTAGGAGTTCAGCTCATAGTTGACTGTATATGCAGGAATTTATTTCTGGACTCTCCATTCTGTTTGATTGGTCTCCTTTCCTCTGATAGGAGAAAATCTTCCCTGGTTGATGAAACTCCTGGAGAAGGGATTTATGACAATTGAGTTTCTTTTGGAAGCTCTGTCTTCAAGCAGATAAGGGGAATTCACAGAAAGCTTCTCTCTGCCTTGGCTATTTTCCAAGTGCCGTCAGCTCAGAATAATCCTTATGGCAAATATTCTGCCACCCTTCACTTTTTATGTCTTGATTCTTTAAAAATCAATAATAAAACTTAATAGTTAACCAGAAGATCAATTAATCAGAACCCATCTTTCCCATATTTTATCTAAATGGTAACATACTAAGCATTGGACTCACTTATTTATATCTTATAACTTAAAATGTCCTAGTTTTCATACTTATTAAACTTAATTATGTTGTTTAGGTACAAAGTTCCCATAGTTTAATACTATGTTTTCTGAAGCTTGCCCTATTTTTCAGAAATTGGTAATTGTCTCTGTTGTTCTCTATATAACTAGTTTTGAAAAACAGCAGAGATCCTTATACAAACTCCTAATAGATGCCAAATACTTTACCTAAAGATGCATACATAATTCCTGTTATGATATTTAGTAGGTTTCTATGTAAGGTCTTAACTTGAATCCTTAACACCTTTAAGAATGCCTCTTGAGCTGATGCTTGAGCCCTCACTGAGAAAGAAGCTATGCTAATCTGTCCTTGATGAGGCTGCATTGATTATCTGAGATGAGGAAAATTCATAATGACCACTTCACTTAGTGCTTATAGGAAGCTTTATTACTACTAATATTTCTTAACTTACTAATTTCTAAAATATATAGCTTCTCACTGCTTATAACCTTATGCTCCCAATTCCTACAAAAGGATAAAAGAGGAATTTTACTGGAGTTCCTTTGTTTTAAATCAGAAAGTCAGGGCTTTTTAATAATGAAGACATTTAAAATCTCATTTTATAAGTGAACTTCTTTGTGCTTTATAATATCACTGTCTAATGATCATTGAAAAAATTTTGATGGTACTGCATTAATGCAGTAATAAGATGGCCAGTCTATATTAGCTTTGAGTTTAATTTTCAAATTATTTCAAGTGAAAAGGAATGGCTGTTAGTAAGATAAAAGAGATTAAGTTCTTTGTTGTTCAGAGAAGCTTCTTTATAAATTACTTCTTTCTGTTTATTTATTTTTCATTATTCTATAAATTACTTTTTTATAAAGAAATTATTTCAGTTACGTACTTTGTATAGAAGTATGAATCACTCATATTCATGCTTTATACTGCTTTTGTAAGACAATACAGGGACACACACACCCCCATATTGTGCATGTCAGTTGCCATGACGTGGCTCATTATACACAGATGTACAGTTGTTGTGGATGAAATTGTATTCCCTCTACTTCCCTCCAAAATATCAACTACAGAAACTGAAAACTTCTTCAATCTCATTAGCACAATATAATATTATGCATATTTGTAACTGTTTATTTATGTATACTCTACCTCGTGTAAAAAGATTCAAGGCTACTTTGTGATGATATTAAACCAGGATTAAGAGAGACTTATGTTATTTTTTTTTTTTTAAGAATTTAGTGTGTGAACTTTTTGAAAGCCAACAGAGAGAGTAACATTTTTAAATAGCAAAGGGAAAATGGTATAATTAAGATAATACTTAATCAAGAGCCTGGAAAGTATATTTTGTATTTCAATGCCTTACTAACTTGATGCATGATCCTCAGTATATCACTTTATTTCTCTAGTTGTTTCCTAATTTGTGAAGTGATCCCTCAGATTTTTAAATGATAAGGTGAACAGTCAGAACAGGACTTACATGCTGGAGAAGATAAAGCTGCAGAGAATGTACAGTGTGTGAGTTCAAAGAGGGAAAGACTCTTGGAATAGGTTCATCAGCAGGGCCCCAGGTATGCCAGGTGCAGGCCAAGTCCTACACTAGGGGCCCATGTAAGGGGGTGAGTGGGGCTGGATTCCAGCTCAGCTTCTGGAGGTAGGAGCACTCTTTTGTAAATAATCTACCTGGAGGGAATGTCTTTTTCCAGTTTGCACAAAGGAGTCTTAATGTGCTAGTTGCTGCCCTGTTTACCAGTTTTAGGCTTCATCTCAGTTGCCAGCACTGATCAGTTGGTAGCGACTGCCTGAATCCCTGCATGGTGTAAGAAATCTGTGGGTGGTGGAGGGAGGAGCAGTGGCATGTATTTATTGATTCCCAGTATTGAACTTTAATTGTTTAGAGTATAGATATTTTATATTTGTAGTGTTTGAAAGTGCAGGCTCAGGAATCAGACTGAGTAGAAATTCCAGGTTTTTACTTACCAGTTTTATGACCTTGGGTAACTTCTTAATTCCTCTCTGCCTCTGTTCCTTATTTAGAAAATGGAGATCATAATTCTTGCCTCATAGGATTGTTGTAAGAATTGAATAAATGTGTTTAAAGTACAAGAATGGCGCTTGGAACATAGCAACTACTCAGTTAACATTAGCTTTCATTGTAGTGATTGTTGTTTATAATAGTGCATGCATCGTATAGTGTGTTATACCCTAATGTCTACTCTAAGGGAGGGAAAAAATCTTTTTCCTCTATCCATTTTAGGTTCTCTGGCTGGAACTCTCTAATTAGACTGGCCAAAGACGGAGAAACAAGAGAAAACAAACAGAAGTTTATTAACAAGTGCATTGCACATGTACACACGGGAGCACCCAATGATCAGTAACCCAAAGAGATGGTTAGAATTTGGGTTTATATACCATCTTAGGATAATCAGAGGAGAAAGGGTTTTGGTCTTCTGGTTGAAGGAGGCAAGTTATGGGAAAGTGACCAGGAGAAGTATGGTAAACAGGATTGTTTAGTAAGGTTTGTTATATAGGTTTAAGTTAGAACCATCTCCATTGGTAAGAGTTAGTTGTTAAGAGTCCTCCCTTTTCTTTTTCTTGAGAGAGAGGGACATCTTTACAAATGGAAATTTCCTTTACAAGTGTAAATTTTATCTACAAAATAAAAACTTGTGCCCTGTTTTTAGAGTTTTTCCTGAATCTGTTGGTTCTTAAAGGCCTTTATTTTTTTTTAATTTATTTATTTTTGGTTGCGTTGGGTCTTTGTTGCTGTGCGCGGGCTTTCTCTATTTGCGGTGAGCGGGGGCTACTCTTCTTTGTGGTGCGCAGGCTTCTCCCTGCAGTGGCTTCTCTTGTTGTGGGGAACAGGCTCTAGGCGCGCAGGCTTCAGTAGTTGTAGCACACGAGCTCAGTAGTTGTGGCTAATGGGCTCTAGAGCGCAGACTCAGTAGCTGTGGCGCACGGGCTTAGTTGCTCCGCAGCATGTGGGATCTTTCCCAACCAGGGCTCGAACCCATGTCCCCTGCATTGGCAGGCAGATCCTTAACCACTGCACCACCAGGGAAGTCCTTAAAGGCCTTTAGCTCAGAATAATCCATATGCCAAAGAGGCATATTTTGAGTTGGCATATTCTGGTACTCTTCACTATCTATTCAGTGTATCTCTTACCCATTGATTTCTTTCTGTTTGCATTGCCACCTTTCTCCTGGATAATTGCAACAGCCTTCTATCCTGTCTCTCCACTCCCAGTTGACAGATTATAATAGATGGCCCTGAGTGTGTATAATATACAGCTCTCAGTTAAATTTAAGAAGAACAAGAGTATGGTTGAGTA
Source organism: Balaenoptera ricei (assembly GCF_028023285.1). Lineage (NCBI taxonomy): Eukaryota > Metazoa > Chordata > Mammalia > Artiodactyla > Balaenopteridae > Balaenoptera > Balaenoptera ricei. The sequence goes on from NC_082650.1 coordinate 52,204,687, forward strand.
CTAGAGAATAGAAAGTATTTGAACATCCCTTGTGGAGTAATTGGTAGGGCATCTACAAGGATTGTTTTGTGGCCCTGAAACTATTTTGAATTGAGTCCCCTCATTATAACTTTAGAATTTTCTATAACAGTGTTCTACAACCACAGTTGGGAGTAGAGAAAGTTAATGAAGGTTTTAAATATTTGTGAGTATGTGGAATGTAAAAAGGACAAGGATTCTAGGAAAGTGAGATTGAAATGGTTGACCATGAGTTCCAGGATATGATGCCAGGCACTTGAACCTAGATCCCAGAGGGTAAGCTGAGAGCACAGGGAGAGGTAAAAGCAAACTGAGGATAAAGAATAAGTTCATCCAAGAAGGGAGAATAGATTAAAAAATTGTGCTATGTTCATACATAGAAAACAATTCACAGGAATGAACTTGAGCTAATGCTAAGTGAGAGTAGCAAGTTGCAGAGGAATATCATTTATGTAAGATTTTTAGAAAGACATAAAACAAGTGTATTTATTTCCAGGTTTTACTTGAAGTCCCTTTATCAGTATTTTATGCAAAATTCTTGCCAGCTTGTTTCTCTGGTCTCCCAACTCACAACAGATTAGAAAGAGCAGATTTTAAAAGATTAACATCTTGGATGCAATAACTGACCCACTAGTGAAGATGGAAGAGACCCAGAACTACTAAATTTAACACAGAAAACAATCAAACAGCATATGAATTTAGCTAAAATTAATGCAGGATAAATAGTCTTATGCCTAAACAGCACTAAGAGTACTCCTATTAAGGCAGCATTTGATAACTGATATTCATGATTAAGACTTTGCACCGTCAAAAATCAATTTCAATTTTACTTGGTATATGGTTTTTACAAAGAGAGAAAAGTATGTGACTATTTTAATATTTTCATTAAAATGGTTATGATGTAAAAAAAATCTTTTGGAAACTAAAAAGGTTAAGCTTCATGTATTTGGAAAATTCTCTTAACGTGGAACACTTCATGCTTGTTTGAATAAAGGATTACGATAGTGTGAAACAGAAGATAACAGCTTGAGAGATAAATGACTATATGTAATTGTTGCTTGAGATATATTAATATATTTTTTGGTTTCTTGACAGATTGTTTAACGAACAAAAGTGAAGAATTATCAAATAGCACAGTATACTTCCTGAATCTGTTTAATCACACCTTGACCTGCTTTGAGAATAACCTTCAGGTATTTTATATATGACACTTGAAATTAAAATGCTGCCTTGTCCAAGTGAATAATAAATAATTCCAATTTTTATAGCATTAATTGTTGATATTTATCTACATACACAGTGTAGAGGTAGACCTGGATTTCTGCTAAATTCTTCTATTACTAGCCCTTAGGCAAATCATCAAAACTTCAGTTTTTTAATTTGTAAGATGGGAATAGTAAGATCTACCCTGCCTACCTTCCAGTATTTTGTAGTCAGGATCCAATGAGTTAATGAGTATGAACATATTAACTGAGGCATGTGATTGTTTAATTAAAACACAGCGTTGTTCTATCTGACAATAATTTTTCTTGACTTTGTTTATGCAATAATGTATTTTACAATTGTATGATTCTGTCTATAAAAAGCTTATTCTTTGCCTCAATGTTTGCTTAAATATATTCTACCTACTTTAAAAGGTGCTGTTTAATAAGGTAACTTTGAGTTTTGAATTATAATATAAAAGGTAGCCTTTAAGAAACCTACCTTATTGGGTTTTGTTTTCTCCACCTCTGACCCTTGAATGTTAGTACTGGAACGTTCCTGGTAGTGGTGAGGGGTGAAACTGGAATTCTGGTAAAATCCTAGTTTTGAAACTTGCTTTTTAACAAGTAGCTAATCCCCACAAATAGATAGAAATATATTTAGGATATAGGTATGTATGACTTTCTCTTTAATAAATGTGATAACATAGAATATGAATTTCCCTGAGTATAATAAAAACTATTAGATGAACATTTCCCAAAATATGTTCTGCAAGATTTTAATAGATAGCCCATAAAAAAGGTCTAGTATTCTTAATAAGGGTAAGAAATGCTTTAATACAGGACTGCAGAACTTTAGTGGACTAATGTACATTATATAGAACTTCAAATGGTAACTTTGTATACAGCATTTACCAAGCCTATTTGACTAGGAACTCTTTGGTTTTAGAGACCAAAGACACTAGTTTTGATGAATGTACTTTAGGGAAATTAGCATTTTTCCTGGGATGTTAGTTGCAAATATTTTTTCCTCATTTGTTGTTTGTCTTTTTATCATACTTCTCTTTTTGATATGAAGAACATTTTAATTTTTATGTTGTTAGATTTACCAAAATTAATTTAATGGCTTGTGGATTTTGTGTCCCACTAGAAGGCCTTTTCCCACTTTGAGATTATTTTTAAAATTTCTCCTGTGATTGTTTTAGGACTTTCATGGTTTTGTTTTGTATATTTAAACATCATTTATCTGTTTGAAATTTATTTTGGTGTAAGATGTGAGGCTTAGCACCAACCTTTTTTTCCTGATGGCTTCTTGACTTTCAAAACATGATTTACTAAATAAATCCATGAAATGAATTTTAGAACCAAGTTCAAAATAATCAATCATTTTGATATTTTATTAGAATTGCATTACATTTTAGAGTCATCATTTGGGAAAAATTGACCTGTTATGATATTAAGCTTTCCTATCTAGGAGTACAGTATATATTCACTATTTTTTATTGCAGTAAAATAGAATATAAAATTTACCACATTACAGTTTTTAAGTGTACAGTTCAGTGACATTAAGTACACTCACATTGTTGTACAACTCTACCACCATCCATCTCCAGAATGTTTCATCTTCTCAAACTGAAACTCAGTACACATTAAGTAATAACTCCCCATTTCCTCCTTCTCTAACCCCTGGCAACCACCATTATTCTTTATTTTTTAATGTTCTCTAGCACAGTTTTACTTATTTATTTAAATTTCATATAGGTTTACACATTTCTTAAGTTTATTTCAAGGTATTACACAGTGTTTGGTGCCCTTATGAACGATATCTTTTCTTCCCCCACTACAGATTTTAACTGCCTATTTTTAAATGGTTTTTTTTTTTTTTTTGGAATAATTTTAGACTGACAGAAAAGTTGCAAAGGTAATACAGAGAATTCCTGTATATCCCTGACCTAGTTTCCCCTAATGTTCACCTTATGTTACCAAGGTACATTAGTCAAAAATAAGAAATGAACATTGGTATGTAACTATTAACTAAATGCCAGACTTCATTCTGATTTCACCAGTTTTTCTACTAATGTCCTTTTCTGTTTCAGGATTCATTCCAGGATAATGCATTGCATTTAGTAATTGGTTACTCCTTAAAATTTCTATAATATATATAGCTACATTTCCTTTCTATTTCCAAATGCTGTACTTGTGAGTCCTTTTTTCCCTTGAATTTTCTTTAGGCTTGTTGAAGATACATTTATATTTATTGATCTTTTTGAAAACCCACCTTTGGCTTTATTTATCAGTTTCTGTTTTCTTTTTCTTAATGTGTTAAGTTATGCTTTTGCATTTATTAATTCCTCCTGTATTCTTTTGGTTTTGTCATTTTTCTATTTCCTTGAATTGAATGGTTTTAAAAAATTAATTAACTAATTAGTTAGTTTGTTTGTTTATTATCAAGGGAGAGGTATGAGCTGGAGCTGTAGATTTGAGAGTCATCAGGTACAGATGGTATCAAACCTGGAGACTTGGATGTGAGTGAGTGTAGATAGAGATGATGAAGAGGCCCCAAGGACTGAGTTCTGGGCAATGCCTATGTTTTATAGGTTGTGTGTGTGTGTGTGAGTGTGAGTGTGTGTTTGAAAGGGAAGGGGAACCAGCTAAAGAGATAGGTGGTAGCAGTGAAATTAATGGTATTGGCTGTGGCAGTGCCTTCTGGCTCAGTGATGAGGCAGAGATGTGAGTTTAGGTTCCAGACCAGCTCCACCTTATGTAGTATGTGTTTGCAGGTGGCTTCTCTGGGAACCTGGACTGTCTGGGTGACTGTGGAGACTGCTTTTTGTGGGTGGTCCCGCAGGCAGGGTGGGGCTATTATTCCAGCCCCTCACTTCTCCAGAGGACAGTAGGTGGTTGCAGGGGATAGAGGGTCACAAGAGACTGTGGTTCCGGCTAGTTTCTCTGGGAGTGGTGTGACAGCTGTCATACAACCTTCCTGTGATGAAATGTGCATGTCATGCCTCTATAATTAACAGCGCTATCAAGGGCCTGGGTTTACTCTTCTGTTCTTGAGTCTCTTCAGAAAAGAAATCAGGAATGGCACATGCTGATGTCATCATTTTCCCAGAATCCTACTTCCTCATTTGCTTTAAACGTTGCAGGGCTTTTTGTTGTTTGACTATGCCACCATTTAGTCAGTCAGTCCCTGTATCGATGGAGATTTTTGTTTGGTTCAGTATTTTACTATCACAAATATGGACAGTCTTTTGCAGGTATTTGTATCTTTATCTGTCTGGTAGATTCCTAGAAGTGAAATTGCAACATCAAACGATATGTACATTTTAAGTTTTAATATAAATGACTAAGTTATACTCCCCCATCAAGGTACTGTGCTCCATTTTTGATCGAACACATTTAGCTGAATGTACACTTGTTCTGTGAAAAACAGGCAATGGGCTATTTCTTGTGGCAGAACTAAAGAGAGTCTGAGTTTCTCTGTCAAGTCGATAGTAAGGGTAATGTTGTAGGGGCTACATCAGCTTAATTCCTTTAATTTTTCCTTTTCTCTTTCATTCTGATAGTCAGTTAATATTATTTCTCCAGGCTATAAGGTAAAGAATAAAGGGAGTAGAAAACAAAAGTGTGAATTGACTGTTTAGCAAACTTGTTCTTAAAATACAAGTGTCAGTCCCAGAAGTGGAAAACATTGAGATTCACTAACATAATGTCTTATATCCAGTACCTGAGGTTATATTTTAGGTTATATGATTCATTGGTGTTAGTCCCTTTTTGTTGACTTGAAAGGCCTGGATTAAAAGCCTTAAAAGCCTTGGGGTAAGAGGGCTGGGGGAGGGATGTAGTTTGGGTGCCTTTTCGTAACTCATTATAAAGTCTTCTCTGTCTCAATAAGGCAGACTTCAGGGTTCAAGTCAGCACAGGCAAGGGGATACTTTATTTGGTGAGTGTAGGATAGATAAGGGCAGATGTATAAATGACAAGATAACTTAGTAAATTTTTGGTATTTAGGCATCAATAATTTGGTATATGAGCTAGTGTTGCCCTCAGTTAACAGTGGCTAGTGCAGTGGTTTTCAAAATTCAGGGGCAACTAGAAAGTGCCAAATATTTTGCTGTGTGCTACATACCAGTCTCTATTCCTTGGGACCTGTAATACAGGTAAGGGTATCCCTATTTTATAGATAAAACAGAGGCTCAGAGTGGTTTAGCAAACCTGCCCCACATCACAGCTCAGCACTTTAACATACTCTATTATTTCCTCCAGGAGGGCAAATAAGTTTAAAAAATGTAATGTTTATTGTGTGTATTATATGTGCCTTTGACATTTTAGGGGAGCGCACACAGTCTTCTTCAGTTAAGAAATTATTCGGAAGTATGCAAAAACTGTCGTGAAGCATACAAAACTCTGAGTAGTCTGTACTGTGAAATGCAAAAAATGAATGAACTTGAAAATAAGGCTGAATCTGGAACACACTTATGCATTGACGTGGAAGATGCAGTAAGTACCTTGCTTCTGATACAACACGTGGTTTGCAGTGTTGTTGAATATGCCTTCAGTATTATTATTGGAATTTGCATATGGTATCTTCAACCAGAAATAACTAGTTGCTAAGTAGTAAAGTTTTAGAATATCCTGATGTGTCAAACTAAAATGGAAATTAATCAGGTACTTCATAAGTAAGTTGATAATTTGGTATATTTGACTTCTTTTTATTAAGTATAGTTGATTTACAATATTATATTCGTTTCAGGTATACAACATAGTGATTTACTATTTTTATAGATTATGCTCCATTTATACATTTTGTTTTTTAAGTTTGATAATGTGTGTCATTTTCAGAGGTGTGGGTGTTGTTAAATGTTTTCATTTCAGTTTCTTGTGCACTTGTTGCTAATTCAAGAAGTCTCTAGGTTTTGCTACAATATGTTTCTGAAGCCATTCCTCAGTTACTTCCTATCCCGTTGCTTTGTTTATTTCTTTATATCTGTTACCATCTGAAAAGTTTTGTTTACTTATTTGTAGTCTTTCTCCCCTTACTAAAATATAAACCATATGAGAACAAGGACGTCATGGCCTTTTAGTTCACTGTTCAGTATCTAGAACAGCGCCTAGCAAATAGTGGGCCCTTAGTAACATGTATTGATTGAATGAATAGTCAACAGAAACTTTTTCCTCAGTTGAATAGCCTGCCTTTACATGGGGCACCACTAGATGGCAATCATGCCTTTTTATGGGAATACGATGCCTGACTATTGAGGCATTAGAGGAAACTGAAAATTTATTGGCAAAAAACAGAGAACTTGTGGTCAAAATTGGTAAACTTAATGTTTGAGAATGATGAGTGTGAATTATAGCAGCTCAGAGTGAACATAGTGGATCTGTAATATTTAGAATGGTAAAAAGCACTTAAAATGGATACACCATGGGGATTTTTGTTTGTTACTGCTCTGTTACTAATGTTTAGAGTAGTACCTGGCTTCTAGTAGGTTCCCAATAAATAATAAACATCTTTTTAAAGAATAATAGTCTATTTTTTTTTAAATAAAGAAGAAAAATGAATATTGGTTCTATGACACAAGTTGGATTACACAGCAAATCAACATGACCAACCTATTTTAGAACATCCATCTTTGCAATAAACAAAAATTACAACAGACATACAGTGCACCATTTGTAAACCATATCTCAATTAAACAAAATCCAGGCAAGAACAGTTGTAAACGCTAAATTTGATAGCTTCCTTACATCATTTAACCTGTTTGACAGAAATCATGAGCTCAGTGAAAGTGAGATACTGCAGCCCCTAAGTGTATCTAGGGGCTAAATAAGATATTAATATTGTCTAATAAAGTTTCCATGACTCATTAGATATTATGTACTTAAAAAATTACTTGCCATGAGTATGAATCTTTCATAGTATCTTAGATAAGCTATTAAGCATGTCATAGATATCATCTCTTGAAGAGAAGCCCTATAAAGTTGATATTTTTATCTCCATTCTAAAAATATTGCAACAAGCTCAGTGAGATTACATAGGTAACATATGAAAGAAAATATTTTGTTTGTTTGTTTTTGTGAGACTTCCCCTCCCCCCCAGTTTTGTTGAGATGTACTTGACAAATAAAATTGTAATATATTTAAAGTGTACAGTATGATGATTTGATATACATACATATTGCAAAAGGATTCCCACAGTCTAATTATTGACATTCATCACCTCACATAGTTACCCTTTTAAATCTTTTTTAATGAATGAAGCACAGTATATTTCTATTGATACAAGTTCTGTGTTTAAAGTCTGTGAAAAGCTGACATTCTTTGGACAGTATTGAATTTACAATATGAAATTTCTGTATGGATATAAATTTATACAATGACTAATCGTGAACCAACTTATTTCCCTGACAGAAGAAATTGTCCTCAACTATTAATAGATTTTTTAGGGATGTGTATTTAGTCTAAATTTGCGGTTCTTTTTATTGACAAAATAATTGTATGAAATTGAAGACAAATTAAATATAAAATAGAGTAACATTATTTGTTATTGTTTCAGATGAATATTACTCGAAAACTTTGGAGTCGAACTTTCAACTGTTCAGTCCCTTGCAGTGACACAGTGCCTGTAATTGCTGTTGCTGTGTTCATTCTCTTTCTACCTGTTGTCTTCTACCTTAGTAGTTTTCTTCACTCAGAGCAAAAGAAACGCAAACTCATTCTACGTAAGTTTCTTTTTATGGTTGTTCATTTATTTAGATTAAAAACCTGTATTTAAAAAAATCTAAGCCTGTTTTAGAAATAATATATACTCTGAGAACTCAAACTATATTAGCCTAAAACAGCTCTCTTCTTCAAATTTTACAACTGTGCTTACTAACAGAAGAGATGTGTAAGTTAAGTGACTTTATAATCAAACTTTAACATACAGTATCTTTCAGAAGCTTTAATTGAGAAAGCTAGATTCCCTGGAATAAGGTTGACAACAACAAAGGAATAGCAACAAAGGCTTTGCAGACCTGAAATAGCCATAATAGGGAGATAAATAGTAGAGAGCTCTTAGGCCCATTGGCAGAACCACCCATGACAGAACCACCAAACAAGTAGCAGGCAGGGAGAAACTGTAGCTTACACACAGACAATTTGTTTATGAACAAATTGGAATTGTAGTTGCAAGAAAGTTACTTGACACATAGCATGTGCTCAGTATGTGTTCATTCCTTTCCTTTCTCCCCATCAAATAGGGCAGAGCAGAAAAAAACACTAACTAGAAGGTCCCAACTAGCCAAAGAAAAGTGACCTCCAAATCTCGTAGGTTTCTTGTTTATTATCAGAATGAAAGTATGGGCTTATCCCTTAGTAATTTTAGTTTTTTTAAAAGAATGTTTTCTGGAGAAAAAAAAGTCAGGCTTTTTTTCTCTCAAATATTATTCCTAGTCTAGGAACCTATGATATAAAAATTCTTTCCCCTGTAAATTTCTTTCTGGCATTTCTTCATGATTTATCTAACTTCACTTCTAATATATCTAACTTAAAAAAAAAAAACAGATTGCTTGTAGATCAGTTTACATTGAATTTGTAATGTCTTGTCACCTCAAAAAGCTAGCTACTAGAGGAGAGAGTCTTTATCATGAGTGTATTTAGTAAAGTATTTTGAAGATTGCCAGCATTCTGTAAATATGTAATAACTCGGGCCTAAAAGTGCTTCTTTAGAGTAATAACAAAACATTGCAGGGACCTCACCGTTGAGAAACTATATTTTCCAGGGCTTGGTGTATTTTAAAGTTTAGCGTCTTATTTGCTTTGCAAATCTATTTAACTCTACAGAAGATATATAGTACTTCTGATCAGTGTTTTTGTTTGTTTGATTGTTTTCACAATAAAAGTCATTACCATCCATTTGCTTGTATAAGCCACAAATCTTGTAGTCGTTTAATTTCTTTTAATATCTTTCAATATCTGAACTCTTTTTCTTTTCTTTTCTTTCCCCATTCCCTTATTCCCTCCCCTACCCCTTTTCAATTCATCAGCGAGTACTGCCAGCTCTATTTCCAAAAAGCTATCTTAAATTATCTTTTCTCTATCCCCATTGGTAATACCTTAGCCCAGGCCATCACCGTCTCTTACCAGCACTAAGGCAGAGGTCCCTTAACTGGTATCCCTACTTCTACTTCTTGACCCACTACAATCCATTGTCGGTATAGTGGCTAGAGTAAATTTTTAAACATAAATTTTACCACATGCTCCTCTCCCATTTGAAACCCTTCCCGTGTACCCATCGCACCTAGAATAAAATACAGACTTATTCCAAGGTCTGCTTTCCAAGCTGCATGTGACCTGGTCCCCATCTGCCTTCCTAAACTCCTGTGTCTACCCGTCTCCTTTCTCATGATGCTGTATGTAGGCAGTCTGGCCTTCTTTCTGCTCCTCTCAAACACCAAGCTCATTCACGCTGCCCTCTTTCCGAGGTTCTTGTATTTTTCCCTCTCTGCTTTCCTTGACTGGCTCCTTGTCATCCAGGACTTAGGTCAAAGGTTACTTACACAAAGAGAACTTTTATGACCCCCCCAACCTAAGAATACACCCTTTTTAAAATTCTTCTGTATCATCTTTCTTTAATAGCATTTAATCACTATTTAGCCTATTTAAATTAACTTTTCCACTTATTTTCTACCTCATTTGTTTGTCTACCCTGACTCAACTGTAAGTTCCATCAGAAAAAGGATTTTGTTTATGTTGCTCACCACTATATCACCAGCATCTAGAAAGTACCTGGCCCATAGTAGATACTCAAAAATATTTGTTGAATAAAAGAACATTGTACTTAATGTTAGCAACTCCTAGAGTGTGTTCCTTAAAATACTAGTCCTGTGAAATTCCTTTTCATGAGCTTCGTAATGTACCTGAATATAAATTAAGGCCTCTGAGATTACATCCCCCAAACTTGACAATAGGACCTTTGCATAATACCTATTAATGTTTCATAGAAGCATTGTTTATGAATTAAATGATGAACTTAAGGAAATGCTAGTGTAAGCAAATAGTTCTTGTGCTGATACCTCATGGAAATTTTAATTTACTTTTCTTTATGCTACCATTTTATATGCTTCCATTCATCAAGTCCTATGGTAGGAATTAGGGATTTAAAAAGGAACAAAGCACAATAGATGCCCTCAAAGAACATACCGACCGTAATCCAATCATTACAACAAATGTAGTAGAAGTGCATACGGTGTGGTTGGACCACAGAGGGATAGAAGACGAACTCTGCATTTGGGGTGTTGGAATTCACCATTAGAAGATCCCTGGAGTAGAATTTTGGAGGATGTAGGGATTTATCAGATAGAGAATAAGGAAGCAAGGAAGTTGTAGTTGTATGTACTCACTGGTATTGCTACCTGGTTAGTTTAATGAATTTGGTAAATAGAAACTAGATTACTTTTAATAATTTTAAACAACATTAAAAAAAAAAACCCTTTTGATTTAGTTTGCTTCCCAAATCCACTGAAGGCTTAAGAAGTAGACTTTCAGTTTAGGCTGAAGCAATACACTGGTCCAGGAAGCCATGTTGTCATCTTCCACTTAGAGTTGTCAGGGGAGACCCTGACAGAAACTAGAACAGTGGTTCTCATCCTTGGCCACATACCAGAATTGTCTGCAGAGCTTTCAAAACACAAAAACAAAAATTAAATGCCTGAATCCCATTGCAGACCTTCTAAATCATAACCTCTATTCTAGTGTTGAGAACCTCTGAAGTAGAGAGATTCCTAGTTATCCAATGTAAGATACTTTCACTATGGCATGGTTGTTTTTAATTTCTGGAACATGAGAAACATTCATGTTTAACTAAAGAACAAAACATATTATCAAGCCAAATAGCCATGATTTTCTTATTAACTCTAATGACTCAGTCCCATTAGCATCATGATCAAAACTGATTGTACATATTTTATTAGCTGCCATATATGTTTGTGCACATGTGTGTAATATCCAACTCACTTTTCTTTGTAAGCCATTTGAATGTGTTTTTTTTTAAACATTACAGAGTTCTTTCACTGAATTCTTTTAAGAGAAATTTAGATTTGGATTTCTAGATTAGACTTTCAAATATATAATTTTATTATTATACTTTACAGCACTTCCATTTTTAAAGTAGAGTACTTTCATTTTTATTACATATTTAAGACTGTATTGTTCAGGCTGTTATAAATTATGTCTGTTTTATTTGGTACTGCTTCTAACAAAGTCATGTGCAGCTTCTAGCAAAGTTATATCTTTTGAGGTTGGTAGAAAAAAATAGATTTAGGTTTAATTCTTATAAGATTGAATCTATTCAGATTCAAACATAGAATTAATAGATGAATACTATAGTTTACATAAAATAATGAATAATCATGTTTAGAGAATTAAATTTAAGTTAAAATATAATACTTTTGATTTATTTAGCCAAACGTCTCAAGTCCAGTACCAGCTTTGCAAACATTCAAGAAAATTCACACTGAAACCTACAGAATGGAGAATTGACATCATATCCCATGGATGAATGGTGGAAGACACAGCTTGGTCCAAAAGAAGATAAACCGTGATTTAACAAGTCAAGTTCTTAAGAAATGCAAGGACTTCAGATTTATTTTTAAATAAGAATTTTCAATTTTTCTTTCCTGTTCCACCCCCTTTTTAAGGGTTTGGGTATTTTTAATTTACAGGCATAGCAATGTTGTCTATTTTAAAGTGTATTTGTTATAATAACAAAAGATGCAAGAACAATCTTGTTTTATTTTGTAGGCATATTGTTACTATTTGAGACTTCCTGTATCTCCTTAGTTAACATAGTATCTCTAGTAGCAAAGTTTTTGAGAACTAACATTTAAAAATTAATCAGTTATAGCAAAGACTTTGAAAAAAATTTACTTGCCGAAAAGTAGCAAGTCCAAAGATTAAGTTTCTCACCATTGCAGTATTATTGTCACATATATTTAATATGTCATATATTACAAATAATATGTAATTCAATCTCTGGTTTCCTTAAAGTCATTTTTGAAACCACTAGTTATAAACCTCCCCCAAAATTTTTAGAAATGGAAAGGCACATTACATTTATCTTTGTAAAAAGATTTATGGTAACTGGTTTCTTACTTGACTTTTATAAATAGTGTTTTACACCTTATTTTTGCCTTTATTTCATAAGTAATTTGAAATCACTGGACTGCTTTATTATATTCAGGGTAAGATGATTCTTTTTGTACCAGGGATTTGCATTGTGGATTATATTATTTGGCAATTTATAATTTATTACCACTTTAAATCAAATGTAACATTGTCACAATGTATTTAAATTATGATTTTTTAATAGAGATTTTCTCTTGGGATATATGGGGAGTTTGGGAGGGGAGAAAAAGGAAGAGTAAAAAAAAGCCTAAGATTCAGAAAATAGACAGGGACCAGAGGGGATGCTCACTATAAGAATATTGAATGGTTTGTACTGGGGGGTGTGAGTCAGAAAGAGAATCTGATACAGAAAGTAGTTCAGTTAAGATGATGCTTATTTTTTTCTAAATTATTTAAATCAGATAAAAGTGATATATGATTGAAATGAAGTCAGATAGTTCACACTCGAAAACAAATTCCTTTCTGGAATGTTTATATCAACCTTTCAAAAAAAGCTTCATTTCAGAATTGTTCACATTTTTTTCCCTCAGGTTTTTAGCATTAGGTGTTTCACTTGTTAATTCCTTCTAGCTGTCTTGGTGGAAATAGGCTTTCTTTTCTTCTTTCTTTCTTTCTTTCTTTCTTTCTTTCTTTCTTTCTTTAATATAAAGCCTACTTTATATAGAAAAACAGTTTGCTTAATTGGTACAAGAATCAGAATCCCTTTATACACTGTAAAATGCTCTTATAGAGAGACAAAAAAGTGTTTTTATTATTTTTTAAAATGTTTACCATATATGCAGAGTGAAAGAGAAGGCTCATCCTTGGATATGCAACATATCCAAAAGCTGTTACAGTTTTTCTAGTCTGCTGTGATCCATTTAAAATGTGCTGGGGTTTATTCTGCTGTTACTGTTCATGCTGCTGATGCTAATAGCACTGTCTTGATTTGAAGCATATGGTTGAGGGCCATTGAAAGCAATCTTTCATTAATGCAGATAAAATCAGTTTACATGTACAAAGTTACAAAATGGCATATTTGATTCTGTAAGAAGTGACTCTTTGAGCACCTTTTAATATCATGTATTTCTGAAAACCATTGCTTTTGGATATGGTTGCTAATAAGCACTTTACAAAAGAAAAGGCAGCCTTTAATATTTTTCTGGTTGAGTCATTGCTCTGTAGAAGTAGCATCAGCAATAGATTTCAAAAATAAGCATTAAGCATTACAGTAAAGTGTATAAATATTTCATTTGTAAAGTTGTATTGAAAAGTTCTTTGCATAGTTCTGAATTCTTAGATCCACAGCATATGTGTGTGCACCAGAACATCTTCAGTTTTTTGGCACTTTGAAATAAACAAACTAGCTTAAGGAAATTAAAGTGCTATATTTTATTTTTATTATTTATTTATTTACTTACTTATTTATTTATTGGCTGCATTGGGTCTTCGTCACTGCACGCGGGCTTTCTCTAGTTGCGGCGAGTGGAGGCTACTCTTCGTTGAGGTGCTCAGGCTTCTCATTGCGGTGGCTTCTCTTTGTTTCAGAGCGTGGGCTCTAGGCGCATGGGCTTCAGTTGTTGTGGCACATGGGCTCTAGAGTGCAGGCTCAGTAGTTGTGGCGCATGGGCTTAGTTGCTCTGCGGCATGTGGGATCTTCCTGGACCAGGGCTCGAACCCGTGTCCCCTGCATTAGTAGGTGGGTTCTTAACCACTGCGCCACCAGGGAAGTCCATATGCTGTATTCTTACAATAAAGTAAGCTACAGAAAAGAAAATGTTATTAAGAAAATCATAAGGAAGAAAAATATGTTTACAGTACTGTACTGTATTTATCGATACTATAAGTTTATGTCATTTGTTTACAAGATGAATTGTCTGTCAGTCCCTACATCAATATTGTCTTATATGATGCAAAATACTGTAGATGTTATACGTATTACTAACACTAGACATCAAAAATGAAGAGATAATGTGAAAAAGAAATTCAGTTTATTTACAGGTATAACAATTCATGCATTGATAATGAAGAAGCAGCTATATGATTGCTTTATGGTAGCCTAGGATAATCAATGCAATTGCTTCATGGTAGCCTAGCCTGCTCACTAATGAATGAATTGTTATAAAATTTTTATGGCATGCATTATTGCAGTCATATTCATGATACAGTATTGGAAACATAATTATATATTTTAAAAAAACACTTCCCTGTGATGATAGGCTGATACACAATTTCTCCAATTATGAAAGAGAGAGGCATACTGTACAGTTACGTAATTCTTTGAAAGCAAAGTTATAAAACAGTAAGAAAACTAACATCATTAATGTTATGTTAAATATCACTCACCTTGTGCCTATGTAGGGATAGGCTATCCACTTCAATACAAGTCTTGCACTTGCACATGATGTTCTACACATATATTTTTGTATATATGTTGGGAAAAAAAATCTGTGTATGAATAGACCTGCACATTTCAAAGACAAGTTGTTCAAGGGTCAACTGTACCTTAAAGAAATCACTATTGCCTTCTGGCTTGCAAATTTTCTGATGACAGGTCTGCTGTGATTCTTATATTTGTTCTTCTTTATGTAACATTTTTATTTTCTGACTGCCTTCAAGATTTCCTCTTAACTTTCATTTTTCAACAGTTTTACTACGATGTGTCTTGGTATGTTTTTCTTTGTATTTATTCTGCTTGGGATTCTCTGAGCCTCTTGGATTTTTTGGTTGTATATCATTAATTTTGGAAAATTCTCATCCATTATACCATCAAATATTCTTCTGTCCTGTTCTCTCTCTCTCTTCTCCTTCTGGGACTCCAATTAGATTTATGTTAGACCATTTGATATTGTCCCACAGCTCTGTTGGATACACTCTTCTGTTTTTATTTACTCTCTTTTTCTTTTATGTTTCAGTGTGCATCATTTCTATCGACCTACTTCAGGTTCACTGATTCTTTCTTGTGCTGTGTCCAGTCTATTAATAAGCCTGTCAAAATGATTCTTCATCTCTTGATACTGTATTTTTATTCCCAGGGTTTCCATTTAACTCTTTTTTATAGTTTCTATCTCTCTGCTGAAATTCTCTGTTTTTGTATACTGTCCACTCATTCCACTAGATCCCTTAGCATTTTAATCACAGTTACTTTAAATTCCTGTTGGATAGTGTCAATATCTAGGTCATCTCTGGATCTAGTTCTGTTAACTATTTTATCTCTCTTTTTTTTTTTTTAAATGAATTTGTCTGTTTTTCTCTTTTTTTTTTTTTTTTAATTTATTTATGGCTGTGTTGGGTCTTCGTTTCTGTGCGAGGGCCTTCTCCAGCTGCGGCAAGTGGGGGCCACTCCTCATCGCGGTGCGCGGGCCTCTCACCATCGCGGCCTGTCTTGTTGCGGAGCACAGGCTCCAGACGCGCAGGCTCAGCAATTGTGGCTCACGGACCCAGCCGCTCCGCGGCATGTGGGATCCTCCCAGACCAGGGCTCGAACCCCTGTGCCCCGCATCGGCAGGCAGATTCTCAACCACTGCGCCACCAGGGAAGCCCTATTTTATCTCTTGACAGTGGATCATTGTCATTTTTTTCTCTTGCTTTTTAATGTGTCTTATAATTTTGGATTGAATGTCAGACATTGCATGTAAAAGAACAGTAGAAACTGAGGTAGATAGTATTTATACCTACAGTGGGCACACCTCTCCTTCTCTTGGGCCATTAGTATGGGAGTACCAAGTAACTCTCAGTAGTAGTTGATCTGGGCTTGGGTTTTATTGTTGATATTGTAACCTTCAATATACCACAACTTTAAAATTCATCCAGTGGTGAACTGCTGCTACTTTGTGTTTAGTGAGTGGCCTAGAATGCCAGGGAGTTTTTCTCAGTGTCCCTGCTTCACCCTCTTGCTTTCAGCAGACTGCACAACTGTACTACAAGTGGAATCTCTGCAAGTCCTGCCCCTCCCTTAGCTCTAGGGATCTGTTGCTTGTTTCTTTGAGCAAGTTTTGTGGTTGGGGCAGGCAGTGTTTTCCCCCCTAGCCTCAGTCTCATGCAGGCCCTGGGCTCTTGAGCTTTATAGGTGCACCTCCTTCTCCCCATGGCAGTCAGACTCTGCATTGTAATGGGGTGGGGGGACGGTTCTTAAATGAGAGTAAGTTTCCTGTCCCTCTCTCACTGGCAGCAGACCTAATGCTTTGCATTAGGGCAGGATCCTGGTCACAGATGGGTTTCCTACCCCCCTCCAGCATCTGATGCTTTTTCCTTCAACTCCTTCTCTACTACAGCCTTTTCCTGGAACCAGGGAACAGGAAGGTTTTGTACCACTCCTCTAGTGGCAGATGGCTCTTTCTTTGTATAAAAGAACATGGGTTTCATGCCTTTACCCCAGTGGCAGATGGTTATCTGCATGCCTGTGTCACCAAAGGGTGGCTCTTTCAGTTTTCCTGATCTACCCCCCATTTTTCTTATGAACACCCAGTGGAGGCCTATGGAAAAGAGCTGGCAAGTGAGGGCAGACTCTTCTTGTATCTGTGGCTCCTGGGGATTCTAAGCTGTCACACTGGCCCATACTTTGTCTTTAAGCATTTGTTAAAATTTCGAGTTTTTTCCTCTTACTGTTTTGGCTGCTACTCTTCCTTCTGTACTCTGCCCAAAGAAACATAGTTTGTAGGAGCAGAGCTTCTTGTTTTTCTATATCCTAAGTGGGACTGGAACTCATTGATTGCTTCTTTGTTGTCAAGTTTTTTCTTGACAGCAAATTGCTGTGCAATTTGTTTAATGGGTAAAGAGATGAAACAAAAAAAGCAAGATTGATAATGATGGAAAACATAAATAGGAACTAAATCCCAAACCAAAAATATAGTAGCTGAAATTAACTCAGTGGAAGGGTTTTATAACCAATAAGACATGGTTGAAGAGATGATTAAGAATAAATTAGAAGAATATCTCCAGAAGGAAACCTGGAGAGAAAAAAGTTTGTAAATACACATGGGGGTGGGGTGGGTAAGAGATATAGGGGATATCGTGAGAAGATTTAATATAAATGTATTTAGAGTCCCTGAATCAAAGGAGAGAGAAAAATGGAACAGAAACAATTTTTGAAAAGATAATAGCTGAGAATATTCCCAAACTGGTGAAAAACATTGTCACAAATTAAGAAGCCCAAAAAGGATTTAAAACAAACCCCAAAACCTAGTCACATTCATAGTAAATGAAAACCAAGGAGAAAATCATACATACATACAGCTAGAAAAAAGAGACATTACCTTCATGAGAGCAATAATTAAACTTATTGTTAGTTTCTCAAGAGAAATAATGAAAGCGGGAAGGTAAATGGAGTATTTTCAAAGTGCTGAAAGAAAGTAACTGACAATCTAGAATTCTCTGCCCAGCAAAAATGTGTTCTTCAAAATTGAAAGGGGAATAAGGCATACCTGGGCATAAAGTCTGAGAGAATTATCACAAGCAAGGCCTGCATTAAAGGCATTACTAAAGACCGTTCTTCAGGCAGAAATAAAATGAACTTAGGTGGAAACCCAAAGGCACAAGAAGGATAAAATAGATAAATAAATCTGAATAATTATTGACTGTATACAACAATAATGCCCTGTGGGATTAACATATATATAATGAAAACACATAACGATGGCATAAAAACCAAAAAAGGATTCTTGGAGTTAAAAATGTTTTAAGGTCGTTGTATTATGTGGAAAGAAGGTTATTTCTTTAGGCTGTTTCTGGAAGTAAAATTGATTGTCAAGTGGGTACTGGTAAAGAATTTTTTTGTTTTTAAATTGGATTGAAGGTGGATTCGGACTCAGATCCAATTCCACTCCTTTCATGACATCTTTTATGATTTTCTTCTGCTCTTGACTCTTCATATTTAAGGAAGCAGCTTGTCATAAAGGAAAAAATGAGGCCTTTAGAATCAGACCTGGGTTTAAGCTCCTGCTTTTTCCCTTCCTTGGACAGGCAATTTACTTCCCCTTCCTTGGACAAATGGGAGGTAATAATACTGGCCTCACATGATTATTATGCAAATTAAATGAGATTAGGTATATGAAGAGCCTGCAGTGCAGTGCCCAATATCTAGTACTTCATACTGCTCAGTAAGTACTAGTCTTTTTCCTTTTGGACTGTACTATGCACAAATTGTACTATGCAATTTGGCACTTGATTAGACACCCTCTCACACTGTTTCCTAGGTTCCTTATGTTTGGGATTATTATCCCTCCTCTCCCGACTAGATTGTAATCCTTTCCAGTTCAGGGACTATATCTCTTTTTCCTCTTGTACCTGTAGTTCAATGAAGGGTTTTTGGAGTCAGGGTAACACTTGTTTGAAGAAAGCACGTGTAAACAATATAAAATACATTCCTGAACTACACACTGTTTTGCAGCAGGTCCACACAGAAGGATGTTTGAGACCTTGAAGAAAAGTCTTTCAGCTGCCCTTGAAAAGCATAAATGGTGAAAACATAACTATTTAATGGAAAGAGAGAAGTGCTATCTTACCATTCAGGAACCCTCCAGTTTAAGCACTGAAGATTCCAGGCTAGACCCAGTATCGAGTGTCATGGATTGCTGCCCTTAAAAGTAGCATCTTAAGTTGCATATAATACCTTCTCTGGGCAAGAGTCCCATCTGCTTAATCTCTGCTAAATGAGTGTATATTAGATCTGACTCTTGAAAAATACCAAGTTGAATCAGACAGTTAAACTAAAATCAACATGATAACCATAACTGGTTTAATTTATCTTGCCTTTCAGTAATCCCACACATTACCTACTTATTTGCTGTACTGAACATGCCATTCAGCTAAAATAAGATTAACTGCTTAAACTGCAGCATTACAGGCAGAGAACGTTAATGCCACTTTGTGTTTCATTGTAAGGTTCAGCAGTTAAGCAATACGGTGTTGTCATTTCTTCCTTTGTAATCAAGATGGTTTCACTTAGGATTAGTGCTCCCCAGCTGATTCTCCTGATGGAACATTTGAAGCAGCACATTTATATGTCTAGGTTATAGCCTGGCAGCAATAACAATCTTCAGAATCAAACCTGTTGGCCTCATCAGCACTCAAATTACACTGCTCTTTGTGAAGCCCCCGTCTGCTCTAACGGTGATGAAAATCTCGCCTGCCATGCAGACTGTGGAAGGAAAGTTGGAAGGGGACTTGACCATGCATCTGGAAAATAGCACTGTGACTCAGGTGGAATCAGAGTCCAGAAAATTAACCCAAGTTTCCCCCAGGTGAATGCACATTTGCCTGTTCTCTGCGTCAAGGTCAAATCCCACTTCAATGGATCTTTCTAGACTGTTCGAGCCCCACTCATCTCTCTTTTCTTTGTACTCTAATTGCAATTATAGTTCTCCCTACATTACGTAAGACTGATTATTTAGTGATTTATATGATTCATATCATTGTTCTATATGGGCTAAGACTATCTCTTCAGTTAGACTGCCAGGTCTCAGAAGTCAGGGACTAACGTCTATATGGTCCTGAACCCAAAAGAAGGGCCCAGTAATTGCTCCTTGACTGAAGGAAATAACCTCTGTGTGATGTGACCCATTATGACTCTGCCTGGATAGTCTGGAGAGGGGACCATTAGCCTCGGCTGAGCCTGCAAGGAGCCCCATCCTCATCATGCCTTCTCTTCCGTGGAGCATATTCCATTTTTGTGGTTTGTCAAAGAGAGTCAATATGGTGACCCACAGATTTTTCCATCCATTCATTGATTTATTCATTCAATAAAGATTTATTAAGCACCTGCTGTGTGCTAAGTCTTACTTGTCAGCACTCTAAGAACTGAGAAACTTCTTGCTGGCCATTTTGGCTGAAATGGGGAAAACGGTTTAAAAGAGCTAGAAGAAAACTCCTTTCTTCTCAGACACTACCCTTCAACCCCAACTTTTGAGCAGAAGCACACTTCTGTAGAGCTTTCTTTCCCCGTGTTTATTCATCACTTACCCCATGCTCATCTCTCCTCCTACTTAAATTGCTGTCATGGGTAGGCGTGCTCCTCCCCTGCCTCCCTGGCTCTGACAATAGCAGGCAGTTGCATTTTCCTGTGTGAAACTCATTTGCTCAGGTCTCTGCTGGGCAGGCTGCACTTGCTATGTTGGATGAGTTCCAGCATGCTCCTCTGGATGGGATCTCATATGGATCAGGATTCCTCAGTGGGCAGGAAGAGGGTGGGGAGGGAAGAGGGCAATTAGGTGGGTTCTGCCCTCTCTGCCCAGGGCGTCTGATGAATTCTTTAATGAATTATAAGCAAGGAGCTCTGTCTTGGATATACCTCTACCCCCAGCCTAATCATTGTTGACCAAGTTTTGACCCTCCCAGGGAAAAGCCAGAGCCTCAATTGCCTGGGATGATCTGAGGCTGATTTGGGGGTATTGGAACAGCTGCCTGCTGAGCTAGACCTCTTGGGAAACCTGAGGTCATGCTCTTGACAGCAGTGAATCCAATAGTGATGCACCCTACTCCCTTGCGTCCTTCATTTTCCTGCTAGAAATAAGGATATACTAGAAGGATCGACTCTTAGAGCCAAGATAGACCTTAATCACCTCTATTCCAGGCCTCCTTATTTCTCAGGTGTAGAAATTACAACTAGTCAAAGTGGTTCACCCAAGCAGATGGAGCAGTAGTGGCAGAGCCAGGGCTGTGACCCAGGTCCCCTGACTCCCAGGCTGGAGCTCTGATACTCTGTGCCATCTCTCACTATTCCCTTCTCCATCACTCTGTTCCCATACCTCCTTTTACTGCCTCTCCATCTATTCCTTCTCTCTTGACTGACTCATTGTTTTTCTTCTCACAATTTCAAAAGCAAAAACTACCAGTGTAAGAAGGAAGACAGCAAAAATGAGCAAAACTGACTTCCTCAACATTCTCCTAAACACCTTTGATTTGTCCATAGTATGCTAACGAATATTTCTTAGATACCAACCTGCTTAAGCATTCATCTCGTTGAATTTACTGTGGACTCATAGAAGTTTATTAAGTGGATTTCTAATAGAAAGAGCATGTTGTTTAACTTTTTTTTACTTTTTTTTTTTTTTTTTTAGTTCAGACTTGTAAAAGTGACAGAAATCCAACTCAGACTAGCTTAAGCATTAAAGGAGATTTATTGGATTACCTAACTGGGAAGTCCAGAAATTGATCTAGCTTTGGGTTTGACTGGACTGAGGAACTGCAGGGAGGTTGCCACCTGTGCCCTCTACCCATTTGTCTATATTATCTTCATTCTTTCCTACTGCAGACAGATGTTCTTCATGTAGTGAAAAAAAATATGGCTGCCGGCAGTCCCCATTGACTTACTTCCAAAAAGCAACACCCCTTCTCCTCCAGCTCTAAGCTGGTCTCAGAAAAGGGCTCTAATTGGCCCAGACTGGGGCACATGCCCTTCCCTGGATCAATCACTGTGCCCAGGAGAATGAGGTGTTATGATTGGCTGGGCCATCCCTGGTTAGGGAGCTAAGGTCCTGCATGCCACGTGGCAGGCTGTCTCCACCTCTCGATATGAAATGTATTCTGTAATTCCAGTTACAGTCAATGTCTTTATCCAGATTTGTGCTCTGACTGCTTGGTATGTTTGGGCAGTGGCAACAGTCTAAGACAAAGTCTACTGATTGCTCGTGTTTGGAAACCAGGCTCTGAGCAGAGTTCAAGGTGGGGCAGAATGAGACAGTACAGCTTTCTGTTTTGTTTTTGTTGTTGTTGTTTTTTCTGGCCTCGCCACAGCAGCATGCGGGATCTTAGTTCCCTGACCAGGGATCAAACCCGTGGCCCCTGCAGTCGAAGCGTGGAGTCTTAACCACTGGACCGCTGGGGAAATCCCTCTGGTTTTCTTTTAGTTTCACACCAGACCTCTTCTGAGAGGCTGAAAACCACTATAAAATGCCCTCTTCTACTGTCAAGATGGCACTGGTTTTTTAAAAAAAATCTCCTTGCCTTCTTTTCCTACTGACTGTGGTGAGGAAGGAGAGCGGTAGAGAGGAAGACGTCTTTAACAGAGGTTGCTTGTTGCCCCCAGTGGTCGCTCTTCATTTCTTCCATAGCTATAGAAGTTTGCACTGGACGCCTGACTTCTCAGGATAAAGACGACATTTCCCAGCCTCCCTGATGTGGGGGAGAGGAGCGGCATCCAGCTGAGGTTAGTGGCCCACGGGCTCACAGCAGGAATGTTGAATGGCAACTTCTAGGACCCTTGTTTTAAGAGAGAACTGGTGTAGGTGAGTCCCCACATTCCTCCTTTACTCTCACACTACTACTACACTTCACTTCTGATGCCAGGTGTGTGGGGTTTGACACATCGAGCAACTCTCTGGCACCAGCTGGGTGTCCTACAATCTAACTCCACTCTGACACTACCTGGAGATAGCCTCAGATCCCACCCCCACTTCAGATGTCAATCACAAGTTTCAGCTTGTCACCTATACTTCTGACTGACTGGCTATAATTGGGGATCCCATGACTCTCTCCTTGTGAATGGCTCAAAGAACTCAGGGAAACACAGTTACCAGTTTATTATATAATTAAGGATATGGTAGAGGATACGGATGAACAGCCAGATGAAGAGGAGAGGTCCAGAAGGGTCCTGAGTGCAGGAGCTTCTGTCTCTGTGGAGTTGGGGTACGTCACCCTCCCCACATGTGGATGTGTTTACCAACCTGGAAATTCTCCAAACCCCTGATACTTTGGGGATTTTTATAAAGGCTTTGTATGATCAATTATTAACTCAGTCATCAGCCCCTTTCCACACCTTCCCAGAGGATAGGGGTGGGATTGAAGTTCCAAGCTTCTAATCATGGATTGGTCTTTCTGGTTACCAGCCCCAATCCTGAAGCTATTCAAGAACCCACCAAGAGTTGCCTCATTAGAATAACAAAATTCCTATCCAAAATTCCAAGGGCTTTAGGAGCTCTGTGTCAGGAACTGGGGTCAAAGGCCAAATATTAGAACAAAAGATGCTCCTAGTGCTCTTATCACTTAGGAAATTACAAGGGTTTTAGGAGCTCTGTGCCTGGACCTGGGAGGCAGAGACCAATATATATTTTCTATTATTTCACAAGGCCCTTTATCTTTCTCCCCTTTCTCCATCCTGCTGCTTGGAAAGTGGCTGTGATGGCTGGAGCTCCATCTTGAAAGAAAAGGACAAGGGCCATGCATAGCAGAGCAACAAGCCTGAGTCCTTGACACCATGGAGCCCCCTACCAACTCAGGCCTGCCCACTCAGATTTTATGTGAAGGAGGAATAAACTTCCATGTTGCTTAAGCTACTATTATCTTGAGATTTTGGTCATTCACAATTAAACCAATACCAATTGATTTAGTATATTTCAGGTGGAGCAGATGAGCAGAGGAATTCTATTTTGTACTAAAGGACAAGGGAAAGTGTCATATCACCCAGGAAGGGCTGAGTGTGTGATAGCCTGGAGTGAAAAGGGTGAAAAGCTGGGCAATCGTTTTGGGGGGTTGGTAGGAGCAATGCTACTTCCTAAAAGTAACCAAGGCCAAGGCTTTTGAACTCCCTTCTTTCTCTGCTATTGGTCCTTAATCTTAAACCAGTGCAAATCCCTTGAGCATTCAATGTCCATATTGGTAAACTAATAATAATGTTTTATAATGTGTTTGGCTTTTAGTTTCACAAGTAAGAAACACTGAATAATTAATAGAGAGAAAATGCAGTATCACAGCTTGAAAATTGAAATATACTTAAATAGTAATAAGAAAGAAGCACTCCAACTTATCGACAGTCTTCTCTTTTAAGCACTGTGCTAGGCTAAGTACTTTATAAACATTAACTCATTTAATTCTAACAACAATTTTATGTGCTAAATGAATTAAATACTGTTTTTAGCTCCATTTTCTGGATGAGATACTTAGAGATACTTAACTGACACTTGGAGAGAAAGATTAAGCATACCTAGAATCACACAGTTAATAAGAACAGATCTGCATGACCCCAACACCCACACTCCTAAGCAATACTCTGACTGAAGTTGTGAAGAAATATATTCTACAAAATCGAGATCTCTTTTAACAATTTCATGTTAAAATGAGTGTCAGTTGGTGTAACAGTCAGGTTCCCCACAGGAAACAGAATTTATCCCAACAGGTAAGACAGTGCAATGGGGAGACTGTAATAAAGGGACTGCCTCCAGAGGTGTGGGCGGGGTTAAGGAAATGAACGAAGGATTTTGAGGCACCCAGAGTCTGGCACCAGCAGGAAGCCATTAATTCCCCTAGGGATGAAGGGGAAGAAAAATTGGTCTTGGAGCCTGGCGAGAGCTGGAGCTCCCTGAGGGGAGCCATACGTGTGGAACATCACAGCTATCAACAGAGACGCAGCTACTAAGGAGGGAGGGCAAAGAATAAAGCCTGACCCCTCTCTCCTCTTGCCCTTTCATCAGAAGGGGTCAGTCTCCTTGGGCACAGAGCAGGGCTGGGAAGGATGGAGAATGGGTCAGGAAGGCAAGCAGAGGAATTACAGCCAGCACCGTCCATCTCTGAGCTACAACAGCTCTGTAATCAGCCATCATTCAGACTTTTCTAGAAAACAGACTCTTTGGGCAATTCTTTGAGGGAAAAATCCCACAGGACTGAGAACAGCTCTCAGAGCTCAGGATCCACTCCCTTTCTTCCCCTGCTTTGCAAGGATAACCCTGCTGCAGGGAATCTTCAGGGCAGCATAGGCAGTTCAGCCCTGCAATCCCAGGGTTCTCTTTTCCTCCATGTAGCCTCTCCAGCCATCCTTTAGGACAGTCTCAGCCTTTAGTGCTGTATTCCTTCATGCCACAGGAGGAGAGGCAGCTGTCAGAGTAAAGAAGTGAGTGGATGATGGTCAGACAAAAGCTGCTTCAATGATTAAGACATATTTTTTACTTGGGCCCGGTCTAGTCATTTATTTTTGGAAAATCCATGGATATTATATCCACAGGAACCAAAAATTAGTTTCCACCTGCAGTAGACACCTCTTAAATGGTAAGCAATGATGGGCCAAGGCCCGTACCACTATCAGTTGTGTTTACTTCATATTATTCATGAATTTTTTTTAAAAGGAAGTAAGAGAGGTGCAGGGAATCTGTGAGAAAATATTTTGTGGGAAATGAAGGATAAATAAATTGATAATCTATTGTCTTTTGACTTCTGAAAAAGGAAAAATTCTAAACTCTGAAGCTTCTCCTCAGAGGATATTTTACACCCATTAACTGTGAAACAAAATTGGTATTACAAAGAAAAGGAAAAGGTAAATTCTGACCACTTAAGCCTCTGGGAAGCATGAGTGAGAAAGTGACACTGCCAGCCTACCGTACAATCTTGTTTTAATGAGAAAAAGTCTGAAAAATCTTCAACAGCCCACACAGTCCAAATCAAGCCTTTTATAAGCAGATGTTGCCACCTTTGGGGCCACTAGAAAATCAAATCAAATCCTTGGGCAAATTATAAAATGGTACCTTTAGGAATTACAGAAATAATGAGTCATTCTACTCTTCAAATACATGGTAATAAAACCACATTATATCTCTGTTTTTATGGTTAAGTTTTATTTTTAAAGTATTTTTTAAAGTTATATTTTGGTAAATCATTTTTCTAACTTTGTGTTCTTTCACAAAGCAGTTTTGTCATATTTTTCTGTTTCTCATGATCACTAAACGGCTATTATATTTATATAAATTAATAATACCAGTTCTGGCTTCAATAGGCAAAAAAAAAAAAATTTAGGAGAAAAGAATATTTCTTTCTTACTGAAAAAGTATATACTTCTGGTCTTTACATTTTCATTTGGGCTTTTGCCATGCCACAAAAAAAGAAAATGAAGCTGTCTGAAAAGTGTTGACATAGATGGGGAATTTCTTTTAGCAAAGAGTGCTTAAGAGGAAGGTGGAATTACTCACTAAGTCAATATTTTCTCCCCAAAAAAGGCTCTGCAGAATTGTAGTCTTCAGAGATGCTACTCTCTCTCTCTCTCTCTTTCTCTCTCTCTCTCCGAGACTCATAATGTACATTAACATATTAAAGGCTCTGGGAATTACTGCAAGAAAGTAACCTGCTTAACATTTGTTTTACTCACCATTGTTTTTCCCTCCACAAAACCCTATAATTCCCCATTGAAATTATTAAGAAAAAACAAAAAATATACTTTGGGGAATGTGGCCTTGAACTGAAGTTCCCCTAACTACAGTATAACTCACTGTAAAGATTTTTGTTGTCAAATTGTTTTGAAATTTTTAAGCCATCCCAGGAAGAGTCTGATTTCAATGAACCAAATCTAATCTTTAAGTAGGAGAACTGGCCTTTATGTCACATGCCCAAGCACCAGCAAGAATGACATCCAAGACCCTTGCTTTGTTCTTTGCCCTATTCACACCTGAGTTTCTGAGAAGTTCCTGACGTCCTCTGCCTGAACTTTCCCCTTATCTCTTATTTTTGGCCTCATAAAAATCCCCTAGGGAGGGCTTGGGGAGACAAAAACCAAAACACATTTGATAATCCTCTGGTCTTGGCTCCCTTCCTCTGCTCTGATTCACATTTACCCCTTAAATTCTATGTATCTCCTTCCAGACACTCCAGAAATAATCCAACCAGATTCTGCTTATTCTAAAGCCCTGGTGCTGGATTGTGTCCACTCACTCAGTCATTGAAGGGGTATTTCTGGCCCCCTAAGGCGAGGCAGGCAGTGTGCCAGGCCCTGGGGCTCCTGCAGTGACCCAGATAGACATGGGCCTGAGCTCACAGAGTTCTTGATCTAATGAGAATGCCAATGTCAGGAACCAGGCAGGTCCTAGGTAAGAAAACCAGGGATTACTAACTATTAAAGAGCAGGGAGACTGGAATTTAGTCATAATAGGCAATTATATTTTATTTAAAATTTAAAATTGTATATCCTTTTCAATAAAGTGGTTTTTGTTTCTTTGGCTGTTTTAATTTTATACGAAAAGCAAAGTTGGCTATAAACGCATGATGATTTCCCTCTAGATTAACCGATCTTATAGATAATATAAGGGTAACCAAGTTTACTTGGTGGCTGCATATTCTAATTTCAGTAAAATAAGTAGAGACCAGTTAAAAGCTTCGTCAGGACTGGTGTTGTAACTCAAAACTTTTAAATGCTAAGTGAATGGTAGGTTTTCACGTATGTAGAGACAAAAATTTTTTATGAAGAACATTTTTAGGTACAAATTCTTTTGAACTGACGATTTTGATTTTTTTAAAGGTGCTCCTCAGGATGGGTTTGGAAGGAGCTGCTGGGCTTGGATATTTGGAGAAGAGTGAGGTTTCTGGGAATCAGATCAGAAAACCTGGCTTAAGGCAGACAATGGTCTCTTTCTCTTCCTTGCTCTCTGTGAATATGAAATTCTACCTATCCCAACTTCTCCTTTTCCAGACACAGAGACTGGCAGCTTTTTGGAAGCTTCAGCTGTTCCCTCCCTCAAGGGTGGTGGGCTTAGGGGCTGGAGGTGAGGTGCTGCTTTGGGTGTGGGGGGGGGAATGGTGGTCACTTCCACAAGCCATTTTGGGTGAGACAGATTTTATACAGGCTTTTAGGTCAAGATATAGTCAGGAGCAACTCAGGGAAAATTCTCCACCAAACCTCAGGTTCCTAGCACCAGAACAAAATCTTTTTTTTTTTTTTTAAAGGAGGGTGTGTGTCTAGACTAGAGGAGGTAGAGGAGAAAGTGCTCACCTCCATAAAATATGGTCATTATGCCCCAAGTACCCTTACCCATAGGCAGAGCAGGTAATCCTTGATTCAAAAATGACAGCCCATGAATAAGTCCTGGGATGTAATGTACAGCACAGTGACTATAGATAATAATACTGTATTGCATATTTGACACTTGCTAAGAAAGTAGATCTCAAAAGTGCTTATCACAAGAAAACAAATTTTAACTATGTATGGTGATGGTGATGTTAACTAGACTTATTGTGGGGATCATTTTGCAATATATATAAATATTGGATCGTTATGTCATACCCCTAAAAAACTAACGTAATATGTCAATTATATCTAAATTAAAAAACAAAAACATCCCCCAAACAAACAACAAACAGCAGTCAATGCAACTGCCCACCGATCTACCACTCTAGCTTCACCCTTTTTGATTGTTTGTTTGTTTTTTATAAATTTGTTTATTTATTTTTGGCTGGATTGGGTCTTTGTTGCTGCACGCGAGCTTTCTCTAGTTGCAGAGAGCCGGGGCTACTCTTCGTTGTGGTGCGCAGGCTTCTCATTTTGTGGCTTCTCTTTGTTTCGGGGCACGGGCTCTAGGTGCATAGGCTTCAGTAGTTGTGGCCTGCTGGCTCTAGAGTGCAGACTCAGTAGTTGTGGTGCAACGGGCTTAGTTGCTCCGCGGAATGTGGTATTTTCCCAGACCAGGGCTCGAACCCATGTCCCCCGCATTGGCAGGCGGATTCTTAACCACTGCGCCACCTGGGAAGTCCCCACACTTTTTGATTCTTGAGAGCTTTCTTTTTTAAAATCGTATACTCCTTGGAGGAGTTATAGCTTAATTTAGGAGTTATAGTTTATCAGATAACATGTCCAAAACTGAGATGATTTCCCATCTTGGTAAACGAGTACCAATGCCCACACAGTTGCTTAAATTAAAATCACACCCTTTCCCTGTATTCCTCATGCAGTCCATCGCCACTTCTTGTCAGTTTTTCCTCCAACGTATCTCAAGTCTATCTACTTCTCTCCCTTTCCCCTGCACCATCCTAGCCCAAGCCTCCCTCATAGCTCATTGGCAATGCCCTCCTATGAGCCCCTCAGTACCACCCCATGGCCATGAGCTGTAATTGCTGTTTACTCACCTGCCTCCTCTCACACAAGCTCAGGGCCTGGTGTATCGAATAGATGAGTGAATCTGAGTGACACTATTTTCTAAGTCACTGCTGGAGACAGGAAGTTGGGAATTCTACTTAGTATACTCAACGAGAATATTCTTTCCCTAGGTCTGGCCTCTGGACACTAAAAACAAATAAACAGACAAACAAACAACAAAAAAAAACCCACAGATATATTTTGAAGGATAACTTGACCTGAAATGAATCCTAATCAGTTTAGACAGTAAAATATAAGACTTGATTTAGAAACAAGAAACTTTTCTAAGCTTCACCTATCAAAGAATCTTCAGGGCTTTTTCGTCATGTCGAAATCCTTGATCAAGCACACTGCAAAGGGCTTAAGAGGCGATTCTGGATAATTTAAGCAACCAGGATACTTTTGAATTAAGGTTGTTGGGAAGAAGCCCAGGCAGAGTAGAGATCCCTTTTAATCTTTTGGACTTCAGGGTCAATTTGTCAGGTAAGGAGGGAAAGCTACCTTCACTTTGTTTTTCTCATATTCTGTCTCTTCTTGCCTCCCTCATCTTTCATTATATTTTCTTCATCCCTCCTCAGAAACATCTCCCTGCTTTCTAAAATCACAGCTCTTAGAGCTGGAAGGGACTCAGTAGACTCTCTAGTATCTGGCTTAACATCCCCTGAGGTGAAAACCTAGGCTCAGAGACTTGAAATGATTTGCCCACAGCAGTTGGAGACCAGTTTTTCATTGATGACCCCTAATTTGTCCCACTATGTACTGCTGCCTTGCTTCTTTCTCTAAGAGAATAGTAACAAGAAAGAAGGCTCCAGTACTGGCAGGAAAAAAAAAAGTTTATTTTTCTTTTATTTGAAAAAAAAAAATAACATGAATTTGTGCTTTCAAAATATTAATATCTTGAGTTAAAGAGTTAAACTCAGGTCACAAAACAAAAGAGAAATCCTGATTAAATTAGAAAATAAAAATACTTTGAGTAGAAGTTTATCATTAGAGCTCTGATTTGTTTCTCCAGTTCACTAGTTAGCTGCCCAGTAGTTCTTAAGTTCAAAACTCTGATAATGTCCTTCTAATCATACTCTATTGAGCCACGGGGACCCTTAGCCCTAGACTAATGCAAGAGGCTTAGAACTCTCTCACATGCCTTACTTGTTTCTTTACTTTCTTTTCATGGATTTTGTTGACTACTTCCCAGATGTTTGAAAGGTACCCATTCAATGTCTCTTTATACAGGTGCACCATTAAAAATTAAAGTTGAAACAAAAATAAAATATCAAATAGATTATCCTTAATAAAAATATTCCTAGGGAGGGCTGCTCCCAATTCATTAGGATCTGTGGCTCATGGGGTAGACAAAGACTGACTTAATAATGCTTATGGTACACTGGGGTTTATAGAGATCCAGACTGCCCTGTTGGTAGCCTGCAGAGGAGCCAGTGCACACAAATGGAAAGCATCCTCCAAACAGTCTGTGAGAGAATCATGCGGTCAATGCAAACCCCTCACTTTGTTTAGCCTGCATTGTCCTCATGAACTGACCCCACCTGCTTCGCCCAGGCTCATTGCTGACCGCTCTCCCCTTGTTTACCATGCTCCAGCCCAGCTGTTTTCCATTGTGTTCCTCAAATTCCAGCTGCTGTTCCACACTTCCAGGCCCTGCCCCTGTCCTCACCTGATACCTTGACCTAGAACACTTTTCCTTCCTAGGACTGGCTCCTCATCCCAAGGGAAGCCTTTCTGAGGCACTTTACCTGAAGCAGGCATCACCTCTATCCACTCAGTCTCCAGGCCATGATCCTAATTGTTTCCTTCATAGACCTGCCATAATCTGAAATTGAGTTAATTTTCTACCGTTTGTCTGTGCCTCTCCCCTCCCCCCAGAAGGTAAGTTCTGTAAGAATTTTCTTGTCTTGTTCACCGTACATAGCCCCAGCATCTATACCTTGCACAGTGTAGATGCTCGATAAGTATTTGTTGAATATATGAAGTAACAAATAAAACAACCTGGAGGATAGTAGATTATTGTTCAAATAGCAATGAGCTGTGCAATTATGATGTCAACTGGATTCAGAATTGCCTGCCAGGAATGAAGTCTCCAAGAATATCGCTGTGGACAGGGAAACACAGACTCATCGGCCCAAGGCAATTTCTTTCTTTTTTTTTTTTTTTTAGCATTCTTCTATCCAACTTCATTTATTTATTTTATTAATTTTTATTGGAGTATAGTTGCTTTACAATGTTGTGTTAGTTTCTGCCGTACAGCAAAGTGAATCAGCTCTATGTATACATATATCCCTTCTTTTTTGGATTTCCTTCCCATTTAGGTCACCACAGATCACTGAGTAGAGTTCCCTGGGCTATACAGTAGGTTCTCATTAGTTATCTATTTATACACAGTAGTGCGTATATGTCAATCCCAATCTGCCAATTCGTCCCACCCCCCCACCCCCAAGGCAATTTCTTCTAATTGGAATTTTCCTAAAACTAGGCTGCATTCTAATAGTCCCTTGTAATGTTTCCCATCACATATCAGTCTGAATTCCTCAATAAGAGAATATCCAAGCAGTATTGGGAGGTTCTAGAGACACAGAGATGAGAAAGCCTCCATCCCTTTCCTGAGAGATCTTGTACTCTAAGGGGGTAAAGACATAAGGGGCTTTATCTTTGGTAAATTGCCCAGACCACAGAATTTTCATTAGTACATGAAGCAGTCTCAGGAGTGTTGTTCTACAATATGAGATTTTGAAATGGTTCCTGAATCCTTCACCTTTCAAAGCCTAGGATCCTTTGGACTCCACGAAAGTGCCCAGTGTTTCAAAACAAATAATGATTTTTTGGAAAAAAAAATACTACCCATTACTGAGCTCCTGTTATGTGCTAGACCCTACCCTGGGCATTTTTTAACATTGTTTTTCTCCCAAGGTAGTTCTGATTATATTAAACTCATTTTTACATATGATGAGAACGAGACTCAGGAAAATTCAGTAACTGGTTCGAGGTTACACAACTAGTAAGTGAAAGCCATGAATCAGATCTCAGTGTTTCTAGTGCCAGAGCCCATGTTCCTTGCACTATACCACAGGCTCTTGTTTCAAGTATTCCAGGACCCAGTTCCTCCATTTTTCACCTACAGTGGATCTCTTCCTAACTTCCCTTTTCTATATGTGTTAGAGAACATGTTATACACACCAGGTAAAAGCCCTGTAGATCCAGGCAGTCTTCCTTACAAAGAGGGTGCAGTCCAATGGCACACTGTACTAATGGAACCATTGAATAAGGCTGCAGGAGCTCTAAGGATACCTAGAAGACACGGGGCAAAAATAACACTAAACTATCAATTACAGATGTGACTGATACAAGACCCTTAATCGGCTCAGCTTCTGTTCCCACTTTGGTAACTGCAGAGCCCTTCTGGGTGACACCACTTATCCCCTAGGTCCGTTCAGGTTTCTCTTATCTCTTGCCTTAGCGTAGGTATTTTCAGTTCCTAATGGTCACCTAAATAGTATTCATTGATGAAAAGCAGCTGTGTCTTCCAAGGGGTGTGACTTCCCCAACGAATGGCAACAGTGAGTGCTGGTTTCCCACTGGAGCCAAACTCTTCCTCCATCTCAGGGAAGCAGTTCCATTCCTCCCAGCCCCTGTGGATATGGTTTTTATTTTTTTCATTCAGATGTTACTACTTGAAAATTGCGGTTTTATTCCAGCTCATTAAGGCTTATAAATATTATGATTTGACATGTCACATCCCCCAGTCAATTTCACCTTCGTAAACTCTGGGTTGTTTGGACAATTGCAGAAACTAGGCAGGGAGGGCGTAGTTGGCAGGAATGAAGACAATCACCCCCTCCCTTCCTGCACACAGTATCCAGCCCATGGCAAGGCACTGCTGGAAAAGTAGACTATGAGGGAGAAAACCCTTTAAAAGTAATTATTACTCTGCTGAGGAAATAACATTGACTTTCCTTCAAACCACTTCTTTGGAGTATCAGGCAAATATCGAATATCTTTCAACCTCTTGAGTTTGAAATGGTTTTGTAGGTACATGTGACTATTGACTTCGAAACAAAGGCTTTTGGAACTAGCTGCTCTCCTCTCTAAATATGTTTCATAAGAAGACATACGCCTATGGGAGAAGGAGTGGGATGAGGAACTAGGGAAATAATAGAAAATAAAAAGAGGGAGGATGGGGGAAGGGTAGGAGAGAGGAAGAGTCAGAAACAAAGGATACATGGGGTTTAAGTGTTCTGCTTCCTTTTCCTTTTCATTAGCGCAAATGATGGGGCTACCCGTGGATTTCAAATCCACTTAAGCTCTTCTTAGGGGCTGGTTGTGGCCTGAGGCACAGGCCGGCTCTCAGAGGAGAGCTTGGCAGTAACAGAAGCAGAAGTCAGACAAAAAGGCTCTGACATGTGAGCTGTCGGGTGATGTCAACAACAGCTGACCTATCATAAGACCTTAGGAAGTAAACCAATGGGAATCTTGTTTCAGAGCATCCAGTGCCGGCTAGCTCCCCGCTAGGTGCTTGGAAACAGATTGACTAGCATAATGGAGTGATTTTGTAATCTGTCATAATACCATAAGCCACAGATCCACAGACTTTGACCCCTCACAGATATAATAAGCTCCTTTGAATAAATCTGCACATGTTCTCCCTATGGGGAGGGTGGGAGGGGGCCTTTCCTCTAATTACATATCCAAAGCAGATGTTTTGCCTGAGAACAAAGCATTATATTCATTAGCAGCAATCTTATAAACCAGGTTCTTTTTACTAGCGAGTTAACTAATTGACAGTTAAGAATTTGTATTAATAATATACTGCAGCCAGGCATTGCTTAATCTGACAGTTTTAGTAAAAATGTAGGCAAGCTCTGCAAGCCAGCATGACTGCCAGCCTTTATGTAGGAATCCTGCTTATCCAGGGTCTTCAAATCCCAGGTCGAAGTCCAGGAGTCAGCAGAGTTACTCGCTTGGATGATTTTTGTTGCTGTTCCCTTTGTGACACATCTGAACAAGGAAGTGATTTTGTCCCTGTTTTCTTAAAATCTTATTGGCATGATTCACTTGTTCTCCAAACTATCCAGATAGTGAATTATCCTGACTCTTCCTTTCTGCTTTTCTGTGTCCCACACTCTCTTTTTAAAAATTTTATTTTACGGTGTAGAAAGAACTATTTCTCAAGTCATTAGCAACTCCATCAAAAGTTGTGTAAGTGATGGTAGAGATGGTGAAATTGAAAATCTATCATCTCACTGCCCTTTCCAGTCTTTGCCTTCAAAATTCTACCCATTTTTTGAGACCCAGCTTAAAGACTTCCTCTTCCACGACATCTTCTCTAACTTCCCCACTCATGAAAATCAAATATTTCCCTCTTCCGCTCTCCCAGCATTTTCACCAAACCTCTCTTGTGCCCATGACTCACCTGATTGTAACCCCCTTGAGACAGAATCTGTCCTATCTATGCCCTCATTCTCCCTCCCAAGATCCCTTGCCTATAGTTAATACTTACTAAATATCTGCTAGGTCACATTGAAGTTGCTCTTTATTGTAGCTCTAATCTCAGTCAGTCTGTAAACACACATTTGATCTGTTTTTTAATAGCTATGTCTAGAATCTAGTCCTCTGTGGCAGGACCTTTAATACCTCTTGTCCATCTCCCCGCTTAAGTCTCAGCCTCCTTGAGAGAGATCTTTCTAAGACACAGATATGCTCACGAGACTCCTCTGCTTAAAATCCTTCCACAGTTCTTCATTCATTCATTTATTTATTCATTCATTCATTCAGTCATTCCCCAGATATTTACAGAGCATGAGCTGTGTGCCTTGCATTGTGTTGGGAGCTGGGAATTCAGCAGTGAACAAAACACTCCAAAATCCTGCACTTGTGGAACTGATATCTGTGGGGGAAACAAACAATACATAAACAAGTAAGTATATAGTATGTCAGATGGTGATAAGTACTACGGGGAAAAGAAAACAAGTGAGGGGGATCTGGAGCGAGCGAAGGGAAGGCCAGCGCTACCCTGGCTTGGTCAGGAAAGGCTTCTGGGCGAAAGCCACTGAGTAGGGACTAGGGGAAGTGAGGGAGTGAACCAAGTGGAAACCGGGGCGAGGAAAGCTCCCCAGGTAGAGGGAACACAGAGGAAGGAAGGCACTGCGGTGGAGAGGAGCACACCAGTGTGCTTGGAATTGGAGACAGAGGTCGGGAGAGATCACGATGGATTTGGGGGGCATTGTAAGGACTTTGGATTTTACTCTGAGTGAGATGAGGAGCTTTGAATGATCCTCAGCAGAGGAGACTTTTGATGTAACCTCAGCTTTGAAAAGATGACTCTGGCTATCCTATGTTGCGTAGAATGCTGGGAGGGCTGCATAAAGACAGAAGTAGGGGGACCTGTTCAGAGGCTATTGCCACAGTCCAACACAGATGACGGTCACCTGGGCCTGGTGGGTCATACAGGTGGTGAAAAGTGGCTGGACTCGCCGTCTTGTAGAGGTAGAGCCAACAGGAGGACTTGCTATTAGAAGGGATGTAAGGGGGCAGGGGGAAGAGAGAGAGAGAGAGAGGCCTATGGACTTTTCATCGCAGTCTTCTATTTGGCCCACCTTCCAGTGCTGTCAGCTCCCTCTCGCTTTCTGTATTCTATGCTCTGTTCACACCCATCTCCTCCATGTCCCACACTCACATTCTTTCACATGCCTGGGTCTTTGCTCATAATAATCCGTCCTACTGGGTGCCAAAATGTGGTCATTTGTTCACCAAGCAAACTCCTCTTCCTCCTTCAAGACTTCTGAACTGAAACATCCTCTGTGAGCTCTGCTTTCTTTTACACACACACACACACACACCTGAGCAGGTTCATCCACAACCACCTCTCTTTCCTATAGACTTTTTTTTTTTTTCCTATAGACTTTTACAAATGCCTCTCCTGCACAAAGCTCACTTATTTGTTCATGTTTCAGGCTTTGGGGGCCTCCTGGAGAAAGTGTGCTCCCTGAGGGTGGGACTCTATCTTCTTTATCACTCTTGCCTTTCTACAATAAGTGGAACATAGTGGAGCTTCGTTGTTTATTGAATCAGTGAATGAATGAGGGTCATGGAGGGATATGCCTCTTCCTCTGACTCCCTCTTCCTCCTCTCCTTTCCCTGCAGAAAAAAGTTTTGTTCCCCCCCCCCCACCCCCGTAACCACATAAGCACTCATGCTACTTGGCAGGGCATGTGACAAAAGGACTTGATTGGATAAACACTGACTTAGCTTGGAAACTCAGGAATAAAATTTTATTTGCATCTTAAATATGTTTAAAAATATCAGATGAATTTAAGACGGCTTTAACTATCCACCAAATCAGGCTGTGTTGTAAGGAATGACAGCCTCCAATTTCCCTCCCAGCAAAGCTTTCTTAGAGGTCATGGAATAGAAAGGCTCATGGACCAAATTAAATTTCTCGAATAACATTATTTATTGAATCTATTTAAAACACAGAATGGGAAACGGGGGGACATAGATGGGGGGGTTAACATCCTTAGGATGAGGGCAAGCAGCATGGAAGGAAGATCAGTCTTCTCTCTCTGCTTGTGTTGTAGTTAGAAGGACCAGAGTTGAGTTTGGACAAGGTAGGGGGGTTCAGTAGAAAGAACGCACCTAGAGCTACCCCGTGCTTGCTTTATTGGAAAGACACAGGGCAAGTACACCCACACAGAGTCAAAGCGTGCCAATTAGTTTACTAAAGCTATGAGTTTCATCTGCATTTCTGGGGCAGAGCACACATGGGGCCATAAAGGATGATACTGAGATCACTGAAAGGTTACTGATTTAGGGATGACATAACTACCAGCCTAGAGGTAGCATAATCTATAACGTATGACATGTCTTTCTATCCCTTTTTGTCTATGAGTAACACTCTTGTTGATCTTTTTTAACATATAACATATTTTACAAGTTACCAATTACTACCTAATACTTAGCACATGTTATGAATTCTATGTTTCATAGGCTATTTGCTCACTCATGTATACTTATCAGATCCTGAGTTTTCTCATAAACTACTCATTTACTTTCTATCTATGCTGAATCCTTCTTATGAATTTTATCCACCTTACGTGTTTTTCTTTCTTCTATAGTAGAATTGGATATTCTCAAATAACGCAGCAAGCACATACACTATAGGCTGGAAAAGAGAGATTCTAAAATGCCAGTTTAAGTGTATCTGTGCCCTAATGCAATGTCTAAGGGAGATAATTACACCCAGCAGTTTATGCCTCTCACCACCTGCAGTGCATCCCCATGATTGGCTTATTGAAGAACATGTTTAAAGGCAAAAGAGAATGAAAGTCATAAAACCTCTGGGATCATTAATTACGTAAACCCATGCTGGCTGGTTAATAATCATAATAGTTCATCGGAAATTTTTGTTTTCACTCATCTTAGTAACTCAGAATCTCTCTATTTTCTTGCTTACTCTCAAGAAGTCCTAAACTATTTCCAAAATGGTATTGCTCAGCTGAAAGAAAGGAATTCCAGGGGCATTTATTTATTTGTTTATTTGTTTGTTTATTTTGGATTCACTCATTTTTTATTGTGCAAATTGCTTTTTAAAAGTAAACTTTTTTGAGAGGTATACTTTGCATCCAATAAAACACACCCATTTTAAGTGTGCAATTCGATGGGTTTTGACAAATATTTGCACCCATATAAATACCACCACAATCAAGACATAGAGCATGTCCATTATTCTCCCAAATTTCTTCATTCCCTAGCAGCAGTTTGACACAGAAAGGAAATCTCTGAAGCGCCCATTTTTAAAGGATTTCACTTTGCTTAAAGCCCAATTCGTGCCTTTGTGGGCAAATTGAGATAACTTTGTAAAACATCATTTAGCGATTTCTTTCCAATAGGCGCTGAATAGTGCTTATCCAACACATTGTTTTTAATTACTGGTGTCAATTAGGGGTACAGGTGCTTCTGATAATTGGTGTCAGCCTTGCCTTCTGCCCCTATCTTGAGAAATGTTCCAACCACCTTTCCAGCATTACTTCTTCCCACTTCTGGACCCACAGCCATGGTCAGACAGTATGTGTGATTACCCTTTACATGTACCACATTCAACATGCAACACAATACAACCTCTGTGCACTTGCTCATGTGACGTTCCAGCCCAGAAAGCCCTTCTCCAGGGACCAGCTTAAGCCCTGCCTCTCTGAGAAGCCTTTCACAACCCACCCAAACTGTTGATCACCTTCTCTCCAGCACGTCCACACTGTACACACTCAGCACACATGGTTAGCGTTGCCAGTTTAGTGTCTTTTTTTTTTTTTTTTAATTAATTTATTTATTTATTTTTAGTTGTGTTGGGTCTTCGTTTCTGTGCGAGGGCTTTCTCTAGTTGTGGCGAGCGGGGGCCACTCTTCATTGCGGTGCACGGGCCTCTCACTATCAGGGCCTCTCTTGCTGCGGAGCACAGGCTCCAGATGCGCAGGCTCAGCAGTTTTGGCTCACGGGCCCAGTTGCTCCACGGCATGTGGGATCCCCCCAGACCAGGGCTCGAACCCATGTCCTCTGCATCGGCAGGCAGACTCTCAACCACTGCACCACCAGGGAAGCCCTAGTGTCTTTTGTGTACCTGTCTCCTCCACAACTGGATAGTAGACTCCTCAAGGGCAGGGACCTCCCTTTACCCCAGTGGTGTCCAATGCCCAATGAATAGTCACTGAATGACTGAGCCCATGAGACTTTCCCTGGCAGGATATATTACATTTGAATAGGTCCCAAAACACTGCTTGACTCACAACAGATAATTGGATGTCTAGCCCATGCTCTAGCCAACAATCTCAGAGGGACACAATGGGAGTGTTGGGTCCTGCACTCTAATATAGAAGCCATTCTGCCTTAAAGAAACCTGATATATGACAATCCAAACTTACAGAGTATATAAATCATGCATATTTTTTGGAGAGCAGGAAAGGGGTTGCACAAAGGGGAAGGAAGAAGAGGAAAGAGAGAATGTCCATAATTACTTTCCTTACAAATTGTTGTTTTACTGTACAGAAAGCAGTCATCACAGGGTTCCTGGAGTGCTTGATTCTGTCCTCCTATGTGCTCCAGTGGGACTTCCTCCATCATGCATCTTCTCTCTCTCCAATTCCAAACTTCTCCTTTCTACTGGGTCTTAGCCCCCATGCCATGAACAACTCCAGTGTTCTTTAGTTAAAAAGAAAAAAGAAAAAAAATGTATCCTACTGAGGTCCTTGATCTCCTCCAGCTGTGAATGTATCTCCCTTCTTCCCTTCTCATCCAATTTTCTGAGTCCCCTCCATTCATTGTCTTTACTTGCTCTCTGTCTTTTCACTCCTAAACCTGTTCCGGCCTGGCTTCATTCCAGACCACCTAACTGACTTTGCTCTTGCAAAGACCACTGAACTCATAACTGCCAAGGCAAATGGTCAATTTTCAGTACTATCTTTGTTTCATTCACAGAGCTGATCATTCTTTTCTCTTCCAGGTTTTCTTCCAATTCTCCCAAAGCTCTTTCTCAGTCTCTTTTTTGTACACCTCTCTCTTTATCTGTTATCCTCCAATATGTCATTACTCAAGATTCTGCCCTTGACCTACTTTTCTTTTCCTTTATATTCCTTTATATTTCTCTTCCTAATTACATTTATTCCCAAGCTTGAACGGTCACCTGTACAATGATAACACTGGAATCTGTTTTTCCAGCCCAGCCCAGATCTCTTTTCACAAGATTTAAGTTATCGTCTATCAAAACTTCAATGTCAACATGCCCAGATTCTACTCATGCTATTTTAATAGCACCACGCCCCCCCTCCCTCAACACCCAAGTCAGAGACCTGGACATCATCCTGACTTCTTTCTCTGCTTTCTTTCTGCCCCTCATTCATTCAGGTCCCCCTCCAGGTAAACATTCCCCCGACCCACCCCAAATTTCCCCTATAATCTGGACTGGAGTTGCATTTTACTTGGCGGAGTTTGAATCCCAAAGACAGTGAGCACAGTGACAATTGGAAGAGTTAAAATTAACCTGAAAGATTTTTGTTTCAGTCTATGAAGGATTAAATACTACGGGAATTTCCTTTTGCCATAAACAACTGGAAAACCAGACAAGATATTTGAAACAGTTTCCTGACATTGGACAACGGGTTATGAATTGTAATCCCTGAGAAAAGGGAACGAAACAAGGAATGCCTTATCAGCACTCTGGCTCATTGTCTGGATGCAAGAAGAAGGAATCTAAACAACCTGATAATCTTGCCAAGTTGAAACACAGAGATCAGAGTTTGGGGAATTTGTGGTGTACAGTACCAGAGTGGAGGGAGGTAAACAGAAAGAGAGCTCCAGAGAGCTCCAGGGGAGCCCCTTTGAGTCTTTGGCTGAGTACTGATCTGAACATGTATAAGAGGAAACCCCGCAAGGCCTGGGAATAACGGCCTTGCAAAAACGGTAGGGATGATCAATGCTCAAAGCCCACACAGGGCTAGGAGTAGTTGTATTTCATCCAGTCAGAATAGAGACCTCAGATAGAGTGCTTGCTCTTGTAGAGGGGCTAAATTAACTCTACAATAATAAGTCCTATGTAGTGCAGTTCTGCTGGTAATGAATTTTCCAGCTTTTGTCTGTCTGAAAACACTTTTTTTGTGGTTTGCGCAAAGATATTTTTGCTGCATGTAGAATTCTAGGCTGACAGTTTTTTGGGGTTTTTTTTCAGTACTTTAAAGTGTTGTTCCGTTGTTTAACTGCCAATGAAAAATCTGCTGTCATTTTAATTGTTCCTTTGTATACAACGTATATTTTTTTTCCTCTCCTGCTTCTACGATTTTCTCTTTATCACTGATTTTCAGCAATTTGATTATGATATGCCTTGGAGTAGTTTTCTTTATGTTTCTCATGCTTGGGTTTTTTGTTTTTGTTTTGTTTTGTTTTTAGAGCTCCTTGGATCTGTGAGCTTGTAGTTTTCATCAAATTTTGGAAATTATTTCTCCAAATATTTTTCTGTACCCATTCCCTTTCTTTGGAGGCTTTAATTATGTACATATTAGTCTGCTTGAAGTTGTGCCACAGATCACTGATTCTCTGTTCATTTTTTTTTTTTTAATGGTAGGTTTCTGCTTTTAAGATTTATTTATTTATTTTTATTGATTGATTGATTGGTTGCTATGTTGGGTCTTCGTTTCTGTGCTAGGGCTTTCTCTAGTTGCGGCAAGCAGAGGCCACTCTTCATCGCAGTGCGCGGGCCTCTCACTATCGTGGCCTCTCTTGTTGCAGAGCACAGGCTCCAGACGCACAGGCTCAGTAGTTGTGGCTCACGGGCCTAGTTGCTCCGTGGCATGTGGGATCTTCCCAGACCAGGGCTCGAACCCGTGTCCCCTGCATTAGCAGGCAGATTCTCAACCACTGTGCCACCAGGGAAGCCCACTCTGTTCATTTTTTAAATTTCTTTTTTCTCTCTATATTTCATTTTGAATATTTTCTTCAATCTCACTAATTTGTGATGTCTAATCTGCTACTAATCTCATCCAGTGTATAATTTATCTCAGGTTTAATCTCTAGATTTGGGTCTTTTAAAATACCTTCCATGTCTCTATGTAACTTTTTGAACATATGGAAAATACAGTTTTAATATTTTCTGTTAATTCTCACATTTCCTCTAGTTCTGGATTGGTTTCAATTAACTGATTTTTTTTCTCATCATAATAGAGCATATTTTCTTGTTTCTTTACATACCTGGTAATCTTTGATTGGATGACCGGCATTGTAAATTTTACCTTGTTGGATGATGGGTATTTTTGAATTTTTATAAATATTCTTCAACATTGTTCTGAAATGCAGTTAAGTTACTTAGAAATCATTTGCTCTTTTGGGGCCTTGCATTTATGATATTTTAGAGTAAACTAGAGCAGTGTTTAGTCCAGGACTAATAATCATTCCCCATTATTGAGGCAAGACCTTCTGAGGACTCTACCAATGCTCCATGAATTATGAGGTTTTCTATGCTGGCTGGGGGGAACAGACATTATTCTTAGCCCTGAGCAAGTGCCAGGTAGTATTCTCTCTGATCCTGTTAGATCGTTCTTTCTTCAGCCTTGGATCATTTTTCCACATGCTTGTGCTGATAAATACTCTTGAATATTTGAAGGTGATTTTCTGAAAATCTCTGGAGTTCTTTCTTTGTTCAGCTCTCTCTTCTCTGGCACTCTGTCCTGTGAACTTTAGCTGCCTTTATCTCCCCAGACTCTCGGCTCCATCTCCTCGATTCACGAGTCCAACAGGATCCACACGAGTTCGACTTTTCTTTGCTGTGGCCTGGGAACATTTCAAGGCAGAAAGCTGGGGCAATCATAGGACTTACCTCATTTGTTTCCTATCTCTCAGGGATCACTGTCCTTCATTGCCTGATGACCAATGTTTCATACATTTAATCTGGTTCATTATTGTTGTTTCAGGTGGGAGAGTAAATCCAGTCCCTGTTACTCCATCATGGCTGAAAGCAGAAGTCCTAAAGCCTCCTCTAAATTTGCCCTAAAGAAGCTTAAAAGAAAACATTGACAGGATCAAACTCAAATAACTTAGCTGCACGTCAGAACAAAGTCCCAAGCTCTTTAAGAATACAACAAAATCTAGTGTCCAACAATGTAAAATGCACGATGTCTGGCATCTGATAAAAATTACCAGCCATACAAAGAAGCAGGAAAATATGACCCACACCAAGGAGAAAAATCAACCAGTAGAGACAGATCCAGAAATGACAGAGGTAATGGAATTAGCAGACAAAGAGCTTAAAACATCTATTATAAATCATACAGGTATATTTGACAATGTAAAGGAAAACATGAGCATGATGAAGAGAGATATGAAAGATACTTATTTTAAAAAGAATCAGGTGGGAATTCCCTGGCAGTCCAGTGGTTAGGACTCCATGCTTCCACTGCAGGGAGCCCAGGGTTTGATCCCTGGTGCGGGAACTAAGATCCCACAAGCCTTGCGGTGTGGCCAAAAAACAAACAAACAAAAAACATAAAAAGAATGGGAGACTTGGATTCTAACATTGATGCTTCCACAGGTTGGCTGTATGACCCTAGAGAATGACCTCCCCTCTCTGGGCTAATGACATCCTGCTAATGGTCTCTTCCTCTCAATCTCTTTCTTATCCCATAAATTCTCTATCCTAAATATCTACATGTCTCCGTCTCTATTTCCCAATCATCTCTGCCTAGACTATGCAAGTCTCCTCTCCTAATCATCACCAATCCTTTTCTCCCACAATTGCCGGAGAGATTTTTCTAAGATGAAAAATGAACCATGTCTCTCTTCTGGCCTTTCACTGCCCTAAGGATAAAGTCCACAGTTCATATTGCAGACTCAAGGCCCTTCCTGGTCTGGTCCCACCCTTCTTGCTCCTTTGAGCCTTTCTAGAAACCGTTCTTTCCTTTCCTTCATGGCTCCACTCCTACCCTTTCATCTTGAGGCTTCCTGCCTAGAACATTTCCCCCTGTGATTTTTCAGTCAGTTAACTTCCGACCCTTCATTAAATTGCCGGGGTAAACTCTACTTCCCCACGGAAGGCTTCCCTGACCACCTGTATCCCTCCCCATGACTCTGTTAAGTGCCACTCCTGCTATGCACTCTTATATGTCTCTGGTTCAATGGTCACAGCACTTATCTCACCATATTATAATTGCCTAATTATCTCTCCCCATCCCAGCCTCTGTGCCTGTTCCCCATATTATCACAGCACCTAACCCAGTGTCTGGTTGTAAAAAGAATGAATGAATGTTTACCCTCCATGATATATTTCGGTTCTGCTCCTTCCATCCCACGCCCGGAGCCCTG
The DNA here is from genome assembly GCF_028023285.1 of Balaenoptera ricei. Taxonomy (NCBI): domain Eukaryota; kingdom Metazoa; phylum Chordata; class Mammalia; order Artiodactyla; family Balaenopteridae; genus Balaenoptera; species Balaenoptera ricei. The sequence continues at coordinate 52,248,715 of NC_082650.1, forward strand.
CTCTAGGCCATGCGCCTGTAACCCTGCATTCCTGGAATAACCTCAGATCAGCCTCCTGGCCTGAGAGTCTCCTTCATCTAATCCACCCTGCTCACAGCGGCAAGAACCATTGTCCTCAAGCATCGTTTTGATCATATCACTCCCCTTCTTAGAAGCCTACAATAGCTCCAATTGCCTCTTGAATTAAATTAAAACTCCTAATCATGGGTTTCAAGGGTCTCTACCAATTAGCTGCCTGCCTTCCCCCACACATAACTGCTGTCATCTTTTCACAGGCCCTCAAGTATGGCTTCTCCTGCTGCCCCGCAAATCTGCTCCATGTCCTCCTCTTTCCTAAGCCCGCCCCTATGACACTCTAGCCTCCTTTCTTAGCTTTCCCCCTCCTCTTTCTTTGTCTCAAATTATATCCCTTCCCCTACTTTAAAAATATTGCTCAATAATTATTTTCTTTGTGACACTTTCCTAAATCAACTCCTCATGGCTTTGTTCTTTCTATCACAACTTGTTTTCATGTGTGTAGAATATTGGTGCTGATATGTATGTTGTTAGCATTCCATGCCCTGTGGCTTCTGTTTACCAATTTTTGGTACTGTCTGCCCTATTAGGGTCTGGCAACTCCAAGGAGAGGGATGACGTCTTTTCATCCCTTGTGACTTCTTGTTAGCCTCAGGCATGTTCTGTGCCTGAGGTCCTTGCTTACCTTTACAATAGTGATGGAGGGGAGACTGGAAAGTGGGAATTCCTAAGGAAACCTGATTTCCTTCAGGCTGATAGGTGCAGCCCTAGCTGAGCAGTAGATAGTGTGAGCTCAGCATTCCTGTCATGGGGGAAATCTTAGTGTGGTGGTGAGCAAGAGGGACAAAAACAAACATTTCTGAGTGCCTACTCTGTGCCAGACACTGTGCTAGGAGCTTTACATATACTATTTCATTTCTGCCTCCCAATAACCTGATGAATTAGGAATGATTATTCTTGATTTACAGGTACATTCGTTGTCAGAGAGGTACGTATAATCTGCGTTGTCACTGATAAAAGTCTTCCTGATCCAAAATACATGCTTCTGTTCTCATACCAAGGAAAACATGTTTCTGGAAAAGTGGACCCTCTGGTAGAGTGGTGAAGAAGGGCACCAAAATCAGGACACGTGCTCTGACAATGCTGTGTTCATACTTCATATACAATGTTGACTATCGCTTTATGTTTGAAGAAGATGCTCACCAAGCCCACACCGCATGGCTCTGTCACCCTGTTTGCTTGTCTTGGTCTTATGAAACAAGACTCCTATAAATGATTACATTTTAAATTTTAGTTAAAGATTCCTTTAAGAATTTGATGAGAGCCATGGACTCTTTCCCCAGAAAAGATAGTAAACATATGACACTTATATACAAATCAGGGTGTTTGCAGACACTTCCCCTCTTACTTCTAGCCATAGGTTTAACAAGACCCCAGTCCTACACAGAGAACTACATGTTCTCCTTATGCTTTTCCTATTTTACAGAATCCAGAACCTATTAATGGTAAAAATTTTTGAGGACTCTGTGTCGATGTCTTTTATGTACATGTTTCAAAAGATATTCTGCATAAGTCTTTAGTTACTTAATGATGCAAAAGCTAGCTTTAAGGTGGAGACCTAAGAGAAAACCTAGAGATTGAAAAGAAGTTAGAGAAGGGGCTTTTGGGAAAGTAAACTTCAGGATCCTTCATTCTGGTTGTGCCCATATTAATCTGTGGTCCCTACTGTAGGTTTTAATCACAACACCTTAATTTCCAGATCAGCTTTTATTGTGATTGTAGAAAATATCATCATTTGTTTCAACCTAATTTTTTGAAGCACCGAACTAGAGTCTGCTCTGTTTACAGGGGAAGCTCCTTTACAAACAGTAAACTCATTTTCCTGGGAAACTCTTCCCTTTGTAGTTGAGGAGAAAGGAAAAAATAAAAACACTGGCATCTTTTGGGGTGGCTTTTTGAGGCTGTTTGAGGCTGAAGAGTGACATCTTTCGATGGAGAGATGGAAGGGGCTTCTTATTAGGCCACTTTTAATTGGGACATGTAGGAGACCAAGTGTCCATGGCTTCAGAGTATCTGGGAACTCCCTAAAGTTGTATGCAAAGTTTTGGGTGTAAAGTGTGCATTTTTCTGAAAAAATGGTCCAGGGCTTTCATCAGGTCCTCTTTGATCATGAAAAGTTGGTCCACTGAGTTGGGCCTGTGTTTTCTTCAATTGTTTGAGGTCAGAAGATTACCTGCTGCAGAACCACTGGGAGGGCAGGGGGAGCGTGTTAAAAACTCAGATTCCTGGGCCCCATCTGCAATCTTCTGAATTAGAATCTCTATGGGAATGACCTGGGACTCTGATTTTTTCACAGTTACCCAGCTGATTTGGTTAAATTTTTGAATTAGCTAGGTTTCAAATGCTTAACATCATCTGTCAGAATAAGATAAAAAATTACAATGTAGGGAAGTACTTACATTTACCTAAACAGGCCTGGGTTCAAATGCCAGCTCAGCTACTTACTAGCTATGTAACTTTGGCAAATTATGAATCTCTTTGAACCTTAGTTCCATAATCTGTAAATATGTGACTAAATAATTTATCTGTCTTGAGATAATATTGCCTAATACATAGTAGGAGTCCAAAAAATATTATTTACTGTTCATTGTTTCTCTTAAAAATTGAATATTCCCCAAACTCTCCAGGTCTATTTTTTTCAAGTGCTTTATGAGGCTTTTTTCATAAAGATATTGTCAATAAACGAAACAAAACAGATTAATCATTTTCTACAATGATCCACATGCCATGTATAATGGGGTTCTCTTATGCCATCAAATATGCCCGAACTGTAAACTATAAACCGAAATTTTCTTTGTCTCAATAGACAAATTAGCAATATTCATATTCTGTAGGCTCTGCTATACTGCAGCTCTCTCTGTGGACGCGTGGTGAGTTTAGCAAATGGAAAGCATAAATACCAGAATTTACCAACAGGGGCAAAGTCTTCCATGCTTAATAGACACATTATTGAGAATGCTTGATTTAATTGAGAATCTACTTAGTACATCTCCAGAAGCAAAAGGAGGAAAGAAGAAATTCCTATTTTTGTAAAATCGGTTGTAAAATCCTAAGTTTGGTAAGAACACCCTCATGAACCCTTCTCACTCCCATTCCCACGCACACACACTGGACTGTTTTGAGCAAATTCCTTCCCTCTGGTGATTTTGCAGCTCTATTCTACTACAGCTGTCTATTTTCTATCATTAGGAACTCATTTACACAAATGTTCAGTTTTATATCAAAGAACATTTACCCTGGCTCACAATGTAAGCAGAAAATCTAAAGGAAATACAATGCTTAAATAAAAACAATAAGCCCTTCTAATTCATTTTCACATAGAGTCCCCATTTGAGTAACTAAAAAAATCTAGGAGTTTGTCCCTGGTGCCTCTTCTGTGGCTAGACATTTATTTCAATTCCTGGTGGAAGAAGACTTGTTTGTTTGGAGCATAAGAAACTGTGGCTCTATGGAGAACTGGTATTCAAGAGGTCGAATGCGGTGGTGTGCCCACCTTCAATCTATCATCTTATCATTCTTCAACCAGTTGTCAAATATCTTGAATAGGATAAACTCAGGTTTCATATTCTTTGATTGCCATCTGCTGGTAATCCTCTGTACTAGAAAATAAAAATTCCCAGGAAGATTGCAACAATCTGGTTATTGCTTGGTTTAAGTAGTTCTCGAAACCCCAAAGAGAATGGTATTTTTCATGCCCACGGTGATACCAGAGAGTCATGCCAAAGTTCCAGAGAACGTATCTCTCAAAAAAATATATTTGTACGTTGTGTTGTTGGTTCCTGGGAAGATGGTTGCACAGCTACCGGGCATCACTCTACAGGGCCAGGTGCTTGTTTAAAAAACAAAAAAGACTTTATTGTTTAGAGTAATTTTAGGTTCACAGCAAAACTGAGTGATCGAGTGGAGTTTACAGAGAGTTCCTATGTGCTTCCTGCCCTCACACGCGCACAGCTTCCCCCGCTGCCAACATCTGGCACCAGAGTAGTACGTTTGTTACAATCGATGAACTTATATTGACGCATCTTTGTCACCCAAAGAGGTAAATAGTTTACATTCGGGTTCACTCTTTGTGTTGTAAGATCTATGGATTCTGGCAAATGTATAATGACATGTATCCACCACTGTAGTATCATACAGAATAGTTTCACGGCCCTAAAAATCCCCTTTGCTCCATCTGTTCATCCCTCCCTAACCCCTAGCAACCCTTGATCGTTTTACTGTCTCCACAGTTTTGCCTTTTCCAGAATGTCATTTAGTTGGAATCATACAGTATGTAAACTTTCCAGGTTAGCTTCTTTCACTTAGTAGTATGCACCTGAGTTTCCTCTTTGTCTTTTCATGGCTTGATAGCCCATTTCTTTTTAGCATTGGATAACATTCCATTGTGAGGATGTAGCACAGTTTATTTATCCATTCATCAACTGAATCTTGGTTGCTTCCAAGTTTTGACAATTATGAATAAAGCTGTTCTAAACATTCGTGTTCAGGTTTTTGTGTAGGTATAAATTTTCAACTTATTTGTGTAAATACCAAGGAGTGCCGTTGCTGGATGGTATGGTAAAGGTTGCTCATTTTTAAGAGGACTAAGTGGGCAGCACTGGCTGTAAATATCTGTTAAAATCTACTTAACCTTTAGTCCCTGGACCCATGATGGGCTTCAGGCATTCAGAAATCCCACCAAAATAATACACAAACTATTGGGTAATGTGCATTTCTGGGGGTATGGTTCATTGTTTTCATCAGATGCTCAAAGATGCATCAGGAAACAGCTCCCTGGAAACTTTGAAAGGAGTGTAGCTGAGGTGCCCACACAGGAGATATGACAGGCCTATAGTGGTTCTCTTTGCCACCAGACATCCATTATTGGAGCTGGAATTAGAAAATAATAAAACTAACATTTCTTGAGAACTTACCATGTGCCTGATGCTGTTAGCTCCCACATTAAAAAGAAATAATAATAATAATGCTAAAAACAATAGCTGGGACTTATTAAGAATCCACCAAGCTTGGGGCTTCCCTGGTGGCGCAGTGGTTGAGAGTCTGCCTGCCAATGCAGGGGACACGGGTTCGAACCCGGGTCTGGGAAGATCCCACATGCCGCGGAGCGACTAGGCCCGTGAGCCACAACTACTGAGCCTGCGCGTCTGGAGCCCGCGCGTCTGGAGCCTGTGCTCCGCAACGAGAGGCCGCGATAGTGAGAGGCCCGCGCACTGCAATGAAGAGTGGCCCCCCGCTTGCCACAACTGGAGAAAGCCCTCGCACAGAAACGAAGACCCAACACAGCCATAAAAATAAATAAATTAAAAAAAAAAATTAAAAGAATCCACCAAGCTAAATAGTTTAACTTTATTACTATATCTACAATCTTACAATTATCCTATGTTTAGAAATTATTTTCATTTTATAAAAATGACCAAGGATCAGAAATATTGCATTGCCCAAATTTGTACAGCTAATTATGGGGCTGAAATTCAAATGCAGACCTGTTTAGACTCCACTCCCGAATAACAAAGACAATAAACCCAAATTCCTGCCTTTGATGACTTCCATGAGGGAAGACAGAGCTGCACACCATCTGTGGTGAGGAATTGGACGTGGCTCCCTCTGCTGGAGTGGGGGGACCAGGGATCTCCAAACAGGAGGAGAAAATGTCGAGCTAAGTCTTCAAGAACAATAAAGACCTGGCTAGGCAGAGAAGATGGAGGCCGAGATGGAATTTCAAGTAAGGAAGCAGCACATGTCACGGCACAGTACACGAGAAAGAGGCTGAATATATAGTCATACTGCCTATATCACAGCAGCTCCTGACAAGAAGGACATGCCAGCTCTTGGGGCAATAGGACAAAGATCAATCATCTCTGGTCTTAAAGGGAAGAAATTTCAAAAGTGAATTCAAAATAGATAAACCAGACTTCATCAAAGCTATAAACCTTTGTGTTTCAAAGGACACCATCAAAAAAGTGAAAAGACAACCCACAGAAAGGGAGAAAATATTTGTAAGTCCTATATCTAATATGGGACTTGTACCAGAGTAAAGACATTTTACAACTTAACAATAATAAGACAAATAACTCCATTTTAAAAAGGGCAAAAGATCTGGATCGACTTGTCTCTAAAGAGGACATACATATGGCCTATAAGCGTAAGACAAGATGATTGACATCATTAGTCATCGGGAACATGCAAATCAAAACCGCAATTAGTAGGGGGTTTCCCTGGTGGTGCAGTGGTTAAGAATCCGCTTGCCAATGCAGGGGACACATGTTTGATCCCTGGTCCGGGAAGATCCCACATGCCGCGGAGCAACTAAGCCCATGCGCCACAACTACTGAGCCTGCGAGCCACGACTACTGAGCCTGCAGTGCTGCAACTACTGAAGCCCACGTGCCTAGAGCCCATGCTCTGCAGCAAGAGAAGCCACTGCAATGAGAAACCTGCACACCACAATGAAGAGTAGCCCCTACTCGCCACAACTAGAGAAAGCCCGTGTGCAGCAATGAAGACCCAACACAGCCAAAAAAAAAAAAAACAAAATAAACCCCGCAATTAGTTATCATTTCATGCTCACTGGGATGACTAAAATTTTAAAAAGACTATAACAAGTGTTCATGAAGATGTGAAGAAAGTGTAACCCTTACACGTTGCTGTGTGATTGTTACCAGTCCAAGCTTACAGTGCTTGCCACACAACAGGCCAATAAATTGAGAGACAAGGGGTTGGGGCAAGGAATAGTGATCTTATTTGGAAAACCAGGAGACCAAGAAGATCGTGGACTACTGTCCCCAAAACCCATCTCACTGGAGTTAGAGTTCAGACTTCTTTTATACTAAAAGGGGAGGGGTTGTGGCTGGTTGTTGCCAACTTCTTAGTGCCGGCCAGACCCTGGGGAGTATGTGATGATCCTTTGTTCTTATAGCTGTCTGTATAGGTCTGCTAGCAAGGTTCCTGAAAACCTCCAACAAGACAAATGTTCTCTGTTCCACAACTTTTTATCTCTATATGAATGAAAAGTGTTATACCTTTAAAGGCCTGGGAGGAAGAGCCTTGAGTATGGGCTATTATGTATATTTCAGGCTATAGGCAGCATTCCTTTACAAAGCTGCAGAGCCAGCATGACTAAGCACAGGCAACAGAACAAGAAGGTTAGAGCTAAAGGACTAGATCCAATGTGGAGTCAGGTTTGTTCTTTGTTACAGAATTATAAATGGTTCAGACACTTTGGAAAACAGTTTGGCAGTTCTTCAAAATGTTAAACACAGAGTTACTATATGACTTAACAATTCCACTCCTAGGTATGTACCCAAGAGAATTGAAAACATGCAACCACACAAAAACCTATACATGAGTGCTCATAGCAGTATCATTCAGCCAAACAGTAGAAAAAACCCAAATATCCGTCAACTGATTGGATAAACAAAATGTGGAATGTCCATATACTAGAATATTACTCAGCCATAAAAAGGAATGAAGTGCTGGTACAGCATGGATGAACCTTAGAAACATTATGCAAACTGAAAGAAGCCAGTCACAAAGACCACATGGCATATGATTGTATTTATATGAAATATCCAGAAAAGGCAAATTCACACAGATAGAAAGTAGATTATTGGTTGCCATGGGCTGGAGGGAGATGAGGGAGAATGAGGAGTGACTGCTATTGGTACCAGGTTTCTTTTCGGGGTGATATAACTTTAATCCCCTCAACCACCTACGAGGTAGATACCACTGTTATCCCCATTTTACTGATGAGAAAATTGAAGTAGAGAGAGATGGAGCTGATATTTAAATATAAACCTAAGTATTATCCTTTGATAACACTTTATAACTTTTCAAAGCTCTTTCATGAAAATGGAATAATATACGCAGAAGTGCTTTGTGTATGATAAAGTACTATGCAAATGAAAGTAATTATAACTATTTTAATGTAATCTGATTTGACCTCCATGGTATTGCTGTGAGAGAGATAAGGTGTGTAATATTATACCATTCTGTAGACAAAAGCAAACACATGCAATTGTGAAGTGCAAAGTAAAGTGACTTGCCCAAGGTCACAAAGTTAGTAATGGTATATTCAGAACTAGTGGCCACATTTTTAAAGTTTTGTACTTTTTTTAGGATGAAGTATTTTTCTTGCCAAGTGTATTTATAACTACATTAATTATTAGAGTTAACAACAGGTTAGTGCCATAAATAAATCTTCAAATTATTCCTTCTTCTGTATTTTCAATTCCACTCACTCCAGAGGTACCTTCCTTCTCCTCCCCATCCTTTCCCTATTCTCTAACTCCCAGTCACTGATAGACCTTCACATTCACACTCCAGGAATCAGGGAGGAGCCATCAGGCTTCAGATCCCTCTTAGTTAACACAGGGAAGAGATATTCATCAACTTAACAGAATGAGACCAGATCTTAGCTCTTAAGATAGAGTCAGAGTGCAGTTACTAGGAGAAAGATGGATGTCTTAAGGTGACTACACAGCATTTGAAAATCACTCTTCAAGGTGATTAAATGTACTTGATTTGAGATGCTAGAGATCAGAAGGGATTAGCAATGTCCCCAAACGTAAGACCCATTAAGTACAGATGAGGGAATTCTCTGGTGGTCCAGTGGTTAGGACTCCACGCTTTCACTGCTAAGGGCACGGATTCAATCCCTGGTCAGGGAACTAACACCCTGCGAGTGGTGCGCCCCCCGAAAAACAAAAAACCCCAAAAAAATCCAACCCTCCCCTCCCCAAGCACGCACACACATAAATGATAGCATTTATTCTTCCCTTCATCCATGAGACCAGAGCTTGGCCCTTCACAGGCTATTGAGCACCAAAGCTAGAGGCTATGAGACTGTAAGATTTCAGAAAACCCTGCAGTGGGGATTTGGTTTGTGAATGCTGCCTGGGGGCAAAGTGTCTGGTTAGGGAACTGAGGATAGGTACCTTAACTACACTCCTCCCTAACTCCCATCCTCTGTAAAGCTTGGTTCTGGACTTCTTTCCTAAACCTTTGAGTAAATTACTGCCTAAACCTTCCGTAGGGATTGGAGATAAGGCTGTATCTAAAACTGAGAGGCCCCTGCTAGTAGGCATGGGAAGTTCATGACTGACCAGGAGGGGCCCAGCCCCAGAGGAGATCAGCAGGGGTGATTTATATAATGTTCCACCCAGAAGAGCAGCTAGAAACATCTTATGAGGGACAGAAAACAGAGGGACTGAGAGCATGTCATATAAACATGGCAAAGTCATCCATGTTTAAAAAGAAGAAAACCTCAGCAGTTGGTTCTCCCTCAGTCTCTCATTCCCGATCCATGCCCCTTCTTCCAGCTCTAGTTCCTGTTCCTTCCCCTCCTGACAGAACAGTGCAGATGCTGAGCACCCACACTTGTCTCTGTCTTTCCTTTTCCTTCTAATCATTACACACTGGCTTCTCCCCTCCCAACTACTCCATTGCAACTACTCTTGATAAAGTAATCCATCAGTGGCAACCATTGTGCTAAAACTACTAGACCAGCATTTCCCAAAGTGCATTTCTGTAGACCCTTGTTATGCCTATTTTTAAAAAGGAGGCAATGGTCAAATAATTTGAGAAGCTTCATCTTAGAGATTTACATTCTTATTCACAGACCAAAGATTTTGGGGTGTACTACAATCCCCTCTCTTCTCCGAGTTTTCTCTCCCTGCTTGATTCCAGTTTAGGACATCTTTATCTGACACCTTCAAGCAAGGGGTGAATCACAGCAGCTATCACATTGTATTAGTTAATCCTACCATCCAGCAACTCTTCACTTGTTCTTACGTTCATTTATTGGAGATGGAACTCTCCATCTGAAGCACCTGGGGCTGCCCTCATCACTGGTGTTGGAACACATAGCATTGACAGCCTGAGCAAATGGACCTGAAATTCAATCTTTTCTTCCTTTTCCCCTTTTTTATCCTCCTCATGCCCTGTCCATTTTATTAATGATATAGTCATAGAATTTGCCCATAGATTAAAGTCCAGGTTCCTTATTCTGATTTGACCTTCAAACTCTTTACAAACTGGCTCCATCATTATCATCTTAATTCCATAACTGGGTGACTTTGCTGGGCCAGAGGTGAGAGTCAGATACTCTAGGAGAAGGAAGCATGGTGACCCTCTTCACTGTGTAGTTATTTGCATTCACTGACATGTATCACAACTGGGGAGCCCTCTGGGCAAAGTACTTGAACCCTGTCCACAACTGGGGCTAAGACATATACAGACATGTCTGATTAACTGGGGGTTCCAGGTGGAAGCTAGGTTTCTGGGAAAACACACTGGTAAGTAAGAGGAATCTGGTGCAGGGAGCAAGATAGGGATTGGAGGCAAAGAGGAACATCTCTGTCCTGGAGTCAGACTGCTTGGATTCCAAACTCACCTCCACTGCTGACAACTTGTGTGTCCCTGGGCATATTTCTTTATCTCTTTAAGCCTCCCTTTTCCTCATGTGGAAAATGGGAGCACTTCTAGTACCTACTTCATAGGGCTGTTTGAGAATGAAATGAGCTAAAGTATGTAAAGTACCTAGTGAAGATTCCTGTTATCAGCTAAAAGGCTTTAGCATTAAGGAGCCAGTAGTGAGCAGTTCTGGGTGGAGTGGTGGTTGACCCTGGAACTTCCACTTCATTTGTGTGCTCTGGGGAGAACGTGCCTATGTGTGTGGACTCAAGTTTCTGTGATCCTTTGGCACTCAAGAATCCTTTCTGTGGACCGCTCCACTTGTTCCTCTATCCCCACTCTAACTTCAGAGAACTCTACTGCCATCACCAAATCCTGGACAAACAACATAGTAATACTAGGATATATTCTTTTTGCAAAAGCAATGGCATGGATTTCAACAATCAGATGCAAAGGATCTAGCATTTAGGCAATGACAGCAGTGGTGGTGAGGGCTGGGCAGTGGCCTCTCTGGGTTCTGTTGTAGTCTAAGCCTGCAGGGTTGTAACCTAATTAGCCATGGCGGAGAGCAATGAGCAAGTCCAAAATGGTCACACAAGAGAGCTCCCTCTTTTGCATGAGGCCGGATTTCCTACAGGCTGCCAAGCAGGAACGAAGAGCCATCAAGACTGGATGAATGCTATAAATGAACTTCTTTACAAACCAGAAACAGACTCACAGATTTTGAAAACAAACTTATGGTGATCAAAGGGGAAACGTGGCAGGGGAGAGGGATAAATTAGGAATTTGGGATTAACATACACACACTACTATACATAAAATAGATAACCAGCAAGGACCTACTCTATAGCACACGGAACTCTACTCAATATTCTGTAATAAGCTATATAGGAAAAAAATCTGAAAAAGAATGAATATTCTATGTATAACTGAATCACTATGCTGTACACCTGAAACTAACACATTATAAATCAACTATACTCCAATAAAATAAAAAAAAAAAGATTGGATGAATGAACCTAAATCTGGTGAAGCCCTGAACACTTGGGCTACAGTTGTATAGTTGTAGCAATCATTTATTGAAGACCTACTGTTGCCAGGCCCTGGGCTGGGCACCTGTAATTTACTAAGCACACACACACAAAGTTCTTTCTATTTCACAGATGAAATTAAGCCATTTCCCTAAGGTCACATAGGCAGTAAGTGGTAGAGCCAGGATTTAAATTTTAAGCTGATTTGGAAACCCAAGCTCTTACCTTCTATGCTACCCTGCTTTTCTCCATCTACACCCTGGCCATATTTTTCAGTATTGGACACACTCTTTAGTTGAACTTTGACTATCTCAAATCTGTCTCATCAGATTTGGTCTGCAGTTCTTTCCACCTGTGTTACCTCAAACACCATTTTTATGATGTTCACTAGGCTTTGTTGTGCCCTGCCTACATGAGAGTCACAGTCACCTGTCCCTTCTATCTTAGCTTATTTGCCATAGCTATATATACTCCTGCTGCTTTTATTTATTGACACTAGATTTGGGGGACGATCTACAGCTTTGCTACTCCAAGTGTAGTTTGTAGTCCAGTAGCATAGGCATCACCTGGAGCTTGTTAGAAATGTGGACTCAAAGATCACACTCTGGACTTACTGAACTAGAACCTTCATTTTATTAAGATTCTCCATGGGATTCAAATGTGCATTGAAATCTGAGAGGCACTAGTCCAAATCTTTGAGCAGAATCCCTGAAGCCACCAAGCTTTGGGGTAGTTCCTGATCTAGTCCAGAGCTTTCAAAAGCTAATAGGCTGCTGGCGTCAGCAGAACAAGAGCACTCAAGATCACCTGATAATACTTCACCTGCCCCAATACTTAAGTCTCCAATATTTAAACAGGATGTAGTTTTTCATCATGATGGAAAGCAACTGCATTAGGAAGAGACTGTGAAAAGTGCTTCAGTATGAAGAGGGGTTTAACTTGCATAAATGATTGTACTGGTTCTAAAATTTGGCTGCCAATTGGACTCACGGGGGAGATAGGGAGGAAAGTTCTGATATAATTGATATAGGGAATGACCTAGGCTTTGGAAGTTCTCCAAGTGGTTCTTACATGCAGTGAAGTTTGAGGACCACTTACCTACTGTGAATACCTTCTTCTTTCAGTTAATATGATTCTAGGGTCTATATTGTATTCAAAGATAGTTTTATTTTATATTTTTAAAATTTGTATTGGAGTATAGTTGATTTACAATGTTGTGTGAGTTTCTGCGGCACAGCAAAGTGAATCAGTTATACATATACATATATCCACTCTTTTTTATATTCTTTTCCCATATAGGTCATCACAGAGTATTGAGTAGAGTTCCCTGTGTTATACAGTAGGTCCTTATTAGTTATCTATTTTATATGTAATAGTGTGTTTTAAAACGAGGTTTCCCATATTTCTTTGATTTTAAGACTCACCTGGAGTAATTGCTAAAAATATAACAACCATGCTTCCTCCCCAGCTGTGTCAGAATCGCCAAGGGCCTGGGAGCTATAATTTTAACTAGCACCTGGGTGCTCTGCTCCTCCTCAGAGAGGAGGTTTGGAAGACACTGCCTTCAAAGACCAGTGAATCAGGAGCTCTAAAACTTGCAACAGCTGCCTGATTTTGTCATCTTCCTGTTTCTGGAAGGGCACCTGATCCTCACCCATCAGGAACAAAATGGTTATAAAAGAACAGAAAAAGGAACTCAGCATCATTCCACAGCTTTTATTTTCTAATTTTTAAATTTTTTTTATTTTTGGCTGTGTCGGGTCTTCATTGCTGTGCGCGGGCTTTCTCTTCTAGTTGCAGCGAGAGGGGGCTACTCATCGTTGAGGTGCGTGGGCTTCTCATTGTGGTGGCTTCTCTTGTTGCAGAACACAGGCTCTAGGCACGTGGACTTCAGTAGTTGTGGTGCGTGGGCTTCAGTAGTTGTGGCACGCGGGCTCTAGAGCGCAGGCTCAGTAGTTGTGGCGCACAGGCTTAGTTGCTCCGCGGCATGTGGGATCTTCCCGGACCAGGGATCGAACATGTGTCCCCTGCATTGGCAGGTGGATTCTAAACCACTGTGCCACTAGGGAAGTCCCCATTCTACAGCTTTCTGAAGGGAACTGTTTTCTTATAAAATGCTCAGGCGGATGGTAATCTAAAGCCTAGCACAGATCTTGGCACAGGGTCACAAATATTTGTGAGATAAATGAATGTGTGGTTAAATAACTCTGAAAGGAGCACCAGAGGGCTGGAGGAAGGAATCAGCAAGCAGATGGTCTCCCTTAATTTCTGACTTTTGACCTTCTGCTCAGACACAAATTATAGTCACACACATCCAACCACTACAACATATGTTGCTTCAGTAAACTCAACATATGACAAACAGACAAATTGGGAAGTGATTATTCATTGTGCAAAAGGATGATTTGATTTATAAAAATAATTCACTAAAACAGTGTGGTTTCCAGACTAGCAGCATCAGCATCACCTGGGAACTTGTGAGAAATGCAAATTTTCAGGCTGCCCTTTACCACAGCCTGATTCAGAAACTCTGGGGGTGAGGCCCAGCATTCTGAGCTTTAATGAGCCTTTTAGGTGATTCTCCTGCAACTAAAGTTTGAGAACTACTGTGCTAGAGCATTTCTTTAAATGAGAAGCTCCCCACCTGATAAAAGAATGTTCAAGAACATACTTACTGTCAAAGGAGACCTTATCTGTATTCTATGATTGAGCTTTTCTATGTATCTTCAGAAATCTTCCAGACTGTAGTTCAGTGTTTCTTTAATAAAGCATTTCACACATAAGTATAATTTATTACATATACATTTAATATGAATAAATGTGTAGTGTACGATAGAAAAATATCACACCACATTGCACATGGTGAGGGTTAAGTATTCTTTTATGACACTTGTACTGAGCCATAATGTAAAATACATCTCTTGCTACGAATAATGGTCAAAAACAATTTTAAAAGCACAGCTGTATGTGGCACAAGGTTTGGTAGTTCTTATCCGTACGAACAGGTAATGACACATGAATAGGCATACAGAAGGGCTAATTATAAGGATCAAATTGGTAATCCCTGCTAAGGAAGAACATTCCTTAGGTTCTAAAAAGGCTTTTTATTTCTTTGGTCCTGTCTCAGACTCAGGCAGTGAGTTTGATTTCATAGGTTGGTTGGTTGGTTGTTTTTTCCTCAGTGTCTAGGTTTTAGTGGGAGTAGAGGTAGGCACTTGGCAAATCATGAAGACGTCTACGTTAGACTACTACTATGTGTGTAATACTATGTATACCTAACAACTGTTAAAAGCAATTCATTTAGTATTTACATAATGTAGAAATAAGTGAAGATCTTCCAAATGAGAACAAACAGGCTATTTATTCAGACCTTGCTATAGCAAGAGATTCTGCCACCATTGCTTGGGTTTGGCAGAGACTCAAAGCCAGACAGGGGAGTGGGGAAGCTTTACGGTGAAAAAAGGGAAGGCTTCAGTGTGCTTTGATGGAGAAGCTGGAGACAGGCTGACTAGGAGTTGGGTATCCTGCATGACTGATTAAGGTAGCATATTTGGCTGGTTGATCCTAATTAGCAAATGGGGGCAAAAAATTGGGAAGCTAGTCCTGACACTCTGGGCCAGCTGCTGAAGAGGTTGTGTTTTGGCTTCCTGGATTGCTTGCTGTAAGGGTTGTGGGTTAGAGTTCTATTGTCAGATTGGTCTGGCCATTGTCTCACTACCCATAAAGCAAGGCAACTACTGAACCTGGAAGGCAAGTTTATTCATGTATTTCATATTTATGGTCTCTAGCCAACCTGTCCAGTGAATCAGAGATTAAAATGAGGGTTGAATCTAGTCAGCCTGTAAGTCAAAGTTTCCCTTCCTTGATCTGATTAGTTAACATTGGCAGGGAGGGCACACACCAAACTTTTGGTGAACTGGAAATGCTTGCTGATGCTGAAACCTCCTCACTGGCTATCAGTCAGCTCTAGGATGGCTACTCTGAGTCCGTGCTAATCTGACTGAGCCATGAGAGCTGAGGACCCCACAGTGACCATAACCACTCAGCCCTCTGCAGGCCAGCAGTGAAGGGTAAATGGGTCTTGTCTCTACTGGTTTTGCAACTTCTTGTGAATCTATAATTATTTCAAAATAGAAAGTTGAAAGAAGAAAAGGATCCCTGGTTGTTGTGTAGAGAACAGATGTGAGGCAGGACAGAGGTGGGAACGCAGGATTGGAAGTAGAGAGTGAACAGGATGTGAAATATAGGAGCCAGCAGAGTGAGGTAAGGTATGTCAAAGAAATCTTTTTGGGGACATAACTATTGTATTAGATCTTAAGATTTGATTTATATCAAAGAATGGAAACTATATGCTCGGTAAAGGAGGAAGAAGAAAATAGTAGAAATCATGACCTAGTTCACCCTCTTGTTTTCTGCAGGCCTTTACTTAAACCATGCTAGTTAAAACCATTTCTTTTTTTCTCTCTCTTTTTTTTTAAGGTATCTAAAGGAGACTGCAATGTCTCCCACTTACGGACTCCTTTAACAAAGCTCATTAAATGGCAATATTTCTAACATGCTGCCTGTAACCTGGAAGCTGGACTTAAAAGTATTTTCCCACTTCTGTGATTGCCATTTACAACCAGACTGGACTTCATGCTATTCTTCAAATGTTCTCTGAGCTGATTCCACCTGGATTTTTTCCTTCAATTTCTATTTGAAGGCCTAGCTCAATTGCCACCTCGTCCTTGAAGCCTTCTGATTCTCTCTGCCAAAAGAAAGGACTATTTCCTATGAACTTGGAAATAATTTTATTTGTATATTCCTTACAGCATTTATCAATTCCTTCCTCTGGTTTTTGTTACTTATTGAAAAAAGTATGTCCTTCTCATTAGACTATAGGCAAGTTTCCAGAGGTCAGAGACCCTGTCTTAAACATTCCTGTGCTCCCCACCGTCGCTAATAGTGTATGTGATTTCAATGAATGTTAAGTGTTGAATGACTGATTTTCTTCCTCATAATAATCTGTATATTTGAAAGTAAGGGGGTACATTCATTTTGGAGTTAGGGTGATATTTTTATGTAGTTTACAGTTACTTCTGTGTATAGTTGTTAGCACTTCCAGGAATACTTCTTTCACCTCTACCCCTGGGGCAAACTCACCGAGCATTGCAACATGAAAGAGTGATACATCTTGATTCATGATATGAATATATTCCACTAGGCCTGGTACCTGAAGTATGTAGGTAATAGAGGAGAAATATTGTTTGAAATGTACAGAGTCAGAAACTACTCTGTGGAAAATTCTTCCACTCATGAGATGTTAAAATTGTAAGCAGAGAATTTGGTTGTCATTGAGCCTTGTCAAAAAGGAAAAATCTCTCTCAGTAGAAATATATTCAATATGCAGTTTATACAATTGTAAATGTTACCATATTAAAAAGCATCCTGATGTAAATCATGCAAATATATAATTTATCAGAATTCTTTTGTTTGTAGAACACAAACCTATAGCAATTATAATTATTATAAATATTAGCTATTTTTTAGTAGACTTCTTTTAGAGCAGATTTAGGTTCACAGCAAAACAGAGTGGAAGGTACAGAGATTTCTCATATATTTCCTACTCTCTCCCTCTCCTGGCCCCCAGAGCCTCCTCCATTTTCAACATCCCCCACTAGAGTGGTACATTTGTTACAAATGATGAACCTACCTTGACACATCATTATCACCAGAGTTCACAGTGAATATGAACTTTTGTACCTAATTTTATAATCATAATTTTATATTTTTTATTAATTAAGGCTCCCCAATTTTATAAACTTCAGGATCCACAAATATTTGTTTTTCAACAAGATGATTTATGTTTTCCCTTAAGTTCTAATCTCTATTGAGATTTTATTTTTCTCCTTATGCAAATATACAAACTTGAAATTGCCCATAGTGATCTCTCCTGTTTATTTATGGCCACTCTTCCAAATTATATTTCAATCTGGGCGGGAAATTTCATTAAGTGCTATTTTATGGCTCACTGTGAAATGTCAATCATTTTTTCTTTAAGCAGTTTAGATATGTTGGTAATGCATAAAATTAATTCATAAAGGAATAACCTGTTTGTTGATACATCGTTGACAACTGGTTTTAGTACAATAATTCTCAGCTTTGTAATCACAAAAGTAGGTATAGAACAAGAACGATATTGACAAGTCCAACATACTCATGAAAAGAGAGGAGCCAAAATGCAAACCTGCTCCCAACACTAAAGAAAACCACAGCCCTCAATTCCTCTTTTAACATTGTTTTCATGCTTTCAGAGTGGAGCATAATCCAGTTCCAATGTCTTTCTAACCCATACCTCCCTTCACATTCTCTCCAAGTGTAAGATTGGGGTTTCATTGGGTCATAAGGGCCTTAGGAAGCTAGGGAATGAAAGGATTGCGATGGGTTAGTACCTTTTACCTAGTCAAAGTTCCAAAATGTGGGTCATGCTTTGAAATTTCAACTGGAATAATGCTGAGGAAGTTTTTTGTAAATAATAAATGTTGTACAAAGGTTACTTTGTTGATGTTACTGTTGTCATTATGATGGGCATAACTTTTCATCTCTGTAAGATCAAATAAAAAGAATTGTTCATTTTGTATCAGAAGAGATTTAGCTCTTAATGGAGAAAATCCTGGCACTGAAACAAAGTAATAAGAAGCATAACATTAAAGATGATTTGCTAGGCTTTGACAGTGAAGGTTATTGTAGGGTAGAGAGAGGGGGAAAAGACTGGAAATAATTGCATGTACCTACTTAGTAATTTGGTTCTTTCCAGTCTCTTTGAGGCTAACTACATTAAGCAGAAAATTAAATCATGTTGACTATAGCTACACAAATGTATTTTGGTATGTATAAATGTTAAGTCAACACCAGTAGTTACAAGCATGACTTGCAAGGAAGGAAAGATTCACTCTAAGGAAAAAGCAAATTATCAGGAGGAACCAAAAAATAGGCAGGTTTTCTACACTTGAGAGGAAATATCTACCTAGCAATTAAAATGAAATTGGTTAAAATACTCATTTATAGACACATATAGAGAAAATACAAAAATGCCTTTTAACATGTCCTATTAGACTAAACAAAATGTGTTTGTAGCTCTGGTTCTACCATATTCACTCAGTACTATTAAATGTTTCATTGAAATGATATCTTAAAAGAAACAACTGTTCAAAAAGCAATTTAAAAAAATCCGTCAGAAAAAATTGTGATTAATTAAAGGTATGATTCAGATTCGCTTTGGGGAATATTTGGGTGATCTGAGTTTATCTATGATGAATAACATTAAGTTCTAAGACAGACTGTGTTTATACATTTTCAAATCTTTAATCTTTTAATTTGGTTAAAAAATTCATGTTTTAGATAGGTCTGGAGTTTAGCAAATAAATGTGATTTGTTCAAAATTTGGTTTCATGGTTCAGTTCTGTACAAACCACTCATATGCACGACCCCAAACTGCAGTGAAAAGATTACTCCTGCAGAAAAAAAGTCAGAAGGGGAATATTTATCATGAATAATTTATATTGACGCAAGGTTATAAAACTGATGTATTATCTTTATCCAAATGCAGAGTAAAATGTATAATCAGAGTAATAAAAAACAACCAGTTCAGCATTATTAAAACAAGACTTAATAACAAATTCAACATAAACAAAAGGAACTTCAGGATCCTGCCCACTGCAGTTGAGCCAATTTTATGACAGGCTTGTTTCTGAAGCAAGGCAAGTTGTTTTGGGCATATCAGCCTTGGGTGATCACAGTGCTGTGCTGACCTAATTGTCCAATCCTCTCCCCCTCACCTCTCTGTTTAATTTCTTCCCCTCTAATACAGTCTTTGAAAACTTCACACAGAAAAAAGTGAGGAGGGGAATGCAGAGAAAATGATGTTCTGAAATTTTCTTTCAAAATGGGTAGTTACGACATTTGAGAGGGAAGAGAGAATACATGTGAATATAATCTATTATGAAGGAAGTCGTCACTGATTATGATAAATACTATTTTTGACGACATGAAATAAAAGATGACATGTGACCAGATTTCGCTTCCAACAGTGGAAGGCATATTGAAAGGAACCTAGTAAATAGACTATATAGCCTTAAAATGAGCTTTTAAAAATACAATGTAATATCTGTTTGTTGCATTGGTTTTCCAGTTTTCACTATAACTCCCTTTAATCTTCACAACGACTCTGTGAGGTGACTCGGGTGGGCCTTTCCTTTTGGTCCCTTGAGGGGAGGGGGAGATGCTGCGATAGGCTCCAGCCGGGGCTGCCACGGGACCGTGGGGGTCATTCACGGATCAGGGCGCCAGCCCCCTTGGCTCCCAGCTTAGCTGACACCAGCCTCTGGGATCTCACAGCCGGCGAGGGCAGAGGCCGCGGAGAGCGACTGCTCCCCCAGCCGTCTCTCCTCGCAGTGCGGATTCCTGCCCCCACTCCGCACGCGAGGGCCGGCCGCTCTCAGGGAAATGCGAGGGTCGGCGACGAGGCGGTGGTCAGGGCACTGGCTTTGTGGTGTCAGCGTGATCTGGGTTTGAATCCCCAGACGTTTCCTTACTGTGTTTCACTCTAGGCAATCTCTCTCAGCCTCCATTTCCTCATCTGGAGAGCGGGCATGCTTTGATTCATTCCAAGGGGTTCGCCGACCATTGAATGATTTAAAGCAATGAAGGTCTTTGCCTACTGCCTGTGTCGAAGAAAATGCTATAAATATTATTAGCTCTGGGATAGGTAGGTCACCATCTCTACCGGCTTGGGGAATCTCCATCTGCAAAATGGGCGCAATGTAGATCGCAGTCTCTTAATAGCAAACGTTGCTTTGCCAAAAGACCCCTACAACCAAACCCCTCGCCATCCCTCCCCACCGCCCTGCTCCCGCGCCCTATTCTGACGGACCAGTGTTTCCAAACTGGAGGAGCGGATCCGGAACTTAAGGAAACATTCTTATCAACCAGGGAAATTGAAAAGTGAGAGTGCAGGACAGGGTGGGTAGCGATGGGAGACAGGGGAGGCAAGGAAGCCTCACCTCTGCTTCGAACGCGTGCGACCCCGGTCGCAGTCAGGTGAACCGCCCGCGCCCACTGCTCGGCCCGGAAGCCTCGGCTGGGACCCTGTAAACCGAGCCTCAGGACCCGGAGCTCGACCCTGGGAAAAGAAACTGAGGAGGGAGGGGGAGGGACTTCAGGGGTAGGGGCGGGGCCTTCAGGGAGGGTCTACCAGAGCTTGAGGGGCGGAGCTGAGGCTAAGCGGGCAGGGCTAAGGGCGGGAGCTCGCAGAGCTCTTCGGCTGCGCGCCACGTCTCTCTCAGAGAGCTGGTTGGGGAGAGGCGAGGGGCGGAGGAGGGAAAAACCGCTCGGGGAGGGAGCTATCTCTTCTCGCGAGAGCTGGGACCGCAGCGGCGGTGGCGGCAGCGTGTCCGTGAGAGTAGCGTGGGGGCGGGGAGGAGAGGCGGCGGCGTAGGAGCTACGCCACACGCGGCCGGGGCCCTGGGAGTCCGAAAGCAGAGCGGGGTCGTGGCGGCGGTGGTGAGAAGAGGGAGGCGGAGGAGGGGGTGCCATGGCAGGGCAGCAGTTCCAGTACGATGACAGCGGGAACACCTTCTTCTACTTCCTCACCTCCTTCGTGGGGCTCATCGTGATCCCGGCCACATACTACCTCTGGCCCCGAGATCAGAATGCCGGTGAGTCCCGCCGGCAGCAGCCGGTGGACCCGCGCAGGCTCCGCCGGCCCCTCTGGGCCGCGCCGCTCCCACCCTCTCCGGCCCAGCTCGGCGCGCCCGGGGTGATAACCGCACGCGCGGCCGGGCCTCGAGTCCAGGCGTCCGCGGCCGGCGGGGCCCGGGCTCGGCGGTGTTTCCCTCTGTGCTTCTCCGGGTTCCTCTCCACCCCCTTCATTGTCCTCCTCGGGAGTTTCGCTTTGCACCCTGTTCCCCATTGTTCTGGACGCTGCTTGCAGCATCGTTTTGCCTCTTTGTCTTCTCTGCCTCCTGTGTTATTGGGTATTTTTCTTTACGGAGGGAGCAGGGTGGGATAGGGAGGATGGGAATTGGGAGGTGAGAGAAGAGTTGGCCAAGGAGGAAGCCGAGCGTGCAGGCTCCACTCTGAGCCCCCAGGCCACGGTCTTCTTCCCCCCACAGCCCAGTTTCCCTGTTGCAGCGGTCGTTACAGATGTTTCGGGCACCGTCTGAGCTGGGTGGCAGGTATAGGACTCCAGCTGAGCTCGCCAACCGCCCCTCCCCCCGTGCCTTTCCCCCGTTGCTTTTTCATTTGTTCACTCACACTGGGGGGGGGGGGTGTTGGAAGCGATGCCGTTATTACCCTTAGGAAAAACTAGGCTTTTCTCTATTTCCGTTTCTTTGGAGTTTCCTGTTGTTTATGGCGGAAAAAGTGCAAGTATGAAGGAAGGATTAAGTCTTCTAGGTAGTCCAGTTGTGAGGTAGCTGGTCCGTTTGCTTTTAGTTCTCAATCTTCACATTAAACAACATCGGGTTAGAACACAGAATTATTTAGATTCTTTGCAAGGCATTTTATGTTTGGGTTTTGGATTCCGTTTGTTGCACTCTACTAGGATATATGGCAGGTGATATTCTTATAACTGATAGAACTGCAAGGCCTTAGTAGGTTGTTTGTGGTAGCGTTAACAGTAACAAGTAGCTTTTGAGTAAGAACATTTAGGGAAGGCTTTCTGTTTCACAAGAGCTATGCTAACTTGAATAAATAGATTCTCTCAAGTTGGGTGTGGTGGGAGTCTAGGTTGTCCAGGTGGTATACTGTACTTTGGGGACATTGTTACCAGTGAAGCATGGAATCACATCGGAACTTGTTATGCTTTAAGACTGATTCAGTGCTTTTAACTACTTACAGTTTCACAGGAAAACTAAATAAGCTTCAAAAATCAAATATTAAAATATCCTGTTGTGTTATTCAGAATTACTACTACAGATCCACATGCTTTATTCAAAACGCTTGAGGACAGGTATGCTACAGAGTTTTTCAAATTTTTGAAAGATAGTACCTACCCTAACAAGCCTTTAAGGGTCTAAAACAGCACCAATAATCAAACAAATTAATATCCCAACAGCAAAATATGACTACTTTTTTAAGTGAGTTGAATAAAGATTATAAGTAGCCTTCTATCAGTCCAAGTCACCAAATTATTTTCCTGCAAACATCTAGGCATGTAATTTTGAATTTCAGAGTTCTTATGGCAATATTGACTTTTCAGGGGTATCTTCTATATGAAAGCATAAAAAGATTTACTCAGCAATTGTACAACATTAAAGTTGAGTTTAATCTTTGTTTAGCTTTTTTAAAAGATGACACATTTGAGGGCTTTCAGTTTCAAGGTTGACAGTTGTTTCAGTGTTGCTCTTTTGGAATTGTTGAGCTCTTGAGTCCATCAGAAAGCATGGCGCCATTTCAGATTGGAAAATATAGGGTTTGACAAATAGAAATAGCTTGGTCATTGGCATATTTGACGTGTTAATTGAAGTTACTCTGTTATCCAAAACATTATCGTTGGAATCCTTTTGCCTTGATTTTTGTCTAATCTGTTGGGCTAAGTGCCCTTATAATTAATACCCCTTTTAGTAGTTGAAGGGTCCTATTTATCTTACTCTCTTGGTTGTTTGCAAATTGGCTGAATAAGATGACTGAATACTTTTTCAGACCTTTATGGGCAAAAGCTCTGTGTGAAGTAATAATATGGAGGGTTTGGATTTCCTTAGAATAGTGGTTCTTAAACCTGACTACTCATTAGAATCACTTGGGGGACCTTTTAAAAACTTAGACCCATCACCAGATATTGTGATTTAATTGGTCTGGAGTGGGTGCTATGTATTGGTTTTTTAAAAAGTCCCTATGTGATTGTAAATTGTAACTAGGTTTGAGTAGTGTTGCTAAGGTAGGTAGTGGTCTTTTGTTGGAGTTGTCATTTTGGGAGGTGGTGTATTTCTTTTGATATGTGCACTTTCCTGAAAACAAAAAAACCTCTAATGTCTTAGCTTTTTTATTTTACAAAGCTAATAAGTACTTACTGTAGAATAGGGCTGTAAAGTTCTTGTAGTTGAAAGTAGAATATTTTTGTTAAAGCAACTTTAATAGGTTTATAATGATATTTGAACAAGAGAAAATAACTGTTTCTAATTATTAGAAATTCAAATAATCCAGAGAGGGCTTTTATTCTTTCCATAGGTTAAGGATTATAGATCCTTTGATTGAGATAAAATACATCACTGCTTTTCCCAGATTTTGGAGGTTTTTTTTTTTGACTCCTTGATCTTACTTTTTCAAAACTGCCTAGTTTTGAAACCTGGATCTGCCAATTACTGTGTTATCTTAGGCAAGTGATTTAATTTCTATGTTTTAGTTTACTCATTTGTGAACTAGAGACAGTAGTTATCTGTTTTATAGAATTAAATTAATAAAATAGATATATGTAAAATGTTTAGAACAGTGTCTGGCACATATGGGGGCTCTTAGCTCCTGTTGTTTTTGCTGGTTACTTAGACTTTCTGGAACAATTTGATTTGGTACACTTATGTACTCAGATTTTTTCCCCCATTGTTTGAAAGGATTAATGAAACTTTTTTTAAAAAGTTACATTCCTTTATTCTTCTTTGCTTGCTCCCTCTCAAATAGTGTACAAGTGATTTAGCTCTCTGACTTGGGAATGTGAGTAGGAGTTCACTTTTAGTGCTTAGTAGTGAAGTAAAAAACGCTGTATTTGAAGTTAGAAGTTTTGGTTTTAAGTTCCAGCCTAGTCCCTGTTTAGTTGTTTCTGAACTCTCATCCTCATTTTCTAGGGGTGATAATAATAACCTGCCCTACCTACCCAAGAAGTGGTTATGAGAAGCAAAGAAATAAATGCGTATAAACATGCTTGCTTGTAAAACTAAATGTACTGTAGAAATTTCTTCATTTTGCAAGTATTTATAGAGCATAATACTTTGTGCTAGATGCTGCTCCTAGGTGATGGATCAGGTTTTTTTTTTTTAAAGCTTTTTTTTAATATTTATTTTTTTATTTTTGGCTGCGTTGGGTCTTCGTTGCTGCACGTGGGCTTTCTCTAGTTGTGGCGAGCGGGGGCTACTCTTCGTTGCAGTGCGTGGGCTTCTCACTGTGGTGGCCTCTCTTGTTGTGGAGCACAGGCTCTAGGCACACGAGCTTCAGTAGTTGCAGCACGCAGGCTCAGTAGTTGTGGCTCGCGGGCTCTAGAGCACAGGCTTGGTAGCTGTGGCTCACAGGTCTTAGTTGCTCCGTGGTATGTGGGATTTTCCTGGACCAGGGATTGAACCTGTGTCCCCTGCATTGGCAGGCGGATTCTCAACCACTGCGCCACGAGGGAAGGCCGATGGATCAGGTATTTAAGGGCTTATAGCTTTTTTCTTAGTAAGTTGCATATACTAAATGCAGAAAAGATCAAAGGAACAGAACAAAAACTGCTTGTAATTCCATCACCCAAATCACCCAGAAGTGATTAAACATTTTGGTGTGTGCATCCCCTTGGGATGACTTTAGACATAGTCCCTTTTCTTGTGGGGGGGAGACCCCACATCCTCCTCCAGTCTTAGACAGATAATTGTGATCCTCACCTCAGCTTTGCTGCTGTTCATTGAATGTTGACTAGCCTCAAAGGTGGGTAGTGCTGAGTGCACTCACTATAGCACTTTAAACTAGACTCAAGTGTTATCCCAATTTTATTAATGAGAAAATTGAGCCCTAGAGGAGGTAACCAACTTGTCTAAAGCTGTATTGCTACTAGGTGGAAGATTGAGTGTTGGACCCAAATCCATCTTATGCCAAAGCTTCTCTTGTTAGCCACTACCTTATACTCTCTCCTGTAATTACTATAACACATTATAATAAGTATTAAAATGATAAGTGGAAAGTGCTGTGGGAGCACAGAGGAAGGAGAGAATAATTCTGTTTGGGGATTTGGGTTTTTTTTTTTTTTTTTAATCTTTTATTTATTATTTATTTTTGGCTGTGTTGGGTCTTCGTTTCTGTGCGAGGGCTTTCTCTAGTTGTGGCAAGCGGGGGCCACTCTTCATCGCGGTGCGCGGGCCTCTCACTGTCGCGGCCTCTCTTGTTGCGGAGCACAGGCTCCAGATGCGCAGGCTCAGTAGTTGTGGCTCACGGGTCTAGTTGCTCCGCGGCATGTGGGATCTTCCCAGACCAGGGCTCGAACCCGTGTCCCCTGCATTAGCAGGCAGATTCTCAACCACTGCGCCACCAGGGAAGCCCGGGATTTGGGTGTTTAATGTAGAGGAGTTGATTTGAGATAGGTCTTAAAAGGTAAATGGGAGAAGTGCGTTCCAGATGTAGGGGAAAGCATATGCAAAAGCGTGGAGATGTTCAGTAAGTGGTAAAGATTTAATGTGGGGCTTCCCTGGTGGCGCAGTGGTTGAGAAGCTGCCTGCCAATGTAGGGGACACGGGTTCGAGCCCTGGTCTGGGAAGATCCCACATGCCGCGGAGCGGTTGGGCCCGTGAGCCACAATTACTGAGCCTGCGCGTCTGCAGCCTGTGCTCCGCAACAGGGGAGCCTGCGATAGTGAGAGGCCCACGCACCGCGATGAAGAGTGGCCCCCGCTTGCCACAACTAGAGAAAGCCCTCGCACAGAAACGAAGACCCAACACAGCCATAAATTAAAAAAAAAAAAAAAAGAGTTCTCATCACAAAGGAAAAAACTTTAAAAAAAAAAAGATTTAATGTGATTGGCACTTAGGAGCAAATCAACCATTTTATACTTTATCCTATAAGTTATTGGGTAAATAATGGAGGTTTTTAAGTAGGGTAATTTACATGGTCAGTTTTGCTTTTGTGGAGCTTTTAGTGGAGAATGGTTTGGTGGGAGGTGGTGGTGTCTGGGCGGGTAGAAACTAGATGGAGAAGGAGTCCATTTCAGAGGCTTATTAGTCCTTTGAGATGTCAGCATATAGGGGAATGAGCAGGTTAGAAAGAGAATTGTAAGATAGCATGGGCTGTTTGTGGAATATATGTACCGTGGAGGGAATGAGAGAGTGGAGTGCAGATTTTGAATTTTCACTCATTTCTGTTTTGTTTCTCTTCCTCTTAAAAGCTGTTTGGCGACTCGTCCAATAATAACATACTAACTTTTATCAGTTTTAGGGTTGAGTGCAGGGAAAAGGATGGGGATGAACATTTTTATTTAAAATGAAATGTTGGCTTTATCTATTGATTTATCTAGATAATTTCTAATTACAGTAGAGTTATCTCAATCTGTTGTTGAGTGGATTTTTTAACAGAAAAAACTGGCTAGTTATCAGTTTTGTGTTCAAAGGAGTATATTTTTTGAATGTTCATATTGCAGTTAGAACATACAGTCTTCCTAAGATTTTAGATTTTGAAGGGGTATTAGAGATCTGAGAAGTTTGAGTCATTTTAAAGTAGTCATTCCCTCTGTGTTCTGTCTGGACAGAAAAGGTATCAGACGTGAGCATGTACACATTTAAGTCTCACGTCATAGAGGAAACTTGGCAGTATGAATTATAGTACAACATTTAGGTTTTATAAATGCGGTGACAGACATTGGATTAGTAAATGCATTTATAAAATTGTTTTTAAAGGTCATCTTGCATTCTTGCTTGATCTTGGAGAACCTGAAAGACAAAGATAGGCTTACTTTCATATAAAATAAAATTTTCAGATGTTCACTCCCTTACTTATACTTTACAGGTCATAACAAATATATCCATATTGTACTCAGACTTCCTTTTAAAAAAAGTCCCATTACTAGACTCTGTTGATGACAAATGTTGTTACACCATCTCACCGTCACATTGTTTGTTGAAAGGCGTTATTGTTCATTCTCTTAATAAGTGAAACCAAGTCCCCCTAAACCCCGAGTTCCTCTGCCGAGTTTATGATTAACCTCTCTATTCAAAACGTTATTCCCTTTCTTGTCCCGTAACTGTTCCCCTCAAGATTGAGGAGTATCAAAGGCAAGGGGGATTGAAACCAAGCAGGACCCTGCCAGGTACAAAAGCCCCTCCGTGTCCCCCATTTCTTGTTTGTAGAAAAAGGCTTTAGTCTCCTAGGCCTTCCTTGAGTTCCAAAGAGTAGGCATAGGTAGTTACTAAGTAGGGAAGTGAGGGAATGCAGAAACAAAGGAAAAGCAGTTAAACAAGAAAAGTAATGACAATAGTTCAGGGATAAAACAGAGTCCTAGTTCCTCCTCAAGGGATATACAGAACTATCTGAAGGATCTCTTGGAGTTGTTCTTCAGGAACTAAGACCTACCCCCCCCCCCCGCCCCCCCCCCCAACCCTGTGGTGACTTTGGAAGGTTGATGATTGAGATTCCTGAGACACCACCTTGTTACCTCACCACCAGCCAATCAGAAGAAAGCCATGTATCCTGCAGCCCTCACCCCCAGATGCTGCCTTTAAAAACCGTTGCCTGAAAACAGTCGGGGAGTTTGGGTCTTTTGAGCATGAGCTACCCTACTCCTTGCTTGGCACCTGCAGTAAATGCTGTACTTTCCTTCACCACAACCCAGCGTCAGTAAATTGGCTTTGCTGTGGCAGGTGAGCAAACCCAAACTTGGGTTTGGTAACATAAGGTGTTCCTTACATTTTGGAATTATATTTGTCAGTATGGATGAAGGAATTTTCTTGTGTAGATTCCAGATGTTTTTCACTTTAGATTTTTGCCTGTTTAGTTAAATCTAGTAGTTATTGATTGAGCATTCACTGTTTGCCTGTACTAGGAGCAGCAGACGGTACAAAGATGAATGCAGTGTAAATATAGTCTTTTGATAGCGTTTATAATCTGGATGGGGTGGGAGAATTAGGATTAGACAGATACACAAATTATTATATCCAAAACACAACAAAGAAAGTGTAAGAGAAGTGAAAGCAAGTGCTATGGAAGTTAGTTGGATAAAGTATTTGCATCTAGTTGGGGGTGGTAGTGGGCATCTAGAGATGAGGAAAGGCTCTTCAGAGTAAGTTGATTTTGACTGGACTGTTAAAGGATAAGAAAGATTTAATGGGTGGAATGGAGGGAGGAGGTGCAAAGAAGAAATCACATGAGCAAAAGCGTAGAGGCTGGAAAGCATGAAACATGTTTAAAGTACAGATCAAACCAGTTGCAGCAGAGTTCCCAGAGTGAAAAAGTGTGAGAAAAGGCCAGAAAACTTGATTAAGTCATATAGAAAACCTTATATGTTCAGCTGAAGAGTGTATATGTGATTTGGTTGACAGTGTGTCATTTTGAACATTTTAGAACACTTTTGCAACTGTGCTATATGCAAGTTAATGTAATAACGTCTCATAGGATGAGACAGTATAGAGATTGAGAAGCAGACAGGAAATAATATGGGCCCAAACAATGGTGGTAGCAATAGGAAGGTAAGGGACATACTTGAGATATTACTTGATATATTACTTTTCTTTTAAAATTTTTATTGTGGTAGTATGTATATAAAACATAAAATTTGTAGTTTTAACCATTTTTAAATGTACAGTTCATTAGCATTAATTACATTCACAATGTTATGCAACCATCATCTTTCCAAAATTTTTCGTCATCCCAAATAAAACTGTGTACCTATTGAGCAATAACTTCTCGTTCTCTCTTTCCTTCAGCCCCTGGTAAACTCCAAGCTACTTTTTGTCTCTGTAAATTTGCCTATTCTAGATATTTCTTATAAGTGGAATCATACAATATTTGTCCTTTTGTGTTTAGCTTATTTCATTTAGCATAATGTTTTCTACATTCATCCATGTTGTAGCATGTATCAGAACTTCATTCTTTTTATGGCTGAATAATATTCCGTTGTACAGATATACCACATTTTTATTCACTCATCTGTTGATGAACACGTGGGTTGTTTCTGTTCTTTGTCTTTTGTGAATAATGCTGCAGTGAACATTGGCATTCAGATGTCTGAGTTCTTATTTTCAGTTCTTTGGGGTATATTCCTAGGGGTGGAATCCAGTTGTCCAAATAGTATTTGTTGAAGAGACTGTTCATTTTTCATTGAATGAACAATAGCCTTTTCAAAAATCAGTTGGCTCTAGACACGTGGGTAGTCTCTATTTTTGTGGGATAATTTATTGAGCATAGTTTACCAGTGAGGACCTCTTAATTTTAGAATACCTCAAGGCTGAGTCCTTGACTTCTTTTCCATCCACACTTATTCCTTTGGTGATCTCATCTGGTCTCATGGCTTTAAGTATCAGCTGTGTGACTCATAAAAACTTATATTTCCAAAACTTATATTTCCAGTCTAGAACTCTTTCCTTGAACTCCAGACTTCTGTATATGTAAGTTCCAGGTCCACATTTCCTTTTGCATATCTAATAGGCATCTTAATATGCAAAATACTGATGTGATTTCTGTCTCCCCTCTCCCCAACCTTCTCGACCCATAGTCTTCTCCATCTCAGTTAATCACATCTGTTTCTTCAACTGTTCTGGGAAGAAGCCTTAGAGTTATTCTTGGTTCATGTCTTTGTCTCATATGCCACTTCCAGACTTTTAGTGTGTCCTGTTGGCTCTACCTTCAAATTATTATATCTAGTCTGACCATTTCTTTTTGCTCCACCACCACCACCACCACCACCACCGTCCTGTTTTATTGCCTGGATTATCATTAGCCTTCTAACTAGTCTCATTGTTTCTACCCTTACTCCTTGCAGTCTTTTCTCAAAATAGTAGCAGAGTGATCCTTTTAGAACTGAAGCTGGCCCGTGTCACTCTTGTGCTCAGAACCCTTTAAGCCTCTCCCATCTCAATCACAGTAGAAGCTAAAGTCATTAGAGTGGCTGTGAAGTCCTTCATGAGCTTTTTGACTTCATTTCTTATACTTTCTCTCTTGTTTCTTCCATTCCAGTCATACTAGCCGCTCTGCTGTTCTTAGGGCACATGAGGCACACTTCTTCTTTTGAACCTTTACAGTTGCTGCTCCCTATGCCTGGAATGCTTTTTCTCTGGATAGCCACATTATGACCTCCCCCATCTCCATTATGTCCTTGCTCAAACACCATCTTCTCAGTGTTGCCTTCTTTGAGCACCTTATTTAAAATTGTTAAGTATTTTTCTACCTTCAAAGAAGCTCTTCCCTTTTTCTGTTTTATTTCTCTTCATAACACTTATCATCTTCTAATATACTATATAGTTTACTTAATTTGTTTATTGCTTTCTCCTCCGCTAGAATATATGGTGTGTGAGAGCGGGGTTTTTGTTTTGTTTTCTGCTGTATCCTCAGTGTCCAGAAACATCCAGGCACATAGTAGGTACCCACCAATATTTATTTAATAAAGCTGTTCTCTACATTCTATACAAATATTTATGTAGTGCTTGCTGTATTCTTGGCAACTGGAAAGGGCAGGGCTGATTATGTATATGACAACAGTGTCTGCCTCCAAGAGTTTGAGTACAGATTAGTAAAAATTGGATTTAATACTGGCTGCTGAAGAATGGTGGTGCCATTCATGTCAGCTGCTGAAAAGAATGTATAGTCCTACTTCCTTTTTTAGAAGAGAGCTGTAAAGATGTTAAAAATTTTAAATTTAGTAATTCCACTTCTGGGACAGTGTTCTAAGGATATAGTTCTAAATACTTGTAGGACCAAAGAAAGCTACTGTGATATTGTGACTTATAAAAATATATTTTGGTCATCTGAATGACCAGATATATGCTTCTTGTATATATTTGGCCTTTGTCCACAGTTCCTGCTCACAACTTCCAAAATCCTTGGAATTTCCTAAGTGTTAAGAGTGATACAGGTATCTTTTGTTATGTGAATGAGGTGACTTTTGGAAGCACTGAAAAGGGACTCTGCTGGTCACCAGGAGAACCAACCATGTGATTAGGGGGTTGGAACTTTCAGTCCTACCCCTGATCTCCAGGGATGGTAGAGGGGCTAGGGATTGAGCTCAAATGCCAATGGCCAGTTATTTAATCAACCGTGCCTATATGAAGCCTCTATAAAACTCCAAAAGGATAGGGTTCGGAGAGGCTTCTGGGTTGGTGAACACATGGAGATTTTGGGAGAGAGGTGCACCCAGAGAGGGCATGGAAGCTCCTCGCCCTTTCCCCAAACCTTGCTCTATGCATCTGTTCCATTTGGCTTTTCCTCAGTTGTATCCTTTTATAGTAAACCGGTGATATAGTAAGTGAAATGTTTCTCTGAGTTCTGTGAGCCACTTTAGCAAATTAATCAAACCAAAGGAGGAGGTGATTGGAACCCCCCCAGTCTATAACCTGGGCTTGCCACTGGCATCTAAAGTAGGGGGGCATGGGTGTGCAGTCTTGTGGGACCGAGCCCTCAACCTGTGGAGTCTGATGCTAACTCTGGCTAGATAGTGTCAGAACTGAGTTGAATTTTCGGACACCTAGCTGGTATTCCAAGAATTACTCGTCGAAGGTGTGGGGACCCTCCCCACCCCCACGTTGGAAATTGAGTCTCAGAACACCCTATTTAAATGCCCGTAATATCAAAAAATCAGAAATAATTTGTATGTTGAATTATAGGATGGTAGGTATATTATGGTGTCAATTCATTTGGTTATCAGTAGTCATTAAATGATGTTTACATTGAGTTTCTAAACATGGGAGATATTTAGAAATTAAAAAATTAAAAATTACAGGTAATGTGATTTTAACACAAACTTTAGCTTTATGTGTTTGTGTCTGTCAGTTTGTACGCTGGTACATTATAGAGTGCTGCCCTTAAATTAGCATTTGTATGTCCTGCTTGTTCTTCTGTCTGAGAAACTATCTCTTGGGCATCTGCTGCACTGGGGAGAAGTAGTAGATGTCATCATTACTGCAGAAGTGTCCTTGAGGGCCTTGATTGAGGCAGCCCCGCAGCCCTCTGATTGAGGGAAGCACATTGCCCCTAGAAATTAGTTGCTGGAATTTCCTTGTTCTTAGAGAAGTCTTTCCTGAGTATGTACCCTCAACCTTGCCAAATTTCCCTTCTTCCTTCCTCCTTCCCAGACGTTCTCCGAAAGAGGACTACAAAGGAAACACATTAAAATGTTATTATTGATTATTATCTGGGTGTCAGAATGGTGAATATTTTCTTCCTTCTGCTCTTATGTATATGCTGAGTTTACTGTATGAATTTGTATTAATGTCTGAAAGCTTATTCAAAGAATCTCTGGCTAGATTGGCTATGATGGAATGAGCCAATCATAGCCATAGAAGGAGGAAGACATTCTCTGTACCTCTTATGTCTGCAGGCCCTTTCAGCTCAGTGAATTGTTTTTACTTTGGGGTATGTAGTGTTTAAGGTCCCAGCGGGACATACATCCTTGTGTTTTTTGGGTTTTTTAAAATTAATTTATTTTATTTTTTATTTTTGGCTGCGTCGGGTCTTCATTGCTGCGTGCAGGCTTTCTCTGGCTGCGGTGAGCGGGGGCCACTCTTCGTTGCAGTGTGCGGGCTTCTCATTGCAGTGGCTTCTCTTGTTGCAGAGCACAGGCTGTAGGTGCACAGGCTTCAGTAGTTGTGGCTCGTGGGTTCTAGAGCACAGGCTCAGTAGTTGTGGCTCACGAGCTTAGTTGCTCCGCGGCATGTGGGATCTTCCCCGACCAGGGCTCGAACCGCTGTCCCCTGTATTGGCAGGCAGATTCTTAACCATTGCCCCACCAGGGAAACCCCATCCTTGTGTTTTAAATTGCCATTTTTTTTTAAAAGCTAGTATTTCTTTACTGTAACAGTATTTGAGTTTCTCTATTTCTTTTTCTCTTGTTTTGTCTTAGAAATAATTAACCTTTGACTTGGGCTATGGATTATCACTTGGGATAAAGGTGAAAAGAAAAATAGAGTGGTAATGGTAGAGGATTGGATGAAGAGTAAGGTAGCTAACAGTAGCTGTGTTGTCGGCTGATGAGATGGCAGGGTAGAGAGGACCCTTTAGTAGGATCTTGGGTCATGTTTGAGAGTATGCTAAGGAGACAGCATCCTTCTCAGAGACCCACTTGCAGCACACTATAATTCGTTTAGAATTCTCCACTATCTTGCATCTCTAGTTCAGTTTAAGAAATGTAACTTGAGGGACTTCCTTGGTGGTCCAGTGGTAAAGAATCTCCCCTGCAGGGGGACGCGGGTTTGTGATCCCTGGTCGGGGAACTAAGATCCCACATGCTGCGGGGCAACTAAGCCTGCGCGCCACAACTACTGAGCCCGTGCACCTCAACTAGAGAGCCTGCGTGCTGCAAACTATATAGCCCACGAGCTGTGGAGCCTGTGCCACAACTAGAGAAGAGAAAACCTGCACGCCACAACTAGAGAGAAGCCCATGTGCCGAAGCAAAAGATCCTGCATGCTGCAATGAAGATCCTGCATGCTGCAACTAAGACCCGATGCAGCCAAAATAAATAAATAAATAAATAAATAAAATCTGTTAAAAAAAAAAAAAAAGAAATGTAGCTTGAAATGAATCGTTCCTGCAGTTGAGACTCCCCTTCTTTCCTTAGTATTATCTTCTGGCTTAGAGACAAATGGCTCACAAAAACCCCTGTGTCCTACAGATATGAAGGATGGTTTGCTTTTCTTTTGGATCTTGACACTTCTATAGCAAATTGAGCTAAAACAAACAAAAGAGAACTGGTTTGCCATCCCCTCCCCCTCAAATTTATGTACTACATTGCCTTGTCCCACACTCTTTAATACTGAAGTCCTTGTGGCAGTTTTATTTGTAGTACTTTTTTAAAAATAAATTTTAATTGTTTTTTTCGTTTGTTTGTTTGTTTGTTTTGGGCCACGCCGCACGGCTTGCGGGATCTTAGTTCCTCCACCAGGGATTGAACCCGGGCCATGGCAGTGAAAGTACCGAGTCCTAACCACTGGACCGCCAGGGAATCCCTGGTCTGTAAACTTCTGTTTCAGAAGTTTAGAGGTGTCACCTAATCAGTTGTTTTTAGCTACTCCTTGTTCTTAAATATTTTGACTTGAATTTCTTCATATTACATTTTCTGCTTCGGAGATATAGTCCAGTCTGGTTAAGTTAATGAGAATAGGGATATAATATATTTTAGCTGCTTTTGAGAATTGTCAAGGCAATCTAACTATTCTCTGATTAGGAAAGACAGTTAAAGTGATTATGTGCACAGACCTATGAATTTAAACCTGGGCACAAGTCTCATCTGTATTCTTTAGTGGTTATTTGCAATTCCTTTGGTACCGTCTGTAACTTTGGGCAAGTTACTTAACCTCACTGAGCCTCAGGTTTTTTTGTTTTGTTTTGAAGTATAATCATCCATACATACATACGTACCCCCAGGGTGGTTGGGAGGTCTAAATGAGGTAATTAAAACATTCAACAAATATTTATTAAGCACCTACTATTTGCCAGGCATTATGTTAGGCAATGGAATATGGGAGTGAACAATATAGACAGGATCCCTGCTCTCTTGAAGCTTACATCTTAGTGTGGGGGAGACGATTGACATCTAAACAAACAAACAAACAAAATCAGATAGTGATAAATACTGTGTAGAGAAGTAGAATATTCAGAGAAAATCTTCCTGAGAAAGTTTCTTCAAGCTGAGTGACAAAAGGGAGCCAGCCATTCAAAGATCTGAATTGAGTGGAAAAGCCTGTTTCAGGCTGGGGAAACTGTGTACAAAGTCTTCAAGGGAAGAAAGAGTTGGACATATTCCAGGAACAAAGAAGACCAAAGTGGCAAGAGTGTGGCAGGTGAGGAGAAGAATCTGGGATAAAGTCAGAGAGGGAGCTGGGGTGCTGAAAATGTCTGTAAGCCTGGTACGAAGCTTGGATTTTATTTTAGGTGCAGTTGGAAGCTATTGAAAGTTTCTAAGCAGAGAAGTTGACAAGGTCTCCTATTTCTTAATGAGGTGAAAAAAGTTTTTTGGCCAGCTTGGATATATATCCTTTTAAGGATGAAGTTGTATCTACTTAAAATATTTAAAAATCATATACTATAAAATATAGTACTTAAAAATACAGTTTTATCCCCTTACATTTCAGGAAACAATTATTTTCAAACTTCTCATGTATTCAACCTCAGTGTCTTTGTGATCACCAGAGCTATTTTATGAGTCATTTAACAATTTTTCAGAATGTATATGTTTCATCTGCCTTTGTGATATAGCACTTTTGGGCTCTGAATATGATACCATCACTGGAAATTTTATTCCAAGCCACAAGTGCAGCATTATATAACATTAAGTGTTTGATCATCCTGTAAGTATATATTTTTAATCTCCATAATGTAGCCACTTGCTAAATTTTTCAAGTGGTCTTTACAAAGGTTGCTTACAATGACAGCTTAACACTTGTAATTGTGAGATATACCCCCAGGGATAATTATGGAATATCTAAATATTTTTGCCTTCAGATGACCTCTAAGTGTGCTAAACTACTATTAATTGAGATTGTTGTGGGCTTTCTTCCTCCAGCTTTTTTTTGTTGTCTGCCTTTTTTCTTCTTTTAAAATAATGAAGCTCCCCAACCTCCCCCTCCCTCAAGGTGTTCATAAGTACTCAAATATATAGTGATTCTCTTTGCCTGAAGGATACTTGTAGGGGAATGGAAAAAGAGAATTGTTGCCTTATCACCTCTGTTTATTCTCCCAACCTTTCCTTTCTTCTCCCTGTGTCCCTGATCTTCAGGCCATATCATTCAGCTGCTTTCCATGACCCCTCTATAGCCATGTGTTTTGGTGTGTGTGTGTTTAATATTGTCTCCAGCGGGGAGGTGCTCTTGGCATCTAGTGGGTAGAGACCATAAAGCTGCCAAACATACTCTAATACACAAGGCAGCTCCCCACAACTGTTACCTAGTCCAAAATGTCCATAGTGCTGAGGCTGAAAAACCGTGCTCTATAGTACTCATTTCAGTACTCTAAAGGGAAAATAAAATTGAGGTGGGTAAGCATATGGTATAGTTGTATGCTGCTGTCCAGTCAAGCACCAGCTGAATCTGTTTGAACCACTTGGTTTGTATTGTTTGCACTTATGTTGCACTTATATAATCCTTAGGCATTCCTGAGGATTATGAACTTTGGTGGTGGTGGGGTGGTTCCACTCTGATCCAAACATTTTCAGTTGCTTTCTGGGTTTCCTTCTCTGTTGCCAGGGTATGCATAGGGGGTAGGTGGCAACTGAACCCAAGTTTCTGAAATCCTTCCAATTTAGGTAATCTGTGATTGTGTGCACTGGGTGGTAGTGATGGTGAGTAGTGTTTAGTCAAGTGTCTTATCTATCCCAAATCCAAACAGTTCTGACCTGGCCTTGAGAATGACACACTATGGCTAACTATTCAGATTCAGGTTAAGAGCATAGCAGAAGCTTTAGTTTCTCTTAGTCTGTTTTGAGATTAGGGTGACTAGGTAAGCTATAGTTTTGGTGGTCTGGAGCACTGAATTCCCAGTTTTTTCATTTCCAAATTATCATTTTCATGCCTTTTCTATTTTGAAGTATTCTGGGAACCAAACTGCACTATTATAGTGAAATGTGTTTTCCTGTTTTTTTTAAGTAAAAGAACAAAATTGTCCCAACAACGAGTGAGCCAGTGTCATCACATTGAGGTAATATATTCTCAGCTAGCTGCAGAGAGACTTTGGGTAGCTAGAAAACTGATGTATAATGTCTTCTAGACTTTTTGGAATATTGAATATAACCTTTTGATTCTTGGTACTATTTTCTTGGACCCCTTAGGGATTTAGGAATAGTTTTTAGGAGTCACTGAATTTTGGAAAGAAGTGTGGTACATTTTTTTCTTTTAAGTAAATTATGTTATCTCTATATCACTTAGCTTTATTAATTTTAGTAATCTATATTGCAAGGTATATTCTAAAATTTATTTCTCAGTGATTTTTATAATCCTCAAAATATCAAAATATATATTGATATATTTATTTGAACTGAAAAATGAAGTCAGACTTTTTTTGGACCAAGTTTGATTTGCCTAATTGGTTTAACAGTGAGGACTGCCTTTGTCAGTTAGGTTATGGAGCATGTTTTTTCTATAAATTGAATAACTGAAGATAATCTGCAACTTCCAAGTTTTGAAAAAATATACTTAAAGTAAAAGATAAAGCTATTTTACCTAACATTGTGCCATATTGACAACAGTGTACTTTTTATTTTTAAAACTAAGTGTCAGTGTTTAGAATTTCAACTCTTTGAACATATGGGATATTTACAAGTTGCTTATAAGTGAAAGCGTAATGGATGTTTTACTCTTATTTTAGTAATTTATCAATTTGTAATATTTATGTTGCCTTGATAACACACACACACGTGCGTACACACACACATACGTATAAAAGTAGCAGCAGAAATTTTAACACATAAAAAACCTTATGGATGTGTTAAACTTCACTGTGGTAAAATTACTGATGTCCTTTGGTCACTCATGCCAAAGCATTTGGAGGTGAAGTGTCTTGATGTCTGCAACTTGCTCTAAAAAAAGGGGAGAGGGAGGGAAAGAAGGAACTAGAGATAAAGCCAAGAGTTGCAGAATGTTAATAGTTGGTGGATTTAGGTGAAGGGTGTTGTTCATTGTAATATTCTTTCACCTTTTCTGAAGGCTTGAAAATTTTCAATATAAAAATTTGGGAAAAATAGTCACAGGGAATAAAACAAATTAATTTGAAGAAGTATGTGTCAGTATTATAAGAAATGACTTACCAGGATAAAAATATATTACATTAGGATAAAATTATGTGGGGGAAGTAGAATGAAGAGCTTGTTCATAAATTTCTGTAAATGGATGATGGTGGATATGAAATTGCTATTATGATTTTTAGATTTCATTGGTACATTTAAAAGCAGTGAAACTATTTTATTTTAAAATATCAACTTATGTCAGAAACAACATCTTTTGCAACTCTTCAAACTTACGATGAAAATTTTAGATGCCAAATTAGAACTCTACAAGAGGGTACATGATTTTTAAAAATTCTTTTGTGGTAAGCAGGCACACAGGTTTGAAGACCGGATCTGACTAACATTCTTTCAGCTCTTCAGGTTCTAGGAATATGGTGCTAAGGGTTCACTCAGTTATACTACAGACTGACAGATCATTCTGCATGACAGGTGGATATGACTGTTTTAGCAAAGGCACTGTATAGCTTATGAAGCATAACCATAATAACCTGCCCCCAAGCCTGGACTGCTCCCGTGGACATATAAACTTCATGATTGCTGAGAGCAATCATCATATGTTGCTATTTTTTTTTAAATCACAGAATTGTTTTATGACCTTGTAATTTCCCTTTTCTATAAATGTGAATAATTTCTTTAAAAACTATATTATAAGTTAATGATATTACTTAGGTAATTTTTGCTAGCCATGAAACTAGTAATTCTATAAACTAGAAGTTGATAAATGAATTTCTTTTTATTCTAAGTGTCTTTAAAAAACTCTCAAAGTACTTTACTTTTTTCTTCTTTTCCATTATGGTTTATTACAGGATATTACATATAGTGCCCTGTGCTACACAATAGGACCTTGTTGTTTTTTCTATATATAATGGTTTGCATCTGCTAGTCCCAAACTCCCAATCCATCCCTCCTTGTGGAAGGACTTTACTTTTGATAGTTACTTTGACTTGAGGTCATTAGTATAGAATTTTGGAATGTGTACTATGAATATTGGGTGGTGCTGGATGTCACTGTGTTACTGTGTAAACTATACCCCATAGTACTTACTGATTATTTAAATATTCTACTAAAAGGTTAAGATATAAATTTTGGATTGGAAGAGTGAGGCATACAAGGTGCATGTACACATTGTGCAAGACTTTGGGGGCTGAAAACCATGTGTACTTTCTCTTGGACAGAAACATTGGGAGAATATCATTCCTTTGAATAGATCAAGCCATCTGGTTAATAAAGAGACTTCAGCATGTTCTTATAACATGTTTCCTTGGTTTCATACTTAAAATGGGAGACTGTGGAGGCTTAATTTAATGAGATCCAGATTAAAAAATCACCAGTGGTGTTTTCAAAAGTGTCCATAATTTAACTGTGAAAATCAGAAAATTAACATTACTACCATTTCATTTTCAGACCTATTCAAGTTTTGTCACTTGTCTCAATGATGTCCTTTATAGCAGATGATCCATTTCAGAATCACACATCACATTTAGTTGACATGTTTCTTTAGTCTCCTTCAGTCTGGAACAGTTCTTTAGTTTTTCCTTGACTTTAAAGATCATAGGCCAGGGCTTCCCTGGTGGCGCAGTGGTTGAGAATCTGCCTGCTAATGCAGGGGACACGGGTTCGAGCCCTGGTCTGGGAAGATTCCACATGCCGTGGAGCAACTGGGCCCGTGAGCCACAACTGCTGAGCCTGCGCGTCTGGAGCCTGTGCCCTGCAACGGGAGGGGCCGTGATAGTGAGAGGCCCGCGCACCACGATGAAGAGTGGCCCCCGCTTGCCGCAACTAGAGAAAGCCCTCGCACGAAACGAAGACCCAACACAGCTAAAAAATAAAAAAAAATAAAAAAAATAAATAGAGTAGCTATTAATTAAAAAAAAAAAGATCATAGGCCAATTATTTTGTAGAATGGACCTGAATTTTGGTTGTCTGGTATTTTCTCATTATTAGATTCAGGTTATGTATCTTAGAGAAGAATTTCACAAAACTGATTCTGTGTTCTTCTCATTGCATTCTGTTAGATGGTATATGATTGCATTTTGTCTCATTGCTGGTGATGTTCACTGATCACCTGGAAAGATGGTGTCCACCACATTTTTTGTATTAGTTTCCTATCATTGCTGTAACAAACCACAACCTTAGTGGCTTAATATTACACAAATTTATAGTTTTGGAGGCCAGACTTCCAAGGGCGGTT
Organism: Balaenoptera ricei; assembly: GCF_028023285.1. Classification (NCBI taxonomy): domain Eukaryota; kingdom Metazoa; phylum Chordata; class Mammalia; order Artiodactyla; family Balaenopteridae; genus Balaenoptera; species Balaenoptera ricei. Next base: position 52,289,051 of record NC_082650.1, read on the forward strand.
TTACTGGGCTAGTGATTGTGTTGGCAGGGCAGGTTCTTTCTGCAGGGTTTAGAATAGAATCCTTGCCTTTTCCAGCTTCTGGAGACAGCCTGTATTCTTTGGTTTGTGGCCTCTCCTTCCATCTTCAAAGAACATCGCTCCAACCTCTGCTCGCATTGTTACATCATCTTCTCTTTGACCCTCCTGCTTCCTTATAAGGACCCCTGTGATTATATTGGGACCACCCAGATAATATAGGATAATCTTCCCATCTCAAATCTTTAATTTAGTCACATCTGTGAAGTGCCTTTTGCCGTGTAAGATAATATATTCACTGGTTCTGGGTTTTAGGATGTGGTGGACATCTTGACAGGGGGCAATTATTCAGCCTATCACACTTCCCCACTGTAAAATCATTCTTTCCCTTTTGTAATATTTTGTGGGAAGATACTTGGATCTCTGGTTCCCGTTTGCGGAGAATGCTATTTAGAAATCAAGATCTGGGTACTAGGTGTGCTCACTGCTATTGAGATGTCATTGTTCCTAGGCTCACTTAATAGAGTTAGGGAATGTGTATGTATGTGTATAGATCTACATCTATATTTCTATATTAAAAGATATTAATTAGTTCTTACTGATATCTTCAGTTCCACTCTAATACCACAGAGTTCATTCATGTTTTCTAATTTTTCACATATGTAACTCCCTTCTCTGACAGTGAAAAACTGACTGCAGTTATCCTTAATATATTAACTTACTTGATAATTCTCCCTGCATATCACCCGTCTCCTTTTCTGCCACCACCCCTCCCCCTATATGGATCCCTCTTCACCACACCTGTTTCTGATACCTCCTGCCACATAGCTCTCTCATGTGGATTCTTTCCTGGAAGCATGGTGATAACAGGGTTGGTGGACTTCTTATATGGCAGCTTTGGAACATTCTATTATATGCAAAGTTCTTTTACTTACCTGAGATCTCATTTAAGGACTTTGGTTTTGTAGTTTTTTGATATTGTGAAAAAAAATTTTATTTAGTATTAAGCGGCTGGACTCAGTTTAGATGATCTCAGTTTTGTTGGCAACATCCAAAGCATTATAGTCAGTAGCCAGTTGAACATATACCTTCTTATCTCCATCAGCCCTGATCAGGGTGTTGACCTTGGCCATGTCAATGTTGTAGAGCTGCTTCATAGACCGTTTGATCTGGTGCTTGTTGGCTTTGACATTCATAATGAACCCAAGTGTATTGCTGTCTTCTGTCTTCTTCATGACCAACTCCCTGCTCAAGGGGAACTTGATGATGACATAGTGCTTAAGCTTGTCGCTCTTCCAAGGATAAACGGGCTGCCTTCGGGGTGTCTTGGGCCACCCAGAAAGTGGGTAACATGCAATCTTTTTTTGTGTGTGGATATGGATGCTTTTTAGCACTGCCTTCTTGGCCTTCCAAGCTTTTGTTTTTGGCTTTGGCTTTGGAGTGGCATGGGCTCCTTTCTTTGCTTTCTGTATGCCATCTTCATGAAAAGGTAGATTTTTATTTTAAAACTTACCTAAAATTTTTTTAAACTTGGGATAGTTATTCAAACCAAGTGATTGTGGTGAGCTTAGTAAAACAGTATATGATATGTTGGCTTTGGTTTAATTCCTTTTTAATTGAATTACAGATTTTTCCTGGGGACTAAAATAATACCTTTTGTTATAACTCTTATATAAACCTATTTTAACTTCTTATGGGTTTGGATGACTTTTCTCATTTAACGTAATTATTTTCATATTTGAAGACTATCATTTCTGCTTGGCTTCCCTAATAAAGTGCACGTTCCAACTATTTTGCACTTTTTGTTACTTTTATAGCAGAAGGGAAAGGAGGAGAGAACTTCTCAGAAATTACTGATTATATAACTAAATATTTTGGGTTCAAGTCAGTTTTTAATTTTTTCAGTTAGAAGTTAAGTCTCACATGAAAAATGATTGCCTGGTAGTTGAGTAAAATTTTCCAGATAGATCATTTGTTCTAAGTGGTAGAAAATTTAGCCTATCTTGTGAATTTTTCTTAAAAGTTTAAGTGGAGAGTACTTTGATGTTCCAATATAATATTAGCATAATAATGAAGGTTAGTATGGTTTTAACTCTGGTTTTTGCCTTCACTGTGGAAATCGTTGAACTTACCACCTTATTTTTCTTTTTTTGACAGAGCAAAATCGATTAAAGAATATCAGAAAAGTATATGGAAGATGTATGTGGTATCGTTTACGGTTATTAAAACCTCAGCCAAATATTATTCCTACAGTAAAGTAAGTAATTGATTTCAATAAAAAACATACTTAGTGCTTACTCTTTGCTAGGTATCATATAAAATAGGGGTATAATGATGAATAAAAACATGTGTTTGTAAAGAAATTGTAACCTTAGCAGGGGTAAGATGTGATTAGTAAATTGGAGAACAGTCTGAGCAGAGTGGTTTAGAAGTTCAAAAGAGAGAGAGTGTACTTCTGACTTGGGGGAGGAGGGGAGAAAGAGAAGTCAAATCTTTTTTTTTTAATTAATTTATTTATTTTTGGCTGTGTTGTGTCTTCGTTTCTGTGCGAGAGCTTTCTCTAGTTGTGGCAAGCGGGGGCCACTCTTCATCACGGTGCGCAGGCCTCTCACTATCGTGGCCTTTCTTGTTGCGGAGCACAAGCTCCAGACGCGCAGGCTCAGTAATTGTGGCTCACGGGCCTAGTTGCTCCGCGGCATGTGGGATCTTCCCAGACCAGGGCTCGAACCCGTGTCCCCTGCACTGGCAGGCAGACTCTCAACCACTGCGCCACCAGGGAAGCCCCGAGAAGTCAAATCTTGAAGGAAGATCTTGTATATCTTGTGTCAGGATTTGAATTTTGTCTTAAAGACTATGGAGGAATCTTTAAAAGGTTATCGAAAGCACAGAGGTGACAGGGTCAAGTTTGCATTTCATGGTGATTGAAGTTTTTGAGCACATACTGTGTGCCAGGTGCTGGGCTAGGATTTTATATGTTATCTCATTAGTTTTATGTTAACTTAAAGGTAGATATTTTTGCTTTTTCTCAGATGAGGAAACTGAGACTAAGAAGATGAGGTAACTTGACCAAGTTCCTGCAGCAAGAAGTGGTGGAGTAGGGACCTAGTTTCCCTTTATTTTTGCAGGGCCATCTGCTTAAACAGGCCATTAGCATGTTTAATTAGAGTAGGTGTCTTTGATTTTTTGAGGCTGTGGGGTATGCTGGTTAGCCTGGGCTTTGGACCTTCACCCTAAGGCATCAATTTACAGGTAACAGATGAAACTGAGGGGAAGTGAAAGAGCTGCCATTATTGGAGGACTATATCCTGTGAATTACCTACATATATCTATCCAGTAGATAGGAGGGCAAGACCTAGCAGAGGATATTAGTAAAAGTGGATCCAGTTATTTTTAAAAATTGGTTTAAATGATGATGATAGTTTTCAACATATGTGCCTGGTTTAGTTCCTTTGTAGAGGGAGGGAAGTCTTAGCTTTGGTGTTAAGAGTTCTTCAATGGTGTGAAACTAAAAGGCAAAATTAGTGTTTACAAGAGTAGTTTCATGTTCACTATGTATTCCTTGCTATTGCTTCTCATTTTTTGTTTTGTTTTGTTTTTTAAATTTATTTATTTAATTTATTTATTTTGGCTGCTTTGGGTCTTCGTTGCTCACGCGGGCTTTTCTCCAGTTGCGGCAAGCAGGGGCTACTCTTTGTTGCGGTTCGTGGGCTTCTCATTCAGTGGCTTCTTTTGTTGCGGAGCACGGGCTCTAGGCACGCGGGCTTTAGTAGTTGTGGCACGCAGGCACAGTAGTTGTGGCTCGCAGGCTCTAGAGCGCAGGCTCAGTGGTTGTGGCGCATGGGCTTAGTTGCTCCGTGGCATGTGGATCTTCCCGGACCAGGGCTCGAACCCATGTCCTCTGCTTTGGCAGGTGGATTCTTAACCACTGCACCACCAGGGAAGTCCTTGCTTCTCGTTTTAAATTAAACTTTTCTGAGGCAGCAAGGCAGATATTTTTGGCTTTCCAGTCTCTTCTGTTTTGGGCTTTGGTCAACACATTGTGGGTATCTGAACCTCAGTTTTCAAGAAAAAAAACCCAACTTTGTTCTATTTAATAATTAGTAAAGAGATTTACTTAAATAGAAGTACAGATTAATGGATGTTTAAGTAAGGAAGAATTAAATAATATTGGTAAAATTTTAGATAAGGTCAGGAACCATCAAAACCTTTTTGCTACTTAACCTTGAAGCATTCTTTTAAGATTAAGTAGTCATTGTGTAATACTCTAATTTCTGGAAGTTGCTTAAAAGAAAAAACACAAGACCTCAACTTAATTACTGAAGCCATATGTAGGGAAAATGTTTGTCTTTTAAGAGAAACCAAACATGTTTTTAAAAAATTGGGCACAGAGCATGATATAATTTGTTATGTTTCTACCTTTGGTTTGGCTCTCCGGAAATTAGAGCGTGGTTTTATTGGTTGTGGTAGTTTTCATCAGCCTGGGGATTCTGTCATGAACCTCTTCTCTCCTCCCTTTATTCTTTGGCTCAGAGAGCTAGATGCTACATGAAGAGCATCTAACACAGGGTGTAGTGTGTTTTAGGTGTTTTGTTCCCTTTCTCTTCTACCCTTGTTTGCTTTAAAATTTTACTTTAGTGGTTTTCAATTTTACTTTTATCTTTGTTTTTTGAGCTTTGTAGCCTTTTGGGGAAGTTCACAAAACAAAATGTGGAGTTACTAAGTTTGTGTGGAAATAAAATATATTTTCAAGTGTTCTTTAGCATATTGAGGGTATTAGCAAACTTTGGGTTTGAGTCAAAAGTTACTGTTTTAAATTATTTTCATTATTCATAAAATAAGTAGTTATTGTGTGCTATGTATGTGTCAGGTATTACACTAGGCGCTGATATACTGTGAGTAACAAATACTAACAAGTAAACAAGTGATGATAATAGAGTTTAGTAAGAGTTGTAAGGGGCGGGGAGGGTGTGCCATAAAAGAACTTAGGGAGGGCTCTTAACTGGCATGAGATAGAGAAGATTTCCTTGAGTAAGTGAGGTCCTAGTTGAAAGCTGAGAATTGGGTAAGAGTTACTAATAACAGCAAATAGCTACCATGAATTGGTTGTTTACTATCTGTGAGGCACCTTTTAGGGGCTTTACATACCTAATCTTATTTAATTCTCAAACCCACCCTGAAAGTTGGAAATTGAATTGTAAAAGGCTAAGCAGCTTGCCAAGATCTCTCAGTTAATAAGTGGTAAAGTTGGGATTTGACTTCAGGTAGTTTTTGCTCCAGAGCCTATGTTCTTAACTACCTCTCCCTAGATAGCCAGGTAAAAGTGGGAGTATTCCAGGTAGGCCTCCCTCTTCGTCTTTGGGCATACAGATAGTATGGAAAGCAGCTTGCGGTATTATACCCTTAATAAGGTTTAGAGCATTAATTTGGCCAGGTAGAAAGAAATTTGCATCTGAGTGCCATCTCTTTGTTATGCTGAGGTTAGTCAGAACTGAATAAGATCCTGTCCACATGCTCAAGGAGTTTGCAATGAGCCAGAGGAGGAAGGTCATGGTTTGTGCTTCTTTGTGACTGTAACCATGGTCTCCCCATTGATCATCTTAACAAGAGTTAATGATTGCTTCTTGGAGGATAAATAATTTGAGTTGAGTCTTGAAGGATGAATATAGTTTGGAGACGCAGCAATGGGGAATGGGAATTCTAGGTAGAAAGACCCAAGAGAGCAAAAGCATAATGGTGGGAAAAGCTTAGGGAACTGTGGGATATGGGGATTTATTTTGTTTGAAATACTAGGGTGATAAATGTAAGGAGGTAGGTTGGAACTGGATCCTGGAAACTCCAAATAAACACGTTTAAGCTAGGTTCCTATCAAGAGAGCCTAAACACACGGAATGTTTTCTTTCTGTATTTGAAAATAGGTCACTTCAGTTTTGTTTGATTAGGTCTCCTATGATTCATTTATGTCTTTGTTTAACAGTTCCTACCTAATGTAACAAATTGTGATACAAAAGGTATAAAAAAATTATTCAATTTCATCATTAAAGATAACCACCATTAAGATGATTTACCTTCTATATTTTTACTTATAATAAACTTTTATTTACAAAGAATAGGATTATATTATACATACAGCTTTGAAAGCTGTTTTTCTAATTTAACAGTACAAGGTAGATAATCTTCCACAGCAAATATTTTTAGTGTCTAGATAGTATCTCTCTATGGATGTACTGTTATTTATCTGTTCAGTACTCTATTGATGGACATTTATGTGTGTGTGTTTTCAGCTATTAATTATACCTGTAATCACCCTTTTATACGTTATAAGCTTAATTTTAGTTTATTTCCTTCTAAATTTCTTGAAGTGGAATAGATGATAGTTAAAAAGGTATAACTTCTTTAGGGCTTTTGATAACCTTATTGCCAGATATTCCTTCAGAGTGTAGAATGTATGAGAGTTCCTTTTTACCTTAGCCTCTCCAACACTGGTAATATCAATCTTTTAAATATTTTTACTAAACAGAACATATTGAAGAGAAAAGAAATTAGTTGTTTTTCAAACTATATGTTCTTTTATACCTTTTTTTAACCTGTTATGCACGTCTTTCTATATCTGTTAGCTAAAAATGTTCTATTGTGTGGCTATATCTTGGTTTATTTAATTAGTCTCCTATAAATGGTTTATTTAATTAGTTCCTTATAAATGGACATTAAGGTTGTTTCCAAATTTTTACTGTTATAAACAAGGCTACTTATTCATCTTTGCACAATTGACCCATTATTTTTCATACTTTATCTTACTAAAAGTGTAATTACAAGGTCAAGAGCAATTCTTTTTTACATTAAATGGTTAACTGAATACTAAGTATTAATATATTTTGATCTAAGGGAATGGGTCCAATAAGTTAATGAGTACATTAACTTCTTACTTAAAATTCTGCAAATAGTAGCTGAGAGAATATTATATGCCAGGCACTGCTAGATTCTAGAGAATTCAAAGGTGAAAAAAGATGCTGTCCTTATTGTGTCTTACAACCCAGTGGTTATAGAATTTGAGTCAATAGCACAGTGACATGAGACTACTTAAGATTGTTTTATGCCTTGCCATAGTGTCTTTAGAATCTTAAAGGAAAACCATATAGTTGTATTTATTTATACTTCACTTATCTTTTTTCTAAACAGGAAAATAGTTCTGCTTGCAGGATGGGCATTGTTATTATTCCTTACATACAAAGTTTCCAAAACAGACCGAGAATATCAAGAATACAATCCTTATGAAGTATTAAATTTGGATCCTGTAAGTAGTATTTTATATAGTCCCTTGAAAATACTCTGGGCCCACAGCCTAAAAGAAATTGAGCTGTGCCTAAAGAAATCAGACTCTGGTCAGTTAAAAAAGATACCTAATCCATTATTATTTTAATGCATATATATTTTTTAAGCCACAGATGTTGATTGCCATCCTATTAAGGGTTGGTTTATAATTGCTAAAATGTAAAAATATCTGAAGATGAGATAAGAAGTTAGTATATTTTTAAAAGACATTTCTAAGGTTGGTTTAATGCAAAGTTAGAAGCAAGGGGTTTATTTATGTTAGTTGGGTGGGACCCTGTGTTAGTTGACACTAAGGCAGTGTGTTGGTGTCTTTGTCATAGAAATTCAGGTTAATCTTGAGTGTACCTGTTAGCTGACTTTCTTGACTGAACTTGAGTGATGGGTCCCAGTAGAAAACTGGTCTTTTAAGTTAATCAGTGGAAAGTTAGAACTGAAATGAATGCTAGAGATCATTTAGCCTTTTTTTCTCATGGAGAAAATGAGGCCTGGAAAATTGTGTTTTGTCTGGGGTCCCATAACTTAGTAAGCAAGGTCAATCTAGTGCCCTTTCCATTTTTTCCCCCATTCTACTTTTTTTTTTACTTCTAGCCTCTCCTCAATAGATGGCTTGATCCAGAGATTCATATGATACACAGTAAGGAGTGTGTTTATCTTCTAGTTTTCTGCTTTGTAGAAGAAAAGTTTGCATATCACCTGAGTTTTCTTATTGTGATGATCATGGTCATCAAGAGAGATTTTTTAAGATTAAAAGGTTTGGGGGCAATTTAATGCCATAAAAAATCAATGTGAAAAATTTATTCATAGAAATTGAATCTAATTAGGAAACAACTAAGGTAAACTTATTAAGTATTTACTTAATATTAAAATATTGACAAGCAGGTGAAACCAGAAATTCTTCAGATTTTTTCTTAGAAAGGAAGTTAACCTTTGATTTGAGTTTTTTTCAGCTAGACTTAATTTACTGTGATCATTCATTGATATTTAAATGTCACTATCATTTTATTTTATTTAAATGGCATTATATAGTATCAGTCTCAAATCGTCGGTGCCTAGGGTACTGCGTGGCACATACTAGGTGCTCAATAAAATAAAATATATTGGACAAAATGAGTATTTTTATTTAAAAAATATGGAGGTGAAATTTATAGGACAAGGTATATATAGGATGAAAACTTCATTTTCTGTTTCTGAAAATATTGAGTAGTTCAATATTTTAAGTTCAAAGTGGAATGGATTATGTTTTTACAGCATTGTGCTTATTTTTACTAAAACAAAGCCTTTTCTTTTAGGGGGCAACAGTAGCAGAAATTAAGAAACAGTATCGTTTGCTGTCACTTAAGTATCATCCAGATAAAGGAGGTGATGAAGTTATGTTCATGAGGATAGCAAAAGCTTATGCAGCGTAAGTATTATAGGACCTGTTACACATTTTTAAGAGTGGTAAAGATAGTTTTCTATTTGAATAAAGTAGTAATAAAATAGTTGTCATACACTTTTATTAAGCGCCTCATATGTTGAGTCTATCATTTATGGAACTACCTGGCAACCATGAAGTGTTAATTTAGCCAAACCTTAATTTTAAGTAACTTACAGTAGTGCTTTTGCCATGTAAGTTGGTTAAATTAATAAGTGATGGGTTAATTGAGCTATTTTCAAAGCATCCTGATTAGAAGAGATATACTTGCCCCTTGTTTTCATTTCTAGGCTTTTTGTTAGGCTAGATCTATTTCTTTTATTTTGGCCTGTAGCTTGTCTCATTTAAACTATAAACTAAAGATGAGTTTAATTTTGGGGAAACAGGATAGGGTATATAAAATTTGAAGTAATTCCTTGAGTATTAATATTACAAGAGTTAAAAAGTTAGCTGGACTCTTCCGGAATCATAGATGTATCCCACACAGCTCTTATGTTGAATTAAAGAGTAAACTACAGACAAGATGTTATCTGTTTTTTGGGGACTCGGTGATGTATATAATTTTGTAAGGTAACTTAAAAAATATAAGTAAATAATAGGATATGCAGATATAATAGCAGGCTGTGAAAGTGGTATGTGAATGACAGAAGTTTGGGAAATATCATCTTATGCATTTTTGTGCTTAATAAAAGTATATTGACTCTGTTTCCTCTCTGCCTAGCCCGCACCCCCTTTGTGGATTGCTTGTTATCTATGTGAATATGATTCTGTAGTAAAGCAATACTTTCAGGAGCTTCTGAAGTGTACACTACATTTTCTTTTCTATGCAGCAGACGTCCTCCAGATTGCTGTCTTTCAGTTGGTGTCTCCTTTTCCCCTTTTTTCAGTGTGTCTCCTTTAAGCATTTACCTTTGTTGCACAAGTATTGCAGTGCCTTAGTTGCTGTCTTCAGGTAATTTAAGAAGAACTGAAGATTTCCAGAGGAAGTCGGATAGCCTTGGTTTCCCTGTACAATTGTCCACCCCACCCAGAGCTTTAGCTATTGTTTCTTTGAGCTTTCTGTCTCCTAATCAGATTCTTTTCCCCAAAATAATTAGTAGTTTTAATTTTAGTGCTTTTGGTACAGTTATTTCCCCCCCCCCCCTGAGTTTTCAGGTATTTAACACTTTCAAGTTCATGATTTTGTTCTCAGGTTACTGGAAATCTGACTCTATGATGTATGGTCACTATTCTAAGAAGTACAGAAGAATAATATATGGCCTTTGGTTTTAACTCAGTTACATGTTCAAGATGTAGAATGTTTTGTATGTAAAATGTCTTAAATAGTTGATGGTCTATCAGACAAATGAAGAAGTAAAATGATTATGGGACCCAGAACTTTGAGTTATTGTAACTTGGACAAGTATAACTAGATTAGTTAAAAGGGTGCATTTTACTGAATATAGGTTCTGAGTGATTGAAGCTACTATCTTACGTATAACTCTACCAGCCTAAGTTATGTAATTCAATCAACTTGTAGAATGCAGTTATAAAAAACTGCATGATCTACAAAGTTTTTCAGAATTTGCCTTGGTTATTCAGGCTAGTTTCTCTTCCCTTATTCATTCATTATAATAAACAAGCTGGGTCATTCCTATTTCTTCAGACCAGATTGTAACTTAAAGGAAAGGAGGTATGGTTATTTTTGAGGAGTTAGACCAACTGTTGATATCTGATTCATTCTTCTGGATATAGTTGGGATTTTGCTTTTGTGTGTAAAATCTATGTTTAAACTACTTTATAACAAGTGGGCAGCATGATTTACATCCTTAAAGATATTTTGATTTTTAAAAAGTATGTTTTCATGTGTTCTTACATATGAATATGTAACTTAGCTCTACATAGCCAACTCAGGCCCCTCACATATAATTTAGTGAAAGCATTCTCTGGGTTAGGATTTATAAACTGAGGTCCCTGAAACTGTATACAGAATTTATGTGTGTTTGTAAATGTGCATTTTTTTCCAGGGCAGAAGGGGCATTGGTTTCATTAGATTCCTAATAAGATCTATGATATAACCTCCCACCCCCAAAGTCAAGGGATATAATCATGTTTAGGAAACTTTATACTCATTGAATTTAAAAAAATTATGTTAGCACCATTGGTGTTGTTTAAGCTTGTTATATATAAATTATACTGAAATCATATAGCTTTTAAGTACCTTAAGTCTTAGGAATGGATACTGAAGCACTAATAAGTAGCCAAAAATCAGTTGCTTTCCTACACTGACTTTTAAAAAAATGGATAATTCCTTTGAGTATACAGGATGGTTACACAACAGTTGTACAATTGGTTTAATGAATGAGTTAATGGAATTAACTCATTAATCAGATGTGTATGCAGGTTGAAAAATCAAGTGCTTCTCTGATGAGAGCTGTGCTTTATTTTGCAAAACCTAAGGGCATTGTATAGAGAACAGAACAGTTTGTGGTGCTGCCATCATTAGAAAGTCAGGAGGGGACAGAGATAATTATTTTGGGGAAAAGACTCTGATTAGGAGACAGAAAATTGAAAGAAACAATAGCTAAAGCTCTGGGTGGGGTGGACAATTGTACAGGGAAACAAAGGCAAAAGTTTTTGAAAAACATCCCTCCCTTAGCAGAAAGGAATCTTAGCGCACCACTCCTTATTAACTTGTAATCTCTCTAATAATGCCTTTCATTGGCTCCTGTATTTTACTGCGGCCTTAGGTCAAACAGTGTAAGTGGAGTTATAGTTGAATAAGGACTAAAGACATCAAGGTTCTTGTTTTCATAAATGACTAAATTGATAAGTTTAAAAATATTTTCCAGTCATTGAAAAATTTTGCAATTTTATTAAGGTACTTCTGCATTCTCTCTCTCAATTGGAGCTTTGTTGAATAGAAAATGCATTGTATCTTAAGTGCATATGTTCTGGGAAATAGAAATATGGCTAAAATTAGATTTGGACATAAACATAATCTTTTGCCAATTGGTCTGCAAGAATGCCTTCCTTATTATGTTATTGGTCATTTTGTGTGTATGTGTCTGCCTTGTCTCCTTAACAGCATTGTAAAGTTTTTGAAGGAATTGAAAATTTCTTTTAATTTTTTTTTTTTTTTTTTTTTAACATCTATACTGGGACCTGGAATAAAACTACTCTCACCCTGTGCCTTGAGCCATTGCCCAGGTTAGGGGTTATATTTATGTTTAGGTGTTTAAAAAATCACTGTCACTTTCATATTGCTTGGGTTAAGAAGCTGTTGCTTTAGCAGGTATTTTCCTAGTCTTGCTTGAAGTTGGCTTAGGAGAAAATTGTGATCTTAGCACAATGCAAATGACCTTTTCCAAAGCAGTGGAATTTTATAGGTGTTATTATTTTTTTCTTTGAGAATGTGGTGCCAGTTTTGGAGGGATTATTATTAGTCATGTATTAAGTTTATATTTAAAAAATAGATATATATCATTATTAAAGTAAAAATATGCCCATTGAAGAAATTTTGGGAAATATCTGAGTGTATACGATTTTTAAAAGTAACCTATAATCCTCCCTGCCTCCTTAGAAAATGTAGTAGCCTTTAAAGTTGCATCTTCTGGCTTGAACTGGCTAAACCTGAGAACCCGTGGGCCAACTAGGAATTTGTATCTGGGCTCAATAGTTAGCATTTTCTGTTAATGCTGAATTTCTTATTTTTCTCTCCCCCTTTTCTGATTTCAGAGAGTTCTTTTCTTGATTCTCTGAAATTATCTTTAAGAAGTGAGTTGGTTAGTTAATGGAGTTTGTGTATATGAGTACTTATTTTTCAGATGTGGCTTTCTAATTTTGCACCTTTGTTCCTTTTATGCTAGTTTAACTGATGAAGAGTCCCGGAAAAATTGGGAAGAGTTTGGAAATCCAGATGGGCCTCAAGGTGTGGTAAATGATGATTAAAAAATACTGGGGTTATGATATGTGTATATTATAAAAATGTTAACTAGATTGAAAAGAATGTTTTGATTTTCTTAGTTTGTGAATAGGAAAATTACAACTACAAGGAGTTAAACAAATATGTAAATTGAGTTCCCTTTAATTTTTACTTTATTCTTCTTTCTAGAGATTGGTTTGAAAGATAGAACTTTGATTGATTTGATGAGGAAAGTAGTCACTGTCATTATTCTTCATTTCCAGTTAGTAGTTGATAAAAATTGGATGAAAAAAATCTGTTTTTCTTTACTGACTAAACATTTTCTCATATATTCATAGTGTTTACATAAACTCAGGACATATAAAAGAATTTAAGTGTTCTGGGAAGAAGGAATTCACGTACTTAGAATTTTTTTTTCTTCTGGAAAAATTTAGTTTCAAATAAAAACCATGTCCATCAACTTTTGTGTAATGGAAACACATAATAAGATAATCTTACAGCTTTTTTGGAGGGGGTGGGGGAGACAGAATTTGGGGATATAAAGAAATAAAACTGGAAATGGAGACTCTTCAAAAATATTCTTCCTATTTTAGCCACGAGCTTTGGAATTGCCCTGCCAGCTTGGATAGTTGACCAGAAAAATTCAATTTTGGTGAGTACATTTAAATAAGACACTGTAATGTGTTTGATATATCTTGGTAATATAAAGAGAGCTTTACAAAGAAAATACTGGTATGCTGTTTTCAGTTTAACTGTGGATTGTGAAAACTGTTTTTGCATAATGGAGAAAAGAATTGGTTCCTATTATTAGGTTGTTGGTTTGGGGCAGTGTGTTCTAGCGTAGGGTTCCCCCCCCCCACTGTTTAAGGAATTTCTTACAGTTGTGGTGATTTCTTGTGGAGGTGGTTTCAGATTGGGTCCTACCCTTGGTTTAGGGAACCACTGTTTTTTTATGGTATCTACATTTATCTTAAGTAGCGCTCAAAATTTGTTATCTTTTATTCCACATTTACCCAGGCTAAATTAATTTTAATGTGTGCTAACATAATGATATATATTATATATGGTACTTCAGGAGGCAGTAGGTTATCAGACTTCAGTCTGTAATAGAGGCTGCAACTCTTAAAACATCGGGAGTTATCCTAACCTATTGTTCAGGAATTCCCTACTTCTCCTTTCTTGAAAATAATTATCTAGGAGCTATCTTTGAAGCAATAAAAAAATCCATGTTTTGTTTTGAAAATGGCTATTTAGTGTTATTTTATGGCTATTTATTTACATGTTATTTTCCAGGGTATATAGTTGCTGTATATAAGCATGTTTATTATGCTTAGGGTTATTCAGGGAATACTAGAGAAGAGAAAAGATAGTTAGCTACCAGATTTGGGATCAAGCAGTAGGACAGACATCTAAGACCAATAGATAGAAATTACTTGCAAACAGAACATTATGTGTTCTGTTTGATATTTAGGTAAAGAAACCAGCTTCTACCATTTATTTCCAAGGCACTAACTACTTGCCAAGGTGTGGATATATAATACAGTTGACCCTTGGACAACAGGGGCTTGAACTGTGTGGGTCCACTTAATACATGGATTTTTCCGATAAATACGGACTACGGTACTACACAATCCATGGTTGGTTGAATCTGCGGATGCAGAACCACAGGTAATGGGGGGCCAACTCTGAAGTTAGAGGTGGATTTTCCACTGCAGGGAGGTCGGGGAGCCAAGCCCCACATTGTTCAAGGGTCAGCTGAAGTTGGCCCTCCCTTTCGGCATGTTTTGCATCCATGGATAAAGAGGCCCTACTCTTTTATCACCATTTTATATAAAGGACTTGAGCATCCCTGAATTTTGGTATCCTTGGGGGCCTTAAAACCAGTTCCCCATGGTTACCGAGGGATGACTATATATGCTGCAGGTTCCCTATCTGCAAAAGGAAAATAATAATGGTACCTTCCTCTTAGAGTTTGAAAATAAGGATTAAATGAAGTACTGCATGAGGAGTGCTTTTAATAGTGCCTCCCCCATGTAAGCCTCAAAATAAGTGTTCATGGATGTTGTCATAATTTACCTGATGAAGGCCATAATTTTTTCTTTCCTTTTCAATTCAAGGTTTTACTTGTATATGGATTGGCATTCATGGTTATCCTTCCAGTTGTTGTGGTAAGTTCCAGCTCTTTTTATTAACATTTTTTAGGGAAGGGAATTGGTGCATGCTTTGGAGTCTCCTTATAAGATTGTAATTTGTATTAGAATATAATCCATTAATCCTTGAATTTTAATAATCTTATATTCAGTTATACTTTAAAGGTCTTCTAAAGGTGACATCTCTTTAGTATGTTAAAATGAATCTCCTCCTGATCCAAAAATTACACACAAACGAGATAGTACAGATGTATTTAGAATTTAAAATGAAAATCTTCCGTTACCACCTCCCCCAACTCCATTTCTCTGTCAGAGATAATCAGTGCTAAGTTTGCTTCCTTTTCAGATATTTTTCTTTGCATTATGTATATATACATGTGCATATTTTTTTAAAAAATGTGATCTTACTATATTGTTCTGTGACTTTTTTTGCTTCATATAGGGGTACAACATGTAGAACAACCTCATTTTTAAAAACACTTGCATAGTACCTCAATATGGAGGTACCATAAAGTTTATGATTTTATTGTTTATTATTCTTATGACTGGTGGTGTTCTTACTGATCTTACGGTTCCTGTGGGTCCCATAGTGAGGCTAACAATTAACTTGTCTTGCCTTCTTCATAGGATTGTTGTGTGAGAATCCACTTGTGTGGAATAATGTGAATGAAAGTAGTATATCAACTATAAAATTGCTCCTACGCTTATTTGTCAAATATTTGTTGAAGACATGCTATGTGTGAGGAACCAGCTTGTTGCTTATAACAGTGGGTTGTTTCATTCCTATTTTGTTTTTAATTTCTAGCTGAAACTTAAATGTTTTAATCATATATATGTAATGAGGTAGGTTGGTGTTTAGGCCTCAGGCAGCATAAATATTTACCAAATAAATCATTTGAAATGTGTAACAAAGGCATTTGTTCTAAAAAGCAGGTCTTTTTATTGGTTTATGAACATTTAGAAAATTTGACCATTCTGCATCAAAGTTAACATTTATCATGGTTTTTATGCTTTATTTCTGGTTTAATTTTGTGTTTTAGGGCTCTTGGTGGTATCGCTCAATACGCTACAGTGGAGACCAGATTCTAATACGCACAACACAGATTTATACATACTTTGTTTATAAAACCCGAAATATGGATATGAAACGTAAGTAAATTTAAGTAACTGTGACATTAGATTATTTTCTGAGTCATTTATGTAGAGTTGATATATATTCAACTGGAGAAATTCCATTTAATAGTTTTAGGGATATTCAGTTCATTATAGCTAAAGCTGGAGGAAAATGCTAACACCCTTTATCATATGTCTTAATCTGTAGTTCTCTTGTTCCCGTTTTACTCAGCTATATGTATATATCAATGCATATTTTTTTCCCTCCAGAAATTTTATAGTAAAACTTCTTGTGGGCTAATTTTGTAATAATAATACCAGCTAACATTTCTTGAGTATTTGTCGTTGCCAGGCATTGCTAGCCACTATGCATGTATTAACTCATTTAATCTTTGTATGCCCCCATAAATAAGTGCTGTTTTTAAGCACATTTTATAGATGAAGAAACTGAGCCCAAGGATATACAGTAAGTGACAGAGCTAGGATGGAACTCAGGTAATGTGGTTCCCAAGCCCTAAACCAGTACATTATACTGTGTTAATCGTGTAAAGTATGTAGAGGTCTTGGGTGTGTTAAAAGAAAACTGCCAGAATATTTCATTCCCAGAGTCTTATTTCAAAATTTATTATGAAAAACAAAAAGTACCATCCTAAATAACTTTCTTTGATCCCATAAAGCTAACATTATAAATTTTATCCCTGGAAGATATAGTGTTGCCTTTCAGAATCACTGCTCTGTGGAAATCATACACATTTCCCTTCCCTTCCCTTCCTTAAAAAAAAAAAAAAAAAGTAAGTTTTAAATTGTGCCTCACTGGAGGATGTATTTTTGTTCCAAAACCTGAGTGGACTTTTTCGTATTTCATATTTGCCAATTTTTTTTTAAAATTAATTAATTAATTAATTTATTTATTTTTGGCTGTGTTGGGTCTTCGTTTCTGTGTGGGGGCTTTCTCTAGTTGTGGCAAGCGGGGGCCACTCTTCATCGTGGTGCGCGGGCCTCTCACTGTTGCGGCCTCTCTTGTTGCGGAGCACAGGCTCCAGACGCGCAGGCTCAGTAGTTGTGGCTCACGGGCCTAGTTGCTCCGTGGCATGTGGGATCGTCCCAGACCAGGGCTCGAACCCGTGTCCCCTGCATTGGCAGGCAGATTCTCAACCACTGCGCCTTCAGGGAAGCCCCATATTTGCCAATTTTACTAACTTTCTTGGTAGTGAGAAAGAGATTCCTCAGGATCATATGACTGTGTGAGCTGATCTTGTGTTTCTGAAGAATGAACTGATCTTATATTCCTGAAGAATGAGCAGATCTTTTATTTCTGAGGAATGAGTGAATGTTACCTTCCCTTATGTACGTGTATGGCTCTTCCTTACGCTGGGTCGAAATATTAATATATAAACATTCTCCCTTATGAAACGGTTTTATGTTTGTAACCTGTTTTAATGTGTTTTTTGGATCAGTGATCTTGATTTCTATTTCATTTCTGAGGATGGTACTTGGCCTTAACAATTAATTCTATCAGAAAAGCTTTGTTTAGCTGGTGGGTTTGGTTATATATCCTTGACTTTAGCATTGGCATCATTTATATAGCTGTCTTAGTTGTTTTCATTCAAACATTTGAGGGTAGTAATAGTAATAGCTCACACACATTACTATGCTGACTGTGTGTCAGGCACATATGAAGAAACCGTGGCCCACAGAGAGGTGAAGAATATTGTTCTAGGTCATTCAGCTACGCGCTTAATTAACCTCTGTACCGTCCTGCTTTTTGTGAGGATGTTGCATGTATTTTCTGCTGTAAGGTAAGATTGATGACTATAGTGCCAGTCATTAAAGAACTTGTATAGGCCAACGAGAGTAATGCTAATATATGTGACCTCACATCATGTGTATTTCAAGGAACACTATTCCCACAAAACCCTCCAGGGTTCCATAATAAAAATTTCTGCAAATTACAGTATATTTTAGTTTACTCAAGGCTCTGAGGAGTCATGAAGTGAAGAAACCTGAAACTCTTTTTTTTTTTTAATACTAGGTGTGCTTTATTTATTTATTTATTTATGGCTGTGTTGGATCTTCGTTTCTGTGCGAGGGCTTTCTCTAGTTGTGGCAAGCGGGGGCCACTCTTCATCGCGGTGCGCGGGCCTCTCACTATCGCGGCCTTTCTTGTTGTGGAGCACAGGCTCCAGACGCGCAGGCTCAGTAATTGTGGCTCATGGGCCCATTTGCTCCACGGCATGTGGGATCTTCCCAGACCAGGGCTCGAACCTGTGTCTCCTGCATTGGCAGGCAGATTCTCAACCACTGCGCCACCAGGGAAACCCTGAAACTCTTTTTAACTCTTATTTCTCAGCTTTATTTAGCCATGGAGTTCCCCCTCCGCCCTTTTTTTTTTTTTTTTTTTTTTTTTTACAAAGCAGTTATTAGTAACATCACATAGAATACTTCCTGCTATAAATTTCTGTGGAACACATGCTTAGGTCTAGAAACCGATGCTATTTGTAGTGATTTTAACGCACCTAGTTGCTTCTGGGCCCTTAATTTGATGTGTATTTCTATTTACTTGTGATAGGTAATATTGCACACATTTTAAAAAGTGAGACGTTTCTTTTGTTATGAGAGAGAGTAATGCTTATTGATAGTGGAGTTCAGATGATTTTAGCATTGTGTGTGATTGGAAAACTGCCTCACTCTAGGATTAACCAAGTATCATGGGAGGCGGATTAATGGGTGAGCAAATTTATTTTTCTTCATATTTCTTTTGTTTTCTTAGGGCTTATCATGGTCTTGGCTGGAGCCTCTGAATTTGATCCTCAGTATAACAAGGATGCCACAAGCAGACCAACAGATAATATTCTAATACCTCAGGTTAGGCCTGCCTCCCAAATTCCTTGAAAAACATTTAAGTATATAAAGTTAATGCTTTTTTAAGTATACATTTTTAAATGATTATTTTATTTACTCTAGCTAATCAGAGAAATTGGCAGCATTAATTTAAAGAAGAATGAGCCGCCACTTACCTGCCCATATAGCCTGAAGGCCAGAGTTCTTTTACTGTCTCATCTTGCTAGAATGAAAATTCCTGAGACCCTTGAAGAAGGTATTTGTGATTCTAATATCTGTAGGGTTTTAGTGGTACAGAAGAGGTGGATTTAATTAGACCTCATGGTGCTGTGTTTTTTTGTCACTGTTCTTTATTGCTCAATCAGATAATTACTCAAGGACCTTTTAAAAACAAATCTATATGCTACGTACATAATTACTTCACAAATTCTTTGAAGGTATTAGTAAGTCAGATGTTTTGGCAAATGTTAAAATGTTGTATTTCAAGGTGAGAGAATACTCTCTATGAAAAATGTTAAGTCAGTTGCAGATTATACAGTAATTCCTGATGACTTTTAAAAAAGGATTTTGTAAGCCTTTTGGGGCAAGAAAAAAATGGATTTTCACAACAGATGTCTCAGTCACTGCCACCAGTACCACCATCATACTCCAGCAGTAGTTACCAATAAAGTGTCTGTTTAATCTTTATTTAAAGCTTCATAAGTACTTGAAGCCATCTATTCTACTTAAAAGAAAAGCAGTGGATTGGGACAGTGGTGTTTTCAGGGATGTCATGAATTTGAGTGTCATCTCTTTTCACTTGCATTATTTCAATTGGAAGTTTTAAAAGAAAGTTATTATCCTTAGGGAATTTTCTTTCTGAATGAACCAACAACCACCCCCCCCCCCCCACAACCCTGCTTTAAGCCAGTAATGCAATCAAATGCCTTTGAAAACAAGGTCAGTTGATGCTCAGTGATTAATGATAGGATAGGCTGCTTATGATGGAATCAAGGAGCGCTATTTAGACATTGTTTATTGAAGTTGCAAGTTAACTAGTAATTCTGTTCCTAATGTTCTGTACAGATATGAAACCATCTCCATTTTTACCAATTATCTAAGAAACAGGGAACAGATTTTTTTTAGGTTGAGTACCAACCCCAATGGATGATCTTAATGGTTAACTATTATATGCAGTATAAATGAAAGTGTCTGTCTCACTCCTCCTCCTCCTATCCTCCTCTCTCCATTTAGTTGACATTTATTCTCAATCTTAGTCTTTGGACTTATCCATAATTATACTTATAGGAATTTAGGTACACAAGAAGAAGAATTTTGAAGTTCTTAAATTAGTAAGATTATGATTAAATTTAAGATTAAGGCTATTTCAAAAAAAAAAAGGTAGGGAGTAATTTATAAAGCCCAAGACCATAATATTAAAAGTTTGCCTTCGAAACATCTAATTTGAGGTAGGGTTTTCTGATTGATTTTTTTTTTTTTTTAATTTTTATTTATTTATTTATGGCTGTGTTGGGTCTTCGTTTCTGTGCGAGGGCTTTCTCTAGTTGCGGCAAGTGGGGGCCACTCTTCATCGC
Source organism: Balaenoptera ricei (assembly GCF_028023285.1). Classification (NCBI taxonomy): domain Eukaryota; kingdom Metazoa; phylum Chordata; class Mammalia; order Artiodactyla; family Balaenopteridae; genus Balaenoptera; species Balaenoptera ricei. The sequence goes on from NC_082650.1 coordinate 52,309,391, forward strand.
GGTGCGCGGGCCTCTCACTATTGCGGCCTCTCTTATTGCGGGGCACAGGCTCCAGACGCACAGGCTCAGTAATTGTGGCTCACGGGCCTAGTTGCTCCGCGGCATGTGGGATCCTCCCAGACCAGGGCTCGAACCCGTGTCCCCTGCATTAGCAGGCAGATTCTCAACCACTGCGCCACCAGGGAAGCCCTCTGATTGATTTTTGACATAGTGCTGCCGAGGAGAAACTATTGTGTTCAACCTGTAATATTCTGAGGTCATGTGAAAAATTTGTGTGACAGCTTAAATTTAGCATTCGTCTTGGACTATAGGTGATAAAGATGTTTTAATCATAAAAGAAGAATGATTTGTTTCAGGTGTTTTATTGTTTTGCAGATCAGCAATTTATGCTGAAAAAATGCCCTGCCCTACTTCAAGAAATGGTTAATGTAATCTGCCAACTAATAATAATGGCCCGGAGCCGTGAAGGTGAGGAGGAAGCATAATTATGTTGTACTTTTTCTTGCAGGCACATACAGATTACACTTCATAGTTTTAAGATTTTTGGGTGCTTAGTATAATTCTGTCTGTAAGGTGAATCAGTTTTCCCAGTTTTGTTCATGGTTTTTCTTCTTTTCTGTATTTTTCATTATGTAAAGTATCGTAACTTATGTTTTTTGAGTTTAATTTTTCATTGTTTTATTGTTATTTATTGTTTGCAAAGATTTAAAATACCCTTTTCCTTCCTCTGAGTAGTTTTAGAATTAGGTTAACAATGAGTTTGAAGTAATTCTTTAAGTGATGTTATGATGATTGATCTGACATGTAGTGTTTTTTACATAATGGAAAAAAGAACGAGGGAGTTTATTTATGGTCAGTAATGGAAAGAGAGACCCTTAAAAAAGAGATACTGGTTGTGTTTTGTTGTTATGGATGATGTCAGTTTTTGGCATGACATCAGTATGTACATTTGATCAAGTTTGTGTATTTTCTGTGTCTTACCCAGTAACTTTTAAAGGAAATTCAACACTGTGATCGTAAAATCTGAGGTGTTAAGGATGTTCACATGAATTTGGTTTTGTGATGAATTGTGTACTCCTGAACATATAAAAAGTCCAGACCTGTTTTTGCTTTTCTTCTATTCTTTCTAAGAAAGGGAGTTTCGTGCTCCAACTTTGGCATCCCTGGAAAACTGCATGAAGCTTTCCCAGATGGCTGTGCAAGGCCTTCAGCAGTTTAAGTCTCCCCTTCTGCAGCTCCCTCACATTGAAGAAGACAATCTTAGAAGGGTTTCTAATCATAAAAAGGTAATTTGCTACTTTAAAATTAGTTTTAAGCAGTTTGTCCTGTCACTTAAAGGTAACATGAATGAAAAATTTTCTAGAAATGGTTACTATGAACTTCTTAAGATTTACAATGTTTTAAACATTCTAAAACTATCCCTCAAGTGATTCTGTTAATACTTTCTTGATTAGGTAGCTGTTTTGTAATATTTTACTACTGTAGTGGTTTACTTTGGCTGTCGGTTCATTTTAGCAGTCAACACTTTGTTCTTTATGTTGCCAAAAATAAATGTACTAAGTAAAAATGCACTGTATACTTTCCATTTATTTCATTCGTGGCTTAAAGGGCTGGGCAATAGTTTATTGGTTGAGTATGAACAAAAAAAATTAAGCATTCAAAAAATAAGTAGATCAAATACAGATAATTCTTATTTAGAAAATACAATCTGTATATAGATTATGATAATGAATCTTAAGATACTTAAGAAATGTAATATAAATGAAAACTTGAGGAAATATGAGAAAAAGTGGAATGAAATTTAATTTTGCTAGGAGATTTTAAACATTACTTTGTATATATTGATATTAGACAAAGTAGGCAGAAGATAGACATTGGATTTGATAGTGTTAAGGTAGAACTAATAAATATGTATTAGAAATTTGCATCAGAGTTCTCTCCTTTCGAGTAAGTGTGTTACTCTTATAAATTTGATCACATTTTAAGTCATAATTGTAAACTTCAGAATTCAGAAGCAGGCATTTCACATGCCTCATGAGCTAATCCCTATCGGTGAAAGTAAAAATTAATAACTGGCACCAAATACTCAGAAATTAAAAAATCCTCTCCTGAGTATCCATTTAGCCAGGCTGGGTATTACTGCAATAACAGATAGCTGTACTTAGAAAATAACAAAAATGAGAGTATTGCATAGTAAAACTTAAGGGTGCATGCAGCTGTTACTTGGACATAAATTCATACTCTTAAAGGTTTTTATCATTAAAATTAAAAATAAATGTCTGCAAACTGAACAAATCAAATGACAGTCATTCTTGCTTGGGTCAAGAGTTTATATGAATGTTATTATTTTTTCCTGTAACTTTATTTTTTTCTAATTAAAAAAAAGTAACTGTGTATTAACTTTGTAATAAAGAAAATTCTTAAATTTAAATTTCCTTGGAGAAAAAGGCCATGAAATGCAGTGAAGTTGTATTTTCTGCTTTGAAATGTATATAATCTTAATATTTGTCTAAAAGTTTTTGGATTTTGTTTTGGTAAACATGCTAATAATTTTCCTTTTATGTAAAGTTATATGACTTCGGGATTTATTTTCTTTCTCTCTCTTTTTAAATTTAGTACAAAATTAAGACTATCCAGGATTTGGTGAGTTTAAAAGAATCAGATCGTCACAATCTATTGCACTTCCTTGAAGATGAAAAGTATGAAGAGGTTATGGCTGTCCTTGGGAGTTTCCCATTTGTGACCATGGACATAAAATCACAGGGTAAATGGGAGGTTTCCCATTGCTTCCCTTTTGATAGATTGGCTTTTGTTTATTTGGCTCAAGGTCCTCAAAACACTTCATTTAATAACTTTTAATTAGACTTGGCAGAACTGTACTTTACCCGTCAGATTTGCTGTGATGGAAGATGTTGTATACTTACTAGTTTTGAGAACCCTACTTTTATTATCCTCCTAATGGGCTTAGGTTTGAGGATGCTTCTGTTCTGTAGTTCAGCTTTCAAGAAGATCTTAACTTTTCAAAGAATGAAAGAGATTTCTAGATGTAATGAAGGATATTTGAAATATATCTATTGTTAGTATAAGATACCTGCTTAGTTCTAAAATTAATTTTTAAAAAACCTAACTTGTTTATATTAATTAAATCTTGAAAATTACCATGCTCTGTGGCACATTTCATGTGTTTTTCTTGACTGACTTCTGTCTTTATGTCTGCTTGGAGTGAAAAAAAATAGAGATTATTTTTCTACCTACATAATTGTCCTGTGAGTTCCCATTTTAGAGCTGAATATAGTATCTTAGAATGGTGACAGAATTAGAGATTATTCTGCTCCATTCCTTCATTGTGACATTGTTCTGAGCTTTGACATTTACTGAGTTGCCATTGTGAAAACATTCTTGTGGGACCAAAAATACAAGGATGTGTTAGGAATGGTCTCCGTTTTTAAAGGGCTTGTAGTTGAGTTTTCTTATTATTAGACTTTTGGGGGTGTGTGTAGCAAATGTGGTTTTAAAAAATTAAACAGTTGCAAAAACATTGCAAAAAATGTTTTTAAAGTGTTTTTTAATATAAACAATATTTTCAAGTTCTTGCCTTAAAATATCTTTACTGTTGCTCAGAATACTAGTTTTAATTATTTTATTCTTACAGGCACGCATTTTTTCATATAGGTAAGATCTTGTGAGTATAAAGTTTGCACAATTTAATAGAGTGACAGAATTCTATTTTTATATCACTGTGAGAGAAAGCTGTTGTAGTCCTAACATTATACTCTGTTTTAAAAGACTTGGGTTTGAAACTTGGCAGTGTCGATGTAGCCATTTTGTGACCTTGGGCATTTTACTTTATTTCTGAACCTCAGTATCTTCTTTAAAGAAATAATAATAATGCTTCACAGAGCTGATTTAAGGATTAAATGAGTACATTGTTGAAGGCATCTACTAGAGAGCTTTTTATAGAGTAGATAGTCAATGAATTATTTTTTATTTAGTAGGTTTAAAACTCTATGTTTGAAATACTGAAATACCAGATTGATTTGAATAAGTTAAGTTTTGCTGTTTGCCTTGACATAGAGCTTGATTTTTATTTATTTATTTTCCTTTTATCTTATAGTATTGGATGATGAAGATAGCAACAACATCACAGTAGGATCCTTAGTTACAGTGTTGGTTAAATTGACAAGGCAAACAATGGCAGTAAGTAGTCTGTTTGTATTTTTATGCTTTAAGAGTTATGTGTTAAGGTTTTTATATTCTTTCATTCTAAGTTATACATTCTCAAAGTCAAAACTATTGTAGATTTTTTTAAAAATTAATTAATTAATTTTTTTATTGTAGATTTGAAAATCTAATTTTGCAGGTTCTGTTAGCTGTTTTGAAATTTTAAATTAATTTTTATAATTTTCACATTAGTTTTTAACTCACACACAAAGTTGAAAAATACTTTAATTCTTCCTGTGATGATTTGTTAATTCCCTATAAAACATAATTATAAGGTAGTGTGGGTATCTTGAACTGTAAAGTGTTATACAGAGATTAATTATTGATTATTGTTGAGAATTTCATTACCTACTTTTTTTTGAATTTTTGAATTTTATTTTATTTTTTTATACAGCAGGTTCTTACTAGTTATCTGTTTTATACATATTAGTGTATATATGTCAATCCCGATCTCCCAATTCATCCCACCACCACCAGCACCCCCCCCACCACCCCCCGCCACTTTCCCCACCTTGGTGTCCATACGTTTGTTCTCTACATCTGTGTCTCTATTTCTACCCTGCAAACCAGTTCATCTGTACCATTTTTCTAGGTTCTACATATATGCGTTAATATACGATATTTGTTTTTCTCTTTCTGACTTACTTCACTCTGTATGACAGTCTCTAGATCCATTCACGTCTCAACAAATGACCCAATTTCGTTCCTTTTTATGGCTGAGTAATATTCCATTGTATATGTGTACCACATCTTCTTTATCCATTCGTCTGTCGATGGGCATTTAGGTTGCTTCCATGACCTGGCTATTGTAAATAGTGCTGCAGTGAACATTGGGGTACATGTGTCTTTTTGAATTATGGTTTTCTTTGGGTATATGCCCAGTAGTGGGATTGCTGGGTCATATGGTAATTCTATTTTTAGTTTTTTAAGGAACCTCCATACTGTCGTCCATAGTGGCTGTATCAATTTACACTCCCACCAAGAGTGCAGGAGGGTACCCTTTTCTCCACACCCTCTCCAGCATTTGTTGTTCGTAGATTTTCTGATGATGCCCATTCTTACTGGTGTGAGGTGATACCTCACTGTAGTTTTGATTTGCATTTCTCTAATGATGTTGAGCATCTTTTCATGTGCTTCTTGGCCATCTGTATATCTTCTTTGGAGAAATGTCTATTTAGGTCTTCTGCCCATTTTTGGATTGGGTTGTTTGTTTTTTAATATTGAGCTGCATGAGTTGTTTATATATTTTGGAGATTAATCCTTTGTCCGTTGATTCATTTGCAAATATTTTCTCCCGTTCTGAGGGTTGTCTTTTCGTCTTGTTTGTAGTTTCCCTTGCTTTGCAAAAGCTTTTAAGTTTCATTAGGTCCCATTTGTTTATTTTTGTTTTCATTTCCATTACTCTAGGAGGTGGATCAAAAAAGATCTTGCTGTGATTTTTGTCAAAGAGTGTTCTTCCTATGTTTTCCTCTCAGAGTTTTATAGTGTCCGGTCTTACATTTAGGTCTCTAATCCATTTTGAGTTTATTTTTGTGTATGGTGTTAGGGAGTGTTCTAATTTCATTCTTTTACATGTAGCTGTCCAGTTTTCCCAGCACCACTTATTGAAGAGACTGTCTTTTCTCCATTGTATATCCTTGCCTCCTTTGTCATAGATTAGTTGACTATAGGTGCGTGGGTTTATCTCTGGGCTTTCTATCCTGTTCCATTGATCTATATGTCTGTTTTTGTGCCAGTACCATATTGTCTTGATTATTGTAGCTTTGTAGTATAGTCTGAAGTCAGGGAGTCTGATTCCTCCAGCTCCATTTTTTTCCCTCAAGACTGCTCTGGCTATTTGGGGTCTTTTGTGTCTCCATACAAATTTTAAGATTTTTTGTTCTAGTTCTGTAAAAAATGCCACTGGTAATTTGATAGGGATTACGTTGAATCTGTAGATTGCTTTGGGTAGTATAGTCATTTTCACAATATTGATTCTTCCAGTCCAGGAACATGGTATCTCTCTCCATCTGTTTGTGTCATCTTTGATTTCTTTCATCAGTGTCTTATAGTTTTCTGAGTACAGGTACAGGTCTTTTGTCTCCCTAGGTAGGTTTATTAGTAGGTATTTTATTCTTTTTGTTGCAGTGGTGAATGGGATTGTTTCCTTAATTTCTCTTTCTGATCTTTTGTTATTAGTGTATAGGAATGCAAGAGATTTCTGGGCATTAATTTTGTATCCTGCAACTTTACCAAATTCATTGATTAGCTCTAGTAGTTTTCTGGTGGCATCTTTAGGATTCTCTATGTATAGTATCATGTCATCTGCAAATAATGACAGTTTTACTTCTTCTTTTCCAATTTGTATTCCTTTTATTTCTTTTTCTTCTCTGATTGCCATGGCTAGGACTTCCAAAACTATGTTGAATAATAGTGGTGAGAGTGGACATCCTTGTTTTGTTCGTGATCTTAGAGGAAATGCTTTTCAGTTTTTCACCATTGAGAATGATGTTTGCTGTGGGTTTGTCATATATGGCCTTTATTACGTTGAGGTAGGTTCCCTCTATGCCCACTTTCTGGAGAGTTTTTATCATAAATGGGTGTTGAATTTTGTCAAAAGCTTTTTCTGCATCTATTGAGATGATCATATGGTTTTTTTTTGTTTTTTTTTTGTTTTTTTGTTTTTTTAAAAAATTTATTTATTTATTTATTTATTTATGGCTGTGTCAGGTCTTCGTTTCTGCGCAAGGGCCTTCTCCAGTTGCGGCAAGCGGGGACCACTCTTCATCACAGTGCGCGGGCCTCTCACTGTCGTGGCCTCTCCCGTTGCGGAGCACAGGCTCCAGACGCACAGGCTCAGTAGTTGTGGCTCAGAGGCCCAGCTGCTCCACGGCATGTGGGATCTTCCCGGACCGGGGCACGAACCCATGTCCCCTGCATTGGCAGGCCGATTCCTAACCACTGCGCCACCAGGGAAGCCCGATCATATGGTTTTAATTCTTCAGTTTATTAATATGATGTATCACATCGATTGATTTGCATATATTGAAGAATCCTTGCATCCCTGCGATAAATCCCACTTGATCATGGTGTATGATCCTTTTAATGTGTTGTTGGATTCTGTTTGCTAGTATTTTGTTGAGGATTTTTACATCTATATTCATCAGTGATACTGGTCTGTAATTTTCTTTTTTTATAGTATCTTTGTTTGGTTTTGGTATCAGGGTGATGGTGGCCTCATAGAATGAGTTTGGGAGTGTTCCTTCCTCTGCAATTTTTTGGAAGAGTTTGAGAAGGATGGGTGTTAGCGCTTCTCTAAATGTTTTATAGAATTCACCTGTGAAGCCATCTGGTCCTGGACTTTTGTTTGTTGGAAGATTTTTAATCACAGTTTCAATTTCATTACTTGTGATTGGTCTGTTCATATTTTCTATATCTTCCTGGTTCAGTCTTGGAAGATTATACCTTTCAAAGAATTTGTCCATTTCTTCCAGGTTGTCCATTTTATTGGCATTGAGTTGCTTGTACTAGTCTCTTTTAATGCTTTATATTTCTGTGGTGTCTGTTGTAACTTCTTTTTCATTTTTAATTTTATTGATTTGAGTCCTCTCCCTCTTTTTCTTGATGAGTGTGGCTAAAGGTTTATCAGTTTTGTTTATCTTCTCAAAGAACCAGCTTTTAGTTTTATTGATCTTTGCTATTGTTTTCTTTGTTTCTATTTCATTTATTTCTGCTCTGATCTTTATGATTTCTTTCCTTCTACTAACTTTGGGTTTTGTTTGTTCTTCTTTCTCAAGTTCCTTTAGGTGTAAGGTTAGATTGTTTATTTGAGATTTTTCTTGTTTCTTGAGGTAGGCTTGTATAGCTATAAACTTCCCTCTTAGAACTGCTTTTGCTGCGTCCCATAGGTTTTGGATCATCGTGTTTTCATTGTCATTTGTCTCTAGGTATTTTTTGATTTCCTCTTTGATTTCTTCAGTGATCTCTTGGTTATTTAGTAACGTATTGTTTAACCTCCATGTGTTGTGTTTTTTACGTTTTTTTCACTGTAATGGATTTCTAATCTCATAGCATTGTGGTCAGAAAAGATGCTTGATATGATTTCAGTTTTCTTAAATTTACTGAGGCTTGATTTATGACCCAAGATGTGACACTTGATTTATGACCCAACATTCTCTATCCTGGAGAATGTTCCGTGCGCACTTGAGAAGAAAGTGTAATCTGCTGTTTTGGGATGGAATGTCCTATAAATATCAATTAAATCTATCTGGTCTGTTGTGTCATTTAAAGCTTGTGTTTCCTTATTAATTTTCTGTTTGGATGATCTGTCCATTGGTGTAAGTGAGGTGTTAAAGTCCCCCACTGTTACTGTGTTACTGTCGATTTCCTCTTTTATAGCTGTTAGCAGTTGCCTTATGTGTTGAGGTGCTCCTATGTTGGGTGCATATATAATTATAATTGTCCTATCTTCTTCTTGGATTGATCCCTTGATCATTATGTAGTGTCCTTCCTTGTCTCTTGTAACATTCTTTATTTTAAAGTCTATTTTATCTGATACGAGTATTGCTACTCCAGGTTTCTTTTGATTTCCATTTGAATGGAATATCTTTTTCCATCCCCTCACTTTCAGTCTGTGTGTGTCCCTAGGTCTGAAGTGGGTCTCTTGTAGACAGCACATATATGAGTCCTGTTTTTGTATCCATTCAGTGAGCCTATGTCTTTTGGTTGGAGCATTTAATCCATTCACGTTTAAGGTAATTATTGATATCTATGTTCCTATGACCATTTTCTTAATTGTTTTGGGTTTGTTTTTGTAGGTCCTTTTCTTCTCTTGTGTTTCCCACTTAGAGATGTTCCTTTAGCATTTGTTATAGAGCTGGTTTGGTGGTCCTGAATTCTCTTAGCTTTTGCTTGTCTGTAAAGCTTTTGATTTCTCTGTCAAATCTGAATGAAATCATTGCTGGGTAGAGTCATCTTGGTTGTAGGTTCTTCCCGTTTATCACTTTAAATATATCATGGCACTCCCTTCTGGCTTGTAGAGTTTCTGCTGAGAAATCAGCTGTTAACCTTATGGGAGTTCCCTTGTATGTTATTTGTCATTTTTCCCTTGTTGCTTTCAGTAGTTTTCCCTTGTCTTTAATTTTTGTCAATTTGATTACTTCGTGTCTTGGCGTGTTTCTCCTTGGGTTTATCCTGCCTGGGACTCTGCGCTTCCTGGACTTGGGTGGCTATTTCCTTTCCCACGTTAGGGAAGTTTTCAGCTATAATCTCTTCAAATATTTTCTTGCATCCTTTCTCTCTCTCTTCTCCTTCTGGGACCCCTGTAATGTGAATGTTGTTGCATTTAATGTTGTCCCAGAGGTCACTTAGGCTGTCTTCATTCTTTTTCATTCTTTTTTCTTTATTCTGTTCTGCGGCAGTGAATTCCACCATTCTGTCTTCCAGGTCACTTATCCGTTCTTCTGCCTCAGTTATTCTGCTATTGATTCCTTCAAGTGTATTCTTCATTTTAGTTATTGTATTGTTCATCTCTGTTTGTTTGTTCTTAATTCTTCTAGGTGTTTGTTCTTTAATTCTTCTAGGTCTTTGTTAAACTTCTCTTGCATCTGCTAGATCTTTGCCTCCATTCTTTGTCCGAAGTCCTGGATCATCTTCACTGTCATTATTCTGAATTCTTTTTCTGGAAGGTTGCCTATCTCCACTTTATTTAGTTGTTTTTCTGGGGTTTAATCTTGTTCCTTCATGTGGTACAAAGTCCTCTCCTTTTCATTTTGTCTGTCCTACTGTGAATGTGGTTTTCCTTCCACAGGCTGCAGAATTGTAGTTCTTCTTGCTTCTGCTGTCTGCCCTCTACCTACTTCTTTTTAGTCAATTCTTGAGAATTTACTCCCTTTTATTTTTATTTTAAAAAGTACAGTAAAATTAGCTTTTTTTCCTAATTATGTGAAACATTCATGCTGTGTGGGGAAAAAAATTGAGGCAATGCAGAAAAGTATAGGAAGAAATTAAAATCACCTAAAATTCTACCACTCTGAGATCATCAGTTTTGAAGCTCATCCCTTTAGCTAGCCTAATGCATGCATACCCACAGAGTTAAATGATAGTTTTATCATGGATCCCTTATCTCACCCCTGCTCCCCCAGGAAACCTCCTTGTCAGACCCAGATGACCAGAATTCAGTCTTGTGTTAATCTTTTTGTATCTTTCTCCATGCTCGTGTTTACTATCTGGACCTTTTCAGTGCATATATGTACATGCATGTATATGTATATTGGTACTTTTCTCATTCTTTTTCATTAAATCCAGTCATAATGTCTATGTTCCCTGCATCTTGTTTTTCTCAGTTTCTGTTACATATTTATATTACCTCCCAAGCCAAGTATAACTCCTAAGTTTCAACTATAGTCGTAACCCATTTTTAATAGACTGTAGTATATCAGCTCAGTTTTATTCAGCCAGTGGTAGATTTTAGCCTGTTCTACTCTGAGGTCTATTGGCATCTGTAGGAAACCTATGCTACCTTTAAAACCCATGTCTAAAACCTCTGGTAGGAAAAGCATATTTTGTAGTAGGACATATCAAATCAAAGATACTGTTTTATGGTAGCAAGTGGTAAGGAAGCATTTGTATCATGGACTCTGGATGAGACGTGCCTCCTGGGAGAAGAGGAAGCTCTAAGCCAGTGGTCAGGATTGGGTTTAGAATCTAGATTTACACCGCCCACAGGCTTTGAAATTCCCAGCCTGAGAAATGAGCACAAAATTGGCCTTGGGCTGTTGACACTTCTCAGGTAATTAGTAAAAGAAAAAGCAAAAGTGCCCTGGAGGAAGGGAAAGAATCAAGTATTTATCTTTCAGTTCTTTCATCAGTTGTATCTCAGCATAATTAAGCATTAGAACCCAACTAATAAGTGAAGAAATGAAGCAGAGATGATAGAATTAGGCTAGAGGCTGGCAGACTTTTTCTATAAAGGTCCAGTTATTAAATAATATGTTCAGGACTTCCCTGGTGGCGCAGTGGTTAAGAATCCACCTGGTAATGCAGGGGAAATGGGTTCGAGCCCTGGTCCAGGAAGATCCCACATGCCACGAAGCAAATAAGCCTGTGAGCCACAACTACTTAGCCTGCGCTCTAGAGCCCATGAACCACAACTACTGAAGCCCGCATGCCTAGAGCCCATGTTCCACAACAAGAGAAGCTACAGCAATGAGAACCCTGCACACCGCAACAAAGAGTAGCCCCCACTCACCGCATCTAGAGAAAGCCTGCGCGTAGCAACGAAGACCCAACGCAGCCAAAAAGAAATTAATTAATTTTTAAAAATATTGATATGTTTGGTTTTTACAGGCCGTATGGTCTCTGTAGCAACTGCTGAACTCACAAATGGGCATAGTTGTGTTCTAATAAAACTTTGTTTAAAAAGCAGACAGTGAGCCATAGTTTGCTGACCGATGCATTAGGCCAACAGTTTGAGCCCAACAGTTGTTGTTTTCACTTGTTAGCTTTAACAATTCTAGGGAGTTTATGAAACACAACCCATATCACTTGTCGTCTTCTAGTATAGATTCTTGCTAAGTTCTTACGGGATTTCAAATCCTAAATTTATAGCTTCTGTACTGATTCTAAATGGATTATTTGGTGGGTGGGTATGTCTTTAGGATATGTAGATTTGGTGTTCCACTTCTTAGTTATATCTAAGTTATATCAGTTATATCAGCAATATCACTTACAATCATAAATAAACTAATATTGGTCTCCTGAAGTTTTAATGTTAGAGAATAATGTAATATATTCAAATTCTCATAACTTTAAAATAGTCATGTCTGATTACTATTAGAATAAAAGTAAAAATTTAAATTATGAAATATGACTGACTTATAATGAGTTTACATATTTTAAGGCATTGCATTTATAAATTTAAGTAGAATGTACTTCTCAAAATATATTCAAGACAGATGTGAGATATTTCAGAAGGTAACTTCTAAAGCGTCATTTAGTGATTGCTAAATTTGCACACATACATCATTTAGTAATTGCTTCAAGTCTCCTGTCTATCCATGGTTTTGTCCCCACCCCGTGCAGTTGTCAGCAGTTAAAAAACTTACTGATAATATATATTGAAAGATTGCTTTATCGGAAAGGTAAATATAGGTTGACAGACTTTATATTTTTCTTCCCACTACCTGTAGGAAGTATTTGAAAAGGAGCAGTCCATCTGTGCTGCAGAGGAACAGCCAGCAGAAGATGGGGTAAAAACTTCAGTTTTCCTATCTATCTTTCCTGGTGAAAGAACTGTTTTGTTTAGTTCTCTGATTGATTTATATTGCTGTGGGAGACTAATTCACTTTACTACAACATTTTTTAGTTTAGCCATTTCCATCTAAAATTTACTATGACTTCCAAATGAAACTAGTGCTACAACTTCTGAGTGTGCATGTGTGTTGTGATTTACAGCAGGGTGATACTAACAAGAACAGAACAAAAGGAGGATGGCAACAGAAGAGTAAAGGACCCAAGAAAACTGCTAAATCAAAAAAAAAGAAACCTTTAAAAAAAAAACCTACACCTGTGCCCTTATCACAACCAAAGCAACAGAAACAAAAGCAGGCTAACGGAGTCGTTGGGAGCGTAAGTTTATTATCTTATGTAAAGATTATTGTTACTATCATCTTTATTGAGGTCTAACATACACTAAAATGTTCAAATCTTATGTGTATAGCTCCTGAAGTTTTACAATTGTGTGTACCCATTATACCCAGATCAAGATATAAAACCTTACCAGCACCCTAAAAGGCTCTCTTGTACCCTTCTCAGTCAGTGACCCCTCCATCCACCCCCCACGGCCTTCCCCACTGTTCTCACTGTTAGGACCATAGATTAGTTTTGCCTATTCTTAAAATTCCTATAAGTGGAATTGTTTGGCTGCTTTCATTCAACGTAGTGTCTTTGACATTCACCTGTACAGTGTGTAGCAGCAGCTGTGTGTGTGTGTGTGTGTGAGAGAGAGAGAGAGATTCCATTATATGAATATACCACAATTTATCTGTTCTGTGATTGGTGGACATTATGGGTTTTTCTGGTTTTTGCCTATTCTTAATAAAGATGTTCTGCTTTTGTACATGTCATTTTGTGGGCATTCATTTTTCTTGGGTATGTACCTAGCAGTGGAATTGCTGGGTCATAAAATAGGTGTATGTTTAACTTGTTGAAAGAGCCCATTTTCTAAAGTTTTACCATTTTTTGGTCCTACCAGCAAAATATGAGTCCTGTTCCACATCCTCACCAATACCTGGTTTTACCATTCTTTTTTATTTAAGCCACTGTGATGGATCTGTGGTGGTATCTGTGTGTGTGGGTGTGGGTGTGGGTGTGTGTGTGTGTTTTTCCTGTGTGTGGTTTTATTTATATTTACCTGATGACTAATGATTTTGAGCACCTTTTCATGTACATACTGGCCATTTGGATATCCTCTTTTATTTTGGGGTTGTTTTTCTTCTTATGGATTTGTAGGATTCCTTTATGTATTCTGGATATGAGTCCCTTTTAGCTCTCTTAATGGAGCTTTTGATGGTTCTTAATTTTAATAAAGTCTGTTTCATCAGTCTTTATGGTTAGTGCTTTCGTGTCCTGTTAGAGACATCTTTGCCTATCCCAAGGACACAAGGAATGGAAGATATTTTTGTTTTCTTCTATGAGTATTATTATTTTGCTTGTTAAATTTAGCTCTGTGTTATATCTTAAATTTTTGTGAATAGTGTGAGATTGGGATTATAGACCACTTATTTTAGCACCATTTATTGGAAAGATCATTCTTTCCTCTCTGAATTGCAATAGTGATTTGTTGTAAAAAAGTTACCATAAGTGTATATGCGCAAATCTGTTTATGGACTTTCTAGTCCATTGCACTGATTATTTGTCTCTTCTTGTGCCAGTACCACACTGTCTTAATTATTGTGGCTTTATTTTAAGTCTTAAAATATGGTCATGTAAGTCCTCAAACTCTTATTTTACTTCTTCAAAATTGTCTTGACTATTTTAGGTCCTTTGCATTTCCAGCTAAAATTTTAGAATAAGCTTGAGAATTTCCACCCAAAAAAAGCTGCTGGAATTTAGATTGGTATTGTGTTTACTCTGTGATTCAATATGGGAAGAATTCACAGGTTAACAGTATTGACTCTTTTTATTCATAATTATGCTTTATCTTTATTAACTGGATCTTTCTTAATTTTTCTCAGCAGTGTTTTGTGATTTCCATTGGCAGAGTATATGACACATCTTTCATTAGATTTACTCCTGTGTGTTTGATCCTTTCTAGTGCTATTGCAAATAACATTAAAGAATTTCATTCTTCAGTGTTTATTGCTGGTGTATAGAAGTGTAGTTGCCTTCTAAATATTTACCTTATATCAAGGATTCTTGATGAATTGACAGTAATTCTAACTATTTGTAGATATTTAAAGAAAAAGATTTTCTACATACACAATCATGCCATCTGGGAATAAAGACAGCTTTACTTTAATCTTTATGCGGTTTCTTCCTTTCTGCCTTACTGTACTGGCTAGAACTTTCAGTGTAGTGTTGATTAGAAGTAGAAGTGAAGATGGCAGTCACCCTTTTCTTATTGTTGATCTCATGGAGAAAGCAAACATTATTTCACCACTAAGTATGAGGTTAGGTATAGGGTTTTTGTAGATATTCTTTATCAAGTTAAGGATGTGTTCCCTCTATTCCCAGTTTGGTTTTTTATCATGAGATGATTGTATGATATTTCTCCTTTCTGTTAATGTGACAAATTATACTGATGAATTAAAAAATTTTAAACTATCCTTGTATTCCTGGAACAAATCTCATTTGCTCATAACATAGTATTTTTAAAATATTTATCTGGATTTAGTAATATTTTGTTTAGGATTCCTGCATCTATTTTTATGAGAGAAAGTTGGTTTGTCATTCTTCTTTCTTGTAATATTCTTGCGAGGTTTTGGATCACGTTTATGCTGGCCTCATTAAACAAGTTAGGGATTATTCTCTCTTTCTTTTTCCTGGAAGGGTATATAAGATTGGGTTGTTTCTTATTTGAAAGAATTACCTAGAGAAGCCATATGGGCTTGGAGTTTGAAAAAGGATTTAATTGTAGAGTCCATTTATTTAACATATTCCACTTTTTTTCTTATATCAGTTTTAGTAAATTGTGTTTTTCAAGGACTCTGTCCATTTCCTCTAAGTTGTCAAATTTATTGACAAAGTTATTCATAATATCCTTATTTTTAATGTCTTTTGGATCTGTAGTTATGTCTCTTTTATTCCTAATATTGGTAATCTGTATTGTCTCTTTTTTTCTTCGATCAGTCTTGCCTAATAAGATTTATTAATTTTATTAATCTTTTTAAAGAACCAATGTTTGGTTTTGTTTGGGTTTCCCTTTTGCATATCTGCTTTCTCTTTAATTGATTTCTGGTCTGTATTATTCACTGCTACTTTCTTTGCATTTAATTTGCTATTCTTTTTCTTGCTTCTTGAAACGGACTAGTAAGTATTTTGTCTGGGACAGTGACTTTCCTTACTGCATTATACTCCTTATTGAAGATGATATTAAATTCCCAAAGCAGTACTATAAACTTCTCATTTCTCCTTCTAAAATATATTGTATAATTGGTGTTTGTGAAAGATGAGCCATCTTAGCCATTGTGGTAGTATATTTTGCAAATAGAAATAAAATATTTTTGTTTTACAAACTCTGAAGACTGAATAAAATAACTGACAAAAAGACAAATAAGCCAAATGTTAAAAGTCTTCAGGCTGACTCCCACATATTTATACATAAAAATGTTTATAATTCTCTAAAATTCTGCATGAATAGTGAAATTGTAATCTTGAGCCCGTTTAATTATAATGACAGTAAATTAGTTTCAGGGACTCAGAATGGTATATTCATTGAGATATTCAGAGCTTTTGTGGTTGCTTTTTCCTTTTAGGAAGCTGCAGTAAAGGAAGATGAAGAAGAAGTTTCTGACAAAGGCAGTGACTCTGAGGAAGAAGAAACCAATAGAGACTCTCAAAGTGAAAAAGATGATGGTAGTGACAGAGACTCTGATAGAGAGCAAGATGAAAAACAAAACAAGGATGATGAAGCAGTAAGACTTATAGGTTTAAATAATTGGAATTATACCTCTGATGATAGTTTTGGTTTCTGTTGTTGTTTTTCCTTTGCTTGCTTACTTTTTTTGCTTGTCTTAAGCAATACCAGTATATTTTATAATCTTATATTACTTTTACAGAATGTTTTTGAGGGATGGTAGTTGTAATTATAAAGAAAAGTTATTTCTAACAAGATTGGAAATCCTAATTTTCTTAAATCTTAAATTGTTAGATGGGGTAGGACCTGGGTCTGAGGTGAAGTCAGTTTGTTCTCTTAAGGCAATTTTCTGTGTTATCTGGAAATATGAGTAAGGAAAGGTGGATTATGAAATAGGTAGCATTTACTTGGAAGAGGATCTCAAAAGTTCCAGGAAATGTTTAGGGTGAAGAAACATTACTGTGGGCTGTAACGTCAAGAAGTTGGTTAAGGTAAAAGCTAACATTTACGGAATGCCACCTCGTTTCAAGAGGTATATAAGACATTAAGGAAAGGGCTGTCACTAAGGAATTAAGATTGTGAGGGTAAAGGGAATAGAAAAAAAATCTCATGGCATGGCATTAAGTTGCACATGATTTATGAGAAGGCTGTAGAAAAGAATATTTGGTGGACAAATAATGGTCCTTAGAGGCTCACTGTAAATGAACTGTAACCTGATCAGCCATTTTCTTTATGTTTGTGGTGTTCTTGACTGGACCATTGATCTAAAAGTAACCCTTGTGGTTTAGGAATTTAAAAGAGATTCCCTGAATAGCCTCTGAGGCAAAAGCAGAGGCCAAAAAAAAGGAAAAAGTAAAAGGGCAAAGGATAAAGGTATATAGAAATAATGTACTTGCCCTTGGGAATGGTGGGAGAAAAATAAGGATGACTGTTTTTAGCAGTTGCTGGCCCTTGAGTGTTTTTGTACTTTGAGAATTAAGTTGATTGCCAGGAAATTAAAACCTATCAAAGAAATTATTCCCCCACCCTTGTTTTGAGAAAGAGTTGACAAATTTCTTTCTGGCTGTATTAGGGTTAGTAGAAGTGACTAGGTTAGTAGGGTTTTGATAAACTAGTTTCTTCAGATGACCAAAAAATACATTCATTCAATTGACAAATAATTATACAAATAACAAATAATTACTCATTATCTGTCACACTGCAAGCGCGGTGTTAGATGATAGGAATGCAAAGCTAAATGTGCAATAGTTTCTGCCCTTGAATGATAGTAGCCTAATGGAGAAGGCAGACTTGTAAGTAAGCACTATAGTACCAAAGAGACTATGCACGTTGTGCAAGGGGCAGTGATGGCACAAAGGAAGGAGTGATCAACTCAGCTCTGGGGTAGAGGACAATTTGTGGGACTCAGGAACTCACACTTTAGACTTTAGCTGCTCCTGAAAGAATAATGAGTAGGAATTTGCCAGGTAGAGAAAAAAGAAAACAAAAATCCAAACAGGGTTTAGGAGGAGTGAAATAGCTGGTGAGGTCAGAGAAGTCTAGGTGGTTGGAAACGACTAGAAGAAAAAGTGCAGGGAGGAAAACAGTGACAGGAGACTGAAGAGACAGGTCCAGGTCAGGTCATGATTGGCTGTGTAGTTCATACTAGATGGGTTAGAGTTGATTTATGAAAAGAAGCATTGTAAGTCTGGGGCAGGGAAATGATCAGATTTGTGGAACTGAACTCAGTAGTAGTTAGTGTTGTCAGGAATAACATCTGGAAGAAGACGGACACCCCTCAAAATGATTGAAAATATGCTTGATTTCAAATATTTAATTTTCACTTTACAGGAGTGGCAAGAATTACAACAAAGTATACAGCGAAAGGAGCGAGCTCTACTGGAAACCAAATCAAAGATAACACACCCTGTTTATAGTCTTTACTTTCCTGAGGTGAGTTATACACAGCCTAGTGTTTTCCTTATTCTATTCAGATATTTCTTAGTTGCTTTTTATCTCTCTGTAGTGTGTATTGGCTCAAATATGCTGAATGTGGTCTATTCTTGATAGGCCACATTTTTGAAGCCTATATTTCAACATAAATCATTTTTAGTGAATGTGTTGTTTAAAAGGAGGGTTGTTAACTCTTTAAGTACTTCTGTCTTTTCTGCGCCCAGATTACTGAGAGTTGTGCTTAATGATGATTTTTCATTAGCAGTTCAGGCAGTCCTAGTTGGACAAATGCATATTTTGCCTATGACTATGTGGCTGTTGTGAATCTCACACTTCGGTCATGTTTTAAATAGGATGAAAATGTCCTTAAATTTTCCCCATGGGTTTTCTCTGAGGGTTCTCTACTGGCCACCTGTAGCCACTAGACTTGCTCCGATAATTGCCCTGGTCCATGGGAAGAGGCAAGCCCATGGCTGAGGGACCTGCTAAGTTCAGTAGTAGCCAAGCCCCAAGCTCAGGACAGATCATTGCAGTGCTGTTTGTTCCCTTGTGCTTGTTTACTTTGTGACTGTGGCCTGTTCAACTTTTGATCTCTTTGATACGCTATGTTGTTTGTCTTTCAAATGAATTTGGGATCTGCTTGATGTATTGCATTTGTGGATGATTTTGTCTGTGGCTAGAGATCAAGGACTGGTTGCCTCTTAGTTTAGCGAAGCTGTTCCCGTAGACTGCCTTGCAGCTTTGCCACAGAACCTTGTGCTTACCACTCATGTTTGGCAGGTGATTTCATGTATAAATCTGCTTTCTGCTCTAGAACATCAATCTCTAGTTGCTGGGGGCTGCTGAAGGCAAATTCCTAAGTGATTTGGCTCTCCTAATAATAAATGAGTGGCTCTGCACAGACTTTTGTTTTGACTTGGAGAGAAGTCAGCCCAGGATTCCATCTTACTGTGTGCACTGATCTTCTGGCATGTCCTGAGCTATAGCCCATCTGTTGGGGCATTTTGCCCATTGCAGTGTCGTCTGCCAACACCAAAGCTCCTGAAAGCAAGCGAATAAATTCCACTCATTGATTGGTTTTAAAAGTACCATGGGATGCTGTAAGCTGCATAATTTGTACCCTTATAATAGACAGCTTCATTTTAGACCATGCTTAGTTAATAAGCAAAGCATTCATTTACTCCCTTAGAACATTTTAGCAGTGAAAATGCCTTCTTGTAATTTCATCTACATGGTAAATATCTCAAAGTGCCATTTATCAGATAAACTTTATTTAGGATTTTCCTAACATCTACCTGTCTACCTTCCCATGTACCTACCTGACCACCATACTACCCACTTAAATTACTAAAAGTTTTATGTTAATTATTGACTTACATGTTAATTGCAGCTCATGTTTATTTAATAAGTTAAGAATGGTTGGGAATCTCACACAACAGAAACAGTTTTGTTTAAAGTACAAATAACTCATGGTAGAACATCTTTTCCACTTTTCACCATGTGCATCAAGAGAGCGTAGGTGCAGTGCCGTAGATTGATAGTCACTAGCTTCTTTTTTTTTTTTTTTACACAACAGATCCTCTCTTTTTTTTTTTTTTTTAATCTTAAATTTTCTTTTATTTATTTAGGCTGCATTGGGTCTTTCTTGCTGTACGCGGGCTTTCTGTAGTTGCGGCGAGTGGGGACTACTCTTCATTGAGATGCACAGGCTTCTCATTGCCATGGCTTCTCTTGTTGAGGAAAACGAGCTCTAGACATGCAGGCTTCAGTAGTTGTGACACGCGGGCTCAGTAGTTGTGGCTCGTGGGCTCTAGAGTGCAGGCTCAGTAGTTGTGGCACACAGGCTTAGTTGCTCCACCACATGTGGGATTTTCCCGGACCAGGGCTCAAACTTGTGTCCCCTGCACTGACAGGTGGATTCTTAACCACTGCGCCACCAGGGAAGTCCCAGATAGTCACTAGCTTCTTAATAAATAGTATTCTTGAATGAATCTCATTTTAATCAAATAGCGTGGGTAGGGGATGGAGGGTGGGAGGCATTCTCTAAGTGGAGATAAAGAATAAATGCACATTTTGAATATACCCCTCTGCTTCTCATATTAATATATGTTCTGGTAATGAAATGTCAGACCACTTAAATAGTAGAGATGTTTACCTCAGTTCATTAATAATCATAACTTTTAAAATTATTATTGATATATAGTTGAAATACAACATCACATTAGTTTCAGGTATAACATATAGTGATTTGACATTTGCATACATTATGAAATGGTCACCACAATAAGTCTAGTAACCATCTGTTCCCATACAGAGTTATTACAATATTATTGATCATATTCCTTATGCTGTATATTACATCCCCATGGCTTATTTATTTTATAACTGGAGGTTTGTACTTCTTAATCTCCTTCACTTATTTCTCCCCCTACCCCCACCCCTCTGGCAACTACCTGTTTGTTCTCTATGTCTGTGAGTCTGTTTTCATTTTGTTTTGTTTTTTAGATTCTACAAATAAGTGAGATCATATGGTATTTGTCTTTCTCTCACTTTACTTAACATGATATCCTCTAGGTCCATCCACATTGTTTCAAATGTCAAGATTTCGATTCTTTTTTATGGCTAAGTAATATTCTGTTGTATATATGTACCACATCTTCTTTGTCCATTCATCCATCAATGGACACTTCAGTTGCTTCCATATCTTGACTACTGTAAATAATGATGTGGTGAATTGCTGTGTAATTGCGGTAATTGCTTTTGAAATTAGCAACTTTGTTTTCTTGGGGTAAATTGCCAGAAGTGAAATTGCTGAATCATATGGTAGTTGTATTTTTAATTTTTTGAGGATCCTCCATACTGTTTTCCATAGTGGCTATATAAATGTAACTGTAATTTTATTGTGCTCTGTGTCCTAGGCAGTTTTACAGATATTTTACTTGTATTATCTCGGTTTATGTTCACAACACAGCGTGAGGTAGGCATTCATCACTTAACAGAGAAAAAAGTGAGGTTTAGAGAAGTGAAATAATCAGGTCTGGATGGCTTTAAAACAGGCATTGGCAAACTACTGCCTACAGACAAATCTGCCTCCCAGCCTGTAAATGAAGTTTTATTGGAACAGAGTCACACTCATTCTTTTTGCAATACAGTGGCAGAGTTGAGTAGTTGCAGCAGAGACTCTGGCTCACAAAGGCCAGATGTTTATACAGTTGGCCCTCGGTATCTGTGGGTTCTGCATCTGCAAATACGGAGGGCCAACCGTACCATGACACGTTATGTAAAAGACTTGAGCATCTATGAATTTTGGTATCCTGGAGGTGGGGTGGTCCTGGAACCAATCTCCTGTGGGGTACAACTGTACTCCATTTTGAGTCTGTTATGTTTTACACATTTTGTGTGTTCAAAACACACATAGACGAACATATATATACACATATACCTATTGTGGTAGTCTTAACCCTTGGGTTAAGCAGAAGTTGGGTTAATCATGCACTTGTGATCTGTTATTCTGCTTATTAATGTTGCAGTGCCTTGTAGTTTAAGGCATTTAAACAAAAACTTTTAGCTGAACTTAGTGTAGCATTTTTAGAAAGATAATAAAACAAATTTTAATGTCTTAGGATTGAAATGCAATAGAAAGTGCAAGTGATTTTGGCTTAGAAGCATAAACATTTTTCCTACGAAACTATTTTCAGTAAAAAGTCATTTTTTTAACCTTCTTTTGGATAATTGAGACTTTAGAATAGTCTATTGTTGTTTTGGTTGATTATTTGGAATATCCTAGAATTTATTTTTAGGTACAAAACATTTTTTTTTAAAAGCCATTTTAGAAAGATATTGTCTCTGTCCAGTTCTTAAACAGTGGATGCGAAGCAGATGACTGTTCAGTTACTGACCTGTGCTGTAATACAGTGATGGTTGCTGGGCACACTGAAGTTTGGTACTTCCAGACTAGTCTTCTAATTTTTGTTTTAATAGATTTTTGTCTCCTGTCAGTGCTCTCTGCTACCATTGTGCATTCTGGTGGCAATTTTTTTGCCCAGCTCTTTTTCTGTTCCTAATCTTTTATGAAGTACAACTAAAAATGCTGAGCTTATTAAAATCATGTGCAGTAAAAGGTATAAACAGGCTCTTAGAATCTGAGATGCTCTCTTATGAGTAATGTGTTTTAATATATTGATTTCTGATATTGTTGCCCAAGTCCCTTCCACTCCTACTTTCTGGCTTTTGCTTATTACTAGGTAACATTACTAAGATTATTTGCTAAATGATATTGTAATAGTTCATACTGTTTTCTTTTTTAGCATATCTTTTGTCATTTACAATTAATCAGGGGTTTTTAATACAGAGGTTCATCAATAGCGTTTAAGGGGCCATTTGAAACACCAAAATTACATACAAAAGTGTTGTGGAGAGCAGATCTACAAATGGTTAAGAACAATTTATTCATTCAGTAAATATTTATTGACATCTATTTTGTACCAGGCACTGAGTCTGTGCTGGGGATACAGCAACGAATAAAACAAGGAAAATACAGTTGGCCCTCTGCATCTGTGGGTTTTGCATCCGTGGATTTGACCAACTGTGGATTGAAAATGTTAGGGGGGTACATTCCAGAAAGTTCCAAAAGGCAAAACTTGAATTTGCTGGGTACTGGCATAGCATTTACATTGTATTAGATATTATAAGTAATCTAGAGATGAAACAAATCATATGCAAATACGACACCAGTTTATATAAAGGATGTGAGCATTCATGGGTTTTGGTGTCCACATTGTGGGTGTGGGGGGGCGTGTCTGGAACCAGTCCCCCTCAGGTACCAAGGGATAACCATACCGCTAAAATGAGACAAGGCAAAATTGTATTTCTCCAACTCTTTTTGGTTATTTATACTCTTTTTTTCTTTGCAGGAAAAACAAGAATGGTGGTGGCTTTATATCGCAGATAGGAAGGAACAAACGTTAATATCTATGCCATACCATGTGTGCACACTAAAAGATATGGAAGAGGTAATTATCCAACAACATCATTTAAATATAGAAAACAGTATAGAAATCAGTTTATCGTATTTGGCTTATTACATTTTATTTAAGACACATTTTATAACTATTCTCTGACATCTTTTTGGAGAGAGCTCATTGGAACTTTATGAAGTACTGAACTACAACTTGGTAGTCTTCTAAAACCTTGTTCTCAACTTATTTTGGGGAGTTTTCACTGTTACTATCTCAGAACACATGCCTTACCTTATCTCCAGAATTTAATTATGTTTTACAAAAATTTATGATTTTTATCCTCTTTGGGTTAGTGCTCAGATATATACCTCTTGTCTTAAAAAACAAATATAAGAACTGGTGATTCGTGTTTTAGAGTGGAATTTTTTATTACATTGCATTGTCCACTGTCAGTGACATCACTAATATAGCTTTGTGATGAACATATTTTGCCTTGGATTTTCTTGTTTTTCTTCTTGATTTTTTATGTTATTTTTCTAGGAAGAAGGTTCTGTCTACCTGGACTTGGTGGACAAGAGCAAGGCTTTGAATTTCAAGATCTATGATGATGATTTTTAATCCAAAACGTTTTTTCCCACCTTTCTAACCAAGTAGTACATGTATGAAGTAGTTTCTTGTTTATTTGACACTTAGAGTTGGTACCAACTTAAGGGTATTTCTTTGACAGAGTAATTTTAACATTTTTTTAAATTTAAATTTTACCTATTTTTGAATGGATAATACGTTCACCTAGTTAATATTTCAGAAGATATACAAAAGTGCACACACTGAAATATCTTGTATCCCTGTCTCTCAGTCACCCATTCCACTTCCTGGAGACCATCAGTGTTATCAAAATTTTATCTGTTCTTCATGTGGTATTGTAAATTACAAGCAAATATGTAGGTGTATTCTCTCCAGTTTTGCACAAAAGGTAGCATATACCATGTTCTGCACCTTACCTTTTTCTCTTAGTGACATAACTTGGAATTTGCACCAAGTTATGGTGCAAATTAATTTCTGTATTAATTTTTGTTAGTACAGAAAAAGCTTCCTCATTTGTTTTTACAGCTGCATGATATTCTTTTGTGTGGGAGTTAGTTTATTCAGCACTCAGCTGTTTGGTGGACTTACAAGATGTTTCTTGTCTTTTGCTGCAATGAATAACCTCATGTCATTTTGCACATGTACAAACATATCTATAGGATAAATTCATAGAGGTAGAATTAATGAATCAGAGGCCCTGCACATTTGTAATTTTGATATTGCTAAATGTTTATTTCTCCATAGGGAGAATGAATGTTCAAGTGTGCCCATTGTCTCTCAGTGTGTGAGACATATAAAAATGTGGCATGCATGTTATGCCCCCATAGACCCTTCATCTATGAGTTTTGACCTCTTTCTTTTTTATTTTTTCATGCCATTGACATTTTTGAAGAGTCCAGGCAAGGTATTTTATAGAATATCCCTTAATCTGAATTTGTCTTATTGGTTACTCACGCTTATATTCTTCTCAAATATTTTTGGCAAAAATACTGCGTAGGTGATGTAATAACCTTCTTAGTGCATCACATCAGGGGCACATTATATCAGTTTGCCTGATATTGGTGATATATCATGGTTGATCATTTAGTTAAGACTTTTCTCTGTTGTAAAAAGTATGTCTTCCTCCAATGTGCGGGGTGATACTTGGACACTATGTGAATACCCTGTTCTCCAACAGACTTTAACCCACTCATTTTAGCATATGTTGATGATTCTTGCCTGAATCAATTTTTACTATGCTGGTTGTATTCAGTGTAGTTTTAATTTTATATTTCTCTTAAGAGGGAAACTGTACATCTTTCAGTGTGTTTGAATCATATTTCTTTGTGTGTGTTTTTGTGACCATTGTTCATTTTTGTTGGGTTATTGGTCTTTTAAATTGGTTTTGGGAACTTTTTTTGTTTAAATATTATGAAATCAGCCCTTTGTGATGTGTATTGCAGATATTTCTCCCCAGTTTGTGGCTGTTTTTATCAAGCAAAAATAGAAATATTTACTCATTTGTTTATCCATTGGTTTATTTGGGTGTTTGATGGTGTGATTTAGTAGTTTTTTTCATTTATGATTTCTAGGTTTGATGTTACAGTTAGAGGGGCCAAACTTTGAGATTAATTTAAGAAAAAATTCTCCCATGATGTTTTCTAACTTGTTTGTTTTAATGGCAAATTTTAATATATAATCTTGCCAACAAAATCTGGATTTTGGGAAGTGGAGGCAGATTACCAGAACATCTAAATGTCATCATAAAAATGTATTTCTTCCTTTGTCCAAGTGGAATAGAAACTTCTAAGGGTTCGTAAATTTTTGTATTTGAAGTTCATTAGTATATGATAGGAAATAACGTATCTTTTTGACCTGGTAAGGCATTGGACATCTATAAAGAAAAAATGTATTTCTCCTGTGTGTTTCTCCTTTACTCTAACTCTACTGCCACACTCTCAACACTTCTGATACCAGTTTGTGGGCTTTTCCCCACACCAAGCAATTCGCTGTGACACCAGCTGAGTGTCCTGTGGTTTAGCTCAGTGCTGACATTGTCTACCTGGATATCTACTTCAGGTTAAGGGTTCAGTCCCACAAGACTGCTGTTCCCCCACTCCCCATCTTTAGTTGCCAGTCACAAGTCCCAGGTTGTCACCTATACTTCTGACCAACTGGCTGTAAATCGTGGTTCCCATGGTCCCCCTCCTTGGGGTCAGTAATTTGCTAGAATGGCTCACAGAACTCAGGGAAACATATTTACCAGTTTATTATGAAAATAGTATGATAAAGGGTATAGATGAATATCCAGATGGAAGAAATACCTAGGGCCAGGGTATGTGGGAAGGGGCATGGAGCTTCCATGCTCTTTCTGAGCAATCCACTCTCCCAGCACTTGCACATGTTCACCAACTCGGAAGCTCCCTGAACCCCTACTTTGGGGATTTTTATGGAGGCTTTATCACAAAGGCATAATTGATCATTAGCTCAGTTTCCAGCCCTTCTCTGGAGAATGGGGGCGTGGGACTAAAAGTTCTAAGCCTCTAATCATGGTTTGGGCTTTCTGGTGACCAGTCCTCATCTAGGAGCCCACCAAGAGCCACCTCATTAGAAGAGAACTCATTCTTTTTTTTTTTTTTTGGGGAGTGAGGGAAATTTTTTTTTTTTTTTTTTAAAGCACTTTTCTTTTTTATAGCTACTTTATTTATTTATTTTATTTTATTTTTGGCTGTGTTGGGTCTTCGGTTCATGCGAGGGCTTTCTCCAGTTGAGGCAAGTGGGGGCCACTCTTCATCGCGGTGCGGGGACCGCTCTTCATCGCGGTGCACGGGCCTTTCACTATCGCGGCCCCTCCCGTCGCGGGGCACAGGCTCCAGACGCGCAGGCTCAGTAGTTGTGGCTCACGGGCCCAGCCGCTCCGTGGCATGTGGGATCTTCCCAGACCAGGGCTCGAACCCGTGTCCCCCGCATTAGCAGGCGGACTCCCAACCACTGCGCCACCAGGGAAGCCCAGAACTCATTCTTATCCAGGAAATTCCAAGGGATTTATAAGCTCAGTGTCAGGAACCAGAGTCAAAGACCAAATATTAGAACAAAAGATGCTCCTTGTGCTCTTATCACTTAGGAAATTACAGGGGTTTGAGGAGCTCTGTGCCTGGAACTGAGGGCAGAGGCCAATAATATATATTTTCTATTATCTCACAACATTTGTCGTAGAAATAAGAAAATTTGGCAAGAACTGTTTCCTCTCTGGTGAAGTCTGTTTTAGCCAATTTCATTTATTTTACTTTTATACCCAACTTCATTCAAGTTGTGAAGATGTGATGGTCAACATAGAACTTGGTTGCTTTAAATATGCTTTCTTGAATTGTGGAGATAGAAATTAACCCCATCAATTCTGCCTCTTTTTGTTTTCTTTTTGTATAGTATATATCTGACATAAACATCATATATGTATGTATTTGTTGTTGTTAGAACTTTTGTAACATTTATTAGGACCTCCTGTGTCATCTGAGTAAACCCTAGCTATTAAATACTCTAGTCTAAATATTTTAGGAGTGAGCTGTTATTTCTTCCACTCCTCAAAATACAGATTTTAAGTGCTGATTTTATATTCTAGGTAGAACTGAAGTTTCCTGCACCAGGAAAGCCTGGAAATTATCAATATACAGTGTTTCTAAGATCAGACTCCTATATGGGTTTGGATCAGATTAAACCATTGAAGGTAAGAATAATGACTATGCAGTAAATATGGTTGTCTATTTGAATAAGTGCTTAATATACTGGAGAAGCTTTTCTAGTTTTGAAATGTAGAATAATAGAAAAAGAGGTCATCTCATACTTTTGGGTAATATACTTGATGGACTACTCTTTCAGTAATAAACTTAAGTTGTATTAACGGAGTATAATGATTTAGAACCTTGAGTATAACTTACGTGATACATTTTAATGTGCTATAATATGCTCTTACTTTACAGGGCCTCACCAAATGGGTTCTGTTTTCTTTAAAAAGCACATGTGTTTTCCCACAGATTCCATTGTAGTGTTTGTTGATTTCCAAAACTAATTTGTTTTTGATCATTTTAGAGTATACATTTGTGTATCATTTGAAGCACACTCCCATCAGTGTTTACCATTTCACTTGAGCTTTTTATAAGAGGCATGCTATTGTGTTAGAGAGACTGTGCTGAAGAAGTATTGTTGCACTCTATACTGGAGACCTAAGAGAAGGGAGCCAGCAAAGACATACCTTTTTTTCCCTCACGAGAATACTGTATTTCTTTCCATTGGCTGTAGAATGTTACTTCATGAGTCTGGAGGCTGCAAATACCTCTTTGGAAGTCACACTTGAGTTTTTCTTCATCAGCAGAAGACTTATTAAGACATTACTCAGTGTTCTCGCTCAAGAATAACAATTATTCCTCTTTCATGTCACAGAATAAATAGTATAAGCTCCTAAAATCAAACTATCAAACTACATTAGAAATTTAACTATACTTACATGTTAGTAGATTCACCTTTTTATTTCTGGGATGAATATCTGTTCTAAATCTGTTAAATTTAGAGTTAAAAGCATAAAATCTATCTCTTTATAATTGCTGCAGTCAAAGAAAACCTTTTCTTTACCAGGTATTTCTCCCATTATTCCTCCCCAAGTTTCTGAAGTCTACATTTAATTCTTTTTTATAGTTGGAAGTTCATGAGGCTAAGCCTGTGCCAGAAAATCACCCACAGTGGGATACAGCAGTAGAGGGGGATGAAGACCAGGAGGACAGCGAGGGCTTTGAAGATAGCTTTGAGGAAGAGGAAGAAGAGGAGGAAGATGATGACTAAGCAGTACTATGAATGGACCACAACATTTGCACATATTTGCAA
Organism: Balaenoptera ricei; assembly: GCF_028023285.1. Classification (NCBI taxonomy): domain Eukaryota; kingdom Metazoa; phylum Chordata; class Mammalia; order Artiodactyla; family Balaenopteridae; genus Balaenoptera; species Balaenoptera ricei. Next base: position 52,337,996 of record NC_082650.1, read on the forward strand.
ATTTTTGCTGTTTTGGAAGTGTGTAATAAACCAGAAACAGTGCAGAACTGATGTTGAGGGAGGTGTTAGTTCTTTACTAGAAATGGGTGCATAATATAACTAGGCAGTGGTGGTGCCTTGGTACAGTCTGAAAAATGCTTAAGGCTTGTGAAAGCCTTTCAAGTATGGGCTGGTGCATTTATTTCATCTGAAAATGATAATAAACCCTTTGTTATAACTGTCCAGAAGTGTGGGCTATGTATTATCTGATCATTTGTGGTCCCAGTGAAAGTAAAGGTACATGAAAAACAATCTATAAATGAGCGACTTTTCTTTGTTTAGCTTTAGTTTTAACAAACGTTAAAGTATGATAAACACCACAAATATTTTAAGTAACATCTGCTCAAGTTTTAATCTCTTGGTAAGCTCTATTATTCATTTATTGACATTTTGCAGTGATACAAGAGTATTTATAACAGCTCCATTCATAGCTTTAAACATTTTATTTTTGCCTATCTTGGTCGTAAGTTGGCATTCTGTCACATTCCACATAATATAGAGGGCTACGTTTTGGGATTTTCCTTTTCTTAATTGCCCAGAGTTATCAGATTATAAAAATGGCTTTTAATGGCTTAAAACATTTTTAAGCCTCTATTTTAGCAGATCAATACAGGATCTAATTCTTTTTATAAGCTATAGATCTAAAAATGATTGTGGGACCATATGTTCTCTGATATTGGTGACTTACGTTATTAAACCTTTTTTAAAAGGTTCATTATAAAAGCTGAAATACATTCTTAGCTTTTAATCTACCTGACTCTATCAGAAGCCTTTTAAGGAAAAATATAACATGCAAACGAGGCATTTTTTTGTATTCATTTTGGACTCCTGTCAATAAAATAGAAGTTTGACTCACTTTACGTTTGTAATGGTGTGTCTTTTTGCTCCCAGAAAGGGATATGATAGGATAACTCATTCTTTTATTTTTCAACTAAAAATTTAATAATAATGTACATGACTGCTGAAGTGATTGCTATTTCTGTATACTATAGAAAAACCCATGATTGGGAGGAATTTCCCCCTCACACTCCCACAGGGTAGTGCGTATAAAGAGCAGAAATGTGTACATGATGAGTTATTGCGGTATTAGTATTACTAGATACGGAGGAAGCGTAAGTCTCTATTAGAGGACTGATTGTAATAATCCTCTCCTATCTAAATCTCCACAGACCAAAGTACTCTTGGAATACTAATTTGTGACCTTGTTTACTTAGAAGGTTGCCACTTTCCATGCAGAATTACCACTGGTGTTTTGTAACTGCAGTAGTTGGAAATAAAATTTGAAATTTAACCAAAAACATGAATGGGGGTTTTTTTGGTTCTAAATTTAGGTTGGTTCTAAATCCTATAATATGGTCAAAGCAGTTTTTTCACTGGAACCTCCATCACCTATTTTTCTTTTAAAGGTGTTAGTGAGACCCTTCCTTGGGAAGCAGAAGCGCCACTGAGGAATTGTTTCATTTTATAAGTAGAGGATGGGTTTAATTTTCGAGTCAGGTTTTGCTGGGAAGCTGCTGGTCACCTAACTGAGGTGGAAGGGAGTGAGCCAGCCTGTAGCATCCAGTGAAAGGAGAGGTTAGAGAAAACCCAGGTGGCATGAAGGCAAGGAAAGTGAGCAAATGAAACAATGTGTAGTATGCGCACTCCTGGTTTTCTTGAAAGATACTTTTCAAGAAAAGTATTCCTATTCTAGTGGCGATTTTGTCTTAAAGAGGCTTTGTAAGTTATTCAAACAACTGGCTTCTTTCTGATTTTAAGGCTAGAAGATGATTTTACAACCCAGTAACTCACCACAGTGCTTAAAAAAACAACATCACCTCGTTAGGAAACCCTACTAGCCTGTTTTCCTTTGCCATTTGTGTGATATATGTGTACTTCCTAACCAAATAGTACATTTTCTTCTAATGAGTACTTTAGGTAAGCTCTTTCCATATTGCAATAGTGAAAGAACTGAGCCTTCATTTTATAGTTCTCATCTTTCCAGCAAGTCTCTGAATTCTACATCCCTTCTTTCCTTCTCTATTATTGAGATTTAATAACTAATTTACCCTGGTTTGCATTTAATCAAATGGAAACTTTCATTGAGTGCAGTTTCAGTTTTGTTCCCATCAAGAAACACTGACATTTTGTCAACAGAATAGATGAACATATAGACGAAAACATTCAGTGTGCATATACAAAGTGAAACTGGTTATTTATGAAATTAAGCTACTTAAATTGTATAATATTTTTATCTCTTTAAATTGGTGAAGTACCTATTAAAAGGTACTCGTCCAGAGGAGACCACAATTGAAAGTCTTTCAGTTGTAAATTTTTGTGTTATGAAACTTGATTGAGGCCCCACCTGCATATCTCAATCTCGAAGTCAGGTGTTCATGTCCTTTAAAATTAAAAAAAATTTTTTGGTGAATATTTTTGAAAAATTGAGTACATTGAATAAGGTTTTCTGTGTAGAACATTACTGTCTTCTAGTTCTCCCAGCTTGCACTGAGGGGTGCAGAAGGATAATGCGCCTGGTCTGGCTGCAGGGCTCCACGGCGAGGTGGAGGCTCAGGCCCTGGGGGGAAGCAGGGCGGGTGGACAGCAACGGACTGATGTGGAAAACGGGGGCAAGGGTGTTGAGGAATGTAATGAGGTTCTCTAAGCATATTATTCTCGACCATAACATTTATCCAGTTATTCACTTCAGCCAATAAAAACCAGATACTGGAGTGGTCTTTAGCAACAATTGTTATTTCAAATGTAATTCAGCAAGCACTTCGCATATTTTTCGAGGGGTTGTTCATCATTCATCACATATTTACTGAGTTTCAGTGTGGCTGGGTCTGTGATTGGACACTGGGGCTGTAAAAATCAAAGAATTTGCGTTCTTAATGACTCACAGGTATTAGGGCAGGCAGATGTGTGGCAGTCTGTTTTAATCCATTTGCATTGGCTAATGACCATTGTTTGGAATGCCTTTTTTTGTTTGTCTTTCCACTGTAGGCAGAGGAGTTTTTTTAGGTGCTAGCTACTTGTTGGCTTAAAAAAAGAAAAAGGCAAACCTTCATCCTTTATTATTAAGTATTTCTTTAAAGCATTTTCCTCCCCAAATATTCTTATTCAACTCCATGAAATCCCCTATTTAATCTGCCTTATGGTAACTGAAACAGCTATCAGTGAACCATAATGTGACATTTTACCTACCAGCTGTGCAGTGATTAGCCCAAATATGTCTGAAAAAGTTAGCATCAGGCATCTTCACACATTTAAACTTGATGCTAGGGCTATTTTGCAAAACTAAAAAAAAAGCTGTGATCTTGTACATTTTTCTGTAACTTGAGCTAAAAATTCAAGTCTAGCAATCATTGGCCTGCTTTAGGGCTGTGGTTTCAGGTGGCGTGTACATCCCAGGAATATGCAGGTAATCAGTCCACTGGGAAAATGTTAAAGCGGTTGTTTGTATTTTATCTCAGCCTTTTAAATTTCTATTTTTATGTGTTTTATAATGTACATAATATATTGTACAATTGTACACTTCTATAATTTGTAAATAAATAATACATTTATTGGTGCATTATACATTCTTTTCTGATTTCAATGCATGATCAAAATATTTGGATATGCTGCTTTGAAGTGTTGATATACTGCCATTTAAGCAAAAAGGAAGGTTTGGACCTTTGGCACTCACCATTTGAGTTCACAAAACAATGCTACTCTGCTGGAGTCAAAGGGTTGGCATTCACTGTGTAGCAAAGTGATATTTTTTGAGGTGGAACTGAGTAGGTTTGGTGATGGGGTTAATAGATGAGTACAGGGTTCTAAGCAGCTGTTGTCCATGGAAAGAAAGTGGGACAGGTGAGGGCAGAAGTGCCAGGTGTGGCTTCCAGGGACTTCCAGCAAAGTCTACAGCTCTGTTAGTGGTCCCTGCAATCAGTGGCTGCTACAAATTACAGGTGAGCGTGAGAAGGGCTGTCCACTCTTTTCGGCACTAAATGGTCCAGCGTTAACCTGCCAGGCTGGGTTACTGGACACCTGAAGTGTACACTTTAAAATCTGGATAATTATGAGCAGATTCCATAAAGAACTTTAAACTATTTCCCTGTAATTTCTAGCCTGGTTCCGGTAGAGGACGATAGGGCTATAATTTTCTTTAGCAAAGAATGGTTTAGTTTGTGACACAAAGAACCAAAATTAAAGACATGGCTGTGTAATTTATTTCTATCTCCACCTTCTAGGCTTACTTCCTTCCCTTTAATGTTTTGTATTCCTGTCTAACCCTAGCCTTTATTACACGTGTCCTTTAATATATTAAATTTACTTCTCGGTTTTCTGGCTAGAAACATTAAGCCCCTTTGCAACAAACTCCCGAGGACAATCCACGTTTATTAATACAAATGTATTAGATTGCTTGAGAGAGGTAGGAAGTCAGGTAGGACAAAAAAATCCTTTTATTCTACAAAATTAATTTTTGGATGGTAGGTGTCAAAAACTATTGAAGGGTCTGAGATTTTTACTCTTTGTGCACGCTAACAAGTTAACCTGCCACAGTGCCATGGATGCTGGTGGAAGACAGGAGACTCCCAAGTCAGAGGCACTGGAGGCTGCGTGAGCTTCTTGTTCCCCATCTGCTCCTCTGTCTCCCGAGTTCCATGAGGCTGGTTGGAGTAGCTCAGGTGGGTGCTGCACATGCTGAGGAATTTCGAGCTCAGGAAACCTGCTCTTTAAAGAGTATGCAAGCAAAGCTGCCCAAGAGGGAGACACTCTTTCTTCCAAGGCTGTTTCCTATGCACACATAAAAAGATAGTCTGGAACAAAAGCAGTGTGCCTCTGCTCACAAGGTTTGCAGAAACATGAGATATTCATAGAAAATTGTCTCTCAAAAGTTGGAATTCAAAATATATAGTAACTTCTATTTACAAAGAGGTATAGAGTACTTATTTTCAAAGAGAATGAGTTCTATTTAGTTACCTTTAGGACCAGTGAGGCCATGTTCCTTGAGAATAATGTGCATTTAAACCTCTTGCAAATGTTTTATTGTCAAAGATAGTTTTATGTTACAGTTGAAGACCGTTCACTTAACATGTGCACCAACTAAAAAAAATAAGAGAATTTTCCAAATTGAATCCAGAGCAGTGTGGTAGTGCAAACAGGGTGTCTAAAAATGAACACTATAGCTGTTATATATTGTAACCATAAAAGATTTTGATAATTGCCTCTGTACCTTTGCCCAAAACCTCAACCCAAAACGTGTCCTTCCCCCCCCCCTCCCCCAAATCCCACTCTTCCCAACAAACTGAACGTGTGCCTCCAAGTGAGTGGATCCTTGTAGAACAGCTGCCATCCCTTTAGTGGTGTCCTTTTTCCTAAGATGCTATCCAAGTCCAGAGAGTCTTTGGAGTGTCTTTGGTTGAAATAATTGAGGAACCTCTGAAATATTCTTCTGAACAGTTGTGCTGGCATCTGACCATCCTTTGAGAGAATATTTATTTTTTTACTGTGAAAAGTCATTTAGAGATGATGCTGATGAATTGGGAGGGTAGTCAAATTTGCTGATATTTCGATGAAAAATTAAGCATGTGACTAAGATTCAATGGGTGCCTTTTTAAAAATCATGATTTTTATTTAAAGTGCATCTGAGGACTCCCAAGGAGACATTCAGTAATATTACTGGGATGACTCTAGCCTCCCTCATTTATATGAATTACTCTGCATCTATATCTTCGTAAAAATTAGTCTACTTGCTTTATAATCACATCCAAAGTTTCTCCAGCTTTTTATGATTTCTTGATTCTCTGCCACATTCCTGGGACTCCTGTTGCTGGCTGTGCTGTACCTCAACTTTCCACATTTTTCCAGAAGACTCCTCTTCTTGATGTGACAACACATATATGAGAGAGAGAAGGGGAAGCACCAGAAGAGGTGCCCCAAGTTGAAGGGAAGCAGGGCATCCCTTCCAAATGTCTCAGAGTTGCAGTTTTCCCCACAACCAGCTCCTGGTTCCGGACTCTGCAGTTCCTCTTTCCCACCTTCCTGAGATCTTGCTCCAGCTACCCTACCCCACTCACAAAATGCTGATCCGGGCCCATTATCATGCAAATTATGAGGATTGCTGTGATTTTCAGAATAGTGCTTTTGAGAATTGGAGATGAAACTAGTGTTATGACTCACAGTATTATTTCTTTATACACTGAACCTCCACATCTTTCAAGTCTGCTGACTTGATGACAGGGTATCCCTCTGAGCGTCAGGAATGACACATTAGGGGCAGCGCACTTTAGACGATTTTAGGTTTGCTAATACTAAAACTGAGTTTTGAGTAGAATTGTGACTGTTTCAGTGTGTTGAAAAGAATAATTTTTAGAGCGAGAAAAAAAAATCTTTTAAAAAAAGCCTTCCTCCATCTCCCTGTGTATGATTTGTAAAATTTTCTTTGCATAATTTAGTGCTAGGTACTTCTGATTGAACTGAGTGCCTGTCCCCCAATCCCTCCACAGCCTAATATAAGCAGAGAGAATGTAGGTATGGGAACAAAATCCATGGATTTTAGTCTTGGTGCTACCTCCATGGGGTGGCATTACCGTGGGGAGTTCATGACAGCGTGTATGCAAGTGCTGAGAACCTGGGAGGCCCCTTCTCAGCAGCTCTGGTTTGAAGTAGATCACTCTTCCAGCTGCGCCCACAGAGGGCCAGGCATTGACGTGAGGGAGAGACATGGAAACAAAGACTCAGATAAGAGATGTGGGGCTTCCCTGGTGGCTCAGTGGTTGAGAATCTGCCTGCCAATGCAGGGGACACGGGTTCGAGCCCTGGTCTGGGAGGATCCCATATGCCGCGGAGTGACTAGGCCCGTGAGCCACAACTACTGAGCCTGCGCGTCTGGAGCCTGTGCTCCGCAACAAGAGAGGCCACGATAATGAGAGGCCCGCGCACCGCAATGAGGAGTGGCCCCCACTTGCCACAACTAGAGAAAGCCCTCGCACAGAAACGAAGACCCAACACAGCCATAAAAAAAAAAAAAAAAAAAAAAGAATTTAAGCAAAAACTCCTAAAGAAACTCAACACTTTCTGAGTCAACAAAGTTGAGCCCTCATATTAACTGATGGCTCACAGTGAGCATTTAAAAAAAAAAAAAAAAAGAGAAGTGACTTGTCACAGTTGGTGACGGAGCTGGAGCTGGGACCCAGGCACCTTCCCCCACAGGGGCTGCGCTGTACAACCCACGTGTCTTTACTTGCACCACTGCTTCCGACAGCAGGGCTACCCCGGAAGACCATCACTGACGGGTTCCTCATGGGCTCCAGGTGCAGGGGACTGAGGCCAAGGGGAGGGGCGGAGGACAAAGCTAACAGTAGACTGTGCTTGGGATACAAAGAAAACAGAAAAGAACAAAAGCAAATAAAGACCCCTGCTGTACATTCTAAAAGAGGAGAAAAAGAATGAACGATAAACATAATTGATAAGTAATTTAAATAGTATAATTGAAGGTGATAAGAGTGATGGAAAAAAGAAAGTAGAGAAAAACAAGGCAGGCAGATGGAGGACAGGTTTCACTTTTTGTGGTCAAGACGGGTCTCATCTCAAGCTGACATTTGGGCCAAGGCTTGCAGGAGTGGAGAAGTTAGCCGTGCAGATATTTGGGGAAAGAGTGTTCCAGACAGAGGGCAAAGCTGACACACAGGCTGTAAGACAGGAGCGGCTGGCAAGTGCGGGGAACATCAAAGAGGCCATCAGGGCTTCCCTGGTGGCGCGGTGGTTGAGAATCTGCCTGCCAATGCAGGGGACACGGGTTCGAGCTCTTGTCTGGGAAGATCCCACATGCCGCGGAGCAACTAGGCCCGTGAGCCACAATTACTGAGCCTGCGCGTCTGGAGCCTGTGCTCCGCAACAAGAGAGGCCACGATAGTGAGAGGCCCGCGCACTGCGATGAAGAGTGGCCCCCGCTCGCCGCAACTAGAGAAAGCCCTCGCACAGAAACGGAGACCCAACACAGCCATAAATAAATAAATAAATAAAAAAAAAAAAAAAAAAAAAGAGGCCATCAAAGTGGCTGGATCTGCCGGAGCAGAGTGAGCGAGGGGAGAGCAGCAAGAGATGAGCTCAGAGAGATATCGAAGGTCAAGGTCGCAGAAGGCAGGGCCTTTCACTTTGTTTAAGGACTTCAGCTTCTACTCTGAGTGAAGGGGGAGCCACTGCTGGGTTTTGAGCAGAGGAGTGACAGGGTTTTGATCCTTTTATGTCTTAAAAGGATACTTCTGGCTATTATGTTAAAAAAAAAAAAAAGACTAAGGAGAGAGGGGTTGAAGTAGGAAGACCAATTAGAAGGTTACTGCAGAATTCTCCCCAGAATTTTTACATGTGTTATAAGGCAATGGATGCTATACAGGCATACCTCAGAGATGTTGCAGGCTCTGTTCCAGACCAGCGCAATAAAGTGAATATTGCAATGAAGTGAGTCATAAGATTTTTTTTGGTTTCCCAGTGCATATAAAAGTTATGTTTGCACTATACTGTAGTGTATTAAGTGTCTATTATGTCTAAAACACCATACATATCTTAATTTAAAAATACTTTATTGCTAAAAAGCAGATCATCATCTGAGCCTCCAGCGAGTCATAATCTTTATGCAATAGTAACATCAAAGATCACTGTCACAGATCACCGTAACAAATATCATAGTGAAAAAGTTTGAAATATTGTAAGAAATGCCAAAGAGTGACACAAAGACACGTGAGCAAATTCTGTGGGGAAAATGGCTTTGATAGACTTTCTTGACACAGGGTTGCCACAAACCTTCAATTTGTGGGGAAAAAAAAAAAAAATCTGTGAAGCACAATAAAACGAGGTATGCCTGTATAGCTATCCCTTTGTCCGCATGGAGGCTTCGGTGGGGCGGCAGCCGTGGAGGTGGGGTGCAGTGTTTGGATTTGGGATGTGAATATCTTGAAGGTAAATCCAGAAGGATTTCCTAGTGAAGTGAATGTGCTGTTATGAGGGAAAGAGAGGAGTAAAGATCCTTCTACGGTTTTTGCCTGAGCAACTAGAAGGATGGAGTTGCTGTCAGCAGAGAAGATCAAGGCAAGACGTGGAACAGATTTGGGGGAAAAGATTAGAAGTTCTGTGTTGGATATGTTAGTCTGAGATTCTTTGAATGAAAAGTTAGGTGGGCAGCTGAGTGTGTAAGTCTGGAGCTTAAGAACAAGGTCCACCTCAAAATAGAAATTTGGGTTGAAATGGCATTTACTCACTGAATGAGATCAACAAAGAAATAAGTGAGAGACGTCCGGGCCCTGAAGAGGGGTAACACTATCAGGCTGGAGTGAGGAGGAGGAGATGGCGGAGGAGACAGAGAAGGAGCACACCATGTGTTGGGAGGAAAACCAAGAGTGTGGGGTTCCGGCAGACGCTGTCAAGGAGAAGGAGGTATCGTCACTGGTGTCAATTGCACTGAGAAGACAAGAAAGGGGTGAGAACTGAGAATTGACCCCTGGATTAACCAGGAGGAAGTGTTGCTGATCTTCATAAGAGCCATTTCAGTGGAACAACTGGAGACAAAAACCCCACTCCAAGCAGCTTTGAAATTCAGAACGGGAATTATGACGTGTGGTATTGGGACAAGAGCAGACAAGGAGGCCAATGATACAGAATGGGAATCCGAAAACAGCCCCACACGTGTGAATAGATTCACGCACTTGATATATGTGAGAAGTTGGTGCTGCAGAGCAGTGGGGGAAAGGAAGGCATTTTCAAAATATGATGCTGGGACAATAGGATATCCATTTGGGAAAAAAGAAAACAAAGATACATGGCTTCTGTCTCACGCTTTATACAACAATTAATTCCAGGTGGCATATAAGTCTAAAATTGAAAGGCAAAACAATAAAAGCTTTTGGAATATAGGAGAATATATTCATGACCTTAGGGTAGGACACAAAGAGCATGTCTAAAAAGGAAAAAAAAAAATTGAGAAACTGAATTACATACAAATGAAGGACTTCTGTCCAAAGACACAATAAAGAAATGAAGAAAGCAAGCCCCAGAGTGGGAGAAGATATTTGCCATACATGCAATTAACAAAGGAGTTGTATCCATGCTAAACAAAAAGCACCAACAAATTGGTAAGAAAAAAAAAAGGCAGACACCTCAACAGGAAAATAGGCTTAAAGAGACACTTTGTGTCACAGATTGGGTTCTTCAGAAGCAAACCCTGAGAAGGAGTTTGTGGTGCAAGATGTTTTTTAAGAATCAAGACGCTTATGGTGAACAAAAGGGGGAGGAAGCAGGATGGGGCAGAGAAAAGACTTGAACTTCGATGTAGGCCCAGCAAAGCCCAGGCTAACCTGGTGGAGGGTGCTCATTAATGTGTCCTGTGTCCCGTGTCAGGCTGGTACGGCTGTACCTTTATAGTCTGCCTTGCTCAGTCAGAGAATGGGCTCCCCAGGAAGAGCGCGACCTTGGACAAGGTGGTTCTCTACAGTCGAGGCTGACCCTGAAGGAGCCACTGGCTGGAGGCTGTGTGGGGACCACTCCGCTGCTGGGCAGGAAGTCCTTCCTGGAAGGAAGAGCTGAGTGCCATGTCTCCACATCTACTACAGTTCACAAAACACTATATCCCAAGGTCTTAACACATACATAAAAAAAAGCTGTTCAAGCTCTTTATCCATCAAGGAAATGCAAATGAAAGCCACAAAGAGATATCACTACATGCAGAGTGCAGAGTGCACTACATGCAGAGAATGGCAGAATTTGACGAGATTGACAATACCAAGTGGTACTGAGGACATGCAGCAACTGGAAATCACATCTACTCCTGGTAGGGTTGTAACTTTGTAGATCACTTCCTAAAACAGTTTGCCATTAGTTACTAAACTTGACCTTATGCATAGGCAGTGACCTAGCAATTACACTTCTAGGTATTTATCCAGCAGAAATGCATGCACATATACACCAATAGACAGGTACAAGAATGTTCATAACAGCCCCAAAATAAAAGTAACCCAAATATTGATTGATTACAGAAAGGATAAATAAAGTTTTCTATGTTTATACAAAGGTTGAGGTGGGGAGCTGCCAAGATGGTCCCCAGTGATCCCTGCCTCTTGGTGCTCATGTCCTTGGGTGGTCCCTTCCCACACTGGCCCAGGATGGTCTGTGTGATCAATAGGAAACAGCAGCAGTGACAGTGTGTCACTTCTGAGATTAGGTTATAAAAAACATTGCAGCTTCCATCTTGGGAGCGCCTTCACTCACATTTTTTTCTCTTGGACTATTTGCTCTGGGGAATCTATGTCGTGAGCAGCCCTATGGAGTGGCCCAAGTCTTGTCAACAGCCCTGTGAGTGAATTTGGAAGTGGATCTTCCAGCCCTAGTTAAGTCTTCAGAGATTATAGCCTTAGGCGACAGCTTGACTGCAACTACACGAGACACCCAAAGCCAGAACACCTCGCTAAGCCACAAATGATCCCTGACTCTCAGGACATAGGTGATATAATTAATGTTAGTTTTAACCTGCTAAATCTTGGGGTAATTTGTTATACAGCAATAGATAACTAGTGCAATGGGATTCTATAAAGTAATGAAAATAGATGAAATGCAGTTACATTTGTCAACATGGGTGAATTTTACCAACATGATATTGCATGAAAGAAGCCAGCCACAGAAGACATTTTTTTTTTATCCTATTATTTAAAGTTCTAGAAAGAGGTAAAACTAAAGTACAGTGTTGAGGGATGCATGCCTAGAAGGTAAAGCAATAAAATAAATCAAGGAAGTGATGATCATAAAAGTCAGGATGGTGGCTACCTTTGGGGGCAGACAGGGGAAGGAAGTGGAAGAAAGCATAAGGAAGAACTCTGTGCTCTTGCTAATGTGCTATTTTTCTTGACCTGGATGGTGGTAGCAAGGGTATTTGTTTTGGATAAATCATTAAGCTGTATGGTTCTGTTTTTACCCTCCACTCCCCCTTTTTTTTGGTATATGTGTTGTATTTCACAATAAAAAAGGCAAACAAAGAGAATGGGAGGAGAGACTTGGAGACAGAGAGCACACACAACTCTTTAGAGGAATGTTGTTACAAAGATGACCAAAGAAAGAGAGTAGCAGCTGGAAGAGAAATGAAATCAAGATTTTTTTTTTAAAAGATGAGAGCAATAACAGTATGTTTTATGCAGAAGGAAATCGTCTACTGGAGAGGAAAAACTTATAAGGCAAGAGAGGGGTATTGCTGGAGCCAAGTTCTGGAGTAGGTGAGAGGGATGGGTCTGGGCTGGGCAGGGTGCCAGCCAGATATAGATATGTCTATATCTATGTATGAGAGAGAGAGGGAGAGAAAGAGGTGTTTTAAGGAATTGGCTCACACGATTGTAGAGGCTGGGCTGGTCCAGAATCTCCAGGGTGGGCTGCTGGCAGGCTGGGAGACAGGGAAGAGTTGATGCAGTCTTGAGTCCAAAGGCAGTCTGGAGGCAGAATTCCCTCCTTCCTTGGGCGAAGTGAATCTTTTTCCTTTTGAGGCCTTCAACTGATTGGATGAGACCTGCTCACATTATGGAGGATAATCTACTTAAAGTCTACTGATTGAAATGTTAATCTCATTTAAAAAATACCTTTGCAGCAACATCTGGTGTTTGACCAATATATCAGAGTACCTTGGCCAAGCCAAGTGGACACATAAAAAAACCACCCACCATGAAGACCTTGACAGTGTTTGTCAGTTAACTTGCATTGGGTGGAGAAGGAGGGCGAGAGAGAGACAGTCATTTGGCGGTTAGGACATCTCTTGCCCTTGGTTTTCACTTGGAACATCTGTCTCTTGATTTTTTGTCTGCCTAGAGAACGTCTGCACAGCATTGTGAGAGGGGAGAGGATGGAATCATTGTGTGAGTAAGGTAAAACAAGACACAAGACCTTCATCTTTTTGTTTTGCGTTTGCAGCAAGAGATACTACTAATTTTGACTGAGCAAGATGTCTACTTGTATTTTTCTTACAGTTTGGCAAGTCTTGTAGTTAAAAAGATGGATTCCCTATCACACTTACTCAAGGTGGTCTAAGTGATGGGGCCAGAGGAGCATTAAGCTACCTAATACCTGCGGAAGACAAGGGCAAAGATGCTCTCAGGAGCAGTGCGATTGTCCCTAGGAGAATTTCTACCAGGAGCTCAGGTCTTCCTTTGTCTCTGAAGACCCTGAAAGAGGTGTCTTCGGTGGAAACGGTCACTTTCTTCTGCCCTGCCCCACGAAGCACTAGTTTCCCCAGGACTCTCGACGTCCAGCGCAGGTGCTCCGTGCAGGTGTCGGGATTCAGGCGGAAGCGGACTCAGCGAGTGAGCGGCGTGTTCAGCTGCCGCCGCCAGGGGGCGCGAGGCGGCCGAGGAGGCCGGGAGTAGGCCGTCGGGAGCCGGGACATCCGGGGCGCCTTCCTGTGAGCCCGCGGCCGGAGCCCCTGTGGCCGGAGCCACTCCCGAGCTACGGGCGACCCGGAGTCCCGACCATGTCCCCTTTGCCCACTCCCAGGACTGAGCTGCTTCTCCTCGGACCCCTGGAAGCCAAAGGGAGTCACTGCCGCTTTCGTTGTTCGTCTCTCGGGTGGATAGACCTGGCGCCCCGTCCCCGGGGGGGGGGCTCCCCCACTGTTCCCAGGATTCAGCCCCGAAACTCCACCCTGGGGGCCGACAGCTACCCACGGTCATTGCCTCGGAGGGGTAACCCAGTGAACTTCAGGGCCTCTCGCTAGAGCATGGAGGAAATACAGCCACCCCTCTGGATAAATATAATCCTCATTAGGACTCACCGCCACACCTTCCATCGGAGCTGTCAGGGGCCTGGCTTTGGGGCCAGGAACAGGGTTGCCAGATTTAGCACACACACAAAGGATGCCCAGGTAAATTTGAATTTCAGATAGACAACAGATTATTTTTTAGTATTTAAGTGTGTTTCATGCAATATTTGGTATATACTTATACTAAAATGTATATTAAATATATTTTTATATTATATAGTTAGGAAAACACATACTAAATATATATTACATAATATATATATACATCTATTTATTAATAAATATGCATATATGTGTAAGGTATATACATTTGGTATACTAAATGTATGTGTGTGTATGTGTGTGTGTTCCTTGTTTATCTGAAATTCGAATTTGACTGAGTGTCCTGTATTTTTTCTGGCAACTCTAGCCAGGAATGAATTTATGTGGAGGGAGGAATGGAAAGGTGTGGGCGAATGAAAGAATGCGTGAAGCTCTCATCGTGAGAGAGATTCATTTCTGTTTTGTCTTTTGAATGTCTTCTTATCTATATATTTTAAATTCCATTTATAAAAACCTGGCTGGTTTTTTAAAAAATCCAATCTCTGCTTTGTTTCAGTGAAACCCAAGTACAACCTTGTCTGTGACTTTTTTCCCAAGCCATCAGCGTTCTTAACAGATTTTAAGAAGAAGCAACCAATCATTTAGATCATGAAATTCAGCTAAAGCTGCTGCTCTTTATGTCTATGGAAACTTCTTTTCGAGAAGCTTAATATTTTTACATTTATTTTAATAGACAAACCTGTATTTTGCTATTTTGGCAGAGAGGTTTACTTTTTTTTTTTTTATAAATTTATTTATTTATTTTTGGCTGCGTTGGGTCTTTGTTGCTGTGCGTGGGCTTCCTCTAGTTGCAGCGAGCGGGGGCTGCTATTCATTGCAGTGTGCGGGCTTCTCACTGCGGTGTCTTCTCTTGTTGTGGAGCACGGGCTCTAGACATGCGGGCTTCAGTAGTTGTGGCACGCGGGCTTCAGTAGTTGTGACTCGCGGGCTCTAGAGCGCAGGCTCAGTAGTTGTGGCGCATGGGCTTAGTTGCTCCGTGGCATGTGGGATCTTCCCAGACCAGGACTCGAACCTGTGTCCCCTGCATTGGCAGGCGGATTCTTAGAGAGGTTTACTTTCTGACTGAAGACCAAGCTGAATAGGAACTGTTGGGTAGGGCAGAAATATGGAAGTCATGATATCACCTGTGCACCACCCTGAACAAAGCCTGGTGGGAGCCTTCTGGGGACCTCACTTCTGCATAAGCATTTTACACCCACTGTCCTATGGGACACACACACACACACACAGTCTGTGTGTCCATTACATTTAGATTTTGGGGTCAAAGGACTCAATCGCCTATGAGGGACCAGATCCCTTAGAATATTCCTAATAACACTGCTTGGCCCTTGTTGAGCTTGTTTCCTTCACTCCACTGTTGAATCCCATCCAAAATAGGACTGACTCAGATGTAGATATGCTCCCCCTTGCTCCTGACCTGCTTAGTCTTGGAGGAGAGAAAGCCAAGTGTGTTCGTTTCCTAGGGTTGCTATAACAAAGTACCACAAACTGGGTGGCTTAAACAACAGAAATGTCTCCGTTCTGGAGGCTAGATTTTCAAAATCAAGCTGTCAGCAGGGTTGGTTCCTTCTGAGGGCTGTGAGGAAAGGATCATTCCAGGATCTGTCTTTGGCTTGTAGATGGCATCTTTCCCCTGTGTCTCTTCACATTGTCTTCTCCCAATGCATGTCTGTCTCTGTGTCCAAAGTTCTCCTTTTTATAAGGACACCAGTCATATTGGATTAGAGCACACCCTAATGACCTCACTTTACCCTGATCCCCTCCGTAAAGACCCTATCTCAATTAAGATCATGGTCTGAGGAACTGGCGGTTATGATTTCACCATATTTTGTGAGGGACACAATTCAACCCATAACACCAAGGAAACCCTGATAACTGAAAGTGCAATGCATTGGTACCCGAGAGATGACTCTTTTGGCGGTGGGGAGGGGTCCCATCAGCACCTTGACAGACAGGGGGTTGGCTGCCAGGCTGGAGCTTTGGTCAGGAAGCTCCTAGAACCCAGGAAGTGCTGGCTTCCTGGGAGAGCACGTTGTTCCTGTCAGACACTTAAACTTGATCTGAGAGATCAGCTGAGCTCCTGGCAGGAGAGGCGCTTTCCTCTCCACAGTGAACCTTTCCATGGTGGAGATGCTTGCCTTGGGGAGCGGTCCTTGTCTTCCCCAGGGCAGAGGCCCACTTGTCTCTTCTCACTGCAGGTGGGAAGAGGACCCTGAGCAGAGCATCCTCCACGGATTTGTCCAACACGTGTGGCGCCCAAGTTCACTGAGGAGCTGGGAATTGGTCCAGGAAGGAAAAACAAGGGCAGGCATTCGGAGGATTTGAGGTAAAAATTTAATAATGTGTAGTACATGTTCATAGCAATCTGGGTCTCATAAAACCCAGCCTCCCTGGACTGTATCCTCTTACTCTGATGATAAAACTCTAATGCAACTCCATGTTCTGTCACACACAATTGAAATCTGAGGATTCAAAATAATGCCTTGCCTAATTCTTTCTAAGTGGATATAGTCACTGCAGAGTTTCAGACTCAGACTTTGGTCACCATTTTGTTCCATAAGATTTTAATATTCTAATTAGTAACAGGAAATCGTGCAAGGGAGAGAATCCCAGTTCCTCCATTGGTTTATGGAGACAAAAAGAATCCAGTCAACTATTCTGTAATTTCCAGAGAACCGTCACCTTTCTAGTAGCTGCTAAGTCCAGTGTGAAACAGCACATGCAATTTCCCACCATTACTGGTCCCCCTGGGAAAGTCTCCAGGCTCCAGCAATGCTAACTTAGTAGTCAGGGCCATCACATCCTGCTGCATTAGGACAGATTTTTTCACAACCCATCCCCCCCAGGCATAATTTCAAATGGTCCTTTTTGCCAAAATGAGATCCTTTGTCTCACTATGTTGGGGATATGAATTTTTAATCTCCCTAAAATATAATATATCGGAGGTGCAAAATTTGGCATCTGAGCAAATGGGATGGAGAATTGACCTCAGGGAGGGAGTCCCCTTGCTGTGACGGCCATCGCCATTTGGGGCTCCGGAGGTAGTTGTTTTGAAAATGAATTGGATTCTGTCCTTAAAAATAAAGTTATTTGGCAAAGTGAGGAAGCCTCGGTCCAGCTGAGAGCCCAGGAGCAGTTGGGGGCTTAACACCCTTCTGCACACCTTTAAGACTTGTGGCTGCTAATTAGTACCTACTAATCATTTAAATCATCAGTTTCTTGATCCACTGTGAGCACATTAATACTTTTTCTCAATACATTTGAGGTAAAAAGAGATTGCGGGTAGAAGACTAATTCAATCACTTGCATACAAGGGTACCAACACCATTTTTCCTGCCTTCCCTCCTTGGCAGCCTCCTTCAACAACACATATCCCCATGCTGTTGTGAGTCAACCCTGCTCCAGAAGACCCACTCACCCTTCCATAGCCAACATGTGCTTTCTTCCTGTCAGTCTCTTCATTTCTTTTTCTCCTTCCAACACACATTCACATCTGTTTCTCATCACTTAATTGTTCTGTATCATGGTGTACATTTTATTTTTCTATTTTCCTATCATGTTACATCTAACTTTTCTTTAGCAAACTCATACTCATTTCATCCTGATACCGTATCCTTGATTGTTTCCCCTACTCAGTTTGCGATTATTATAATTTTTCTTTGTCTCTTTTTTTCTGTTGCTTTGGTTTTTCTCTCTCAGGGGTATGGAAACCAGACTCCAGGTGCTGAAGCTGGTCAACATCACCAGCAGCCCTGGTGCCAGCAGCCCCGGTGCCATACCTTCCAGTCTCTTCACCAGTGGGCTCTCTAATTCTTGTGAGAGCAGGTGTGGTAAATCCCCTTCCCGCCCCCTCCAGCCTGTTTCGGGAAGTTTGGGTGGGTCATTCCCACCTGGAAATATGTTTCGTCTCCTTCCCTGAAGCTGAATGTGCCTACAGGTGTCCTGCTCTTCTACAGTCCCCAGCTATAGGGCCTGTGGGGGGAACAGCTCAGAAGTCACTAGCAGGGTTGGCAGGCAGAGCAGGCAGGTTGATGAAGAAGCTGGTAACAGAAGTGTACAGTGTGTGGGGACTTGTTTGCCTGGATTACTTTGAATAACGCGCTTCTCTAATGTGCTCAAAAGGCATGTTACTAGAAGTTTTAAGATTGCTGCAAAACAGATGCTCTAAGTTTGGTGAAGTCAATTCTATTTTCTTTTTTTTTTTTTTAATTTTGGATTGATGGCCTTCTAAAGGGGCACTGGAATGATGTTTCTGACTACTCTTTTAGAGTCTCCTGTCCTCCCCAGGGAATGTCATATGCCTTTTTTCTCTGGCTGCCTTTAACATTTCCTTTTCATCTTTTATTTTCAGCAGTTTGAAAATGATATACCTAAGTGTGATGTTTTTGTTTTCTGCTTGATGTTTCTGAGCTTTTGGATTTGTGGTTTGATGTCTGTCATGAATTTTGGAAAATTCTCAGCCATTAGTTCTTCGAATATTTCTTCTGCCTCACTCTCTCTCTTCTCCTTCTGGTGCTCCAACTGCATATATATTAAACCATTTTATATTGTCTCATTTTAAATATGAAAACATACATATATCATGAGTAAAGGACAAAAAATAAATATGCAAACACTAAATAAAGCTGGAATAGCTATATTATATTAATATCTGAAAGAGTACACTTCAATATAAGGAATATTACCAGGGATAAATAGTAATGTTACATAATGGTAAAGGACTCAATCCTCCAAGAAGACATAGCAATCCTAAATTCGTACATATCTAACAACAGTGCTTAAAAAGACATGAAGAAAAAACTACTAGAACTGAAAGGAGAATGGGGCAAATCCATAATTATAGATGGAGACTTCAAGGACTGATAGAAAAAGTAGACAGAAAACAGTAGACAAAGAAGATCTGAATAATATCATTAACTGACTTGACCTAATTGATGTTTATATTGATAGAATACTCAGCAAGATCAGAAAATACATTCTTTTCAATTGCACACAGAATATTCACCAAGGTAAACCATACATTGGCTCATAAAGAAAACCTTAACACACTTTTAAAAATGGAAACCTCTTTTTGGTTCCTGGAGCTTTGGCCTATGGGCAAGAGTGGGGGTGCTGCCTAGAGAGTGTGCAGGGTGCCTCCACTGGGCCAGTGGGATAGAGGGCAGGTGGACAGGTTAAAAAAATAAATGAAATCTCACAAAGTATGTTCTTGAAGTATAATGGCATTAAACTAGAAATCAGTAACAATAAGATGTCTGGAAAATCCCCAAATATTTGGCAATTAACACACTTCTATATAACCTATGGACCTCAAGGAAGCCTCAAGGTAAATTTTAAAATCCTTTGAACAAAATACAAATGAAAATACATTATATCTAATTTGTGGATTGCAGCAAAAGCAGTGCTTAGAGGAAAATTTATAGCATTAAAATGCTTATATTAGGGACTTCCCTGGTGGCACAATGGTTAAGAATCCTACTGCCAATGCAGGGGACATGGGTTCGATCCCTGGTCTGGGAAGATCCCACATGCTGCGGAGCAACTAAGCCCATGCGCCACAACTACTGAGCCTGTGCTCTAGAGCCTGTGAGCCATAACTACTGAGCCAACATGCCACAACTACTGAAGCCTGTGCGCCTAGAGCCCATGCTCTGCAACAAGAGAAGCCACTGCAATGAGAAGCCCATGCACCACAACTAAGAGTAGCTCCCGCTCACCACAACTAGAGAAAGCCTGTGCACAGCAACGAGGACCCAATGCAGCCAAAAAAAAAAAGCTTATATTAGAAAAGAAGCAATGTCTCCGATCAAAAATCTAAGCTTCTACTCTAAGAAACTAGAAAAAGAAGAGCAATTAAACCCAAAGCAAGCAGAAGGAAAGAAATAATAAAGAGCCTAAATCAATGAAATAGAAAAAAATGGAAAAACTTCCTACCCCCTCCCCCAAAAGAGTCTTTAAGTCCCTGTGTACATCAGTGGATGCAAATACAGATGTATGGAGGAAGAGGAATTCATTCACTTATACAAGTTAGACTTGTGAGTGTTAGCTCTCTGTCACCCAGGACATCTGTGAAAACTAGATGTTATAAATATTTTTAAAAATATTATAGGTCATCTATGTCATTTTAAAAGCTAACATCTGTTGAGAGCTTATAACATTCCAGGTATTGTTATAAGCACTTTAAGTGTATTAGTTAGTTCATGTAATCCTTATAAATAACGTATTTTTACCCCCATTTTATAGACATGGAAACTGAAGCACGCACAAGTTAAGTAATCTGCCAAAGGTTAGTCACCTAATAAGTGACAGAGTCAGGATTTGAATCCAGGCAGTCTGGCCTCAGAGCTCAGATGTAAAAGAGTGTTTTTGCTGGTATTCATGACCATAGGGTCCGGGATAGAAAAGTCTGTATTTGTTTCTCCCATGCCTTGCACAATATCTGGCACACGATAGCTCTGGATAAGTGTTAGTTGGCAGATTTGCAACTTGAGACCATTTTAGAATAAAAATGGAAAGAATCTTGGCCTATTAGAAAGGTGACTTCAAAGTTGCTAAGAGACTAGGTCTTAAATGTTATCTCCCCTCCAGAATGAATAATAATTATGTGACATGATAGAGGTGTTAGTTAAGGCTACAGTGGTAATTCTTTCACAGTATATAAATGTATCAAATCAACATGTTATACACCTTAAACTTACACGATGTTTTAAATCAATTATATGTTATGGACAAAAAAGGTGATGACTACAAGTCTACATTTTAAACTATTTATAAACCTATTTATAAGTTATTGATGCTGGTCAATACAGACTTAATATTGTCTGATGTGATATAATGGCTAAAGGGAGGGAGATGGTGTGTTTGGGGATTGAGCAGATAGATGAGAGTGAGGTTCCTCTGATAACATCACGAAAGTCATAGAAGAGCGCAAAGAATTCAGTCTCGGGAATCTTCATACCCATTCTATGAGTTAGCTGCCATCACTCCCACTCTGAGGGGCCCAGACAGAGGTTAGGTAACTTGCCCAAGGCTGCTCTGCCAACATGCAGTGGGTGAGGGGTCCACAGAGCAGGCTGATAACCCCTGCTCACCGTCTTCCCACTACGCACTGCAGTGGAGGGGCTGAGGCTCAGAGGGCTTCCCCTTCACTGCCTTCAGGTCTTAACACACCTTCACCTCCAGGAGACTTGCCCTGCTACTCTGATTTTAATTACAATTCCCTTCCTCCTTACTGCAGCCCTGACACTCTTTATCCCCCTTCCCTGCTTAAATGTTCCTCCTTGTCATTCATCACTATTAACATGTACATATTTTATTTATTTATCTTGCTTATTGTCTGTCTCCCGGCAATAGAAAGTAAGCTCCATGAGGCTAGAAATTTTGGTCTGTTTGTTAAGCTGAGCCTAGAATAGTGCCTGGAACACAGAAGGCACTCATTACCTATATGTTGAATGAATGAATGAGTAAAGATTCCCTGTCACTTCACTTATCATAAGTTAGGGGAAAGGCATTCAGAAGTTAGGAATCTGTGAGCATCTGATATGCTAGACAGCTCAAAAAGTGCCTATTTAATATAAAATCCCTGTCTATAATAGAGTCATGCTAGACACACAGTGGGTCACATTATTTATCCCAGATCAGGACCCCAAAATAGATCCAACACAGTCTCTGCTTTCAAGGAACTTTCTCCCTCTCATTCAGAGTTCAGTGAACTCTGAATCTGGGAAACTAGATGTTCACAAGTGTTTAATGAATTAGTATCATTCATTCATTCATTCATTCATCATTTAACAAACATTTATGGAGTGCCCACTATGTGTCAGGCACTGTTCTAGGCACAACATTGCTATTGAATCTCTCCAAGAAAAAAAATTCCAATATCCAACTAGAGAGCAATGGTAGGTATTCTCATAAAGAATCTGTAATAATACAAAATTTTTTATTATGAGTAAAGAAAAAACAGTGTAATTAGATTTACTTTAAAATTTTTATTTTTAATTTTTATTTTATGATTGAATTTTATTACATATTTTTTAAAATGGCAACTCTTCTTAGGTGAAAAATATCATGTTCCTAGTATTTGTGAGCTCCTTCGCTCTCAGAGGTAGAAGGTCAATGATTTTCTTTTTTTCTATTTTAATGGGCATGCTTAAAATTTTTTATTTAATGCTTTTTATAATTACAGTTATATATATATGTATATATGTATCTATCTATTGAGAAAGAGATTAAAAAGGCAAATAATTCTATAAGATTTACATCAAAAATAGTTGTCTCCTATCCCTACTCTTCAATGACAACCATGTTTTTTTAGTTGTTGCTTCTGATATTTGCCTAAATTTCTAATTAATCTGCATATAATGCCCTTTCTTGATTATTTTCGTTTTAGGTACAGTCTGTTTATCTCTTACTTTGGAAGATGAGGGTTTAGCTTGAAGACCTCATCCCACCCTTTTCTCCTTCCATCCTCCCAATGAAGTTATGGCATAATATTTAGTGAAATCGATACTTAGTGATAATATTGTTTTGAAAATGTATATATCATTTAGAATTGAATCATATAATGTACTACAGTTATATTTTCTTTTTCTTTCTCTTTCTCTCTCTGAGTTAATAATTTTCTCTCTCTTTCTCTATTTTTTGTTTGCTTGGTTTTCTAAGTACCTATCACAAATTTATCCCCAAATTATCTGCCAGCACTGTAACACTTTCATTATGTTTAAGCATTACCTTACCTCCTAGTTTTTTTTTTTCCCCCTTTGGTGACATGCCTTTAGGATGGGCAGCTCACGAGGTCCATTGATATTTGTCATTCTGGAATTTCCCATCACCATTATTCTGGAATTAATCACTCCTACCAACTGCCTCTGGTGATTTGTCCTTCTTCAGACACTCCTGAACCAAGCCTTAGAGGACACTAGGGAAGAACTGAAGATGGGGCAGACCTGACCTCATATTTCATTTATCACCGCTTCTGTTTGCTGCCTGGGGAGAAAGGAGGCTGAGTGGTCACCTCTGGGACTCTAGAGGGCCACAAGCCCTGCCCAGGTGGTGGTAAGCCAGCAATAGCCCTTCATTGTTATTTGTGGGGAGAAACTTAAGGAGTCCCTGCTTCTCTCTTAATGATGGTGAGGTTAATCTAGGACATGTTGGGCTATGATACCAGTTGGAATAAGATTTAAGCCAATCAGCTCACCCTAGCACTGTGCAGTGCTAATGTAGGGAGCCAGCTACGACTTGAGAGATAATGTAATCATGGCCCTAGTAGGCAGGGCTATGGCACCCATAGGGCAATCAGGGCCTTGATAGAGAGTTGATCTACATCAAGAAAATGCTTAGGAAAAATACCCTTCCAGGTTTGGAAGACCCCTCACTCCATAATCTCTGAAGGATGGGCTATCATAGTATCTGGTGTTAAACCTGACAAGAGTCACTGGCTATCAGTGGCTCTGGGTGGTCTGTCCCCAGTGGTCAACCTGATAAAATCATAAACAAAGAGAAAATGTCAGGAAAAACACTCATAATTATGGGATGGGGGACCAAAACCTTGAACTCATGGGGTGTGGGTGGGAGCACAGTAGGCCTACTAATTTCTGGACATCCAGGGTTGGGGACCACAATGCCCAGAAACTGGTCACCCAGAGCTCATGATTGGCAATCTAACCCTCAGACACCCCAAGATACCCACCCGATAAGGCTATTCCCTTGTTTAGGGTATACACATTTCATAAGCCCAGGCAGAAGTGAAAGGGCACAGTTCCTGGAACATGTGATGCTTCCTGCTGGTTCCATACTATCGCCTCTCAATGCAGATCCTACAGAGTGGGCTCTGATAATGGGTAAGGAATAGCAGCCTGCCCTTTATTCTACCTACTGGGCATGTGAGACATCTGTGGATGTTCAATGGCTCCCTGAAGATGGCGGGTGGGGAGGGAAATCAAGACTGGGAATCAAGAACCCAGGATAAGCTCCAGAACAGTGTTTGAATATACAAATCCCAATGTATGGAAGGACAAAAACCATATGAGAGACTGGACATATATCACCGTAAGAATGGTGGCTCTGAAAAATGTGGTGCTCCAAAACTTCACGGCCCTGATCATATCCCAGCGGAAAAGGGAGGAGTGTGTGATATTGTGGGGAAGACTGTGGCATTTGTATGCCAGACAACTTCCCAAATGTACAGGATTTAGTGAGGCAAGCATACAAAGAAATGGCTAAATTTAGGCAGATTCTGAGTGAGTCCTGGGCTATGTGGTCCTGATTATCATTTTTTTGAGAAAGTGGGAGCTTATGTAATACAATGTGTATTGTGCTTTGTTTTGTACAGATTGGTTGTAGTAAAATATTAACAGATGTCATCACCTGTTTGAGGAGTCACCACACCTATCTGGGCAATCAAAATTAGTAGTGGGAGAGCTACTCCCATCCCTGACTAAAGAATTAGACGATGATGTATGCTGTGGCCAGTGCTTGGGAGGTCCAGAGACAGTGAGGGCACCCCATGTTGTTGGTAAGCCCTGGGTGGAAAGTCCCTAGGTCTTATGATGTGGTTAGAGGTTTAGCATCTGGAAATCAGACTTTACCTAAAGTGGTACCTAAAGTGTAGTTTTATCAGTTAAGATGTTGATGATGTGGCCTTTGAGTGGGTGAGGGATAAAACTCTGAGAATAAGGAGACAGGATAACTCTGACCTGCAGGACTCATTTCTGTGCCAGCTCCAAATTCATCTGTATGTCTTTAGAGTACTTCTGCTAAAGTATTTTCAAATGAGAGAGCAACAATATTCCAATTAACATACTTTTCCAAAACAGCATGTTTTTTTAAAAGGATGTATAAATCTGCCTTAAGAAATTTATTCTCTGCTTCTAAAATACATCTTAAAGCACAGGAACAAAAATTGCTGCAATCAAAATTTGCTTAAGATTATTTACGTCAGCACAATGGCCTAGGAAGCTCCAAAACCCTTGTTTTCCCAAGAAGACATCCAAATACAATAAAAAACTAGCTGAAATAAACTTGCAGGAGGGTAAAGCCAGGAGGGACATGCATCTCACTTCTTAGGGGCCGTCAGCCTGCCGTGCATCTCCTACACTGATCCCCTAATTTCTTCTAGATTCCTTCTTCTAGTTTTTCTCTCTTATCTTGACAATATCCTTTGATCTTTCTATTACATTTTCCATTTCTACTCTCATATTTTTAATTCCAAGGATCCTCTTTTATCCTTTTAATGTCTTTTTAAAAAATAGCAACCCATTCTCATGTTATTAGTGCAATATGTTGTATTATGTCTTCCAGGACATTCATCATAATTTAAAAAAAATTTTTTTTTCTCCAGATTCCTTTTCTTCCTGTTTGTTGGTTTTAGTCTCTGTCTTTCAGGCCAGAGAATCAAATTTAGTGAGCCCCTTAAAATGTGATTGGAAGCTTTCTGAGTACGGGTAGCCTTGTCACTGGTGGGCTTCACTGAAGGGGGATCTTGCTGGGCCGTTCATGTGAACCCCACCTGTCAGTGTGTGTAGATCTTTTCTCCCTCTGATGTCCTGCCTGGGGGTCTAAGTCTCCCTGCAAACAGTCTGACAGCTGAGTCAGGGTGGGCTCTGTGGGTCCCGTGGTTAAGGATATGGATTTTTTCTGAATCCTGTTTTGGGGACAGCACCTCTGCCCTCAGGTGGGCCTGTGTCCTCAAGAATAGAGTAATCCTTTGTTTGGTCAGGATTGAGGGGCCATCACCAGCAGCATAGGGGTGGGGAGGGGGTCTGGTCTTGTTCTTAGTCCCCTCTCACTTCCGCTTTTGGAGATTCCTGAAGCCTCCAGTTTCAGAGGCTTTCATGGAGTGAAGTGTGTGCATCCTGGGACCCCTCACTTCAGAATAAAGGTTCAGATATCGTGGGTCCACCAGGTCAGATCCCTCTCGTCCATCAGCCCATTTGCTTTGCAGCTTCTACAATTTTGTTGCTTTTATCCCCCTTTTCTCCTGTTTCTCAAGTGTGTTTGTGCCGTTTAGATTCCCTTTTCCTTATTATAGCTATTTATGTATTCATTCATTCATTCATTCATTCCAGGCACTATTCTAACAGCTTGACATTATATCTATTCTAACTCATTTCATCCTCACAACAGTAGTACTATGCCCATTTTACAGACAAGAGAAATTAAATAAAGCACAGAGCAGTTGAGTTTCTTCACCCAAGGTCACAGATGGGGTCAAGTCAGAATACTTGCTCTGAGCCACTGAGCTTCACATAAAACTTGTATGTTTCTTGTTAAATTTTCTTTTCATTTTAGTTTTTGCTATTCCCATCTCCTTTAGTGTTCATATGAATATAACTCCCACAAACCAGGAGAAGATGGGCATCCCTCACTGGAGAGTCCCCCAAACTCTCTGGGTTTTGTACTAGTCCAGAGGTTGTTCCTGGTCTCCATCACTGGAAGGTCAGTAGAGGACCCATTCCCAGATGGTGCTGCCTCATGTCCTGTTGCTGCCAAAAGCAGGTAGTCTCTGAGTCCCTACAGCATCCCTTGAGCCCTAAGCTGTAGGAACTCCTTCAGTTTCCACCTGGCCATTTTCCCAAGGCTTGCCTGAAGCCCCTACATTGTTCAAGAGGACGGAACCGACCCTCCCATTGATTCCCTTCAGTCAGGGCCTGGCTTTTCTCTCTCATCTCACAAAACACACACATGCAGTTTAGGGGTGAACTGTGCAGCTAGATTAAGGTAATCCCAGTCGTTCACAACAGTCTTCTCAAAGTGGGAGTCATTCAGTCTTGAATAGCTCATCTGGAGAGTCCCAATTCCAGTCGAGGATCTCCAGAAGATCCCTCCCCTTTACTTAAGAGTGCAATATAGCTGAATATACACCCAACTTACATGGCTCTAGCCCCTTTGTCAGCTGGCTGCCTTTCTGTCCCTTAAATTCCTGATTTTCACATCCCAGGGAAGTCCAGAGTTCTCCCCATATGGCTTAGCAGTTAACTACTTCCCCAGGCTTAACAGTTTTTGAATCCCGTTGGTATTCGTCCCTGGCTTCTCATGTGCTCAGCATCTTCACCAAAACAGAGCAAAACTCAGCATCTTCACCAATTTCTACAAGAGCTTCAACCACATCAAGCACTTCACAATTTCTGTGGTCTTTCCTGAAGATCATGTCTGAGAGTGCTGTAGGAGTGAGGGTCACATGCACAGCGCACAGCATCCTGCCATCTCTTTATCCCCCAACCCACCGAGCTCTTCTCTCCTCCCAGATCTCCCCCTCCCTACCTTCTACTAATCAGTCGCTTCTTGCTGGTTATGGTCCCTTAGCACCCATTCCTTTTGGCCAAGAGCACTGCAATTATTCAGGTATCCAGCCCTCCCCAGGCAGCTTCTGTGCCTGGGGAAAAGCAGAATCCACCTCCCACCCCCTCCAAAGGTGGGCTTAAGCCAATCAGCATATATTAGTGGCTGTCATTGGTTCAGGGATGGGGCATGGCCCAATTGCAGCCAATGAGATGAGAGAGATGTTGGCAGGTTGCTCTAAGAAAGAAGCTTCCTAGCTCCTCTGTGGAAGGTACCTGGAGAAGCTCTCCTTTGTGTTGAATGTGAATGGGGTAGTATGCGGCCTAGAAGCAAGTGGCAGCCATATTGTGACCATGTGGGAAGCCAGGCATAGGATGATTCAGACCAGGTGTTTTGTCATATCATTGAGTTGGGTCAGCCTCACTGAAAGCTCACTGGACTCCCTGCCAATGAATGCTCTGAGTTATTTTTACTGTTAATGCAACCTTACTTCTCTCTTCCTTCCTCTTGGCCCGAGAGTCACTTTTCTGGGTTCAGCTTCTAACCAAGTGGGCTTATTAAAATTGTGGCCCATACTGAAGTTGGTTATCCTTACAGGGAATTCATCAACCAGTTGCTTTTTATTCACCAACCAGCTCCTTTTTAATCTAAAGACAGTGAAAAATTTCCGACTGCATCATCTGCATTCAAGTTCTGTTTCAAGGACAATGGTTATGTTCTTGCCTTCTGGTAACTGAAGGGCCCATCTTGGAGATCTTCCCTCAAATAAAGGGAGATGGAGCTTCAGGTGATCAATGACTTTATTCTAGAAACTGAAACTGCAGGCAACCCCCAACGGGCTATTCTCTAAATGACATTTTTAAAATGTAGAGTTTCTTTTAGCTGAGCCCCCTGGTACGTCCTTCCTACTTAACACACACACACACCCCTTTCTGTAGAAATTGGGCCCAGAAGAAGTAACTGTTATCAGCTAAATTGCATATACTCCTTTTTTTAAAATTGAAGTATAGTTGATTTACAATGTTGTGTTAGTTTCAGGTGTACAGCACAGTGATTCAGTTATATGTGTGTGTGTATATATGTGTGTATATATGTATATATATCAATTCTTTTTCAGATTCTTTTCCCTTATAGTTCATTAAAAAATATTGAGTATAGTTCCCTGTGCTATATAGTAGGTCCTTGTTGTTTATCTATTTTATATAGAGTAGTGTGTATGTGTTAATCCCAAACTCCTAATTTATCCCTCCTCCTGCCCTTTCCCCTTTGGTAACCATAAGTTTGTATTCCATGTCTGTGGGTCTATTTCTGTTTTGTAAATAAGTTCATTTGTATCTTTTTTTTTTAGATTCTACATATAAGCCATATCATATGATATTTGTCTTTGTCTGGCTTACTTCACTTAGTATGATAATTTCTATGTCCATCCATGTTGCTGCAAATGGCATTATTTCATTCTTTTTTATGGCTGAGTAATATTCCATTGTGTGTTTTGTGTGTGTGTGTGTATACACCACATGTTCTTTATCCATTCATTTGTCAACGGACATTTAGGTTGCTTCCACGTCTTGGCTATTGTAAATAGTGCTGCAATGAATATTGGGGTGCGTATGTCTTTTCCAATTATAGTTTTCTCCGGATATATGCCTAGGAGTGGGATTGCAGGATCAAATGGCAACTCTATTTTTAGTTTTTTAAAGAAGCACCATACTGTTTTCCATAGTGGCTGTAGCAATTTACATTCCCAGCAACAGTGTAGGAGGGTTCCTTTTTCTCCATATCCTCTTCAGCATTTATTATTTGTAGTTTTTTGATGGTGGCCATTCTGACTGGTGTGAGGTGATACCTCATTGTAGTTTGGGTTTGGATTTCTCTAATAATTAGCAATGTTGAGCATTTTTTCATGTGCCTATTGACCATCCGTATGTCTTCTTTGGAGAAATGTCTATTTAGGTCTTCTGCCCATGTTTTGATTGGGTTGTTTGTTTTTTTGATATTGAGCTGTATGAGCTGTTTGTATATTTTGGAAATTAATCCCTTGTCAGATGCATCCTTTGCAAATATTTTCTCCCATTCTGTAGGTTGTCTTTTTGTTTTGTTTATTGTTTCTTTTGCTGTGCAAAAGGTTTTAAGTTTAATTAGGTCCCATTTGTTTATTTTTGTTTTTATCTCTGTTACTCTAGGAGATGGATCCAAAAAGATATTGCTGTGATTTATGTCAAAGAGTCTTCTGCCTATGTTTTCCTCTAGGAGTTTTATAGTATCCAGTCTTACATTTAGGTCTTTAATCCATTTTGAGTTTGTTTTTGTATATTGTGTTAGGGAATGTTCTAATTTCATTCTTTCACATGTAGCTATTCAGTTTTTCCAGCACCACTTATTGAAGAGACTGTCTTTTCTCCATTGTATAGTCTTGCCTCCTTTGCTGTAGATTGATTGACCATAGGTGTGTGGGTTTATTTCTGGGCTTTCTATCCTGTTCCATTGATCTATGTGTCTTTTTTTGTGCCAGTACCCTACTGTTTTGATTACTGTAGCTTTGAGTATAGTCTGAAGTCAGGGAACCTGTTTCTTCCAGCTTCGTTTTTCTTTCTCAAGATTGCTTTGGCTATTCAGGTTAAAAAAGAGTAAATTGCATATACTCTTTATTTGAAGTCTCTTTTTCTGTCTCTTTGGAGTATACATACAGGTATGGCTGAGTCTCACTTTCTCTAACTCTAGGAGTTTCTCAGCATTCCAACATTGGTCGCTCATATTTAACTTGGGGAAAATATTTTAGGAGGTAAAAGGAAACCTATCAAATAGCCAAAAGTGTTTGGAGATCACCTTTATGAATTCTGAATAAAAATTCATCAGTTTCAAACAAACATGGCTCAAAGCAGAAGTGATCCCAAGGAGATAGCATTTTTAGAGCATAAAGGTAGAGGGAGATAGGAAATGGAAGTCATCCTTTCAGTTTTAACAGATTAGGATTTTTTTTTTTTTTCTGATGGCAGATATCCAAAGTCAGTCACTTTTTGGGGGGGAAAAGGAATCAGATCTAAAGGCCTATACTAATATTGATTAAGATTAGGTCACCTTTTTTTTTTTTTTTTTTAATTTTATTTATTTATTTATGGCTGTGTTGGGTCTTCGTTTCTGTGCGAGGGCTTTCTCTAGTTGCAGCAAGCGGGGGCCACTCTTCATCACGGTGCGCGGGCCTCTCACTATCGATCGCAGCCTCTCTTGTTGTGGAGCACAGGCTCCAGACGCGCAGGCTCAGTAATTGTGGCTCACGGGCCTAGTTGCTCCGCGGCATGTGGGATCTTCCCAGACCAGGGCTCGAACCCGTCTCCCCTGCATTGGCAGGCAGATTCTCAACCACTGCACCACCAGGGAAGCCCTAGGTCACCTTTTTAACCCCTAGTTTCTTTTGTTCATTAAGCAATAATTATTTGTTGATTTCCTACTGCAGACCAGACACATGTTGGGGATTCATTGGAGAGCAAGACTGGTTCCTTGGCAGCTTGGAATCTACAGACTAGTTACCAAAGAAAAGTCCCAGCTGTTGTCCCCTGCAGCTCTCCTGGCTGTCAGCACATGCCCTCACTAACCAACCCTGTTACCAGACACTGCCCCTGGGATGAGGGTCACTGGACGACTTGCTACCACCAAAACTGCCAGACCCTGAGACAAATATTTCCACTAAGTCAATCCCTGAATATCAGCCAGGGCCACAGGCCCAGAGCCACAAACACAGTAGGCCCCATCTGAAAGGAACTAAGTTTTAGGCCCAAGAGAATTTTAATGAGTCACTTTTTCCTTGGATGGGAGTGATTTTCACTTCATTCGATCACCTTCTCCCCTCACCAACCCGTTTATCTTTAGAATATGGCTTTACTAAAACAAGACTGAGTATTACCAGGTGTGAAAGGACCCCACAGACCATGGGGGCCCTTGGGTATAGAAGGATAGGGAGTCTGTCCCTGATTTTGTGTTAGTTGTGCTGACTATGCTGTATGTGCTCAAAGATATTAGGTAATGGTGAAGCCCAGAGTGGAGGACAGCAGGATAACTTGAGAGAGTTGGGGAGCAGTCTTCAAGCTAGAAGCACTGGCTAAGGCCATGGCTGAATGTAGCCTACAACCACCAGGCACAGGATTTATTTTTATTTCATTGATGTAAAAGAAATTTGAGATTTAAGATTTATGAGAATTATAAGCAAATATGTTTACAGATGTGATAAGGAAAAATTGTCACTAATCAATTAGTTCACATTAACTTTTTATTACCACGTAAAGTAGGTGTTCCTTTATAGAAAATATAAAAAAGAAAGATTAAGAAGATAAAAATTACTCATAATCCTATCACCAAGGGATCATCACTATTACCATAGCTCCAGTATTTTGCAAATCTTTTTTTTTTTTTTCAAAATAAGATTCTATTCCGCATATTCTTTTGTAACTTGCATTTTTTGGCAACTATATATTGAGAACCTTTTTTCATGTCATGGCTTTCTATGACATCCTTTTTGGTGGTTACATTTTATATTCTATAGTATGGACACATGATACATTAACAAATAATCTCTTTTTATTGGACATTGAGATTGTTTCCCATTTAACTTCACTACAAAGAACAATTTTGCTTCTAATTTTGAAAGATTCCTGCTTGTGTAGTTTAAACAAAGATCTGGCCCTGTGGAAGGTAGGGCTTTGGGTTGAAGAAGTGGCAGTTTGGAGGAACTAGGAGATATGGGTCTACTAATTGTTTACCTCTTGTCTGACTAATCAGGTTAACCATTTGCTGCCTCGATTTCTCCTCTGGCAAAATGGGATCATAAGCCTCATACCTTCCATAACCCTGAAACTTCTCAAATTTTCAGGAACATTCAGGGAAAAGTCTGTGTTGAATGATGTGGAAGTGGTGTCATGGGGCTTCTTGATTGTGGGAAACTGGTCTCCTTTTGCTACTTCAGGAATGGGATCTTGGCCTTTAAAACTTCCCTGTTCTTTCTCTATGCTCTCTCTCCTCTACCTCCATCCCAAATTGGCAGTCCAAAGCACTAGTTTATCAGATCTTATTCTAATGAAAGAGGGTGCTTTTTTCCTCTTAGTAGTCATGGCCATAGCCACAACCATAACTGAGTTCTCCTCCAACCCAAAGCATTGGTCTGTTCCAGCCCAGCAGATAAAGCAATTCATTGGACTGTAGAATGTCAGGACCATAAGAGACCACAAAGGTGATCTAGTCTCCTAATCCCATCCCCATGTTATAGAAGGAGAGTGTAATAACATTTGACCAATGTTTTTGGGTTAGTGGCAGAGCTGGAACAAGGGGCAGTGCCAGGAGGCCATGTGGCCAAATGACTAAGTACTGTGTCTTTGGGGGCAAAATGCCTGGGTCAGTCCTGTATGCAACACTTCTGAGCTGCATACTTTAAATAAGTATTTAAATTTAAATAAGTTGCCCAAGCAACTTATTTAAAGTCCTCAAGTCTCAGTTTCATTTTCTGTAAAATGGGGATGGTATTCATAATACTTATTTCATAGGGTTGTTATAAATGAGATAACATATGAAAAGGGTTAGTACATGATATTTCCCCGGTAAATGTTGGCTATTATTATGATAACAAGTGTTGTTTTTCCCATAGCACTGACTCCTTTGTCCAGGACACAGCCCTCTCCACCTGATTCTTGTGTTGGAACCCGAACTCTTTACCAGCAGCTGACATAGGGATTACTCTTCAGAGAGAGGCTACTCTAAGTAGATTTGCATTTGGGATGCCCCCAAATTAACCTGTTCCCTCTGGCTGCCTCCTGCTAACTACCAACCCAGTAACATTTGTGTAGAAAGAGTGGAGCGTGCTGCCTGTGGTCTGAGACAGAAATGTAACCACAGTACCAAAGAAAATTAACAACGTGGCATAGCCTAAGCATCCTGATCCTAGCCCAGGGATGTATAAAACCTGGAGATACATTAGCTCGGAAGGGCCCCTTGTCTTCTCAGCAGACCCCTTAGCTTGTAGGCAGCAATCCCACCAAATTTCCTTTCTCTTACATGTTTAACTTACATTTTTCTTGGAATTAAAAACATTGAGGATTTTTAAAAACATGAACTTAATTACTTAAGACCCATAGTCATGGTTGTATAAAGAAAGAAATCCCAGTAAAATTACCTATCTATCTATCATCTGTCATCTATCTATCTGTCTATCCATCAAGCATCTATCTACTTTTTAAAAGCAAGTCAGGTTTAGTTAATTTCCATTTTAAGCCTCATTGTGCAGTTGACCTGTGATGCCAGTGCCTGCATCCCAGACACACTTGACTTAAGGACAGGTCTTGTGCACCCCAAGGACCAGAATCACCAGAATCTCTAGAGCTGGGTAGGAAAACTGAAAACTCCTTTATTTCAGGCAGATCTTGACAAGCCTTTTTCTTCCTTTACAGAAATTGGGAAATATTCTAGATTATCTAGGAAATTTTTATTTGATTTATCTGAAGAAATATTTTAAAGCAAAGACTGGTCTAGCATCTCAGGCCAAGGTGCTTCACTGAGTGTAGTGTAGGTTTGTGTTCAAGGCCATGGGGATAAATACTACCGCTGTGGCTGCAGCAGAAATGCTGGCCAAATTGAAATCATCCATTGGGTCCTGTTTTCTTTCCTCCTCCTCTTCCTCTCCCTCCCTCCTCTTCCTCCTCCTCCTTTAATGAAATGAACTTATATTACATGAGCAAAATGAAAAACTACCAAACTTGCCTTTTCCCACACAAAACAAAACAACAAAATTAGATGATTAAGTGGTGAATTTATTTCTTGTTCAATAAGTACAATGCTTTGACTTCAAAAAAATTTAATTTTTTTCTATGTTTATAATTTGAGGAGAGAGATTTCTTATTTCTTTCTTTTGTGACTCTGTGTATGTATTTGGAAAAACCTCAAATTGTAATTTCATTTTTTTCATTCTCAGTAACTGTCCAAGTTGTGGCCTAAACCTTAATTATCCCTGGTTGATGTTTAGTCCTGGCTAAATTTGCTTGTTGTTCACCCCCAGGAATAAGCCTGCAGGTGATCACATATTAAACGGATGTTTCATCTTGTAGGAAATACTTGGGAATAAAATGCCAGAATGGGGTGAATGAAATGGGCAATTGGGAGCCTTGCTCCACTTTACAAAAAAAAAAGAAGAAAAAGTCTCTTTACCACTATAAATTGATTTGCCACAGAGAAAACAATAGGGCATGGAGGATGAATAGTAGCCCTTATCCCATGTGAGGACCATTCTACCTCATGCAGGACCCGACCATGGTTATGAGTGTAAACCGTGTTTACGCTTCTGCACTTATGCACAGATCTGGAGCCCAAGTCAGTGCCCCGTTTAAAAGAACTAACCATATGTGTTGTATGCAGCTGTAGAGTCAGTACGTATGAGCATGGTGTGCTCACCTGTAGAGGTGCACTCCTCTGGCAAACACACAGTCTCCCCTGAACAACGATGTCATTAGAATAATTCTTTTTATTTTATTTGTTCAAAGCCAAGCATTCACTCCTTCAGATCACCAGTATCTTATAAGCCCGGTGCTGGCACACTGCTGCAGGACTGGGACAAAGAGATGATGTTACAGTCTGGTTTCCATGGCAACAGAGGAGGGGTAATGAAAACCGAAATGTTGGAAACACCCATTCTGACAATTGTGACATAATTCAGGTTATTACAAGGACGTAACTACCAAGGAAGCAAAAGTGTCATTACCTTGCAGCTCGTGTCAGCAAAAAGCTACACGGCACATTTCTCTTAGTTGGGCTGCTAAGAGGAAGGAAACACAAAACACACACACACACACACACACACACACACACACATGCACTCGCACGCCTCGTTTTCTGCATGTAAAATGTGTGTGTTCTTTAAAAGCCAGTGGTTGGCTGGTTTTCCGGACATGAGGTGGTTGAAGCTGTCATCGTAATGGAAATTCATTGCTGTAGCTATGGTAAATCGAGTTTTCTGCCTGTGCTGAATGCATTAGTCTAATGAGATGTTTGCAGCCGGAGAGCAGGGCTGCTGGAGACTAACTGTGAGCTACTAACACACGGGTGGAAGATTAGCTTTTGCAATACTCGGTTTGCATGTACTGAAAGTCATCTGTCTTCTGAGTCAACATTCCCGGCCTGGTAAAGAACCTGATCAGGGCTCTGGTGAACGAGCTGTAGGTAAGGGAGATGCACAATCGGAGGGTGTGCCGTTGACATGGGATCCTTCTCTTTTCACTATAAGCATAACAGATTACCTGTTTCAGTTCTTCTGGATTGCATGCCTACATTTACGGCAATGCACGAGTGTCCTGCACTAAAACCTCTGAGGCAGGCAGGTAAACTTTAGTTCCTCCTACTCAAAATACAGTGTTTGATTTCTTGACCAGATCTCAGAGGGGAAGACATAGTATAGAATTATATAGTTTATCAATTTGGGGTACATAAACTACTCTTTCACTCTGCATTTGAATATGTAGAAAGTTATTTTTTTTCCCAAATGTGCACTCAAATAATTGGTTAGTTTGGTTTTTTTTTTTGGCATGATGATTTCACTTTGCTTTGTTCTGTTTTTTAATTTAAAAAATTGTAGTATGTCTTGGGATAAAAATATTCACCTAAAATTTAATTTTTATAATCAGTATGTTGTGAACATGTAAGAGTGGTTTTTAAAGTTGAATTTTGTTTTTTCTATCTCAGATGGAATATTTTATATGCCTTTGTACTAGTTTCTCCTAATTTACCAGGATAGATGAGAATACTATTTATTGCTAGTTGCTGGCGTTGGTTAGTTTTGGGGAAAAAAACCAGGTGACTATGGAGTGTCAGGAGCAGTTTTCCCAAGTTTAAATACAGAGTCACCTCCTTCCAGGTAGGGCTTTGTGTGACTTGAATCCAGGGGCGTGATTGCTTGCTGAGCAGGACAGGACAGTGGATGAGGGTGAGGTGCGAGCTGCAGGTAATCATTAGATTGATGGTTGAGGTGCTCAAAAGTTCTTTCCGTTACCTGAAACAGTGGAGGAGAGGAGGCCCTGGATTCTGTGATGATACTCAAGGGGGTCCGACAATCAGTAGCTTCCTGAGAAAGTGGCTTTTTGGTTGGTCTCAGAAATTGTGGTATTTGAGAAAGTAATCCAGTCACTTCAGAATCCAGATGTTTGTTGTATACTCTGTTTTTCTTCCTTTTCAACCAGAGGAGTCATTTTTGAAGAGTGAGAAACATAGTTGCTTTTTTTTCCCCTCAAGACTTTAAAATATATATATAAGATAGGATATTTGGAGTGAAAGCATAAAAATAACTATGAAGGAATTTATAGTGTGGAAAAGTAAACTACCTAGGGGTGCAATATTCATGTGCAGCATTTTTGTGTGTGTTGTTTGGTAGAACTAGCCCGAAGAAATGAAGTGGGTATTTGAACAACAGTGCTCGGTGAAGATTACCTAGAAAAGCAGTAGCGAATCGTCTAAACTCAAATAAAATGTGAACGTAGAGCCTTCAGTTTCAGGGAAGTTGTCTGGTGGCTTGGCTTCACAATCTACCTTTCAAACATATTTGTGACAGATATTTTTAAAAATATGAATTTTTTTTTATCTTTGTGTATGTGGAGAGGCTGTGTAATATTTTGGTAAATAATTTATGTCTTCTTGATTTGTGGAATTATAAGAAAAGTGAAAATTCCGCAAACACCCAGTTCTTTTATGTTTAACGTGTTTAAATTTCTTCCCTATGCCACTAAAATGACTTCTATTTTGCTGCCAGGACCCACCCCCCCGAAACCAGGACAACAGCAAGAATAAAAAAAACTGACAAGTAAATGAACAATAATAGAAAGAAAACAATAAGAGATACAAGAGTAAATTGCTTTGGGTCATTTATCTGCTTTTGGTGGTGTGTTTTTGAGGCAAGTGAAACCAGCAGAAGCAGTTTCACTTTCTAGTTCTTGGCTTCTGTGGGCTGGGGTCGCAGGGGCTCCTCCAACAGCAGGTAAGACAAGCAGACCAGCTGCTAGAACACGAGCCAGCCCCAGGTACTGTCTCTGCTGTAAAACTTTTATATTGAAAATTTGAAAGAATAATGACTTTTAAAATGTGAAATAACAGTTGCTTATTATAAAATTCAAGAGATGCCCCAGAGTACAAAGAATTTAAAAAAAATTTTAAACTTTAAATGATGTGAAAAATCACAAGCAGAAACCTCTCATACTGTGGCGGCTTTTATGCATTTTTTAATCTAAATTTTGGATCTTAAATATTTCAACAAGTTTAAGGAAACATTGCGGAAGTGCCCTTAAATCAAAACAAGGAATGCTCAGAGAGAAATAATCTTTACGCACACATGGGAAGTTATAGTTTAGAGTGTTTTGGAGGTCTGCAGTTCGGCGTGGCTGGCTGACACATCACACACATTCAGTCGCTCCTGAAGACACTTTAGAGCGAACACGGGGTCCTGGCAGGCAGAAGGTGGGGCGGAGCTCGGAACTGGCTCCCTGGGGCCCCGGGCAGAGCTCCGAGGGACGAGGTTCCTCCCGAGTCTGTACCCCCTGGAAGTCTCAGCGTCACACTGACGCCAGGTGGCCGGGCGTGCTTACCCCGATCAGCACGTCCTGGAGAGAGCAGGAGGTGACACTGCCTGGGAGCTTCACAGCCCAAGCACCTCCAGTTTCATTCCCTGAGGCTTTTCTTCCACAGAGCCTCTGCTTTTATTTGCAGATGGTGTGGGAGAGAAGGGAAAAGAGATGAGGAAAGACTCTTTTCCCATCATATTAACAAAGGGCATAAAATTAGGTGTCACATTTTGCAAATGAAGTTTGTGAAAGCAGTCCCTTTTGGTGTGAGCCCATGTGATTCTTAATTTCGGTGGACAAATCTGACATTTCTAGGAGAGAGCTTTGTTTAAGTGTCTCCTGGACATCTTACTTCTTAATCCTGCAATCTCTCAAAAGGCTGGTTTGAGATTTACATGTTTTTAATGTTTTTGTTGCCTTCAAAGGCAGACAGGTGAGGAGAGGCCAGGGGGATTAAAAACAGCCCCTGGGAGAAAAATCAAATGGTTTTATACTATATAATGTAACAGAAGCCGCCACTGTGTCTAGTAAATTACTCTAAATTTTAATTGAGTCACAAAAGCCACACCATAAGCTT
This sequence comes from Balaenoptera ricei, assembly GCF_028023285.1. Taxonomy (NCBI): domain Eukaryota; kingdom Metazoa; phylum Chordata; class Mammalia; order Artiodactyla; family Balaenopteridae; genus Balaenoptera; species Balaenoptera ricei. The sequence goes on from NC_082650.1 coordinate 52,376,322, forward strand.
TAAAAATTACCCCTTTATCAATAAGGTGATAATTAACTTTCTTTGGAATTAGCAATTCTCTCAGCCCCGGGCAGTCTGCAGCCTAGTAAATTCTCTGGAATCTTGCCAATTTTTAACAATTGGTCTTTTGGCAAACCTACTGGATTTTAATTCAAACATCTATTGCGACATTTTCCAATGTACTTCAAAGACCATTAGGATCACTCAAATTGTACAATTTCTGAGGTTGAAAGAGTGACTCAGAGTGTTTGGATTGCATTTGCATCTGTCGCTTTCTCTTTCTTCATTTTCCTTTTCTACCTTTCCCCCCAAAACCTCTGCCTTTGCAAGAGCACCACACGCTAGTCTCTGCTGTAAATCTCTGCTAGAATCTCTGCTGTAAATCGCTGTGGCGAATCCTGCATTTGTTGGGACGTTCAAACCAAGTTCGAGTGTTTGGCTGCGAGCCCACGAGGTTCTAAGTGTTTTTCATTGCTGCACTCATCTCGGTTTCAGTTCTGGCAAGGGTTCGTTCCTTAATACGTCTTCAGACTCTCACCCTGGGGTTGTCAGATGCCGAGGTTCAGACTGAGGCTCAAAGAAGTGGAGCTGCAGGCCATTTTAGACGTGCTCAGGGCTGTTTGAAATCTGGCTTATCCTGACCTATGTGTATAAATGTCCGAGGAGGTAGAGGAGCACCGGGCACTTCAGAGCAGCCTGCCCCGCAACAAAACCCCCGTGCCCCACTCCCCGGTGCTGTTGGTCACTTGTGGGTGGCATTCAGGGGCAGCCTGAGGAGGGACGCTGCTTTTTGGCCACAGCAGCTGGAAGGCAAGTGGCGATGTGTGCAGATCACTCCTTCCAGGAGTCAGACCTCTCTCTCCACCCTCTGGGTTCTTCACATGTTAGCGTTGGTGAGCTGTTGCTTCTCTCGGCCAACAGACCTGGCGAACAGGGTGCTGGAGACAAAACTTCCTACTGGGTTAAACTGGCAGTTCTGACACAGGCCAGAACATCCCTGCCTTCAGGAGCGGGGGACGGAGACGAACAGCCAGCAGGATTTCCGCATTCTGGAATAAATCAGCATTTTTCAATCTGAAGAAGCACTTTGCCACCACTGAGGAGCTAAAACACCTCTTGCTTCTTGAAGTGATTACTTCGTGGACTATCACTGCTTCTTGCAGTGATTATTTTAGGACAGAAAGGAGTTTATTACCCAGTGGCAATTCTCACTTTGCAGTAGGCTGAAAAGTCATTCCACTGAGTCTATGTGACACCTGGAGTAACAGGAGTATATTCTGAGATCCACATCGCGGGCCTCCCTGGCATTGCTATTGTTACTGTTTGACCAGTTGTGATTTATAGAGAATCTGGTGGCACCAAACTGTATAAACTCCTCTTTACTGTCGCACAAACTCAGACACGTTCTCCCTAAATTTTTATTTGTGGGGAGGCAGGTGTGCATTCTTTTTCATCAGCTTCATTTATTGATCACATAAATGGAACTTGGTCCCAGTGTTGCTGCTTTTTAGGAAGGATTGCACACTCCTTTGAGCCCTTTGGGGAAGGGGCTGGACTGAGGAATGGTGGTCTTACTGTCTCCAGAGGGCATTCAGTACAGAAGCAGAGGAGTGGAGTTGGCTGTTGTGAGAAAATTAATGTGCCAGGGAAAAATAGTGTCAATGCTGTGCTTTGAAAGGTGGTGACGTTGTCTGGTTAGCCCTGTGATGGTGACTCAACTTTCGTGAGCTGAATATTTGGTAACAAAAGACTTTGCCCTTTTTGTGTCTCTGTGCTGACCATTCTAGAGCAAAAGCCCCAGTTCTTTTAAAACACACACATATGGCTGAAATTCATTCTAAAGAAATATACAGCCTTTCCTGAAGATGGACACTAAACTTGGGAGCAAAGGCTGATCTGGGCAGAGCAAAGAATTACTCTGGTTAGGTCCTAGTCCAGCCCAGGGAAAATGGCACTGAACAAAGATACAACCCAGAGGAGAGAGCCTATTCCATCCCTCTTCCAAGGAGGACTTGGGCGTCACCCTCCCTCCTATATCCCCTGGTGCAGTTCAGAAAGGATTCAGTAATAGCCGACAGTAGCACAAGGCTGTCAGCTCACAGAGCTTTATGGGTCGTTCGTTTTCTTTTGGAAGGAAGGATTTTCTATGTTCCCTTTAGCATTCGTCCACAAGTCATCCTGGGACATCATCATTCTGATGAGAAAACCAGGGTGGAAGGCCAAGGAGTGTGTTTTTCTCTGGTGTCCGGAGCCAGGCCCTGAGCCCTCTCACCAGACTGGTGTTAACACTTACAGCGGCCCTGTGTGAGGGTCTGCCTTGACTGCAGTCTTTGAGCAGGCCTGGGACTGGCCTCAGGATTTGCATCCTGTTTTGACAGGGCCTTGGTAAGAGAAAACAAGAACAATTGAGGCGAAAAACCCAAGGTGAAAACCGACTTCGGGGCATTCGCACTTTTTGTGTTGGAGCCAGGATTTGGAGGTTGGATGCCAGTGACGTGATCAGGTGCTTGACATTTGCTACCTTCAGTGCAGCTAAAACAGGCGAGTGATACTGGAGACTTGGATAGCACAAGCTTGTGCTGCTGCCAGTGACATGATTTTCCAAAATGGTAAACAACAAAATAGAGAACAGTCTTTCCTTGGTTTATGTACTAACTGAATTCCTGGAAAATATTATAGCTGAATAGAAATACATTATGTTTATATGCAAAACGAAGTTAGTTCTAGATTCAGAAAAACGAGGTCTTCACTTACGTGACTATACGGTGAGCAAGTGCTTCATTATGTGCGACAGCTGCGTGCACCCAGCGTCCCTCGTCTCTGCCCTCCAAGTACAGTAATGCTTACCCTGCCCCCTGCATTGGATCAGCGCATTTCCAAAATGCCCCTCTGCAGGGGTGTGATCACCACCGCCGAGCACCTGTGGATCAGAGCATGCCAACTGCCATGCATTTCACTCTCTCCTCCCTCCCCAAACACCTGACTAATTATGGCTTAGAAAAAAGATGGTTCTGTTTTGCCAGCTCCCTACATGATTACTAAGCAGAGCCATCTCAAATATCATGGCAGGAATTTGGGGGTAACTTTGACATTCTGAGAAGATGCTCGCCAGCGAATTTCCTCCAAAAACTGCAGCTTTAAGCTAAGTGAGAAGGCTCTTTGTATCATGTCTCATTCTCCTTCAGAGTATGAATAGGTTTTATCATAGATACAGTATTTTAAAAATACCTTTGTAAAATCATCAGTTTTTTCTGGGTTTGCTTAAAAGCATTAACTCTTACTGACTAAAGTAAGTCTTTTTACTAGGTATCCACACGATAGCCCTGGAACATACCATTATTCCACTTTACAGACAACACTCCCCCACCCCCGAGATTCAGTGAGTTTAAACTCAAGGTCACCCGGCAAGTGGTATAACTGGTGTCAAAGCTAGGTGTGCCTGACTTCCAACTGATGCCTTTGCTCCAGTGTGACCTGGCTCCTGCCTTAGTTCTTAGACGATCCACTTTTATCCATGATGTGGAAATCCCATGTCTGAGGACTTTCTCCTTCTTCAGTACGTAAGAATGGGGTGAAGGAATAAAGATGGCACAGATTCTTTGACATTCCTCCCATGGAGCTGTGGAGTCTAGTTCCCTCTCTTCGACTCTGGGCTGTCCTAAGTGACTTCCTTGGCTCATAGGATGTGGCGGAAGTCACGTTCCAGGATAGACAGGGGGAACCTCTGGGACTCTCCGAATGCTCGCCCTTGGAGCACTGAGCCGCCACATAAGAAGTGTGACTGCTCCAGGGCTACCAGGCCATAAGAAGTCAAAGCTCTGTGGAGAGGCGCTGGAGGATGAGACGCCAAGGGGAGAGAGGAATAGGCAGGAAACACGGAGCCACTAGACATGTGAGTGAAGATACCATCCTGGAAGTGGATCTTCCTGTCCCAGCCTCCCCAGCTGATGCCACAAGGATCAGAGACAAACTGCCCAGTTGAGCCTTTCCTGAATTCCTGACCCACAAAACGGTGAGACCTACATAATAAGCCAAAGCTTGGTGTAGTTTTAAGTGTAGCAACTGATAACTGAAGCACATAGTAATAGCATTCTCTCTGTTGTATTGAGTATTACTTTTGATGCCTAAGAGGAAAGGATTTTCCACTTGAAAGGAGGGTAAAATTCACTATAAAATATAGTTGATCTCCATTTGCTAGGGACTGAAATGAGAGACAGAAGTTTTGTACCATATACAGTTACCAGAAGTGTGTGTTTTCAGGGGAACTATTATTTTAATAAGTGTGTATTTAATTTTACAGTTAGCTTATATATTTATATTTTTAACAAAAATATTTGATTTAAACTTGTCAATATGACAAAGTTGCATTTTAAAATGCATTTATTTAAATAGGCTATTTAAAGATTTAGTAGGTATTAAGTAAATATGGTACAGGGGGTGTATTATTAGGGTTCTCCAGAGAAACAGAACCAATAGTATAGATGGATAGATAGACAGACAGATTAGAGATAGAGATCTATTATAAGACGTTGGCAGGGAATTCCCTGCTGGTCCAGTGGTTAGGACTTGGCGCTTTCACTGCCGAGGGGCCGGGTTCAATCCCTGGTTGGGGAACTAAGATTCTGCAAGCCATGCGGAGCGGCCAAAAAAAAAAAAAAAAAAAAAAAGGAATTGGCTCCCATGATTATGGAGACTGAGAAGTTCTACGATCTGTGGTCAGCAAAGCAAGCTGGAGACCCAGGAGAGCCAATGGTGTAGTTCCAGTCTGAAAGCTGGAAGACTTGAGAACCAAAAAGAGTTGATGTTTCAGTTCAAGTCTGAGGGCAGGAATAAAATGATGTCCCAGCTCAAAGGCCATCAGGCAGGAGGAGTTCCCTCTTACTCAGCCTTTATGTTCTATTCAGGCCTTCACCTGATTGGATGAGCCCCACCCACATTAGAGAGGGCAAATCTGCTTTACTCAGTCTACAGAGTCAAATGTTAATCTCATCCGAAAACATCCTCACAGATACACTTAGAATAAAGTTTGACCAAATATCTGGTTACCCCACGGTTCAGTCAAGTTGACACGTAAAATTAACCATCATAGGAGGTGTTCAGACATGACAAATATTGCGAAGGTTGTAGCTAAGGATCCGAAGTTTGCTAAGCACTCCACTGTGCCCTAGGCCATCCCTATCTCTGGTCTGAGGGTTTGGAGCTGAAATCCTTGGTGATATTGCTTAGTTCACCCATAGAGACTGTGATCCTCTGAATCCTTCCCATAGTGTCTCCTGGAAGAGTTATTCTTTGGCTTTCAGAGCAGCTTTTAGAGAATGTCCCTGTTGGTGACTCTACTTCTGGGGAGGTTTGAGCCACCCTTCAGTCTTCTGGCTGCCTTCCTGGGAGTGGCCGTTCCCTGCCTCTCCCAGCTGGCTGCCACGTTTGCTGTCGGTGCCTTGGGCTGCCCACAGTTCTGCAGCAGCCGTTCGGGCTCCCTGCCAGCTCCTGCACAGGACTGTATGTCACAGCAAGCTTGGTTCTCTGGTGAGAGAATGTCTGCCCCAGAAGTCAGGGTCGCTGGACACCCTGTCTCAATATGTAATGTGAAGTCTGGCTCAGTGGTGACAAGGAGCTCAGATGTGATGTATACGATGTGGCGTCATAGGAGCTATGATAGGTCCATGTCTCATGACCATGAAGGGAGCTGAACATTTTCATATCCCCCTCTGGGCTGGGCTTGTTTGGATGATGCTATGTAGCACCATCAATTTCACTTACCCACTGTCCCCTCTCTGTGAATTTGTGTCTAAACTGCCCTTGGAAGTGGAATAAAAAGTCTTTAGGGCAGCATTTTTATCTCTTTGACCTCTTTGACTTAGTGTCATAGCAGAACAGAAAATCAGTGGTGGGCACTTCAGTGGGATTGAAGAAGACACATCTTTTTCTCCAGGAGGATTCCTTTTGACTGGGGGCATTCTGGGCAGCCCTCATTTACACAAACTGCTGCAAATCAGCAGAGCCTGTAATTGTCTTCACCCTATCTTCGATGTCTGAGAGAGGGATGGAACTTCCACTCCCTGAAGTGATGAGTTCTGGTCAGACTAGAGAAAGGAGTAGGGGTAGGTTGATTCAGAAGTAACATGAGTAAAGAAGTAACATGAGTTTAAAAAATAAAAAAAAAAAAAAAAAAAAAAAGAAGTAACATGAGGAACAACAAGAAGCAAACAATACATTAAAGAAAACAAGGAAGTTCACAAAAACAAGTTGTATTTATTTTGATTATATATCTATAGGATGAAAACAGCAGTGATCTCTTTCTGGTACTAAAGAAGAAAATATTCATAGTGCCTGTGTTAGTCTGATTGGGCTGTCATAATAAAATACCAGAAACTGAGTGGTTTAAATAACAGAAATTTATTTTCTCACAATTCTGGAGTCTAGAAGTCCAAGATCAAGGTGTTAGTGGTTTCACTTCTCCTGAGGCCTCTTTCCTTGGCTTGTAAATGGCTACCTTTTTGCTGTGTCCTCACACAGCCTTTCCTCTGTGCGTGGGTACCCCTGGTGTCTCTCCCTCTTCTTATAAGGACATCAGTCCCATTGGATCAGGCTCCCACATTTATGACCTCATTTAATCTTAATTACCTCTTTAAAGGCCCTCTCCAAATACAATCACATTGGGGGTTAAGCCTTTAACATATGAATTTTGGGGGTGTACAATTCAGTGCACAGCAGTTTTAAGATTTCAGCTGACAGTTTTCATCTATTTCCCTGGAAACTATCAATGCTAAATGTGCCTCATGATGGTCTCTTATGACTTAGCAAACACCTACATTTCTTTGAATTTTAGGTCAGTCACTTATCTGTCGAACCCACTCCAGATGGCCGGGGGACCTACCTCACAAAGGTTCCAACACTCCCCTCAGGGCAGAGGAGGTGATCTGATGTCTCCAGATTCTTTTTAAATGGCAACTGGAGTCTCCCCCTCTCTCCTCCTCCCCCAGTGGTGCAAGTTCACAAAGTTCATGACGTTGATGGAACTCAACAAGGAGGGTTGTACTGATAGCGCCTCAGAGTTTATGCTGTGGACACAGCTCCCACTGTGCATTCTACCTCTCCCAGTAGGACACAAGGCATCTTAGGATGTCTTAGGAGACATCCTAAGATGCTTTGTGCACCAGTTGGGTGGGGGAGTCTTGAGGATACAGATTCTATTCAAGTGAAAATTATTAATCTAAGGTTCAACCCTTTAACTAGATTTTCTTAAACTCTTCAATCTGGGAGTTTCCTCTTATTCTTGAGAGATTAACCTGTTGAAAATGAATAATAATTATTGTGACCTGAATTTTGACACTGATGTTTGGATGCATGTGCGCTGGTTAACAAGCTTCGTTGCAAGGAGACTGATGCGCCCTTGTTGCAGGGTCTATGACAGTAGCAGGGTTAGGATGAAGAGCTTGCATTCTTGAATCCCAGGCCAGAGCCACTGTCAACGTTAACCTGTAAAGTTTTCCTAGAATCCCTGATTTGAGGATGGGCAATATGTGATGGTTGTGCATGAAGAAGTTTGAAAATACTTTGCTATAACATATAACTCAAGCACTCTCCTCACTCATATTTGATGGTGTGAATTGGCTTTGACTGGCCTGTCATGGTTTCGGTTGGTGTCCAGGCATTGAGAGAAAGCACTGGGATAGCCGCCTTACTTGGGGGCCAGGGGTTTTCTGGGGGCTTTTGGGGTGACTTTATTTATCTGCATACCACTTGATGCCCCTGACTGAAGATTTCTGGTGACTCTTGGCCTCGATGTGGCAGGCAGTGTGAAGAGGGCTGTAGTGAGGGGAGTGAGAATGAGTGCCCTTGTGTTTGAGCTCCTCAGCTGATAGTGGTAGCATCAGGATTGTTGTGTGAGCCTCCAGGACAGGGGCCATGCTTGAAGTGGCTAGTGCCTTATCAGCCCAGGAATGGCCTCTCTGTTAGCTGCCTCTTCCCTGGACCACGAGAGCAGCAGGCCTGGCGTGGAGCTGCTCCCTGTGTTTTCCGGAGGGATCGAAGGAGATGTATGGACAGAAAGGGGGATGGGTGGTTACATGAGGGGGTTATGCACCCAAAGACTTGCTTGGCTAGCTTCCCAACTTCCAGGTTGGAATTTCAACTGTTTTTATGGACATCTCCACCTACGTGTTCCACAGGTACCCTAAACTCAACATTTCCAAAACTGGACTCATTATTTGCTCCCTTCCCCACATCTTCTCCTTCTCCTTTATTCTGACTTCATGAAAGCGATCACTGCTTCCTCAGCTACCCAAGATAACAGTTTCAGAATCCCTAACTCTCCTCATCCCATGCCTTCCAACTAGAAACCAAGTTCTAATGGATGCTACTTCCGAAAGAGTTCCTGCACTTTCAGGTCCTCCCTCCACCCTCTATTGCCCTTGCTCAGGCCCTCACTGTCACCCTTCTCCTGGACCATGGGCTTCAGCCCTGCTCCTCTCGCTACAGTTCCTCCTCCCTTCACCCACTTCGTGCATTGCAGCAAGGTTACCTTTGTAACACATGGATCCACTCTAGTCACTCAGCTGCTTAAACATCTCACATAGACTCCACTGCTTACATCAATAGGTGCCAAATGTTTGGACTGTGTTCTCCATCACAAATAATTCCTCGAGCGCACATTTCCAGTATATATATAGTCATAGATTATATACATACACTTGTATTAATGCAGTATACATATTATAAAACATATGCAAAAATAGAAATGAAAAAGGCCATATGAGCCTTTTGCCCTTTCCCATACATTCTCAAAGCCTCTGTGTTTTTTCACTTTCTCTTCCCATGTCTTCCCTCACTTCTCCATGTGAAGAAATTCTGTGTCTTTTAAGACATTGCTCACATATCACTCCCCTGATCCTGATTCTCCACACATATTCTCCACACAGACTTTATATATAGTATTTAGATCCTTAACCTTCTCCTGCTGCACGACTTGAGAATATTTTTCTGGTGGGCAAGGAGGAAGAAGGAAGGTATCGGGATGTACATCCCTGTTGTGGCCAAGAACAAAATTGTAATAGTAACATGTCTTTCCTTCCTTGTCAAACATCCCAAAGAGGTTTTTGTTTTTGCTTTCTTTTTTCCTCATCCAACTTCTCTATTACTCTGGGTAAAATACGTCTCCCACAAATGAGTGCGGAAGCAGGCAGCCAGACAGACAAAGCAGGAGGGAGTAATTGAGGGAGATGTGCAAAAGTAAACTGAATTCCAAATATCAAGCAATTGGGCTGAAGTGATTTGGAACAACGTGATGGGTGATGTTTGCGTTTGTTTTCCCCTCACACTGTAATTAATTCATGGAAGTGCTGTAGGTTGTTAAATTTTAGTAAACAGATAACAGAACTGTTCTTTGAAATAAAAACAATGGCAACAACCTAGTCATTTTACAGTTTTGTGAATGCAAGACAATTACAGTTTGCGAGAACTTCCCCATCCAGTGCAGGAACACCGGCAGGGCGGCTTGTCTTTGGCGGGGAGTTGCTGTGAGCACAAATGGCAAAGTTGATGTGTGTTCAGGGAAATGGCCAAAATGGCCAAGCATTTTCCCAATCTAGCCAAGGAGAGTGCTTAACTCACTTTTCAGATAGTCCAACCAGTGTCTAACAGGGAATTGTGCTAATAAATATGACAATAACATTGTTATGGGACAAGAAAGGCTGACACGGCATTTAGTTAGTGTTCAGCATTAGCAGGGAGCTTTGCAACCCCTGGGCAATGAAGCAGGAGCATATTGGTTGACTGTAGGCATTTTAATTAGGGGTCTTGGGAATATTTCTGTGTTGTGGCAGCTGAGTGAGACCTGGCCCCACGAAGTTTACCCAAGGTGGGCTTTCCTCCTTGCCCTCAGCAGCCATTAAAAAGTTTTACCCGAGGCAGGGGTCTGGAGGAAGGGAAGAAAAAGTTTCTAAGAAGAGGAGGACTCCTGGTGGGCTGGGGTCCAACACCAATTAGATACTCGGCTGTCAGCACCCAGAGCCCTTGTTTTAACCAAGTAGTGGCAAAGATTGACATAAATGGCTCGACCCCATGATGGGTCCCAAAGCATTTTTAAAAGGTTCCTTTGAGTCTTGCTACCTTTTCATAATTTGGCATAAATACAGTGCAAGAATACAGACATCATAAATCAAAAGCTGTTAGCGCACATGGCCCCTGAAATTTATGGATATTAATTAGAAAAAGCTTAGGAACATTTCACCAAATAATTTTCCAATCCCCTAAGACTCATTTAAATTTCCCTCCTCTCCCTCCCCTGTTGCTGATGCACGTTCTCTGGCTGCCAGCGATTTATCGATTAGCACACAGGAGCACCTGAACCCTAAGGCAGGGGAAGCCAGTTCTTTGCCATCAGACAGGCTGGAGGATTCTTACTGGGCGGAGCTCAAGGCTTCGTCCAGCTACCAGCACCACACGGGCAAAGAGCCAGGAACCAAGAGAAAGATATGGCAACTGCCCTCAGGTCAGAGATTTGGCCTTGGAGATGGCTGAATCAGAGATGAAAAGAGGCAGTGGCAGAGCTGGGATTCAAACCCTGGGCTGCTCGGACACCAATGCTGCATCACAGAGCCTTGAGTGCGAGGCAGCAGCTGTCCTCAGAGTTTGCCCTAAGTGAGGAGAAGACATAATTGTGTGTGCATGCACGTGCGAGCACACACACACACACAGAATAGATAACCTCCGACCTAAGGGAGCAGGGGATTGAGGTGCAGACCTGAATGGCCCTCCAAGAGAAAGAACAAGAATGGGAGGGAGACAGGGAGGCTTCCTGGAGGAGGTGGTCCTTGAAGAGCAGGAGACCCACTTCTGGTGCTAGTGGACCTGACTTTATCTATCTGCATGGCCAGAGTAAGTTACTCCATGTGTCTCACCCATCAGAGGGGCTCAATAATTATTTGTCAAATTCACTGATTACAAACAAACGTAACATCACTAATTGGTTTCTACTTCTCCACTAGCAGTGAGACCCAGTAACCACCATCCAGGGCACAGCTGGGTGGTTCTGCTCCTTAATGTTGACCTCTGGTGGGCCCGATGCTCTACAGACATGAACACCTATATCACAGGTAGCTATGGGGAGCAAATGAGGTAAGATGGGTATAACACTTAGCATATTGCCTGGCCACAGGGAGTGTGCAATAAATTGAAGCTGATGTGATACTGTCATTTAGCACATGGATTGTCAACTGAGCCCCTGTTCACTGTCTATTAGGACAAAATCTCTTTTTGATTGTTTGTCCTTCTGAGTTGACAAGGGGCCCTCTAAGTTGAAAGCTGCCTGGGAGAAGTAGAGAAAGTGGTAGGCATAGGACTCTCTGTGGTATCACCTGGCCCCGTGATAAATCTTATTTTGTTCAATGAGGAAAGAAAAGAAAAGGAATGTCTCCTTAAACATTCTTCTGAGGCTGACAGAAATCTACAGATCAAGAACTCATAACCGTGGCCTTCTCCACGTGAATCCCTGGGTTCTCATGCTCTCTGACCCCCTGCCAATCCTGGTTCTCCTCGGAGATAATGTCTGTCCATTTCAATGCCATTGTTCTTATTATAATTAGGAATATTGTATTTCAGAAGCAGGCTGATTTCTCACCAGGTCTGATTGCGAATATTATAGCTGCCACGTGCTCTCAGATCTGAGGGCCTATAAAAGAGCTCACCACGTATGTGAAACTCTACATCACTCATTCCCAGGCACTGAGAGGCCAGCTGTAAGAGGAGGTCCTGCAAAGCGCCATGGGTCCTCGCTGTTGGACAGGGTAGAGAGTCTTGCCAAGAAAATGTCCTTGGAACCATCTGGAAGGATGGCTTTGAGTGTGCCGGACAGAGAAGGGAGTTGGGAAGGGATTCCAGCAGGCTGAACAGTGTGTGCAAGACAGTCTGTGGATCTGGGGGAGCATGTCCTGGGTCTGGAATGGAGAGAGGCAAGATGAGAAAGGCAGGCTGAAGGTGTGAGTCTCACCATGATCCTCTAGAAACATAAAGAATTAGTCTTCCGCATGGAGGGGAAAGTGGACTTCCCCATGTAAATCCAGAGATAGAACTAGGGCCGGGGAGAGAAGTTTCTGGGAGGCAAGGTTGAGCTCAAGATTAGGAAGAATTTGCAATCAGTCATGTCCAACAGTGGAGCAGGCTTCGTCCTGCTGGCTTGCACACCTCCCATGTGTGCCAGCAAGAGCCAGGGCATGTGAGGGCAGCAAGTACGGGGGTGTGGCTCGTCTGGCAAACATAGAAGGCATTCGTGAATGGGATGAGGGGGAGAGATGAACTTGAACCCCACCCCACTCAGATGACCGGTGCTGGTCTCGCGCCTCAGGCTGGGATGAGAGCAGGGCCTCTTCCCAGGTAAGGACCGCGTGTCCAGCTCGGCTCTGGGCTGCCTCGACAACCCCAGTTTTGTCACACTTTTTCCTTTCAAGGGCTGAGAAAAAAATGGGACAACTGGATAATATCCTCTGCTAGCAGGAGAAATTTGGAGGGCTAGCCAATTCTTTTTTTTTTTTTTTTTTTTCATGTAATGTCTGAAACATTTATATTAACATATTTCCATACAAATACAAATATAAGATTTTTAGAAATTTCATGTAATGTCTGAAACATTTATATTAACATATTTCCATACATATTTCCATACAAATACAAATATAAGATTTTTAGAAATTTCATGTAATGTCTGAAACATTTATATTAACATATTTCCATACAAATAACCCAATGAAAGTTTAGTATTAGTTGTTTTGTTTGTTTTTTTATACTGCAGGTTCTTATTAGGCATCAGTTTTATACACATCAGTGTATACATGTCAATCCCAATCGCCCAATTCAGCACACCACCATCCCCACCTCACCGCAGTTTTCCCCCCTTGGTGTCCATATGTCCATTCTCTACATCTGTGTCTCAACTTCTGCCCTGCAAACTGGCTCATCTGTACCATTTTTCTAGGTTCCACATACATGCATTAATATACGATATTTGTTTTTCTCTTTCTGACTTACTTCACTCTGTATGACAGTCTCTAGATCCATCCACGTCTCAACAAATGACTCAATTTCCTTCCTTTTTATGGCTGAGTAATATTCCATTGTATATATGTACCACAACTTCTTTATCCATTCGTCTGTTGATGGGCATTTAGGTTGCTTCCATGACCTGGCTATTGTAAATAGTGCTGCAATGAACATTCGGGTGCATGTGTCTTTTAGAATTACGGTTTTCTCTGGGTATATGCCCAGTAGTGGGATTGCTGGGTCATATGGTAATTCTATTTTTAGTTTTCTAAGGAACCTCCATATTGTTCTCCATAGTGGCTGTATCAATTTACATTCCCACCAACAGTGCAAGAGGGTTCCCTTTTCTCCACACCCTCTCCAGCATTTGTTGTTTGTAGATTTTCTGATGATGCCCATTCTAACAGGAGTGAGGTGATACCTCATTGTAGTTTTGATTTGCATTTCTCTAATAATTAGTGATGTTGAGCCTCTTTTCATGTGCTTCGTGGCCGTCTGTATGTCTTCTTTGGAGAAATGTCTATTTAGGTCTTCTGCCCATTTTTGGATTGGGGTGTTTGTTTCTTTGATATTGAGCTGAATGAGCTGTTTATATATTTTGGAGATTAATCCTTTGTCCGTTGATTCCTTTGCAAATATTTTCTCCCATTCTGAGGGTTGTCTTTTTGTCTTGTTTATGGTTTCCTTTGCTGTGCAAAAGCTTTGAAGTTTCATTAGGTCCCACTTGTTTATTTTTGTTTTTATTTCCATTACTCTAGGAGGTGGATCAAAAAAGATCTTGCTGTGATTTATGTCAAAGAGTGTTCTTCCTATGTTTTCCTCTAAGAGTTTTATAGTGTCCAGTCTTATATTTAGGTCTCTAATCCATTTTGAGTTTATTTTTGTGTATGGTGTTAGGGAGTATTCTAATTTCATTCTTTTACATGTAGCTGTCCAGTTTTCCCAGCACCACTTATTGAAGAGACTGTCTTTTCTCCATTGTATATCTTTGCCTCCTTTGTCATAGATTAGTTGACCATAGGTGCGTGGGTTAATCTCTGGGCTTTCTATCTTGTTCCATTGATCTATGTTTCTGTTTTTGTGCCAGTACCATATTGTCTTGATTACTGTAGCTTTGTAGTATAGTCTGAAGTCAGGGAGTCTGATTCCTCCAGCTCCATTTTTTTCCCTCAAGACTGCTTTGGCTATTCGGGGTCTTTTGTGTCTCCATACAAATTTTAAGATGATTTGTTCTAGTTACGTAAAAAATGCCATTGGTAATTTGATAGGGATTGCATTGAATCTGTAGATTGCTTTGGGTAGTATACTCATTTTCACAATGTTGATTCTTCCAATCCAAGAACATGGTATATCTCTCCATCTGTTGGTATCATCTTTAATTTCTTTCCTCAGTGTCTTATAGTTTTCTGCATACAGGTCTTTCGTCTCCCTAGGTAGGTTTATTCCTAGGTATTTTATTCTTTTTGTTGCAATGGTAAATGGGAGTGTTTCCATAATTTCTCTTTCAGATTTTTCATCATTAGTGTATAGGAATGCAAGAGATTTCTGTGCATTAATTTTGTATCCTGCAACTTTACCATATTCATTAATTAGCTCTAGCAGTTTTCTGGTGGCAGTTTTAGGATTCTCTATGTATAGTATCATGTCATCTGCAAACAGTGACAGTTTTACTTCTTCTTTTCCAATTTGTATTCCTTTTATTTCTTTTTCTTCTCTGATTGCCGTGGCTAGGACTTCCAGAACTATGTTGAATAATAGTGGTGAGAGTGGACATCCTTGTCTCGTTCCTGATCTTAGAGGAAATGCTTTCAGTTTTTCACCATTGAGAATGATGTTTGCTGTGGGTTTGTCATATATGGCTTTTATTATGTTGAGGTAGGTTCCCTCTATGCCCACTTTCTGGAGAGTTTTTATCATAAATGGGTGTTGAATTTTGTCAAAAGCTTTATCTGCATCTATTGAGATGATCATATGGTTTTTATTCTTCAATTTGTTAATATGGTGTATCACATTGATTGATTTGCGTATATTGAAGAATCCTTGCATCCCTGGGATAAATCCCACTTGATCGTGGTGTATGATCCTTTTAATGTGTTGCTGGATTCTGTTTGCTAGTATTTTGTTGAGGATTTTTGCATCTATATTCATCAGTGATATTGGTCTGTAATTTTCTTTTTTTGTAGTGTCTTTGTCTGGTTTTGGTATCAGGGTGATGGTGGCCTCATAGAATGAGTTTGGGAGTGTTCCTTCCTCTGCAATTTTTTGGAAGAGTTTGAGAAGGATGGGTGTTAGCTCTTCTCTAAATGTTTGATAGAATTCACCTGTGAAGCCATCTGGTCCTGGACTTTTGTTTGTTGGAAGATTTTTAATCACAGTTTCAATTTCATTACTTGTGATTGGTCTGTTCATATTTTCTGTTTTTTCCTGATTCAGTCTGGGAAGGTTATACCTTTCTAAGAATTTGTCCATTTCTTCCAGGTTGTCCATTTTATTGGCATAAAGTTGCTTGTAGTAGTCTCTTAGGATGCTTTGTATTTCTGCAGTGTCTGTTGTAACTTCTCCTTTTTCATTTCTGATTTTATTGATTTGAGTCCTCTCCCTCTTTTTCTTGATGAGTCTGGCTAATGGCTTATCAATTTTGTTTATCTTCTCAAAGAACCAGCTTTTAGTTTTATTGATCTTTGCTATTGTTTTCTTTGTTTCTATTTCATTTATTTCTGCTCTGATCTTTATGATTTCTTTCCTTCTGCTAACTTTGGGTTTTGTTTGTTCTTCTTTCTCTAGTTTCTTTAGGTGTAAGTTTAGATTGTTTACTTGAGATTTTTCTTGTTTCTTTAGATAGGCTTGTATAGCTATAAACTTCCCTCTTAGAACCGCTTTTGCTGCATCCCATAGGTTTTGGGTCGTCGTGTTTTCATTGTCATTTGTCTCTAGGTATTTTTTGATTTCCTCTTTGATTTCTTCAGTGATCTCTTGGTTATTTAGTAACGTATTGTTTAGCCTCCATGTGTTTGTCCTTTTTACGTTTTTTTCCCTGTAATTCATTTCTAATCTCATAGCGTTGTGGTCAGAAAAGATGCTTGATATGATTTCAATTTTCTTAAATTTACTGAGGCTTGATTTGTGACCCAAGATGTGATCTATCCTGGAGAATGTTCCATGCGCACTTGAGAAGAACGTGTAATCTGCTGTTTTTGGATGGAATGTCCTATAAATATCAATTAAATCTATCTGGTCTATTGTGTCATTTAAAGCTTCTGTTTCCTTATTTATTTTCATTTTGGATGATCTGTCCATTGGTATAAGTGAGGTGTTAAAGTCCCCCACTATTATTGTGTTACTGTCGATTTCCTCTTTTATAGCTGTTAGCAGTTGCCTTATGTATTGATGTGCTCCTATGTTGGGTGCATATATATTTATAATTGTTATATCTTCCTCTTGGATTGATCCCTGGATCATTATGTAGTGTCCTTCCTTGTCTCTTGTAACATTCTTTATTTTAAAGTCTATTTTATCTGATATGAGTATAGCTACTCCAGCTTTCTTTTGATTTCCATTTGCATGGAATATCTTTTTCCATCCCCTCACTTTCAGTCTGTATGTGTCCCTAGGTCTAAAGTGGGTCTCTTGTAGACAGCATATATATGGGTCTTGTTTTTGTATCCATTCAGCCAGTCTATGTCTTTTGGTTGGGGCATTTAATCCATTCACGTTTAAGGTAATTATCGATATGTATGTTCCTATGACCATTTTCTTAATTGTTTTGGGTTTGTTTTTGTAGGTCCTTTTCTTCTCTTGTGTTTCCCACTTAGAGAAGTTCCTTTAGCATTTGTTGTAGAGCTGGTTTGGTGGTGCTGAATTCTCTTAGCTTTTGCTTGTCTGCAAAGCTTTTGATTTCTCCATCAAATCTAAATGAGATCCTTGCTGGGTAGAGTAATCTTGGTTGTAGGTTCTTCCCTTTCATCACTTTAAGTATATCATGCCACTCCCTTCTGGCTTGCAGAGTTTCTGCTGAGAAATCAGCTGTTAACCTTATGGGAGTTCCCTTGTATGTTATTTGTCGTTTTTCCCTTGCTGCTTTCAATAATTTTTCTTTGTCTTTAATTTTTGCCACTTTGATTACTATGTGTCTCGGCGTGTTTCTCCTTGGGTTTATTCTGTATGGGACTCTCTGCGCTTCCTGGACTTGGGTGGCTATTTCCTTTCCCATGTTAGGGAAGTTTTCGACTATAATCTCTTCAAATATTTTCTCTGGTCCTTTCTCTCTCTCTTCTCCTTCTGGGACCCCTATAATGCGAATGTTGTTGCGTTTAATGTTGTCCCAGAGGTCTCTTAGGCTGTCTTCATTTCTTTTCATTCTTTTTTCTTTATTCTGTTCCACAGCAGTGAATTCCACCATTCTGTCTTCCAGGTCACTTATCCGTTCTTCTGCCTCAGTTATTCTGCTATTGATTCCTTCTAGTGTAGTTTTCATTTCAGTTATTGTATTGGTCATCTCTGTTTGTTTGTTCTTTAATTCTTCTAGGTCTTTGTTAATCATTTCTTGCATCTTCTCAATCTTTGCCTCCATTCTTATTCCGAGGTCCTGGATCATCTTCACTATCATTATTCTGAATTCTTTTTCTGGAAGGTTGCCTATCTCCACTTCATTTAGTTGTTTTTCTGGGGTTTTTTCTTGTTCCTTCATCTGGTACATAGCCCTCTGCCTTTTCATCTTCTCTATCTTTCTGTAACTGTCTAGCCAATTCTTAAAATTAAAGGTTGTATGTGTCTGTGTGTGTGCACACTCATATACATAGGTATAAAATACTGTGTTTGGATTCCAATATTAGGTCTACTTGGATGCTTAAACAACATATTGCAATTTGAATCTGGCCCCCATTTTCTCTGTCTCCTCTGGACTCCCCTCTGGGTGTCCTGCATCTATAATGCTGAAATGAAACTTGAGAAGCAAAGCCCTGGACCCCATCTTGCCTTCCCAGGGGGCCTGGCCTCAAGCAATGGTGGGCACTCTGCCAGGACTTAACTTTGTAGCAGGCTGTTGAGGGTTATTTACTTATTTTAAATTATTTTTTCAAGATATACAAGTTGTACACACGCATGTTCATGTTTAAAATGAAAATTAGTAAATTGGTACAGAATTCACATAGCTGTGCTCTCCACAGCAGCCAGAGCGAGTCACATTATTTCTCTGGCTTGGAAACGTCTGGTGGTTCTGCATCTTAGAGAAAGAACCAACACTCATAAGTGGCCTACGGGGTACTACAGTCTCTGGCCCCTTATTCTCTCTCTCACCTCATCTCCCATCCCTCCCATCAGACAGTCTACGCCCAATATCCTGGCCTCCATATTGTCCTGGAACACCCAAGTACATACCCACCACAGGACTTGGAACTTGCTGTTTTCTCTGCTTGGAACACTCTTCATTCACATATCCCCATGGCTCATTCTCCAAGTTCCCTGAGGTCTCTGCTCAAGTATCCCTTGATGAGAGAGGGCTTCCCAGGCCATCAATATAAAAAAGCACCCTCATTGCCATCAGGCTTTATCCCCCTTAACCTAATTTATTCTTATAGCATTTATCATCACTTAGCTTATAACATATTTGTTTATTTGTTTGTTTATTGCCTGTCTCTCCCCATTAGAATATAAGTTCTATGAGAGCAGTGACTTTTTGTTGTTGTTCATACTATATCCTTAGTGCCCAGAACACTGGCATATAGTAGGTGCTCAATAAACAGTTGCTGAATAAATGAATGAATTAACAAAGATCATAGTAAAAAGTAAAAATGTCTCTCTTTACCCACTTATGTGCTCACTCTCATTCCACACTTCTCAGTCTTTAGCCTTGTAATAGCATATACTTCTGGAAACTGTCTTTGCATGTGCAAGAATACCTAGAGGCTTCTACTTCCAGTTAGGATGTAAAAAAATGTGAAATATTTTTGGACATGGGAAGCAACAAGAAAAACTTAGAAAAATAAAACCCATACTTTTCAATGGGACTAGCAAAAAGTGATAGATGCAAAGAAACCTTGATGAACTATATTCCAGAGAGAAATGAGCCCTTCCTAGGTGTAGCAGAGAACTCTAGCTTCCATACCTAGGGAGTGAGCAGGTATAGGTAGATGTAGGAATGGGGAGTTTCCTCAAGGAGATGCCCTCTGAGCCATCTGGAAGGATGACTTTGAGTGCACCATGCCAGGAAGGGAGGTGGGGAAACATCAAAAACCAAAATATAGGGCTTCCCTGGTGGTGCAGTGGTTGAGAATCTGCCTGCCAGTGCAGGGGACATGGGTTCAAGCCCTGGTCTGGGAAGATCCCACATGCCGTGGAGCAACTAGGCCCGTGAGCCACAACTACTGAGCCTGCGCGTCTGGAGCCTGTGCCCCGCAACGAGAGGCCACGACAGTGAGAGGCCCACGCACCGTGATGAAGAGCGGCCCCCGCTCACCGCAACTAGAGAAAGACCTCGCACAGAAATGAAGACCCAACACAGCCAAAAATTAAAAAAAACCCAAAATATACTTAATGATAAATTTAACAAAATGTGTGAATGATATCTACACCAAAAACTACAAAAACATTTCTGAGAAAAACCAAAGAAGTCATAAATAAATGGAGAGGTATACTATGTGTAAGGATTGTAAGACTCCATATTGGTAAAATTTCAATTCTTCCCAAATTGATTCATAGTTTCAATGCAATCCCATTCAAAATGCCAGTAGATTTTTTTTTTTTTTTGTACTTACGTGGAAATTCAAATGTAAGTTATGAAATAATCTTGAAAAAGGAAAATGAAGTTGGAGCACTTACATTACCTGATTTTAAGACTTACTATAAAGTTATAGTCAGCAAAAGAGTTTGGCATTGGCATAAGGATAGACAAATATGTCAGTGACAAAGAATAAATAGCCCAAGAAATACACTAAAATTCATACGGTTAATTGATTTTTGACAAAGGCACCAAAGCAATTCAATGGAGAGAGAAAAGCCTTTTCAACAAATTGTGTTGGGGATGACTTGCTAGTTATGTGTGGGAATGAATGAATCCTGAACATTATCCCACACCAAACGCAATAGTTAATTTGAGATGAATCATAGACCTTAAACTGTAATAAGTAAAATCACAAAGCTTCTAAATTAGAAGAAAACAGGAGAATATCTTCATGATCTTGGGGTGGGAAAACATTCCTTGGAGAGGGCACAAAAACCACTAATCAATAAGATGTTGCTATACTGGACTTCACTGAAAAAAAAAACCAACCCAAACTTCTGTTCATTAAAAGACACTATTCAGAGGGTAAATAGGCAAGCCGCAGACAGGGAGAGAAGTTTTGTAGTACAGATATTTGACAAAGGGCTTGTATCCAAAATATATAAAGCACTCCTACAGCTCAATAATTTAAAAGGCAAACAACCCAATAAATATTTGGGCAAAAGACTTGAACAGGTACGTTAAATAGAGGATACGTGAATGGCCAATACACACATTAAAAATGTGCTCAACGTCTCTACTCATCTAGGAAATACAAATTAAATTCTACACACTAGGATGGCTAAAATGAAAGACCGACAGCACTGATATCGGTGAGGATATGGGTCAGCTGGGCTCTTTCACGCTGCTGGTGGAGTGAAGACGGTGCAACCATTGGAAACTTGTTGCGCAGTTCCTTATAAAGTTCAGCATAAACCTACCCTATGACCCAGAGATTCCACTCCTAGGTATTTACCTTAGAAAATGAAAACATATGTCCACAAAGGACTTGTACATGAATGTTTCCAGCAGATCTGTTCAAATACCTTAAAAACAGAAACAATCTAAATGTCTATCAACAGGTGAATGGATTAACAGGTTGTGGTATATTCATATAACAGGATACTATTCAGCAATAAAAAGAAATGAATTACTGATATGTGCAAAAATTTGTTTATGAACTAAAGAAGCCAGATGCAAAAGAATACGTATTGTATAATTCCATTTAAATGAAACTCAAGAACAGAGAAAACTAATCTATGGTGATAGAAATCAGAATAGTGGTTGGCTTTGGAAGAGTGAGGTTGACTGGAAAGAGGCATAAAGGAACGTTCTGAGGTGAAGAAAATGCTCTAAATTTTGACTGGGATATGAATTACATTGGTGTATGCATTTGTCAAAACTCATTAAACTGTACCTTTAAGACCTGTGCATTTCACTGTATGTAATTGTGTATCAATTAAAACAAATATTTTTATCTGGAAAATGTAAATTTAAGTGGAAAACTTTACTTGCACAAATTAGCTTGAAGGTAAAAAAATTATGGTTAAATTACAAGAAGGGCTATCAGATTTTCTTCATCTTCCCAGGGGATGTAGGAAGAAAAATGCCTTAAATTATAGCAAAAGACTTCTATAGATATTCATATTCTAGTTAACATACCACCACAGATGGTAAGATAAAGACAGTATTTCCCCCAAATGAAAGGTCGATGCATACTACT
This sequence comes from Balaenoptera ricei, assembly GCF_028023285.1. Taxonomy (NCBI): domain Eukaryota; kingdom Metazoa; phylum Chordata; class Mammalia; order Artiodactyla; family Balaenopteridae; genus Balaenoptera; species Balaenoptera ricei. Next base: position 52,397,837 of record NC_082650.1, read on the forward strand.
TGTACTGGCCTGGATAGTGTCCCCCCAGATTTCACGTCCATCCAGAACCTCGGAATGTGATATCATTTGGAAATAGGATCTTTGTAGATGAAATTGGTTAAGATGATGTCTAACTTGATTAGGATAGGCTGTAAATCCAATGACTAGTGTCATTACAACAAGGCCATGTGGAGGTACAGAGACACACGGAGAGGGATGAAGGCCATGTGACCATGGAGAAAAAGACTGAAGTGATGTAGTTGCTGGCCAAGGAATGCTAAATATTGCTGGTGACCACCAGAAGCCAGGAGAGAGGCACGGAACAGACTCTCAGATTCTCCCTCGGGACCCTAAGAAGGGACTAAACCATGCTTGGCACCTTGATTTCAGACTTCTGGCCTCCTGAACTGTGAGAGAGTAAATTTCTGTTGTTCTAAGCCACCAAGATTATGGTAATTAATTATGACAGCACTAGGAAACTAATTCACTACTCAACTAGGTTATCAAAGAATAAAGTATTGGAACATTTGTTTGGGACACTCAAGTAGATTTTAATCAATAAAGTAAACAAAATGTGCTCTGAAAAGTGTATATACGCCTTTTCTTGTATAAAACATAAGATAAGTGTACATGCTAACATACTCTTTGGCTACTTCTTATTGTTGTTTTCTAATGGAACAATAAATCCTGGAGACATTTCCCTGTTAGCACACAGAGAGATGCCTGAATGTGCCCCCCTGGGCTGTTCTGGGGCCAGAGAATTAGTCTTTCTAAAGACTGCACCGTGTTCCAGGATATGGATTTCCCATGATTTATTTTGCCAGCCCAGCTCAGTTAGATGACGGTTTATTAAATGCCTCATCCTGAGCACTTCTATTTAAATCTGTTCAATTCAATCCAACGTAGTGCAAACCAACTCAGTAAGCATCTATGGAGAGCACCTTCCTTGTGCCAGCAACTCTGCTGTGATCACATCTTTGGTTTCATCTTAATTGACTACCTCTGCCCCTCAGGTCTCATAGCAAACAAAGATTCTTCTTGAAAATCTATTATGAAATATAATACGAGACTGATAATAAGACCAGAGTAAAAGAGTCTGATGTTTGGAATGGATACAATATTTTTCTTTTCCTATACTGACCTTCTTGTTTTAATAGGCTCTAATGTCCTTACTTAACTGGGCTTCTTAGAATTTGGGATTTGCCCCAGATAGAGAGGTGCAACTCATCCTATAAAGAAGTGACAGAGGAGATGAAAGCAGAAAGAATGTGAGTCCACCTGAGTCACAGTGAGAAAGACGCTCGCCCAGAAGCAGTGAGGAGGAAGCCAATGTCCTGTCCTGTTCAGCTTGGGTTAAGTATTTTTTTGTCCGGTATGATTCCCAGTTATTGGTTCTGTGTTTCACGTGCATGCAGGGGCTTCCTGCCCCGTAGAATAAATACCCACTGGCAGCAATACGTAGTATCTCACTCAGTTCTTCTTGCTGCTGATGTAAGGAAGCGCATTAACTACTGCTTTCCCACTTTTGAGTTAGACTGGGTCTTAGATTATGAGAATTCTGAGTAATCAATGTTTCCGTTAATAAATTAATTTACAGTGTGGGAGTGGAGATGGGGATCATTGGGGGCCATTTTGGAGGCTGCTTATTATATTCTGGTTCTGACTCGTTGTGCCACATGGAATAATCAATCTCTTCTCCAAGCTAAGGGTCCTCAGTTATTTCAACTGTTCCACAGAGGAAAGTTTCCATATGCCATTTTCTCCTCCTTTTGGATATAATATTTCCTTTAATTTTTGCCCTCAGAAACAAGTGTAAAACTCTAGGTGTTCTGCAGACAATGAGGTTGTTTCCTTTGATCTGGAAACTCTACATAATCTATAATCTTGTGAGCTTTTTAATAAAATAGCCCACACCCTGGTCTAAAAAAGACTTGTCGTTAACTAAAATTCCTAGATCTTTTTCACACAGGAAGCCTTCCTGTCAAGTCTCTCCTGTACATCTGTGAATGAGGATTCTAAGTATTTTGTCTTTTAAAATTTCTATTTGATTGATTTGGTTTACTGGGTTAAAATTTTTTTTAATCTTAATTCTGTAACCTGTAGCATTAGCTGTCCCTCCCAGACTTGTGTTATCCACTTTTATTTGATAGACCTGCTTTCCAAATCTTCATCCATGTCATCAGGGAGAATATAACTTACACTAGAGACCTGTGGCATGCCACTAGAGACAACCTGCAGATTGGTGTCGTCATTAGTTATGCAACTTAGAGCCTAGGTGGTGTCTCATTAGTTACAATTCTACCCAAAAGTATTATCCTTCTACTCACATGTACTATCTTGATCCGTGAAATAATCTTGGGAAATTTTGCCAAATACTTTGTGGTAATCAAGACAGCCCGTGGTTATAGCATTCCTGATTTCCAACCTAATCCCTGCTTCCCCACCCACCCCCCTCGCCCCATCAATAAATCTAGTTAGGTTAACCCTTAAACTTTAAGGGAATTTGCTCTTAGCGAGCCAATGTTCCAATATTAGTGATGGCCACGTTTTTTTATAAGAGTTTACCAATTTGTTTAAATATCAGTTCTGTAATGGCTTATTCACATCCAGAATTCAACCTGTTTTGAAAATCGGGATAAAATATGCCCCTCTGCTCTTCTAGTACTTCTCCACTTTCCATGATTTCTCAGAAATTTCCAGCAGCAGCTCTGAGACCCTATGTGTAAACTCCTGCTGCCCTGGAGGAAGGGTTTGTCTGAGTCTGGAGAGACTGAGCTCACTGAAGTGATGAACAGTTACCAATTTTTCTGTCCCGACCCAGGGCAGCTGACCTCTTTCTCACCCTGTGTTCTGCTGCCTCCAGTTTGAGATCCTTCCCCTTCCCGTACTAAACAGGAACAAATAGTCCCCGAGCCTTTTGGCAGCTCACTGTCACTTGCGAACTCTCCAGTCTATTTTAAGCAGTAGGCTAATTCCATCCTTGTTCTTCTTGCTTTGAAAAATAAAAGTTAACCCAATGGCACATCCCTGTGTTCTTTAGTGCTTTTTGTCACTCTCCGCTCCTTCTGTGCTTTGACCTCTGCTGAGACTTTTCTGCCTGCCTCTTGCAGTAAGTTTGCAAGGTTTGTCCCAGGCCAGGCAAGCCTGCCGCTGCAGATACTTTTCTGTTTGCATGCTTGTCCTGATGCCCCTTTGTATCTCCAGGGCCTGGCACACGTGCCTTGCACCTAGTAAGTGGTAAGTGTTCAATAAATATTCATATAGGTATGGATTTTCAAAAGGTAAATGTTGAAAGCTAATTAAGAATTGATTTAACTGCCGTTGCACAGCCTCAGGAGACCTCTGAGAAGGGGAGAAGATGTAGAAAATTATCCAGGAAGCCCCTGTTTGCTGACTGCTAACCCACTGGAGAGAGACCAGGACGAGAGAGTCATTATTTTTTCCTTTTTTGACCTCTTCTTTCACAACCAAGCAGTAGAAGGCCACAGTTGTGTTGTTCTATGCTCCCCTCCCTCCCTTTCTTTTTATGAGTCAATCAAATCATATTTGCTGAGGACTCACTGCATGCAGGGCCCCAGCAGGTCACATAAGCTTTACCCAGCCCAGGTACAGCAGTAATAACATCCTTGACTTCTCTCAGGTTGTGTGCAAGGCTTCCAGACTTTTCGGTCAGACATTTTAAAATACAACACCTCCCACTCCACCTCCAGCCAGAAACAAAAGCCCTGGGAGATGACACTCCTTGGGTCTCAGTGACTAACATCTTGTTAACCAGCTGCTGGTGGTGAGAGGCTGTGTCTGGCCCAAGGCGCAGAGCCTCTCTGAGCCCTCATCTGTGTAGATTTGATAGACTCTTCATCTGTGTCATGGGGGTACATAATAATACTTGTTTTAAAGACTTGTAGTGAGAATTTAACAAAATAATGCATGCACAGTTACATGCTTCTTTTGTCCATTTACTTATTCATCCACTGTTTGTTACCCTGTTGGTCCTGTGAGCTGGGCCCTATGTGTAACCATGTCTACCAGGGACAGCGCCTGCAGCGTCAGGGGCACAGGTGTGAGGGAGGCACTGATAAGGGCTGGAGGGACTGGGGATCCCGTGCTCCATGGGTGGGGTGTCCCAAGGGAAGAAGGAGTTGCTCAGGGAAGACCCGAACATGAACTTGGCTGTTGTGCCATGGGCTGGCACGCCTGGTCTGCAGAAACTTTGTCTTTGTGGTTACCAGCCACCCCTCCTTATCTGGACTGAGTGTGTGCTGTGACTGCTTTTCCTTGTTGAGTGACCTGCGAGTGTCACCAGGCTAAGAGCCATCCTGGGAGATGGAGACTGAGAATTTGGCTGTGCTCTGCACACCACAACATGCCATTGGGGCCCCCCTGGAAGGAGGCGTGTGTGTGTGTGTGTGTGTGTGTGTGTGTGTGTGGTCAGGATGGGCTGGGACCTGAGGAGATGTTGTGACCTGTAGGTGCTCTGCTTTCCTTCTGTCCTCCTGAGAGTCTCTGGGGAAGGGATCACTCTGGGTTCATCTTCATGTCCCCAGTGGGCTCTGCACAGGGCCTGGTACACAGTATTGTGCCCAGAAAGTATTTGTTGAATCATTGAAGGAATGACCAAGGGGATAAGAGTCCATTTCTGACCAGCGCTTCCCTTTTGAGGGCCAAGAAGTTGCTTTTTCATCCCTAGTCTTGTAGTACCGTGAACTCTGGGGCCCCAGGCTGTTTAAGGGTGGCCACTGGGGGACACTGGTCCAAGAAGTGGTGACCAGCCCACCGTGTCCCTGGTGGGATAATGCTGCAACTGCACTTAACAGGACAACTGGGAAGCCTTTGTGACCCTTGGTGATCAGAAGCAAATTAGGACTACACTTTGTTTTCCTTTCTTATGTTAGGAAAACAAATACAGAAACAAAGAAACAAAAAATACCACAGGGAAAAGTTTCCCAGTACTCTTTGTTCCAGCCCTTCCTTCCCTTCACCCTTTCTATTCCCAGACCTGGTGATAGTTTCCATTCCTATTTAAAGACCCTGGGATTCTTCTTTGTGAAATAAGGGGAAGAGTGAACCAGTGCGCAGTGACTGCACGTACAGATGACGGATGGTGACAGTGCGAGGCATCAAGGACCCCTCCAGCCTCACAGCTTTCTGGAGAGCTCTGAGACCCCCAGATGCCAGGGTGTCCACAGCCGCTTCACCCCCATGAGGAGGGTGTAATCCAGCCGGGAGACAGGACTAGCGTGACGCTCTGCAGGCGGAGATGAGGAGCGTGGCATTCTCTGGATGCATTTGGGTGTATTTCTTTAATAATAATAAGATCAGGATGGGCTCTTGTGGTCATTTTCTTATCGGATTCTCAAGGCAGCCTGGTGATGTGACCCTGGCAAGAACTGGTATCTCTGTTTGACAGGTCAGGACACTGACGCCCAAGCGTCACACTGCTTTTCTAGTTACTTCTCACTTCAATTCAAAACCGGCTCTCCTGATCCTTGCTCGCTGGACCCTGACCACCAGCTCCTCCTACTGGCCCCTCGATCAAAGAAACACGGTCCTTGTATGTTGGGGAAGCAAAGCTTCCCACCACCAAACACAGAGGACCAAAATCAGTTTCAAGATAAACATGCACGTGCTGTTGCCTTTCACCTCTAACGTATATCTCTCCTTGACTTGCAAAGAGGTGAGGGCATTGGTTCCTGGGTTATTTTCATATTTGTTGACTGCTGTATCCTGCCTATGTGGAGCCAATGTGTATATCTTTCTTAGACAGTCCAAGGTGTGTATCTTTCTTAGACAGTGAGTTCTTCCAGGGCAAACATTGAGTTGCTAAGTCTCATTGCAGACCACTAACAGTGTCTTGGATACTTCAGTGTTTTGCAAAGAGTATCATAATGCAGATAGCATAGTTTCACATTTCTGTGCCTGAAAATTTTTGTGAAAATGTTTGTGTTGAAAAGGATGCTGTCTAAAACATCCCTGTGTGAAATCCTTGAGGAATTCACAACCCCCAGGACTGCTGAACGGATTCCCATTCCGTGAAGCATTGATTTAGAGAGTTGTGATTTGTCTTATTGTTAAAGCTTTAAGAATTTTTCTTAGCAAAGTATTTTAAAGGAATCTAGGTCTACAGTTCGGTTATATGACAAAACATCGTCTTGAAAAGAAAGTTTGGTTTGTTGATAAAGACTGAACTAGAAACAACCAAAACACCAAACCACCAGTGCTTTCTCAAAACTAAATGTAAAGTATAAATAGAGAACAAAACAGGAAATTGTGGTTTTCAAAAAAAGAAATTGTTGTAGTTGCCCTAAAAAAGTGCCTTTCCCTACACTGTGGACTGAGTTCAGAGACCAAGTGACAGAAGGTCACTGGCTCCACCTCCCAGCAGAGACAGCGTCTTCCAGCACACGCTGCCTTACTGCTGCCTGCAACTGCTCTTAAATAATCTTTCAAAAATCTTTGGATCAGTCTGTATGTCACAGGCACTGGCCAAATAACTGTGCTCCTGACTGTTCAGTCACCACATGCTCAGTGAGTTGATTGGGTTGCCTGATACCACCTAAGCTTTCCCTTAGTGTCAGTGTCACCTCTTTACATCCTATAGAGATGTGGAGATGTGTCTTGAAGGGTTGGGCTTCCCTCCTGTCCCCCTGACCAGCTCCATTGCCAGCTCCTGGCATGCCACCCAGGGCTGACCCTGGGAGGCAGCTGTAGGGATTTGTGCAGAGGACCCTGGGGTGGAATCTGAGTTCTGCCCACTAATGGGTGATCTCATGCGACCTCTCTGGGCCATAGCTCTGCATCTGTAAATCCAAGGACAGTAATACTTATCTTAGAGAATCATGAAAATGAATAGAGATGAAGTAGGTGAAGGCCCATCTTGGGAGCATGTGGGGCACTGTGTCTTGCTGGGGTGGCCTTGTTGTAGGAGAGTGGCTCTTGTGGGGTAGAGTTCTGAGCTTGCTGGTGGCCAAGTGCCCTGGGCTGGATCCTGCTGCCTCAGTGCTGGGGAGGGGAGGGAGTCCTGGAAGAGGGGCTGGGTTGTGATCCTTCACTCATCGTTTATTCAATAAATATTTGTTAAGTCCCTAAGTTGTACTAGATGCTAAATGAGATGGGATATGTTGATCAAGACACAATGCCTCCTTCAAGGAGCTCAGATATATTAGGAGACACAGACAAGGATATCAATAAATGGAATGACATGTTTGTGGTGTTGTGATAGAAATTGTCAGTCACAGACACTGGGGGGATGTAGAACGGAAACATCCTCTCCAGGCAGAGCTGTGCGGGAGGAGTCTCTAGAAAGCCACCTTCTTGAGGAAAGTGATTCCTTTTTATCTAGCCAAGGGGAAAGGCCTCACATTTCAGGGAGAAGCTGATGGCTTTTGGAGAAAGGATGGATCTCTCTCTTGAAAAGCTGGGCAAAGATCAAGTAACGGCACTTCTCTGACTCCGACCTTAGAAAAAACTGTGAGTGAGGGCACCACATTAGAGGCTTCTGAGGAGACTTGTTGTGATTCAACTCACTCACCTTGAGTTCTCCTTCTACCCTTCAGCCTGGAAGCAGATCAGTTTCACCACTATGTTCAAGCCCATGAAAGCCACCTGAAATGAGCTAGGAGTAGGTAATAGGGCAAAATTCCAGGGCTGCATCAGGGGACCCCCTTCAGTTTGGATGTCCTCTTGGTTCAGTAGCAAAGGGGGGGATGCCCAGGGCCCCTCGGGGAGTGCCAGGCTGCAAGGACCTGCGGAGAGTGAGGTGGAGAGAGGTTAGCAAGCCGCACGCTCTGACTTCCCTTGGTTGTTCTGCGGCCCCAAGAATCTCAGCCCCACAGACCTCTTCTCTCTGAGCATCCTGGACCCTTTGGTCCTCATCCTAAGGGTACAAGTTGCCTCAGAACCGTCCTCCTGCCATATCGTGTACAAATATCTCTTCTCCCCTCCTCGGTGCTTAGCTTCTTGAAGGCTGGAGGGGAGTATGGGGACCGGCTCAGCCATGGCACCCTGGGGACTTGGCACGTCTCCACATAGGCCACCAGGCAAGGCTCAACCAAGCTGATGTGAGTCTTGGCAGAGCCCCTGTGATGCTCCCAGACCACGAGCGTGTAGGGGGCCTGTGAGGAGCTGCTAGCAGGCCGCTTGCCACTCACCTCCCTATCTGCCCAGGGGCCATCGTGGGACAGTCTCCCATTGCCTCCTGGGCGAGGCCTTCGCCTGGCTCTCCCTGAGGGTGCAGCTGCAGCCTCTAAAACTGCTTCCTGCAGCATGAGGGCTCCTCAGCAACAGGGTGCAGTCATCTGGCCCTTTTTGTTTCTGTGTTGTCCTATGGGACAAGGGACATGGGGGCGTTGGTGCTCTTCTCGCTGGTGCTTCAATGTAAAGTGAGAAACTGTCTGGATTGAACAAGGGCTTGTTGTCTTCTTACTGGAGGTATCTGTCAGCTTTGTTCTTCAGGGAGTTTAGAGATCAAAACCTGCACAGATTAGAGGGCGGGGGCCGGGAGAGTTTGAGTGGTCTTTATCTCTCTGCCTGTTAGGAGCAGAGCCAGGACTAGAGGCTAGCGCCCTAAATCTGGGGTCACTTCCACTAGCAGCTAATACTATGCCTTATGGCCTATGAATGCCTTTTGAAACAATTGCTGGTCTAGTCAGTCAAGTCATTGGGGTTATTAGTTGTCCTGGTCAGTACAAGTGCACACAACCATGGCACCCAATGAGTGTAGCACCCACATATTGGCTTGTGATTTGTGGTCCTTGCAGGGTCCAGAGCACCTGGCCCATCCCAACCCGTACATGCTAGTGCAGATGGCCCTGGCTGATCAATGGCTGCAGATGGTAGAGCCACTCATTCATTCTTCTCTGGAGTAAGAGATTGTGGATGAGCTCATTTATTTGTTCGTTATTTTTATTTTAGAATAGACACAAAATACAAAAGGTAGAAAACAGTATGCAGAGAAAAATGCCAGTCCTCCCACCGCCAACCTCCAAGAGATGAATGCCACCATTTTTAAACCCTCCCTGAGGTATTTTATGCATATATAAGTGTATATATGTGTGAGTGTATATATTTGTATGTGTATCTTCCTCACCTACCACATGATAGCATGCTATCCATGCTACTATGTAAACTTAAACATTTACCTTGAAGGTCATTTGCTCTTATTTTTCTTAGCCACGATTCTGCTGACCACAGCAATGGCAGAAAGCATTCTATCTCCTCCCTCCTCCAGGTTCCTGCTCACAACCCATGGGTTTGCATGTGCGCAGAGCTCCAGGTGTGGCCACAGAGAGATAGACTCCATTCTTTGAGGTAGCAGGAAAGATGGGAAATTCCCAAAGGAGGCTTTCTTACAAAGTTCTGCCCCGTCATGAACTGACCTGCCTTTCCACGTCAGTCTGTCGGGGTCTAACTAGGAAACCTCTTTAGTATTTAAGGCGCTGGGCGTGTAATGCAGGGAAATGGTGGCACAGTGATGGAAGAGCCAACACAGGAGGCTGGACCATTAGCCACGGTCCCTGGAGGTGAGCCACTGTAGGCTAGAGGGGCAGAGGGGCGAGGTGGTGTGGCAGGAGGCAGGGCCAGGCCACCCAGCAGAGTGTGGGACCACGTGGGCCTGCCCAGCGGGAGCTAGAGCCTCAGAGGAGAGGCAGCTCCTGGCGGAGACCCAGCAAAGCAGAGGCAGTGGGTGACAGAGCCCTGGCTTCACCCATGCCAACAGCCACCTCCAAACTCAGACCGGCACTTCCCATTGAGCAAACGCAGCCAGCAGCCAGCTGTCATGGCAAGCTTGGAAAACAGCTTTGGGGACCAGGCCCCCGGTGTAGAGAACTGCTGCGTAGCATAAGGGGCGGAGCTGAGGGAGGCCGGCCAGGGCTGGCCCGTGGAATCTCCGGAGGGCTGTCTTCTCTAAGGACATCAGGGGGGGGCGGGCCTGTCAGTGTGGGGGACTGGAGTTTTAAAAAAAGGATGAACACTTGAAACAAGGAGGTGGCAGCCAGTGCCTCTGGGGTCTGGCCTCTGCTTTCCCTTGTCCTCTGAAGTTTACCTTCTGAGGAGCAGCTCTAGGCCAGATGGTGGTGCTGGAGTTAGAAGCAGCTTTCTCTTCTTCCTGTGCCAGCTGAGGGTACTGGCAGGACCCAGAAAATAGTTGATTGAGGGTACCGCCAAGCAGCTGCCCAGCCAGTAAATAATTCATACCTCTGCGGTGTGCCTGCCTCTCATGCTTTCAAATGTTCTAACGTTTTCCAAACCCTGCAGATTGGAATGGGTGTTTTCCCCACTTCGAGGCTCATATTCTCTCCTCTTCCTTCATGTATCTTTCCTCCTTCCCCTTAAATATATGAATTTTGGCTCTCTATCACCCTGGCTGCTGCACCCTTTCTTGATGCAGGGAAGGTTGCAGAATCAGGGAGGGAGGGGCTTTTGTAAGTTCAGCCAGGGGTGGAATGGATGTGACAGGCTTTAGAATCTACCCTCTCAGCCGACAGCCAGTTACAAGGAGGCGGGAAGCCCTTGCGCCTACCCAGCAGCAGAGCTGGGAGTTCTGTGCAGAAGGAGGCGCCTGCACCTTGAAGTCTCCACACACTTACTCTGCACATCTAGAAGCTTCATCTCTGGGGACTGAGGGGGTAAGTCTGCACATTAGAACCCCTCTAAAGACCATCGCCTTCAACAGATGAACAGATTCATCGCCTTCAACGTTCTCTTGAACCCACTTTCTACCTGGTTATTATGTGGCACAACAGGGGCTAACCAGTCCTTTTCGTTCCTGGGTCAGTTGCTATTTTTCCAGAATAAGCTGGCTTATTTATAATTTCTTTGTACTCACCCATGTGTATTTAGACATGGAAAGACAAGGGCATATCAGTATGCAATCAGTGGATAAATAAGTTATATTTTATTCTATTCTCCCTTCTATTGTATTAAAACAATTACAAATAGAGTTTGGGGCACCTTAGCTTAGTCTTCTGAGTATCATAAAGAACTCATAGCCTTTCACAAACAATTATTTCAATTCACTATATTACCATTGTTATTATTATGGTTGATTCATAAATTGTTACAACTTGCTTCTTTGTCCTCTTAGCACCACCCCTGATATTCTTAAAGTCATCCTTGTCTGGTAATAATAAGATGTTCCAAGCTAATTCTGGCCTTTCTCTGTCCCCAAGATACAGAATCAGCTCCCTCTAAGGAGTCTTGGTTTTTATTTCCAGTGGAAAATAGTGGCAGAGAACAAAAAGTGAGTGCCAGGAGTGAGTACAAATGAGTGTTAGTTTTGGCTTCTGTGGGCCCAATTTTTGTGACAGAATTGGGGAAAAATGTATATTAAGGGAATTCTTTTTCTCCATTCAACAGATTATATTGCTGTCCCTCTTCTTATGGTATGAAGCTTTCATTGACCAGCAGAGTGTTCTATTATGTTCATATATTTCTAGCCAAAATTAAAACATATGAATGCACAGCTCTGACACCAGCTGTGGGCCAGGAGCCTCGGTGAGATGGCAGACTCCATGGCGAATGGTATTGCCACAGGTGCCAGGTGCACTCTGTGGGGGCAACATTGCACCAGGTGCTGTGAAGAGCATAGTGACAAATGAAGGAAACATGGCCCCGGGCCTCCAGGGATGGACAGAAATCACTTACGTGCTTGCAGTGAGAAAACTATATAAACCATCATTTAATCAGTGCCTGCTGAAACTGGCGGCACAGGCAATAGGTGGTGAAGGAGTTGAGAGAAGGGAGAGATCAGTGTGTGGAGAAGGGAAGGTCCCTGAAGCAGGAGGGCTTAGGTCACCTTGGAGAGTGGTTGAATTTTAGATAGATGCCAAGGCTCATCCTACTTGCTTGAAACCACCTCACATACAGACCTAAGCAGCCTGGGGAGCCGTGGGTATTAGGATGCGTACGAGGCTGCTGGCAAAAGAATGATGCTAGAGACTCTGGCTTATGGTGAATTCAACATGGTGCCCCCAGAACGAGAGAAAATAAGATTCCGGTTGTACTTTTTTTTTTTAATTAATTTTTATTGGAGTACAGTTGCTTTACAATGTTGTGTCAGTTTCTGCTGTACAACAAACTGAATCAATTATATGTATACATATATCCCCTCTGTTTTAGATTTCCTTCCCATTTAGGTCACCACAAGAGCATTGAGTAGAGTTCCCTGTGCTGTACCGTAGATTCTCATTAGTTATCTGTTTTATATATAGTAGTGTATATATGTCCATCCCAATCTCCCAATTCATCCCACCCTCTCCGTCCCCCCATGTGTCCACACGTCCGTCCTCTACGTCTGCCTTTCTATTCCTGCCCTGCAAATAGGTTTATCTGTACCATTTTTCTAGGTTCCACATATAAGCAATATTATACCATATTTGTTTTTCTCTTTCTGACTTACTTCACTCTGTATGACAGTCCCTTTGTCTATCCACGTCTCTGCAAATGGCATTATTTCGTTCTTTCTTATGGCTGAATAATATTTCATTCTATATATGTACCACATCTTCTTTATCCATTCCTCTGTTGATGGACATTTAGGTTGCTTCCATGTCCTGGCTATTGTAAATAGTGCTGCAATGAATGTTGGGGTCATGTATCTTTTTGAATTATAGTTTTCTCCACATATATGCCCAGTAGTGGGATTGCTGGGTCATATGGTAATTCTATTTTTAGTTTTTTGAGGAACCTCCATACTGTTCTCCATGGTGGCTGTACCAATTTACATTCCCACCAACAGTGTAAGAAGGTTCCCTTTTCTCCACATCCTCTCTAACATTTATTGTTTGTAGATTTTTTGATGATGGCCATTCTGACTAGTGTGAGGTGATACCTCATTGTAGTTTTAATTTGCATTTCTCTAATAATTAGTGATGTTGAGCATCTTTTCATGTGTTTGTTGGTCATCTGTATATCTTCTTTGGAGAAATGTCTATTTAGGTCTTCCACCTATTTTTTCATTGGGTTGTTTGTTTTTTTGATATTGAGCTGCATGAGCTGTTTGTATATTTTGGAGATTAATCCCTTCATTTGCAAATATTTTCTCCTATTCTGAGGGTTGTCTTCTGGTTGTACTTTTAAAATGACAGTGAGAAAGAGCATGACTGACACCAAAGTCAGAAACCCATCCCATGCAGTTAATAGAAGGAAATAATCTCGAGTCCATTAGGAGGCTAGAGAGCCTTGTAACTTGTCTCAATGCTTTTAGAAACAACAGAAAGCCATTGGTCTTGCTTTCGGTCTGGCTGGCCCAATCCCTTCTCCATGCACCACCAAACATTCCTGAACGTACCTGCTCTATCGCCAGCTCTGTGCGCTTAGCTTGCTCTGCCTGGAAAATCCTAGCTCTGATGTCACCTTTTTTGTGCTTCTCCTGCCTCCACTCTTTCCACTCCTCCACTCTTTCCACTCATTTCCAAGAAATGATTTCTTTTCTCCTTGATGTTCTCATAGCATTTCATAGGAAACCTTTGTTATACCATCTACCTCACATATTATTATTGCCTCCTTACTTGTCTGCTTCTCCATAGTGCATATCTTAGGGAGATGTGTTTTATTTACTCTTGTCTGTAATCCAAGTGCCTATGCACAATACTTGACACTCACTTCATATTCAACAGATATTTCTTGGATGTATTAATAAATGAAAAAGTGAATGAATGAATGGATACATGAACACATGCCTCAGGATTGAATTAGGTGACTCAATGGCCCCATGGGATTGGTGTATGCTTTGAATTTGGTAATTCCTTGTTCTTTACCTTGATGAAGTACCATTAGCCAGGATCTTGATTTATGTGTATTAGATCTGCAAGGCAAGCAGGTAAACTGTCATCCCCAAATTCATAGACCAGATCTTAGTTTCTCTTGGTTTCAGCTATAATATTTCAAGCCAAGCCTGTTTTTGATAAGAAGAGGGAGACTTAGAAAACCAGCAGCAAATCACTTGATTTAATACGTTGTCAGGATTTGACAACCACTTAAAGGTTATAACTTGGAGATTTAGAGACTTGAATGTTAGGTTGTTCTAAGGACAGGATCTTTTAATGTTTACTAAAGCTCTTTGCTCTAAGATGGCTTCCAGTTCTGAAGTGAACTGAGGCAGTCTGTATTTACCAAAGTCCACAATTGAAAACAGAGAAATTCAGAGGTATCATATATACCTCGGGATTTTGACAGTTCTCAAATGATTTATATAGTTGGTTGTATCAAATTATGTGCCCATGGCTAGGATGTCCTTGGAAGCACTTGAGGTCTTTTGAAGGTCTCTGGAGATGAGTGGAAATCTTTGGGGGAAGGGCAGTAACCCAGCTGCCAACTGGGTGGAAGTGCCTGCAGGGAGGTGGTATCAAGGCCGGTAAAGGCAGTGAGCTGGTTCTCTCAGGAGCCCAGCAAAGCACCCCTGTCCACCATCTGTTCATGGACATTCTTAGCTCTGAAACAACCTTCTCTGTATTATTGGTTATAAAGTCTTTTTGCCTTTTTCTTACAATTTATTTGAGATGTTAAAGCAGTGGCCAGTGAAGTTCTGTGGATTAGGAGCCAAAACCGTTAGAAAACAAGAAAACAAAAGGCCATCTAAAGAAGCACAAATTTCCAATAGAAACTTCCAGAGAATGAGAATTATTCACTCATTGTTTATTTTCCCTTTATACTATTTTTCTGCCTATGGTTTAAAAATTCAAATAATGCAAAATGGTACAAAGAAGAAAGCAAAATCATCTTTCAATATTTTTCTGCCCAGAGCAACTACCATCAGCCTTTTTGATGATTATCTTTCTCAGACTTCTTTCTGTGCCTAAACACATGCAGATTTTTCTCTATCTGTGTATGTAAAAGAGGTATGAATAGAATTGTACTATAAATGCTATTTTGCAATCTTTATAAATGCATGTATATAGGCATGTATGTATATACACACAAATTACAAAGTATTCCATTTTATGAATGTGAAATAATTTACTAAACGAAGGCTGCTTTGAGAGGGGCATTTTGATTGCTTTCAGTGTTTTGCTATCATAAACAATGTTTGAAGAATATCCTTGGCGGTCTATCTTTGTGTTCTTCCCAGATTATCTTCTTAAGATAAATCCTTAGGAGTGATATAGCTAGATTAGGAAGTGTGCACGTATAAAGCTTGTAAGTGATTTTCAAATTGTCCTCCAGAAAATTTAACCAATTTCTACTTCTACCAACAGTAAATGGGAATTTCCTCTACCGCCTTGCCAACATGGAGTATTATCAGGGTTATTCACATTTATCAATCTGATAAGTGTCAAATGATATCTCAATTTACTTTTTGGAAGGTTACCAGTGAAGTTTAGAATCTTTTCTTGTAATAGTTGATCATTTATTTCTCTCCTCTCTCTTTCCTCCCTCCCCCCTTCCTTCCTTCCTTTTCTTTCTTCTTTTTTTCTTTCTTGCCTTCTCCAACACACCCCCTGCCTTTTGTGAGTTGTCTGTGTCCTTTGCCCACTTTTCTATTGGAGTGTTAATTTTTATTTTAATAATTTGAAGAAGTTCTTTGTATTAACCTTCTATTGGTTCCATATGTAGCAAATAGTTTCCTCAGATTTTCATTTATTTTCAACCTTATTCATGATTGTACTTCTGCTATATGAAAGCATTTGTGGTCATGTCCGTCAGTCTTTCCAATGTCCACTTCCTGAGTTTTCCATCATACTTAGAAAGTCCATCCCCATCCCAAGAGTATAAAAATATTGACTTATATTGTCTCCAGCACTTCTTAATGTTTCTTTTATTTTTGTATATTTTAGTCTTAGATATCTCTAGGATTTGTTTTGCTGACATATAGTCAAAACTTTATTGATTTATAAGTGCCAGTTGTCCACAAATTATTTATTGAGCTGTCTGCACTGATATGAAATGATCCTAAATTTCAAACAAATGGAAATTTAATATACGTTTAATTTCTGGACTAACTTTTCCATTGATCTGATTGCTTATTTCTGTACCATACTACTGCCGTTGTTATAGTTTTATAACACATTTTAAGAACCAGAAGGGCAAGTCTCTCCTGCTGGCCTTTGTTTTGTCTTTCTTTTCTTAAAATCAGTTTGGATTTTTAATGTGATTACACTTAATTTATAGGATAATTTAGGTAAAAATTATATTCTTAAAATATCCATCTGTCCAATGATAGATTAATCTTTTAATTTATTCATCTTATTTTTAAGGCATAAGTAGAATTTCAAAAACCATTATTTTCTTCATGTGACTCCTTCCACTTCTTATTAAGTCTATATGAAGAACAGAGAAGGGTCTGAAATTTTATCCTCTGCAAGCAGACAGGTTAGCCTACCCCGGTGTCGTGGATGCTGGCAGAAGAAAGGTGACTGCTAGATCAGAGGCACAGCAGGTGGTATAATCTTCATGTTCCCATCTGCTTCTCTTGTCCAAGTTCCATTGTGGATGCTTTACATGCAGTAGTCACAGCTGAGGAACTCTAAGCTTAGGGAACCTTAATGAGAACTCAGGGTAAGTTTCCTTGAGCTAACTGATGAAGAATGAGGGGACTAAGCCAGAGCAGGAGGAAAGAGCATTGTAGGCAAAGGCCCTGTGATGGGAGAAAGTGTGGCAACAATAAATATCTGGAAAAATGGCCACCATAGTGATTCCATTATCTTCTGGCTAATGGAGCTGAAGACAGCTAGGCTGTTTATTTTTCCTATTGTAAATGATCTGTTTGTTCTGCCTAAATGCTTATAGATTTTTCCCTTTGCTGTTGAGTGTATTTTTTTTAGGATTTTTTTGTTGTTGTTCATTCTTAAAGGAAGTTTCTTAAGACACAGAGAGGCTCTTTATGCTTGATGACAGCCTCTTAATATATCTTTGAGTATTTTACTTTGCTATTAGTTTTGACCTTTTCCTTAAATATTTGATAAATTGTGATTGTCTATCATCCATAGTTTTGTTTTCCCTAAAAAATTTCCATCTGTTTTGTTTCCACTGCAGCCCAAGATTGGGACCTTTCTTTATTTTCAGTATTGATCTTTGCTATTTTTACTTTTTGTTGTTGTTCATGTCTTAGTTTTGGAAAGGGAGACTTTGGGGACCCTGCAGTTTTGCCACCATCTTTTCCAAAGTGTCTGGATCTGGTTTTTTTTGTTTTGTTTTTTTTTACCCGCAATAAATGTGTATTTATTTATAAATTTCAAACATGTGCTACACTGCAAAATTATGTGTTATAAAATGTACACTTGGAACAACAGAAATTTTAAAAGATGAGATAAAGAGAAATACCTAAAAAGGTTTTAATACTTTTCTCTCTAATGGATCATCTTGATCCCTTCCCCAGGCACATACAGCCCACTTTCAAGACATTACCCTAGAGATAAAGGCTGTCAAATGTGATGCCTATTTCCCCAGCCTTTTCTCAGTGCATGTACTAACGTATATATCTTATTTGTTAAAAACGATGAGGGCATACCAGTTCTTCGATTGGCTTTCTCCATATAACACTACATGTTGGACAGCCTTCCTCTCATTACATAAATCAAACTCATGATTACAGCTCCACAGTAACCCATAATCAGAAACAGTTCATTTCTTTAATCAGGCATTTACTAGACATTTAGAATCTCCTGATAGACATTTAGAATGCTCCTAATTGTTCATAAAGACAAAGAACACAACAAGGACCACCACTGTATGTTCACAGATTATTCATTTTTAACCAAACATGTGACTAGAGCTGCAATGTTAATAGTCTGCTCACTCCTAATAAGTTACTCGATTTGCCCAAGTGCCCTGTGGAGCAGGCAGTATAGAGAATCATTCTCATTCTGTGGATGGGGAAATGGAGGTTCCAAGAGTCTACCTGATCTAACACAAAATAATAAGAGCCACTACGTTCTCCGTGTATCGTGCTAAGAACTTGACATAGATTATCTGATTTAATCTTCACCAAAGTCCTAGAGGATAGGTATTACTACTATCCCCATTTTAGAGATGAGGGAACTGAGGCTCTGAGAAGTCAGCAACTTACTAAAGGGCACACAGAGTAGTGGGTAGTGGAGTGAGGTCAGACTCTGAAGCCTGGGCATTTTCTGCCTGCCACTCACTCATTAGGGCTAGGGTGGGGTGAGATTGGAGGCCAGCACACCTACAGCCCTCTTTGAAATAAAGTACCAGCTACGGCTGCAGTCTGGGATGGCCTTGACACTCTGCCCTAGACCCTCCCTTGGTCACATCCTCATGAGCAGGGAGAACATTTTACACAGGGTTAGTAAAAAATATTTCAGGCAACGAATTCAAAAAACTGTATATCACACGGAGCTCTGCTCAATATTATGTAACAACCTAAATGGGAAAAGAATTTGAAAAAGAATAGATACATGTATATGTATAACTGAATCACTTTGCTGTACACCTGAAACTATCACAACATTGTTAATCAACTACACCCCAATATAAAAACAAAAACCAGAAAAGCTGAAACGAAGTTAACAGAAAAATCCCCTAGTTCTTGAAACTTGTTCTCTCTCTGTTGAGTTAATCTCTTTCCCACCACCAATGTCAGAGGTTTCTGGCTTCTTCCTCCTGGTTGGGGCCAGCTTCCTCCCATAAGGGGCACCTGTCAGTGTCAGCCACGTGCATTACTCACATGGTACATAGATGTGGGCAGCCCCGTTGCCCCGCTCGTGGGGAAAGGTGAGCACCTGGCCCCTGTGTTTTGCGCTACCATCCGCAGGCCACTCCTCGGTGCCCGGGAACATGTCCAGTACACTGTCGGGTACTGGCAACTTCTGGCTGGGAAGGGGGCTCCGGCCCCGACTGCAGCCTCCAGTCCCCGGCCAGACCCGGGCCCCGGCCTCAGCCTCAACCTTGGAGCCGCTGCTGCTGTAGCCCACCCGGGGCGCCACATTCATGGGGGACCCTCTCCACTACAGCACAGCCTGCCTGCCAGCAGTTGAACCACACCAGGAATTCCTCTGTGCAGGAAGTTGGATCTGTTATTGAAAGAACCATTTTGTAGATGCTTTCCTCCAACTCTCTAAAATTATTCCAAGAAGACATTTTGAGACTCCCCCATGGTTAAAATAGACTATTCAGTTTTTAACAGCTTTCTGTCCCATTACTTAAAATTGGATTTATTTTTGTGTTAAAATGGTATATATTTGTAACAAGGAATTGGGGAACAGCATCTTCCTGATTGATGGATGAAATACATAATCATTCAGGTATGGTGAATTGAGGAGACTGTGGGAAGACTCCCTATCTCCAAGTATCTCCCCAACCACTAACCAGTACTTAGTATTCCACTAAAAATACTTCACTGTTGTTCCATTAGCATGAAGTCCGTTGATCAGATTTAGTTATCTGGAAAGGTCCTTCATACTCCTGCGATGGATGTGCTTCTATAGAAGGGAGTGGAAAGTAGCACGAGTCCTGTTTTTTCCTCCCACTAGGGAGAGGGAAGTAGAACAAAAGAATTCAGTTTAAAAGATGACTATTTTTCCTAGGAAATTATTTCTGGCATATTAGAAATTTGGGGATACTTAAGTGTAATTTTGAGTGATACAAATTCTTAGGATAATGTGCTCATTAGTTTGTTACCCTTCCTTTACTCTTCAAAACCTGTTCAACAAGAAGAGTTTTGTGAGGGAGTGTCTCAGTTAGCAGAGTATCCCAACTCACGAGGGAAGGAGTGCTGCTAATTGAACCTTCCAGAGGACTTGCATTTTCATGAGAGGAAAGAAATTCAGTGCCTTCTCTGATTGCGGATTTTCTCTTGTTGACTTTTGATCTTGTTGTTATTAAATACTTGCTGACCTCCTCATTAGAGGAAAGTAGAAAGGTAGAGAAACTTGTCCTAGACTAGGAAAATTCCTGTTTCCAAAATCTGTAAAGATAAACTAATTATGAAGAAGCAGAAACTTGATCATGGTAGTTCAAAATGGGATTCAGATAAAGTTTCACATAGCAAAAATCTTACTGAATAATTTTTTGTGGTTTTTCAATGTTTTTAAAATCCTCTCTTTTGAAAATGAATATTTGGGTATTTGTTGGCACTGTGGAGCAGAGACACTAAGTCTAGAAATAGTCTAGACATTTACATATTTGTTTACATATGGGTTTATCTGCATTGATCATAATTCCTTGACTCTAAGATGTCTTTAAATATATCACATGTCATTATTTCATATACCACTAAGAAAGAAAAAATGCTCCCTATGGAATTCTGACATGCTTACAGTGCTTTAGGGTGCATCCTGATTTCAAAGATGTTACTATGTGAAAAAATATGCATCATAGAATTGATAAGATATAGTATTTTTCTTAAACTGACAAAAACAGGGGAAATTGATATCCTTAATAACTTGTCCATCTATCTGAAATATTTAACAATACAGTCAATAGGTTAATTTATGCTTTAAAATTCTATTTACTAGGTATGATGTTTCTAAGAAAAATCAAGACATTGATAGAATACCATTAATATTCAGAGAATTAACAAAGTGACCTTACATCTATAGATGATACGCCCCAGATTTCCCGTCATGTTTTTTTAATATTTATTTTATTTTATTTTTATTTTTTAATATTTATTTATTTATTTATATTTTTGGCTGTGTTGGGTCTTAGTTGCGGCATGCAGATCTCTTGTTGCAGCATGCGAAGACTTCTCTCTAGTTGTGGCGCGCAGGCTCAATAGTTGCGGCGCCTGGGCTTAGTTGCCCTGTGGCATGTGGGATCTTAGTTCCCCGACCAGGGATCAAACCAGCGTCCCCTGCATTGGAAGGCAGATTCTTAACCACTGGGCCACCAGAGGAGTCTCTTCCCTGTCATGTTTTTAAGAATTCCCACTATTTGACGTTTTCATTCCTGAGTAAAGCAATCTGGTCCCTGCAATGTTGCCCAGACCAGGGTGTAGGGATTGCTTCTATTGTCTTTTCCAACTCTTTCAGCAGCCTTTTGAGAAAGAGCCTCTCATTTCCACTATTAGGTATCACTAATGCTCAGAAATGAATTTTATCACCTAACATCACCCCTGAATTAAAGTCTAAAGTTCTGTCCCCCTTGCCACATTCCTGAACATTCCAGGAAATGTGATCCTTGAGCTCATGATACAGCTGCGTTCTCTAGGTTGAGGCTGATCAACTACCTCTTGCTGCAAGATTTAGCCAACTTTACTTGAGAAGCTTATTATAAGTATTTTTAATGCTAAGCATATTATAATACGAGGGGGAAAGGATTTGTATGTGGTGAACAATTACCCATAGTCCCACTATCTTTGCCATTGGCAGCATTTTCGCACGTTTCCTTCTAGTTTTTCACCACATAAATTTTTGCAGAGTTGAAATAAATTTTATGTGCAATTTGTGTGATGCTTTTTCACTCAACCTCATGTTATTAAAAAGAGTATTGTTCAAGGCTTGTAACTAGTTGACTGTTTTATTCTGTAGATATATTAACCATTCCCCTATTGCTTGTTATTGGGCTCTATCCATTTTATTTTTGCAGTTCTGAATCATGTCAAAATGAACATCTCTGTATGCAAATCTCTGTCCACATTTTGATAGGGGACATAATCAACGTTAATCCAATTGATTTGTACTGTTAAATTTCTTTCATGGGAAAAAAAAGGTCATAACAATCTGTCACCCAACCAAAGGGTAGGAGTGAATGTGAGAAAACGGTTGTGTTTATTTAATACTGTTATTATTTCAGTTCAAAGTTGAACTGGGAAACTGAGACACATAGATAAAGTTGTCTCCTTGCTGGTGACACCATCTGTTGGCTTGTTGCTGGGAAGCTGTTGTCCTCTTCACCTAGCCAGTATCTTCCCTACTTCACTATAGTCCCGTGGAAATTCACTATCCTTGAAATTATACCAGGAGCCCAACAGCACTTTAAAATCTCCTACTGGTGCCTGGCTCTCTCATATTTGGTCTTCCCCTCCCTTAAGGGGTAGGTATGGCCAAAATCACCAAACTGGATCTATGTTTGCCTTGCAAACCAAACAAACACTTCTGTTTTTGTTTTGCTTTGTGTCTGGACTAATTCTTAGCACCTCTTCTGCCTGTGAGCGATTTGTCACTTCCTTCTGTAAGACTGGCACCAGCAGAAATGCAGTCTCAGAGGATCCCGGGGAGAAAGCGAGGCCGACCCCCACTTCACTCAACACCTATGAAGATGGCAGTTCATAACCTTTATTCTGCTTCAGCTGGTTCTTTACCAGCAGTGAAGATCCCAAAGAAAAGAGGGCGGAAACCCGGGTACAAGGTATGGCTCCATCATCTCCTTTCTCCAAAGTGGAACTGGGCTGGGGCATGGCGCTTGGGCAGAACTCCAGTGCAAAATGTGATGAGAGGTTGGAAACTGGGTAAAGACAGGGTGAGAAATAAGTTTCTCTCAATGAAGCATGTGACAGACGAGGCTTCATTGTTGCAACATGGCACACAATACATGCTGTCGCTGTCGTGTGCATTTTTACAAGTGGAGAAAGCAAATTACACCAGATGGGGAAAGTTGTAAGGCGAGCAGATTTTAGGGTCATAGCTAAACACACATTATTAAGCCTCGCATCTCAATTAACGTTTCAGACACTGAGCTTTCCCCTGACTGTTCTTATGAGGGCGGCTCTGGAAGCCACTTTCCAGAACTCATTTGTCATTAATTTCAGTAGAAGCAGATGATGTCCCTGAGACATTTAAATTAATAATGCGAGCAAGCTAGTGTCAAAGGTCGTGAAGAGTTTTCCCTAATAGAGCCTCAATAAGGGGACTCATCATGAAAATTCAGGGTGTTAATTCATAGTTTCCTGCTTACAAAAGGCGCTGACGTCAAGATTGGCTACAAG
Organism: Balaenoptera ricei; assembly: GCF_028023285.1. Classification (NCBI taxonomy): domain Eukaryota; kingdom Metazoa; phylum Chordata; class Mammalia; order Artiodactyla; family Balaenopteridae; genus Balaenoptera; species Balaenoptera ricei. The sequence continues at coordinate 52,420,638 of NC_082650.1, forward strand.
GAGACATATCAGGCAAAATGAAAATCCTGTTACTCTTTCAAGAATTAATGATTTGGCGAGGCTGTGGGGTGGAGAATAAATTCTCTGATGTAACTGAAATCACGTAAAACAACCCAAACCCCAGGGAGAGCTTCTCCTCTAAGATGTTTTTGAAGAGTCTGCTAGAGAAGAAAGATCATTCAGTTGTTTTCCATGAGCCTTTCGGGCATTAGAAAATGAGCTTCAGAAGTTTTCCTTCGTCTATTTTTCTAGAAATAAAGAGCTTATGTTTCCATCTTGAGATCTGAATACGCAAACCAAAATGCAAATTGGCAATTAACTCCCATATATTTAGGAAAATGTATGGAAATTATTTCAGGTCAGCAGAAAGACAAAGCTTCTGGAAGAATTGGTAATGAATTCAACCTCTATCCCTTTGGTTCTCCACAGTTCTTCCAACTGCTGGAAAATAGACACAATAGGTAAGGGGAAGGTGACTTAAAGTTATTTGGGGGTCACTGGTTTTAGTAAAAGAAGCTTTTACTCAGCCAGCTCTTGAAGCAAAGGCTTCTGTCACTGGTTATTTTTTTAACAAAGAGAGCTTCCTTTTTCTCATGGGCACACCGGAATTGTGTCTCTGAATTGTGTCTCTGAAGCTGGCCCAGGGCAGGTCTCTCTGCTCAGCTACCTGCGCAGTTGCTGGGGTCTGGGAATTGCATCTGGAAGGCTGGAGCAGGGCAGCCCTTCTGTTTATAGAGCCAGGGAGTGAATCCAGGATCTAAAGAAACACACTGAAAATTTTTCTCTATTTGGCCTTTCTCCTGCTCCCCTGGGAGCTGTGACCCAAGAAAGGAAATTACCGACAGACACAGCATTTCTGGGGCCAGGAAAAATGGAAATTCACTCTGTGGAATGAACCCAACTTTGCAATTTTCCTGTCTCCTGAAAAAGGCAGTTTTCAGTTCTCCTAACACTCAGAGACAGCTCAGGGCAGGAAGAAAGCTTTGGAGACGGTTAGCTGACATACGGGCCCTGCACATGGCAGGTGGATCTTATTCCCATGCCTCACAGGGTCTCTTTTCTGGGGACAGCAGGCCACAGCTCTTCTTTCAGTCCACCTCCCATATATTTGAGGAAATTGTGGGAATTATTTCAGGCCAGCAGCTCCCAGATAGCTCCCCAAGCCATGGGCTTCTTGTTCGAGAAAAACGGCTCCAAACCGGGTGCCAGTCTGTATGAAGTCCCGACCCGCTCCTGGTGACAGGAGAAAAACGTCTAAAGTCTTCACAAAGCTAAAATGATTCCACCTAAAGGATCGTCCTTTATTCTTTTTTTTTTTAAATTATTATTATTATTTTTTAAAATTAATTTATTTAATTTATTTATTTTTGGCTGTGTTGGATCTTCGTTTCTGTGCAAGGGCTTTCTCCCGTTGCGGCAAGCAGGGGCCACTCTTCATCGTGGCGCGCGGGCCTCTCACTATCGCGGCCTCTCTTGTTGCCGAGCACAGGCTCCAGACGTGCAGGCTCAGTAGTTGTGGCTCACGGGCCCAGTTGCTCCGTGGCATGTGGGATCTTCCCAGACCAGGGCTCGAACCCGTGTCCCCTGCATTGGCAGGCAGATTCTCAACCACTGCACCACCAGGGAAGCCCTTAAATTATTTTTAAAATTTATTTATTTTTGGCTGCACTGGGTCTTCATTGCTGCGCACGGGCTTTCTCTAGTTGTGGTGAGAGGGGGCTACTCTTAGTTGCAGTGCGTGGGCTTCTCATTGCGGTGGCTTCTCCTGTCGTGAAGCACAGGCTCTAGGCACGCGGGCTTCAGTAGTTGTGGCGCACGGGCTTAGTTGCTCCGCAGCATGTGGGATCTTCCCGGATCAGGCTCGAACCCGTGTCCCCTGCATTGGCAGGCGGATTCTTAACCACTGCGCCACCAGGGAAGCCCCAGGATCGTCCTTTATTCTGAAATATCTGCTTCCTGCTATTTTGGTGTTAAAATTTATTAAGTGTCATATATTGTGAGGGTTTGGTAATCTTAAAAAAATGTCCTTACTTGGCAAAGTAAAGTTAGCAACGTATTAAGTCTCTCTGGTTTTATTTTGACAATTTCTTAGACCCTGAAGCCCCATTTTACCAGTAATGAAATCGTTTTAATTGTGGAGATGCCAGCAAGGAAACTGTACAGTTTGATTCCATTTACCAAATGGCCACTCATTTGGCAGTTTTAACTACCTGGGACACAGTTGGGGAGCCAGAGTTGTTAAAAAAAAAATCCTGAGCAAGTGAAATAAGATATTACTTGGTCTACCCTTAAAGATCTTGTATTTTATTACTAAGAAAATGCTTCCAAACCCTTCCTCAGAGTCTGTTTACCTTTACTGTAGATGCATTTCTTACAAGCTTGATTATTGCAGTTTAATAGCCTTTGATTTGAAGGGGAAGATATTTTGGGGAGAAGATTGCACACACAGCTGGATACTGAAAGTATAATTATATGATATCATGTTAGTAATTTAGAACAATAAAATATACAGTAATATTATCAGTTATAAAACAATAACAATATAACTTTATGTCAGCACATTATTATATTTATATTAACAATATTATCATAATAAAATGATAAGTATTGAGCCAGGAGATTCTGAGGATGCCTGGTTGTACCAACTGTATCACAGGTTTGTGCTGGTTGACATTTGTCGCTTCTTGCCTGGTGCTGTCCCAAGCTGCTCTGTCAATCACCTCTGTGTCCCTGCACGTGTGGAAACTCTCTCTGGTCCAAGTATGGGTATAAGCCTCTCCCTTTAAGACCCAAGCACAGCTAACACAGGCTGTGATATTTAACCCCTTCTCTGAGTCTTGAGAATAACATGTGCAAATTATAGGCAGAAAAGGAAGGGTTTAACTGGCATTCAGATGTGAGTGCTCCAGAGTTCATGGGTCATTCCTCCTCCCAGGGCCCATCTGGCCATGTCTCTTGGCCCCGGCCTGCAGCCACTTTGCTGGGGCATGCTTGCTGCTGTGAGTATCATTTTATGGCCTTGCTGCCCCCTTCTCACCCCAGTCAAAGGAAGGAAAAACCTCTTAACGTCATATTTTCTCCGAAGAGCCATACTCCGACTGCCGTGAAAACAGCTTTCTTCATTATAGAACGGAACATTTACATCTCAGTTCAAAGAATCTGCTGTTGATTTATGTCCTGAGTTCAGAGACTCCTCAAGGTCAACAGGTAGATTTTCCTTACATTTCATGACTAAGGAGACCATGGAAGTCTTTTTAAAAAGATAAAGAGAGAGGGTCTGCACCAGGGATAAACCCTAACTTCCATTCAGTAGACAAAGCTGATTATAATGGCTCCAAATAGCGGAATTTTCAGCTTCTGTGTCTTTATGATTTAAGCAGGAGGAAAAAAGTGCCGGTATTTTTAAGATAGCCGTTTGTCCCCAGTACTCAATAATAATAATTAATACTAATAGCAATAATAGTCATAAGTAACACCTACTGAGCACTTCTACATTTGAGTCTCTGGGCCTAAGCACTTTATATATATATTTCTTATAGATCCTTGATAATTTCATAGTGAGAGGAGTCAGAAAAACTGCAGGAATTAGGCATGAATTAACCATGCTCCGCAGCCTGAGGCCACATACTGTCGGGCCAGCAGCCCTCTCCACCTCAGCAATCTCTTTGCATTATTCAGAATAGTATTTGTGTTTCCTGATTCAGAAAAGAGTAGATTACTTTCTGTCTGCTCTGTTTAACTAGCTAAGAAAAGTGTAACATGCTCTAGAAAGAATATCATCCCTGAAATACTAAAAAACAAATAGTTTAAATGTTCTAAAATGTTAATAATTGTATCATTCAGCATACAAATTCAGCTGCTGTAACAAAGGCCAAAGAACAGTGGCTTAAAGAAGATAGAAACTAATTTCTCTCTCATGTTACTGTCTGGGAAGGCCATGTGGGGCTGATTCGATGACTCCACGGTGTCGAGGACCCAGGCTCCTTTTATATTGTTGCTCTGCTATCTTAACACACAGCCTCTACCTCATGCTCTAAGGTGGCCCCTCCAGGTCTCACCATCCCACTACTTCGGCCAGCAGAATGGGGACAGAGGTGGTGGAGGGCACGTTGTTCCCCTTTAAGGGTGAAACCTTCAAAGTTGTATACACCCTCACACTTGCAACTCACTGGCCAGAAGTGAGTCACTTGGCCACACTTACCTCCACGGGAGGCGGGAAAATGTAGTGCTGAGTGACCATGTGATAAGCTGAAATCCAGGGATTCCATTAATAAATGAAGAAAGAAGCATGGATATTTGGGAAAAGCCAGCAATTTCTGCTAAATATTTAAAGGACAGTCTTCCGTTAACTGGAAAATTCACTTTATAAAGAAAGTAATTTTCTAAAGAGCAAGAGTAAATGCAACATTTTCTTTTGTTCCTCCTTTCTTATTGTCATCCTTTTCCTCCCTGAAAAAGTATGTGTTCTTGGCACTGTGTAACAAGGACGTCAAGTTAACAAAAATCTCAATTAGGAGAATGTTCAAACTTAAGTAGAAAGAGTTTGTTTGTTTGTTTGTTTCAACATTTGTTTAAAGCCTCTTTCTAAAGTGTGTTTTCATTATAACTGTTGAATTGGCTTCAGTGCTTCTTTGATTATCCAGATCTTGTATTGCCTTAAGAGTCATAGTTATGAACGCTAACGGCAGCCTAATAGTATGGAAGGGAAGAATCGACATCTAACCTTTCCTGTGCCTATTTTCAAGGTCCCCCTCTTGCTGATGGTGCATATGAAGTACCACCTGTGGCCCGTGAGGGAAATGACGGCACAGGCACTAGGCAGGGGCCATTCCCTTGGGCTGAACGGTGTGCAGCACCTAGGGAGGGGACGGGCTCTCCTGGGGTTTTCTGTGACCCTCCTGCCCTCAGCCCAGGGCTGGAGCAATGGTCAGGTGTGAGGCTAAGCAGTGGATCTGGGGCAGCGGTATCTGGTGAATGTTTCCTGACCAGCATTCTGAGTGTAACTCAGACATGAATGTTAGTTGGTATTTTCACTTATGTTAAGGAGTGAGAGAAATGTAAACAGTGAAGTTGTATGTTGGAATTTCACTCATTTGTCAAGGATGTGGTTGACTTCTTTGCTGAATTGGATAATAGTTTGTGAAAACAAAAAATATTTGTTTTTTCATTCTATTCGCTGTGTAATGGCTACAGACAAGACACACTTTTAAGTTTAATTTGCATTTTTAATATTTTCTCCATCACTCTCTTAAGCCTGTAAGTCAACAAAACAGTAAATCCAGCCCTATTTGTAGCGCTTGCCAATTTCCAAGGTGTAAAGATTGCCAACATGGCCAGTTTCAAGGCACCAATGTGACTTTCCTGAAAGTGGAGTTGGTAAAAGATGTGCTGCAGTATCACTCTTGTACTGTATTTCCACACAGATGCAACAGTAAAATAATTAGAAAGTGATGAGTTTTGAGTATCTATTACCTTTGTTCTTAATCTATTTAGAAAATTAATACTCTGTAAGTGTATGCACTTTAATTTTTAATAATTGCTGTGTCTAACAAACAACTTGCAATATTCCCGAAAATTTAACAGTCACCTCTTGTGAACCAATATAAGCTGCTCCACCTCCCCACTGCTCTGAGCTCTGCTATGCGCAGGATGTCTGTAAGTGTATGTTCCATATCCCCACTGTCATCTTCAGGGCTGACCCCACACCTGCTGGTGCGTAGAACTTGGCTCCCTCGCCAGTTTCTGTAAGAAACTCCATCACAGCAAGCATTCCTTGAAATGTGTGGTCTCTACTAAAGATTGTTGGAGTCACGGGGCAGAGTCAACATTCATTAAATACTTCACATGGATGGATCTGTTTTTCTGCATCCCGCTTTATCCAATGATGGTTATTTTTGTTTTCCTTTTTCTTCCTTCTGTCTCCTGGTACTCAACGGAGGACGGGCTTCACGGCTTCACTGTCTCCTCTCTCGGCTGCCCTCTGTCAGGAGGAAATTAACCCGTTCTTCTCAGCCCCACCCAGGCAGAATGGTAGCACCACCTCCGCCTCCGCCTCCGTGCACACTAACCCTAGAGCTGGGAACTGTCTCTCCTGGGGTTTTCTGTGACCACCCCCGCCCTCCGCTGCCCTCACCCCAGGGCTGGAGCAATGGTCAGGGGTGAGGCTAAGCAGTGGATCTGGGGCAGCGGTATCTGGTGAATGTTTCCTGACCAGCATTCTGAGTGTAACTCAGATATAAATGTTAGTTGGTATTTTCACTTATGCTAAGGAGTAAGAGAAATGTAAACAAGGCCAAAGGATACTGGCCCCTCCATCCCTTGCATGTTTAATCTCTCCCAAGGGAAAGGAGAAAAAGGTGTGGGTAAACCCAGAAACAGGCTGACTCCTCGGAATGGAATTAGGCCATTGGCCACAAACTTCTTGTTGTTGGAGCTGATTTGCATTTCCAACAGGCAAGTTTTTTAGACTAAAGTCTAAGGTTAAACACTGTGAGGTATTCAATTTTCCCTAACCCTGCTCCCTGAATCTCCGCAGAACCCTGAGGGAGTTTTGAGTGAAGAAAGAGGAGCCTAAAGGAGCAATGTGCCCCCAGGGAAAGCTATGGGCAGGGACGTGGACAAAGCTATCCTCGAATGGCGTGGGAGAGGAAGGAAGGGAGAGAAAACATGATTTTTAAAAAATAGAATCTGGTATATCAGTTTCCTAGGGCTGCTGTAACACAATACAACAAACTGGGTGGCTTAAACAGTGCAAATTTTTTAAAAATTTTATTTTTATTGAAATATAGTTGATTTACAATGTTGTATTAATTTCATGTTAGATATACATATATATCACTTAATATATATATATACATGTTAGATATATATGTATTACTGAATATGTGTATTCTTTTTCAGATTCTTTTCCATTATAGGTTATTATAAGATATGGAATATAGTTCCCTGTACTATATAGTAGGTCCTTGTTGTTAATCTATTTTATATATAGTAGTGTGTATCTGTTAATTCCAAACTCCTAATTTATCCCCCCCTCCTTTCTCCTTTGGTAACCATAAGTTTATTTTCTATGTCTGTGAGTCTATTTCTGTTTTGTGAATAAGTTCATTTGTATCATTTTTTTAGATTCCACATATAAGTGATATCATATGATATTTGTCTTTGATTTACTTCACTTAGTATAATAACCTTTAGGTCCATCCATGTTGCTGCAAAAGGCATTATTTCATTCTTTTTTATGGCTGGGTAATATTCTATTGTGTATATATACCACGTCTTCTTTATCTATTCATCTGTCGATGGAACAACAGAAAGTTATTGTCTCACAGTTCTGCAGGCTGGAAATCTGAGATCAAGATCAGCCAGGTTGGTTCCTTCTGAGGGCTGGGAGGGAGGATCTGTTGCTGCAGGCCTCTCTCCTAGCTTTGGGGGGCCTCCGGTGTTCTTTGGCTTGTGGATGGCATTCTCCCTGGGTCTTCACATTGTCTTCCCTCTGTACATGTTTGTCTGTGTGTCCAAATTTCCCCTTTTTATGAGGACACAGTCATATTGGTTCAGGGCCCACTCTAATGAGCTTATCTTAACTTGATCATCTGCAAAGACCCTATTTCCCAACAAGGTCACATTCACAGGTACTGGGGGTTAGGACTTCAACATCTTTTGGTGGGGAGACACACTTTAATCCATAGCATCCAGTATAATAATCTTTATCTTGTAACTAGACATTTAGTCCATTTATATTTAAAGTAATTATTGATAAATTTGGGTGTAAATCTATGTCTTATTTTCTGTATTCTATTTGTCTCACTCATTCTATGTTCCTTTTACCTGTCTTTCCTGCCTTCTTTTGGATTTTTAAGCATATGATTCTTTCTTTTCTACTTCTTGAAGTTTAAGCACTATGTTTTCTATTGTATTGCTGATTGCTCTAGAAATTACAGCATGCTTATGTACTAGAGTTTTCTAAAGTTAACCTTACCTTTGCTTCTTCCTAGATCATACAAGGACCTTAGGACACTTTAACTCCATTTATCTCCCCACTTCAGTATTACTGTCATCACACATCTTAATTCTTTTTTGCTTTTTTAATCCCTCAAAACAATTATTTTTGTTTTGTAGTTATTTTCGTTTAGATTCACCTGCTTATTTACCACTTAAAAAAATTCTTCATTTCTTTTTGCATATTATACATTCTACCTGAAATCACTTTCCATTCCCTGTAGTACATCTTTTAGAAGTCCCTTTAATATAGATCCTCTAGTGATGAATTCTCTTAGCTTTTGTTGTCTGGAAGTACTTTTATTTCATCTTCACTTTTGGAAAAAAATATTTTTGCTGGGTGTAGAATTCTAGGTTGTTACTTTCCTTGCAGCACATTGAAGGTATTATTCCACTTATCTTCTGGGACCCATTGTTGTAAAGAACTCAGCTCTCCATCTGGCTTATGTGAGTGTTCCCTGGCAAGTTTTGTATTTTTAAGCTAATTTTAAGATTTTTTTCTTTGTCTTCGGTGTTCTACAATTTCATTCTGTTGTGTCTACCTGTGGATTTCTTTTTTATTCATCTTATTTAGAGTTTGTTGGGCTTCCTGAATCTGTGGATTAGAACTTTCATCAGATCTGGAAAATTCTTAGCCATTATCTTTTCAAATATAACCTCTGTTCCATTCTTTCTGAAACTCTAATGTTAAAACTTCTCATATTCGCATTGTCTTTTAACATTCCCTCAATAGTTTTTATCTATTTGTCTCTATGCTACTTTTTGGTGAATTTCCTCTGACATATCGTCTGGCACACTAATTCTTTCTTTAGCTATATTTAGTATGCTGTTAAATCTGTTTATTTGGTTTTTAATTTTAGTTATTGTATAGAAGTTAGATTTGGTTCTTTTACAATTTTGCTATGCTATTTTTTATAGTTTTCTGTTCTCCAGAGATATTTTCAAACTTGTTCTTTATATCTTTATACATAGTATCACACTTGCTTTTAGAATCTAAGTCTGATCATTGAAATATCTTAAGTATTTTATTTTATTTATTTATTTAACTTTATTTATTTATTTTTGGCTGCATTGGGTCTTTGTTGCTGTGCGCGGGCTTTCTCTAGTTGTGGCGAGCAGAGGCTACTCTTCGTTGTGGTGCGCGAGCTTCTCATAAGAAGAAAGAAGCAGTGGCTTCTCTTATTGTGGAATACAGGCTCTAGTCGCACGCGGGCTTCAGTAGTTGTGGCGCACAGGCTTAGTTGCTCCACGGCATGTAGGATCTTCCCAGACCAGGGCTTGAACCCGTGTCCCCTGTACTGGCAGGCGGATTCTTAACCACTGTGCCACCAGAGAAGCCCCGTTTCTGGGGTTTTACTGCTGTGTGTTTTTATTGCCCATTCTTGCTTTGGTTCCTTGCTTCCTTGTGTGTTTGGGCTGTGTTATTCACTGACTTTGAAAAATTATTTTGGGGACTTCTTTGAGACCTTTCTCCAGAGATGATTTGTGTTTGTTTTTCCAGGTAACCTGGGAGCACTGCCAGATTGGGTAATTTTTAAAATAACTTCACAACCTGAAGTTTTCTTGGTTGCCCAAGTTCTGTGAATTTGAGCTGCAAATCTGTGTGAGCTCTGGCTTGTGGCAATATCTTCCCAGGGATTCTGCACACCCCCTCCCCCAGTGTCAAGGCAACTTTCCTTAGAGTCAGGTATGGGTGGGGTAGGGCAGGACAAGTTTACAGCTAGCTTACCCTTACCCTGAGGTTGTAGCCCTTTGGGTGAGCCCTGATCCATGGCAATTCCAAGGCCTAGATTTCACCTATATTTGGGCCCAATTATCCTTTATATATTGTTAGCTCCTCCATACTTTTACTAATCTTAACATTTTATCCATTGTTGGTAGTTGTTTTCAGTTGACCCAAATAACATAGTTTTCTATATTCCCAGCAACAAAACTCCAAAGAAATTTAGGATGCCACATTTCTTCTAATCAACATTCAAAATATGGCACTGACACTGGTTTTATCTCAAACTCTTTAATGTTTTCAGAAATAGTCTAATGCAAGGTACATACACAACATTACGAGTTGGAATAGAACTTAGAAACCAACAAGCTGGGATTTCGCAGGTGGTCCAGTGGTTAAGACTCCGTGCTTCCACTGCAGGGGGCACGGGTTCGATCCCTGGTCCGGGAACTAAGATCCCGTATGCTGAGTGGCAAGGCCAAAAAAAAAAAAAAAAAAAAAGCCAACAACCCTACCCGCATTAATGGCTTTGGAAGATGAAGCCCAGAGGCATTGAATGGGTTGCTCAGAGTCCCATGTGAGTCAGGGGCAAAACCAGGATTAGAACCCCAGCCCTCTCTGAGTCCCGTGTTCTCACCACTCCCTGCAGCTCATTGGGCAATGTGAAATCACGTCAGTTCTCAGTGTTCATTTTCCAGATGAGGAAATGTGGATGCTCGACTTCTTTTTCACGTCCTCTCCCAGAAGTTCTGCATAGAATGTTTCCTGTCATATTCTGAAGTTTTACTGCTTGAGTATTAGAGGAGGAATGTTTTGAACCTTAGACACAAGCCAGTATTATGGCTTCCCCAAAGTTAACTAAATGAGCAACAAGTAAAATGCTAATGTTTTAAACTAATGTAATAAAAATATACTATCAAAACAAAGTTTATGTGAATAAATCTAGAAGTTATCTTTGATTTTGCACTTTCTCTCTCTAATCACCTTAATTTCACCTCCAAAGTACACCTGAATCCAACCAATTCTTTCTGTCTTCACTGCTTTCACCCTAGTTCAGCCACCTATGCCTCTTGCCTGGACCATATGATAACCTCCTCACTAGTATTCTTTTCTCTATTTCGCCTCTCCCCATCCATTCTCTGTATAGCAGCCATACTTAATTTTATAAAATAAAAGCTGGGTTGTGTCTTTCTCTGCTTAAAATTCTCTGATTGTTTCCATAACTCTTAGAATAAAATCCAAACTTTTTAATCTGACTGTATTTATTTACTAGGAGTGCTATAACAAAGTACCACAAACTGGGTGTCTTAAAACAACAGTTCTGGAGGCTAGAAGTCCAAAATCAAGGTGTTGGAGGGGCCATGCTCTCTCTGAAGGTTCTAGGGTAGGATCCTTCCTTGACTCTTCCTAGCTTCTAGTGGTTGCCTGCAATCCTTGGTGTTCCTTGGTTGTAGACATATCACTCCAATTTCTGCCTCCATTGTCACATGGGATTCTCCCTGTGTGTTTGTGTCTGTGTCCAAATTTCCCTCTTCTTATAAGGACACCAGTCATTGGTGTTAGGGCCCACTCTAATCCAGTATGGCCTCATCTTAACTTGATTACATCTGCAAATACCCTATTTCCAAGTCAAGTCCCATTCATAGGTACTGGGAGTTAGGACTTGAACATGTCTTTTTTGAGAGGGACACAATTCAATCTACAACACTGACTTAGAAAGCCCTCATGATTGGGCCCTGACCACCTAGCTAACCTCATCTTGCATCCTTCTGCCTCTTGCTCATAATTCCAGCCACTCTGGCTTCCTGGTTCTTTGAAGAAGCCAAGCTTTAGGAGGCTTACACTGACCACTCTGTCTCCTTCGAAAGTTCTTTCCTTAGCCTCTCTCTTTTTTTTTTTTTAATAAATTTATTTATTTTATTTATTTAATTTTTGGCCACATTGGGTCTTTGTTGCTGCGTGTAGGCTTTCTCTAGTTGTGGCGAGCGGGGGCTACTCTTCGTTGCGGTGCACGGGCTTCTCATTGCGGTGGCTTCTCTTGTTGCAGAGCATGGGCTGTAGGTGCGTGGGCTTCAGTAGTAGCTGTGGCATGCAGGATCAGTAGTTGCGGCTCGTGGGCTCTAGAGTGCAGGCTCAGTAGTTGTGGCACACGGGCTTAGTCGCTCCACAGCATGTGGGATTTTCCCGCACCAGGGCTCAAACCCGTGTCCCCTGCATTGGCAGGCGGATTCTTAACCACTGAGCCACCAGGGAAGCCCTCAGCCTCCCTCTTGTCATTCAGGTCTTGATGTAGGTGTCACCTCCTTATCAGCCTACCCTAGTCACCTGGTCCCTTTTTATCACATCCCCATATTTTACTTCTCAGAGTAGTACTTATCACAATTTGACATTTTTGTTGTGTTTCTTATTTGTTTCCTCCACTATGATATTACCTCATCAAGAACAATGACCTTATCTCCTCCATTTACAGATGTATCCTCAGCACCTACAACAGTTTCCTGCACACAGTAGGTGCTCAATAAATATTTTTTGAGTAAATGACTGCCTCATGGAATGAATTTTTTTCCCTTTTTAGACTTAGCTTAAATGATACAACTTGGAAAGGGCAGCTCCTGCCTAAGCAATACTTAACGTACTGGGAACATTTCTTAAAGGGGATCATGTGCAATGTGTAAGGTAGGAGGGTGGGTCTTCAAAGATTTGGGAAGATGTGATCCCAAGTGGGTAAGTGTAGAAAATGTAGATGGGTCCTAGAAGAAAAATGGGCAATTTCCCTTTCCTGCCATGGCTACATGAACAAGAAACTTGGAACTCATTTGTATTTCTGGAATTTCTAATAATAAAATTATAATAGTAGCAGCAATAATGATCAGAAACACTTATTGAGTTCTCATTTTGCACTAGCCCTATGCTAAATGTTTACACTTCATTCTTGTCACATCCTTGTGAGAAGGTGCTGTTATCCTTACCTTACAGATGAGGAAAGGTAGGCTCTGAAAGGTGAAGTAGCGAGACTTAGGACAGGGTTAGTGAGTGACTGAGCTGGGCTTTGAACCCAGACCCAAAAGCTAGCGCTCCATTGTATGTGCCCACTGCTATCCTGAACTTATTTTAGTTTTGCTTTGCTGCTTCATCCTCTGCTGATGTGCAGGCAGGCTCTACACATCTCTATACTCCCCCAACCACATTCTGTATCCTTCATTTACCAACCTCTTGTTGTCAATCTAAGAAATACTCTTTAGTCAGTACTTCTGTTTCTCCACACTTGCATATTTCTAGAAAAATACTTGAATTTTACATCAGCTGATCCCTTCTTCTTTAGTGTGCCCTGGCCACACATCTCAGTTTGCAGACAAATCCCCGCCCCCCACAACTCTTTGCAGTGATTTTCCAGCAAATGTCTTAGAGAAGGCCTTCCCCTGAAGACAGCGGGAGCAAGAAACTCTCCAGGCCCATATTTTGGATCTGTGAATGGAAAAGAAAGATGAGCTGATCCCAGCTTCCCCAGCCCCTTTGGTGAGACTCCAGCTGGCAGGGGCCGCCTCTACCCCTCTGCTTCATCCCACCATGATGCTTTAAGAAGGCAAAGCACAGCCATTGGCAACCATGCCCTGGATGAGGAGTCGCCATACCCATTTGATTGAGGTTTTGAATTTCAGGTAAAGGTGCCAACTTTGCCAGCATCCGCACAGGGCTGTTGGCTTTGAAGGCCAAGGATCAGCTCCTGCATGTCAGAGCAAGGTATCCTGGGCAGCAAATTTTCTTCCAGTCTTACGCAGCCAAGAAAGAGGCCTCTCCTCCCTCCTTCCTCTTTATTTTACGTAGTTTATTCTGCCAGATTCTGTTTTGAATATTTTTAAAATAAACTATATATTAGAACAGTTTTAGGTTTAGAGAAGGGTTGCAAATATACAGAGGATTCTCATATACCCGACACCTAGTTCCCCCTATTGCTAACGTCTTACATTATTATGGTACATTTGTCACAGCTAGTGAACCAATAATAATACCTTATTGTTAAATAAGGTCCATCTTTTATTGAAATTCATTAGTTTTTCCCTATTTTGTTCGAGAATCCATCCAGGATACCTCATCACATTTAGTCATCATGTCTCCTTAGGCTCCTCTGGGCTGTGAAAATTTCTTAGACTTTTCTTATTTTTGATGACATTGGCAGTTTTGAGGAGTATTGGTCAAGTATTCTATAAAATGTTCTGCAACTTGGGTTTTTTGAAGTTTATCCCATGATTAGAAGGGATTCATGGATTTTTGGAAAGAAGATCTCAGAGGTAAGGTGCCATTCCCATCACGTCATATCAAGGGTGCGAACTATCGACATGGTTTATCACTGTGGATGGTGAGCTGGATCCCCTGGCTGAGGTGGTGTTTGACCAGTTTATCCACTGTAAAGTTACTTTTCCCCCCATTCCCATACTGTCCTCTTTGGAAGGAAGTCACTATGTGTGGCCCACACTTAAGGAGGAGGAGTTATACTCCACAATAAAATATTTGGAATTTTTATACATGGGAGATCTGTCTATTCTCCTCATGTATTTACTTAGTCAGTCACTCATTTATGTGAGTATGGAGTCATGGATATTCACTGTATACTTTAAATTATAATCCACTACTACCTTCTTTATCTGTTGTTCATGTTGCTCCAGGTTTGGCCATTGAAAGCTCTTTCAGTTGACTCCCGTGTCCCTATGACCTACCCCTCTCCCTTTTCTAGGTTAGCTTACTTTTGATTCATTCTTTATATTAAGCAATGAGATAGAAATTTCAGAATGCTGAGTCAAAGGATATTCCTACTGATGATTTATCCTCTTACCAAAAGGATATTTTTAAAAAGTCATATACCACCCACAGCTGCATGAGATTCCTTCTTTGTTCAAAAGTCCCAGAAGTTGTTTTACAGGCTGAATGAATATGTAAGGTTTTTCCTGAAACCAGCTGACTTATTCTAATCCCTTTAATTGCTTCACCTGGGCAGAAATTATGGGCAGAGGTAACAGCCAACTATATTATTTCATTGGAGTTGGGTTCAATGGACAGATCCCCCTCTAATAAATATTAAAATAGTGAGCAAGTATTAAAGTTAGGGTCATTATGAAGTTTACATGAACAGTAAACAGTGTCTGCTATCTAAGTCTTAGCTGCCGTCATCCTCCTCCTCCTCCTCATCATCATTGTCATTTTTCTCGGGAAGGATCACATGCATCTTTGTGTAATTTACTTAAAGAACACAGGGGGGAAAATGACGACTTACTAATCCTGTTTATTTCCCCCCACCAACATCGTTATCTGTATGTTGGACATTGAAGGGCTTTAAGCCTGTAAAGGAGGATTTAGCCAAGGTTCTTCCAGAGCCTGCTGCCCACAGTCCTTGGAGACTGTCACCACCAGCCTCTCCATCACAAGCTGTACCTTCCTAGAGAGACCACCAGGGGAACCCTTGGTGCATGACCTGGGAGAACAGGCAGGGTGGCCGCAGCCCTCTTCACACTTGGCAAATGAGGAAACCCTGCCATAGTCATGGTGACTGAGTCACAGGAGTTTTCCCACCTACTCTGTCCCACCACTGAAGTTTCTTTTAAATTATTTTTATAATACTTAGTATGGTATTGCTACATGATGAGCCTTTTAATTTTTTCAAATGCTAAGCTCAAATTAAGATGAACTATCTATTGTTAATTGCTGCTTCTGATTAACACAGGATCTCTAGCAAGAGCCCCAGACTCTGCACACATACAGCCTTGTGTAGCCAACATGCTCACTTTTGGCCTGTCTCCTTTTAAGTTCATTTCAGTTAATTTAAATTCATTTCCGCACATCCCACTGTGCCCTCAACGCTGCTCAGCAGCCACATTCCATTGCCCCCACGGCCTCCCACCCTCCTAGTTCATTAACCCACCCTCCTCCACCCTCGCACACAGCTTCCAGCATCACTGAGCAACTAGAAGCCATTGCAGAAGGCCTTCTGTAAGCTCCCACCTCCACATCCACTCAAATCCAGAGCCTCATATTCCTCCTTCCTTCCTACTGCAGTAGATGAAAAGTCCTTGTTTCTTTCTAAGGCCATAGCCCAGTTCATTAAATCTCATCCTCTCTCACCTGTTCAGAGTCTCAATGCAAGCAGTTCTCCACACACTCCCCTTTTTCATCAATTTTTCCCTCTCTACTGGGCTATTTCCACCAGCATTAGAACATATTTCCCCCTTCTCAAAAACAACAACAAAAAATCTTTTAAAAATTAAAAAAAATAGGGCTTCCCTGGTGTTGCAGTGGTTGAGAATCTGCCTGCCAATGCAGAGGACATGGGTTTGAGCCCTGGTCCGGGAAGATCCCACATGCTGCGGAACAACTGAGCCCGTGCACCACAACTACTGAGCCTATGCTCTAGAGCCCGCGAGCCACAACTACTGAAGCCCGCGTGCCTAGAGCCCGTGCTCCGCAACAAGAGAAGCCACCGCAATGAGAAGCCCACGCACTGCAATGAAGAGTAGCTCCCGCTTGCCGTGACTAAAGAAAGCCCGCGTGCAGCAACGAAGACCCAATGCAGCCAAAAATAAAAATAAAATAAATAAATTAAAAAAAAATTTTTTTTAAGTAATTGTGATAAAAACCACATGCATAAAATTTATCATCATAACCATTTCTAAGTGTACAGTACAGTAGTTTAAGTATATTCACATCGCTGTGCATCCAACTTCCAGAACGTCTTCACCTTGCAAAACTGATACTCTATACTCATTAAGCAACGACTCTCCCTTTCCCCCTCCCCCCATCCCTTAGCAGCCACCATTCTTCTTTCTGTTTAAGTGCATTTGACTACTCTAGGTCCCTCATATAAGTGGACTCATACAGTAGTTGTCTTTTTGTACCTGGCTTATCTCACTTAGCATAATGTCCTCAAGTTTCATCCATGTCATAGCATGTGTCAGAATTTTCTTCCTTTTTAAGGTTGAATAATATTTCCTTGTATGTATATACCACATTTTGTTTATCCATTCATCTGCTGATGGACATTTGTAGTTGCTTCCACAATGACCATTATGAATAATACTGCTATGAACATGAGTGTACAAATATCTCTTGGAGACACTGCTTTTAATTCTTTTAGAAGTGCAAGTGCAAGAAGTGCAAGAATTTCTGAGTAATTCTATTTTTAATTTTTTGAGGAATGCACCGTTTTACATTTCCACCCATAGTGCACAAGGGTTGCAGTTTCTCCACATCCTCATCAA
This sequence comes from Balaenoptera ricei, assembly GCF_028023285.1. Taxonomy (NCBI): domain Eukaryota; kingdom Metazoa; phylum Chordata; class Mammalia; order Artiodactyla; family Balaenopteridae; genus Balaenoptera; species Balaenoptera ricei. The sequence goes on from NC_082650.1 coordinate 52,437,606, forward strand.
CATGTGTTATTTTAAATTTTATTTTATTTTACAGTAGCCATCCTAATGGGTGTGAGGTGGTATCTCATTATGGAGCAAAAATCTTTCAGTCCTACTTTTCCTGCTGCTATGGCTAATTGGCCACTCCTTTTTAAGACAAGACTCCTTGTAAGAGTTGGCTTTACTTCCTGATCCAGTGCCTCTCTTCCCACTATTTCTTTAGCTTATTCCAATCAGGTTCTTATCCCATCTACTGCACCACAGCCTCTCTTGTCAAAAAGTTGCTACGTGGCCACTTCTTGTCCTCCTTGTCTGACCGAGCATTTGACATGGTTGGTCACTCTCTTCTCCATGAGACACTTTCTCCATCTTTCCCTACAGTGCCACGCTTTCCTGCTTTTCTTTCTACCCCACTGGATATAGTTCCTGCTTTCTTTTGCTGGTCACCCCTCTCTCTCCGACTTCTTCATGTTGGAGTCTTTCAGCGCTCAATGAATGGATCCTCCTCTTCTCCACCTACCCTCAATTCTCTGATGATCTCATTCATTATCATGGCCTTAAATATCAACTCACTACTTATGATTCCAAAATTAGATCTCCGTTTAGACTTTCCCCCAGAACTCCATAGTCCAGTATATGTACCTGCCTACTTACCATCTCTTCTTGGATCTAAGCATCTTAAACCTGACATGTCCAAAATCAACCCCTGACCTTCCCTCGTTGTCTCCACTCTCCCCTCCTCCTTCCCCCACCTGAAAACTCCCTGGCCCAAACCCTCGGAGTCATCCTTGACTTCTTTCTTTTTCTCTCACACACTACATCCAGTGTGTCAGAACGTCCTTCTGGTTCCATCTTCAAAATCTGTCCAGAATCTGTCCCCTTCTCTTCACCTCCACTGCTCTCACCCTGATCCAACCTACTATCGTCGCTCATCTACTCTAGATTAGTGGTCCTCTCACTTTTGCTCCTTTCATCTCTTCTCAATACAACAGTCAGAAAGATTGTTGAAAATGTCAGTTTAGATTCGGTAGTTTCTCTGCTCAGAAGAGCTCAGAGCAAAAGTCAAAGAACTTACAGTGTTTTGCAAAGCCCCGTGGTTTTACCACCTCTCCAATCTCACTCTTGCCTCCTTAATGTTGCACAAACACTCCAGGCATGCTCTGCCTCAGGACCTTTGCAGTTGGTATTCTCATTCACTGGAATGTTTTTCCCTTAAACACTGGTATGACTTAAATGAATGAATGTAGAATGGTTGGATAACTAGCAGTAGGAATACTATTTCTCCGTGACTACTACTATTATTACATCCTAAAAATCCAGGAATCAAGTTAGGATATGGATGGGGATTGCATATACATTAACAACAGAATGTCCACCCTTGCTACTCAAAGTGTGGTCCATGGACCACCAACATCAGCATCAGCCTTTGATGGTCTCCACTGCAGGAAATAAACCCTGAGAAGCATGTCACCTTTTGGAAGAATGGCTCCTGCTGTCTCCTCTAGCAGGACCCAGTGATCTTTGTGAACAGAAAACTCAGCAGAGTGAGCAAAGCTTCAGGATTGGTCACTGGGCGGCTGTCAGGAAAGACCTGTCCACAGGAACCTCAGGAGCACAGGGGCTCAGGCTGGGAACTGTCCCCCACCCTGCATCCTGCGCTCAGGAGGCTTATAGGCTGCAATTCCTCACACCTCTGTGTGTCCCACACCCGCTGCCTGACACAGTCATTTCCTGGGTGGCTCCACTGTAAGGACGGGGTGAAGAGCTGACCTCTGGGTGTGAGCCAAACTCGAATCTTGATCATGAACTTGAATCTGAAGTTCAGCCCCCAAAGCTGCACAATAGAAAGGTGTGGAAGAATGACAGAGTAGCAGTGGTTAACTGAGCCCAGGAAGGATCCTGGGAAAGTGTAGAGAGCATCTCCAGATTTTCATTGACTCCCTGGGTTCTCTCTTGCAGCTCAAGTCTCGGGTTCTCATGACGCCTTTAGCCCTCTCACCCCCGCGGAGCACGCCGGAGCCGGACCTCAGCTCCATCCCTCAGGATGCAGCCACCATACCCAGCTTGGCAGCGCCACAGGCTCTCACAGGTAGGTGAGGCGAATGAACTCCAAGGCTGGGATGGCCTGCCCGCCAGCTAAAGTTACTTTGTGAACTAGAGAGCTGCCACTGAGGTCGCTCAAATGAAGGATTCAGTGTGTCAGTTGGACAGTAGATAGGATGACCAAATTCTCTGAGAACAGGAGTTTAGTGTCTCACAGCGTGGATTATTTAAAATTGGTTTTCAATGCATCTTGGGTTCAGCTGGTTGCTGTGGGTGGGTGGAGGCTCGAAAGAGTGGTTGGCAGCCCAGACTTTTATCTTCAGAGCCACGTTTACTTTGCACCAACAGCGAGCCTGCTCACCTTGAAGAGTTTCTATCCCTGTGTTTGTACTTCCAGATCTCCTAAGGATCCTAATGCCCCTCAGTCCCACCCAGTGCCTTCCAATCCAGTTCAGGGTGAAGCTCGGCCCAGTCTCTCTCATGGGGCATCCACCAACCAACAGTTCCATCTTAAGAGTAACAGCAGTCGGATGGTGTCTCTCTGTCTCTCTGTCTCTCTCTCTCTCTCTCTCACACACACACACACACACATACACACACACAACACACACACACACACATACACATACACATCCATAGTTCCCCCTCATCACAAACCATCCCCAGCCCCATCCCACTTAAATCCCTCAGTGCCCTCCTGATGCTGTTAGGTAAAGACCAAATTTTGTAGTATGGCCAACAAGGCCCTGCTCTTAGTCTTTAGGGCCCACCATAGGATCGTAACATATTCTCTTTCCTTCTTCTGGAATGATCTTTCCTCTGGGGTCAACCTATTCCTCCCTTGTACCTCAGCTCAGGTACCTCCCTCCAGAAACCCTTCACTGACTTTCCTGCCAAAGTTCCCAAGACGGGCTCTCCTAGCATCTCCCTAATGTTTCTCACAGCCAAGGTCCCACATCACTTCCTGTGATTCTCTGAGTAGGTCTGTCTCCCCTTCTGGGCCCTAAGTTCTCTGAAGTCAGGGATTGTGTAGATTTTCTCGGTAGGGCCTAGCACACTGCCTGGCATGAAGGTCCCTTAGCAATTAGATTTTCCTTAATCATGTGGGATTAGTCGAAGAAGGAAGCCTGGTAGAGTGAAAAGAGCACAGGCCATGACATCAGAAAGACGTTAGTTAAAATCCCTATTGCACCATTAATTACACTTTCTGAGCAGCCACTAACCACTTTTAACCTCAGTTTCTTCTTTAGTAGAGGAAGTAATAATATTTAATTCTCAGGCTTATCTTGAGAATCAAACAAGATAAAGGATAAACAGTGCCTGGAATATAGTAGGTGCTCAATAAAAACTAATTTTCTTCAACCTTGTTGTTACTGTTTAATCCTTCCAAAGTCCTATTGGTCTCCTCTTAAAGTCCCTCTTTAACACTCCTCTGCACTAGTGGCCCCCAGGGTAAGATGCTCATACCTGGGCTGGGGGCAGGGGGAGACATAAGAGGAGTCATTAACATGTGGAAGAAAATATGACACCTACTATTAATATTTCTTTTTATCTCATCCTTTAAATTTTTCTATTTTTTGGTTACATCTTTAAAATGTATGTAATACATTAATACAGTTGAGAATGTATATAATCTATAAATAAATAAACACATGTTGGGGCATGTGCTAAAAATTTTTTTACCAATGGGGTATATTAGTTTAAAAGTGTGGGGACCATTGGTTGGGCTCACCTAAATGGACTGCTGAGTGTTCATTATCCTGAGATTGTAAACAGAATTCTCTTTAGAATTTCATCGAATATATAGTCTTTGGAGTAATTAGCAACATGTTGATTTTTTAAATTACTGAAGGTTAACAAAAAAAATGGCAAACATTATATACAGCTTGATAGCTTCCTGGGAGGAGAAGGGAAGATTTTGTGTATGTTCCCAGCACATAAATACATTTGTATACATGGTCCACAATTGTCCATAACTGTCTACAATTCAGATTTGAGTACATCGGAGGGGACGTGCCTATTTCTTCCCAACCAGGAGGCCTTTCTGAGAGCAAGCCCTGGCAGCTGGAGGTGATTGACTCTATTGCCTCTTTTACTTCTTAAGTTGGGAAGAACTGGTCCCACTTTGGCCTTTGCTTTCCCAAGACCGGGGCCAAGGGGACACGGCTGAGGCATCCCCAGTGTGCACGGGAGCCACCCCTGGCCTGATGTGCTTCGATGCTGAGGGCTTTGTGGGTCTGTTTCCACAGTCTGCCTCTACATCAACAAGCAAGCCAACGCAGGGCCGTACCTGGAGAGGAGGAAAGTACAGCAGCTCCCCGAGCACTTTGGGCCCGAGAGGCCGTCGGCTGTCCTGCAGCAGGCCGTGCAAGCGTGCATCGACTGTGCCCACCAGCAGAAGCTGGTCTTCTCCCTGGTCAAGCAGGGCTACGGTGGTGAGATGGTGTCAGGTAAAGCCCTGGAGCAGGCTGTATGAGGAGGGCCGTGGGTGTGGCTCCAAAGAGGAAAATAGCTGTAATCAGGCTTAGGGAACTGTGGCCAGGGTCTGTCCCCATCTTCTGGGCTCCAGGGTCCTTAAATGAGCCTGTGTGCCGAAGGTGTCTCTTGGGGCTTGAGGAGAAGATACTTCCAGATCTGGATAAGAAGACTGGACATCTGAATCCTCTCCCTTGACTTGCCTCTTTCACCTCCCACTTCCAACCCATCAATAAATCCTATTGTTCTAACCGCAGAATATATCCAGAATCCTTTCAGAATCAACTTCAAAATATATCCAGAATCCTTTCACAATTCTGGTTCTTTCAAAATCTAAGTCAGATCATGCCCCTCCTTTTCTCCAAACCCTCAATGGCTCCCATGTCACTCTGAGAAAAAGCCCACATCCTTACAGGGGCCCCCAGGTCCTATGTGACCTGGTCCTGGGAACTTCCTTGATCTCCTGGGCACTTCTATTGAGTCCCAAACTGCTCTGGCCACAGTGGCTTCATTCCTGTGTCCTCCAACCATGCTCCTCCTGCCTCAGGGCCTTTGCACCTGCTTGTCTCTCTTTCTGGAATGCTCTTTCCCCAACTGTCCACATGACTTGCTCCTGGAGTTCCCTCAGATTCCTACTCAAATGCCACCTTATCAAAAAGCCCTTCCCGGACCACATATCTAACACATCAGCCCTTGTCACTATTTATTCTCCCTTCCTCTGCTTTATTCCTTTATTCCTTAACACCATGCAGGGAAGTGGGGAAAGTTCATGGTCTAAACCCCATCTCACAGGACATTTTTTTTTTTTAAACAAGAGCCTTCAGGGTCAATCCCATCTCCCATTGTCACCACCCTCCTCCAGTTTCCACCCTGACCCAACAGCATCCAGAGGGAGTGGAAACCGTCACCACAAGTCTGAGGCAGAATTGGGAGCTCTGCCCCCTTCAAATGTTTCCCCACAGAGGCTCTGTCTGTCTTACCCGAGGCTCTCCACATGCACAGTGGTTGTCACCACCTGCCCTTAAACCCTGGAGCTCCAGGCCTTTGCAAGATGCTTTGACTCCAAGGGGACAGCCTGGTGTCTTCTCTGACCCAGCATCAAAGACACAGCCTCCATATCACCAGGGAAAAGGGATACAATACCCCAGCCACGGGGCAGCGCAGGTGACCTTGCTGGCTGGCTAAGAAAGGGTTGGGGAGAGGGGCCTTTAATGTGGCTGCATCCTGAAAAACCAAAGCATAAGTGTTTTATTTAACTCCAGATTGATTCTGAGGGCTTGCAGATGGGGAGATTTTCCAACACAGCTTCACCAGCTCTGATTGATTCAGCCCTCCTTCTGGAGCTCCCTCTGAGCAGGAAGCTGGGTCTGACTTGCTGGTAATTGATTAAAATAGAACTTGGCAAGGTCTGGGTGCATGTGTCTGACCCAGGGTGACTTTTAAGAGACTTCAGCAGATGTGGGCAGAGACAGGACAAAGAAGTACTGCACCAAGAGAGGCCAGGAGGAGAGTCCTGCTGTCAGGCCTCTGAGAGCTCCTTGGCTGTTCTTCTCCTGGTTTCTGTCTGAGAGCCAGGTTCTTGATCCTGGGCTGCCCTCTGAGGTTGAAGGCCTTGTCCTTTTCCTTGCTAAACAGCAGGGCTCAAGACGCAGACCGAGTGCTAAGAGAAAGCTCCTCCTGTACCATGTGTCCCCACTCTTGAGCAAATCCCGTCTGAGTTCTTTGTGGCCCCTGCCCCCCAAGCTGGGAGAGCTGACTCCGTTCTCCCTGCTCTCCTGCTCAGCTTTTCTGTGGCCTCAGGGGCCTCGGTGCTGGGGAGGAGGCTCTGCAGTGCCTGGCACCAATGCATGAGCGGGCAGAGCCCTGCCAAGTTTCCCTTGGCTGAGGGATTCCCAGGAAGGCCAGAGCTGAGGACTTGGTCATGGAGAATGCAGTAGGGCTGAGGGGCCTCCTCATGCCACCGCCTTGAGGTTGTGAGGTGGCAAGGTGGGCTTTCACGTTTCTGATGGCGATGTGGCAGCCCAGCAAGGTGGCGATAGCCCCAAGGTGGTTTAGGGAGGGACTCAAGGAGGAATAGTCAGACTCTCCCACTCCCCACCTAGAACCTGATCCATAGGGCACTGCTTTCTAAACATCCCCATGGCACAACATGTAGAAAATGGTGACACTGGTGCTGGCACCATGGGCTAAGGGAATTTAACCTGCTGTGCCTGGGCCTTGGGCCACCCCAAAGGCTGAGGGGGAATAGTATCTCAGTACCCATGACCCATTCCTAGCACACCTGTTGGGACGCTCCGCCTTAGTCACACTCTCCCAGAGGGGTAGATTTTGTGATCTCACAAATTCCATGTCTGCTTCCAGAAGGTGGAATTTTCCTACTATGTGACCATCCAGGCACCTCTGGGAATGTATACACACTGATTTATGGCACAGGCCTGATGACCCAGACCTTCCTGCTGTGGGTTCAGTTTCCAGCACACCTACTCTTTCAAGGTATCGGAGGCAAGCAGCAGTGCCCACCTAAGAGGGAATTTCCAGAGTGTTCGAGTGGCCAGGGTGACCCCCTTACTGAGCATCTAAGCAGCTCTTTGCTGGCTCTCCTAATCTGAGTCACCTGGAGTATTAAAGTGACAGGCAAGTGCCACTTACAGGCCTCATGAGCTGGAAAAAACCACTCTAGGCCTTCTCCTCAGTTTCCTCATCCATATTATGGAGTCATAACTTTTTCTCCACTGTCCTCACAGGACAGTCAGAAGGCCTAAATGAGGTGATAGGTGTGAAAGCTCTAGTCAAACTATAAAAAGTTACACAAAAGAAATAGATTGTTTTGATTTCTAATTTAAATGGGTGTGGCGTTTTTTTGTTGTTTGGTTTTTAGTTCTGAAATCAAAACTGGCTCTGGTCGCCCTGCCGCAGCCCTTACAGTGTGCTAGCCTTTGAGAGATATAGTATAAGGATCCAGGCTGCCCTCCAGGTGCTGGTGCTGAGGGCAGAGCCCGGGTGGGAGCAGAATGTCCTGCTGGGGATCTTCTCACGTGTTCTGCACCCTGGGGCTGCCGTGCGAGCTTCATGCAGCAGCAGAGGGCTGTGAGGAGGGTTACAGAAAGCAACATGCTCTGGGCTGGAAGAACCAGGTGTTTCTTCTAAATTCTGGTCACCCTAGAGAAACTGAGTTTGATCTAGCATCACTGTGGAGACATTATTGTTCTTTTATAAAGACTCCTCCCCAGAAGGCTGAATGAACCCTGAACACTGTGGTGCTGTGTTAAGAGTTGGAGACCTCAGTATGAACTCAAGTTTATTTGAATATACCTATATGTCTAGATCTAGACGTATCTCTCTAGACCTACCTATTGATCTAGATCTGTCTATCTAGAGTTGCTTAAAAAAAATGAGGGTATGTCATAGGGACACAGGAGTCAATCTGAAAGATGCCAAAGACAAAAATTGGAATAATTTAGCAATAAGATACATAATATAGTATTGGACAACCCACAACACAAAATAAATATATATTTTTTTAACTTTTATTTATTTATTTATTTATTTTTGGCCAGACCACGTGGCCTGTGGGATCTTAGTTCCCCAACCAGGGACCGAACCCAGGCCCTCGGCAGTGAGAGCACTGAGTCCCAACCTCTGGACTGCCAGGGAATTCCCCCAGAATAAATATATTGAGTGTGCACTGATATTAATGAATAAACAAATAAATAAATGGAGGAAATGGGACAAGTCTTCCTTTATAGAAGAATTCCAAATGATATAGAGACTCTTCCCTCTCCAGGAGGTAAAGCTTAATCTCTCCACTGCCCTTAACTGTGGGTAGGACCTTGTGACTTATTTCCCAGGAACAGAATATGAAGAATACAGGGGAGAAATGTGGCAAACGCTGTCTTGGCCAGGAGATAAAGGTTAACATCCCAGTGATGAACTGTGGCTATCATGTACCACCCCCCACTGCCTCTGTGGTCTTCCTCCTCAAAAACCCATGACCCCAGTAAAATCATAAGAAAAACATCAGACAAACCAGATCGAGGGACGTTTTACAAAATACCTGACCAGTACTCTTCAAGACTGTCAAGATCATGAAAAACAAGAAAAGACTGTGAAACAGTCACAGACCCGAGGAGACCGAGTTCACACAACAGCTACACCCGATGTGGTCTCCTGAATGAGATCCTGGAAATGAAATAGGACATTAGTGGAAGAACAGGTGAAATCCAAATACAGCTTAGTTAAAAACAAAACAAAACTGAACAAACCAAAACCTCTTCCCCAGGGCTGACGGGCTGACGGCTTTCCCAGAGTCCCGCTCTGAGTCGCTGTCTCTGTGCTCTTCCAGTCTCCGCGTCCTTTGATGGGAAGCAGCACCTGCGGAGTCTGCCCGTGGTGAACAGCATCGGGTACGTCCTCTGCTTCCTTGCCAAGCTGTGCCGAAGCCTCCTGTGTGACGACCTCTTCAGCCACCAGCCGTTCCCCAGGGGCACCAGCGCCTCCGAGGAAGCCCCTGAGAGCCGGGAAGACAGGATGGAGTCAGGTAGGGTTTGCCCGTCTGTCTTCCTGGGCCTGCAGGTGGTGCCAGGTGTCCCCGCCCTCCCGGGGCAGGTGAGGCTGCCACTGAGGGGGCTCCTGGGAGCTCTGCTGCTGGAAGCTCATGGGCTGCTCCTCTGGGCACCCGGGGAACAGTCAAGGCTGACCAGGACCAAGGACACCCCGACGGTCCCTGCCCAGGCTGCAGTGGGAAGAGATGGTTCCAGCTACTGAGAGCTGACATTATAGCTTCTAGGCCTATGTTATTAGAATTTAGACAATGAGACCGCATCACATGCAATGAGTGATTTTTTTTTCCTCTCTTCTAATTAAGGCCCTTGGGCATTTATTCATCATCGTTGAGTAATTGAAGGACTACTAGCCTCAGGAACAAAGAAATCCTGAAGAAACAAGGGCTAAAGAATTGATTACGTTGGTCCTGTCTGGGGGCCTCAGATTCCTATGCAGGTCAATAAAATGTGTGACAGAGTGTCTATCCTGGCAGGAATTTGACCTGCCCATAAATCACATATGTCCTCCAGTGAGAGTGTTTCTCTCTCATCACAGGATAGAAAGTGACCCAGGGGCTGAATGCCTTTTGTATCACCAGCCCCAGAATAGCTCAGCATCGGGAACTGGCCAGTGGGAAGGGCAGCAAGGCCACATGGGCAAACTTGCCACACCGTTGTCTGCCCAATGGGCTGCTCCTTCCTTCCCCACTTAGCGGCCCTGAGTTATGGATTTGCAAGGAGTTGAACATGAGTCCAGGTTCTAGATTCCAGGTTCCCAAGGATGAACAGGCATGTTGCCTTTTTTTCTTTCTCTGGAAGCAGTGTTGTTGATATATATAAAGAACACATAGACAGTGAAATGGAATCTAGCCATTATGTCATTCTGCAAACACTTGCTGAACCCTTTTCTGTTCCAAGCACCATGCGAGACCCTGTCTTGGAATAAGACAAATACGTATGTGAGCTTAGGAAAGTTTTTGAGGTATTGAGTGACCAGTATGAATAATGAAAAACTTACATTTGCAGGTATGTGCTCACAGACAGGCTTAGAGCATTCAACAAAAGGATACTTATAATAGGAGTGGCTATGTTTTAAGCCTAGGAGAACATCAGGGAAGGATAAAGTTAGATTCTAAGCATAGATTTTCTCACATCCTGTCAAGAGCCTTGTCTACAATTTTACTTTAAACTCTCAGAGACCTGGGAAACAGGAAGAAATCTGGCCTTTACAAAGAAATGTACCTAATTAAATATAGTCTGTGTGAGCAGATGCTATATACTTCTGTGTTTTTCTTGATGCCTCTATATGTGTGAGCTTGGGGAAGTCTTCTCATGTCTCTGGACCTCAGTTTCCTGTGTGAAATGATGGGCTGAGTTGCTCATGTATAATGTTCTGGTTCTGACAGTCTATGAATCTGGCCTCTCCTGTAAACCTTAGTTGACTCAGAAACATATTGTAAAGCTAACGTATCTTACAATGAAAATAGCAGATGATGATCTGTTTTCACTTCGCACACCCTAAAGTCATTGTTACATTGAACAAGCAATGACCCATGGACATAATCATAAAGCCACATAATGCATGTCTCCCATTCTCCTTTAAATGAAAGTCTCCTGTGAGACCACTTCTTCCCTGTCCATGGATGAAATTCAGGGCAAATCTTGTGACTTTTCTGGCTCCTTTCAGATAACAAAACATTGTCCAGTAAATAATTAATATGTCCAGGTCAGTGTGATCATCAAACTTTAAATTTCACTCAAAGATGGAACTACTCCCCATTCCCAGCTCAGCCCTGCTTCAGGCCAGTTGCCTGCAGCAGTAAAGGAGGGCATGGTTGGCTTCTCTCCACCTCCTGCCCAACCCCATGTTTTTGCCCCTTCCTTATCGAGCTAGTAATGATTCCCAATCCTTCCTGATCAGAGTGAGGGAAGGAGGGGAGGCAAGAGGTAGGAGAGTTTTTACTTGACTAATCCCGCTGTGAGCTGGCATCAGGCTCCCTGGTTCTGGCAGGTGTTTCGAGCTGATTCTGCATCCTGTGGGCTCTTGCATGGGTCCTTTGGTGATCCTACCATCTCTCATCTGCACGTTCCTTGACATGGACAAAGGTAACTCTTCTCTGGCTGGTCACTTAACAATTCTTCCCACAGCCTCAAGGCATCCGTGGGTACATCTCTAGCTTCTTTCTGCTGAGGCCCCCTTGTGCCTCCAGACAGTCCTATGGAAAGGATCTAAGATAATCTCACTTCAGATCTCTCTTCTGATGGCCCACATCTGGTCCCTTAGAAACATCCTTTGCCCAAACAAACTCAGGGCGTGCAGGCTGATCTCAGCAGGCACCTCTCCTTTGTCCTGCCATCACAGCAGCCAGACTTTTTGGTTTCTCATGGAAATCAAGCAATAATCCATTGTGTCTCTTGAGCTCCAGGGACAGATATCAAGCTAGTCACACGGCCACACTGAAGCTCTTAGAACACATGGGGCAGTTCTCTCCACAGTTCATCTTCTATTCAACCTGCTTTTCAACCTCTACAATTTCTTTTGCAGGCTGCATGTGGGTCGTCATCTACACATGTAAAACTGGCTTCCCACCACCTCTTTCTGCTAGATCTCCACACTTCACTCTGGTATGGGGAGACTGTTGTCTTGCAGCTTCAGCAAAACTGAAACTAAAATAGTTTCATTTTAACTTCCTGTCCCAGGAACCCCCCCTTCAGCTCTCCTTAAGTGATCATTGAGGAAACCTTTGCCTTGGTTTCCACCTTATTCTTTCTCCTTCCAAGCTCACCATGCTGAGTGAAGTTACTGTCTTCTTCCTGGGAAAAGTGTAGTGTAGCCGCCTCACTTCTTCCCTCGGCTGAGGCCGGTATTTCTGCCTGCAAGCTGGTTTCTTTCCTAGTTGGCTTGGCTTTGGAAGTAATGACTCCAGTTGTCTTCATAAGCCCTTCCCTAGCCTGTGGCTGCTTTGAAAAAATGAATTGCTCCAGTTCTTGTGGAAATTGTTCCCAATGCCCTGGGTGCTACAGAACCAAGCGCTGTGTGTTTCTTGTGTCTGGGGCCCCAGGGAGGGTGGAGGAAGCAGCTATGGCACGGTAAGCTTTGAGCAGCCCCCTGGCACACATCTCTCCTACCCGTCTGCCATGGGGCCTAGGGTGACACCACTAAAGAGTTTGCCTTTAGACTAAGACATTGCCTCTTTAGGATTGCCTCGTCAAAGTTCCCTTAAAGGATAACATATCAAGTTATTATTACCTTGGATGAGGAATTAGTTTATTACCCACTTTCCCACGATTGTGGCAAGAAAGGCAGGTGTATTTATAAGCGAAGGGATGGAGGTCTTCATTGATTTTAGGCTTCATATCCATCCGTAGGACCACGTCGTTCCTAAACAAGATCGTACAGTCTTGAACTCATTTGAACCAGATGCTGCTCTGCCCCAAGGTTGTTCAGTCAAAGCTGGAGTGTTCCAGGTTTGGTGCCACACAGTTAGAGGGTTTGTCAACACTCATTAGGACATTTCCAAAAGACAGTTAATCAGACAATAAGAAAATGCAAAGCCATGACACATAAGGAACTATATAAAAAAATGGATGATTTGGGGAAGACAAAATTTTCTGTTCCAGGATATGACAGCAGGTCATGTGGATCTGTTCTCCGTGGCCCTGAAGATAGATTTAATTAAACCTCACGTCTTGCCACTCAAACTCTGGTCAGGAGCACTGTCATAACCTGAGAAAGGAAAAGCTCAGTGGCCCTCCCTCACTCCTTCACAACAGATCCCAGGTGTTTTGAAGACACGTTAAAGTTGGAGAAGCCTGGGTTTCAGGAATACCCTCCCACGTAGAGGACTTGGCAGCTGACTAACCAGGTGGAACTCTCAGAAGACAGCTCCCTCAGGAGTCAGGTGGGGTTGACATTGTAAAGAACTTTGAAAAGTCAGAGCCATTCAGAAGTAGAAGGAGCTGCTTGGATGGAGAGATCTCCTCATTACTGGTGCCAAGTGCAGGTGTCCACGTGTCAGGGCCATTAGGGTGAACTCTGCCAGCCCAGAGGAGGAAGAGCAAGATGTCCTCTCTGGTACCTTCCAAGCTGAGAGTCACGGCTGGAGGTGGCAGAGGAAGGCCGCGGACAGCAGGAGGTGAGAGGCCCCAGGAGCCCTGGGGAGGGGTCCCCCAAATGGGAAGATGAGGATACCAAGACAGAAGGGCTCACATTAGAGCAGAGAGAGGGCTTCTTCCAAATCTCTTCCTCAGACCTTTGAAAGATACACTCTGTCACCAAATGATGTTTCTCCTGCATTCAGGGAAAACCGGGCTTCAGACCCACTCAGCTGCCTGAATTCAGTCTGGAAGGTAGAGTTCTTGGCTTGAGACCAAGAATTTTAGTCATTTTCCTCCAAATCTATTAACTGACAGCCAAATGTTCATGGTTTCAGAAGAAGAGCAGTTCCCTGGATGCTTTAGGAGAATGGAAGCAAAAACATGGATTTGATAACATTTGTGGTTCTGTCAGAAGTCCTGAGATGATCATGGGGAAATTTTACCTTATCTTTGAATGTTGAAAAAAAAAAAGGTCTCAATTATAAGTAAGCTTTAGCCAGTGCTTCTCAAACTTTAACATGCCCTGGTACCACCCGGGCATCTTGATAAAATGTGGATTCTGGCTCAGGAGGGCTGGAGTGGGGCCTGAGAGTCTGGTTTCTAACAGGCTCCCAGGTGATGTCCGTGCTGCTGCTGGTTGGGGACCACACTCTGAACAAGAAAGTGTGTGCTGACGGAGTCCTGCTCCCAGAGGTAAATTTATTTCAGGTTTTCAGTAAAATAAGTCTATCTGTGCTAGGATGGTGCCAAACCTGTAAAAGCATTGCTGCTGAGGATGATCTGGTGCCCCGTGGAGGTGTCTGTGGGCTGGAGAAGAAGAGAGGGGCGTGAGGGGGCAGAGTAGTCAGGCAAGGTGGCACATGTGCAAATCCAGGTGAGAAAGAGGAGGTTTGCAGTGCTGGAGAAGAGAGTAAAAGAAAGGAAAGAATGATGACGGGCAAATTTCTCGGTGAGGCCTGACCACCACCGGCAGCAGGGTCTCTGTTGCCCTCTAAGCTTCCCTGAATTCCTAGAAGACCCCAGGGATCTGTTCTCTCAGACCCTTGTTTACATACCCTCCCTGCCTTATACTGCTAGAATCTGGGTCCAGACCTCATCTCCCTGCTAGGTAGACTTGAGGGCAGGGACGTGCAGTCCCCAGCAGAGCCTGAGACGTAACAAGTCCACAGTAAATATTTACTGTTTCGAATTCTATGCGACACAACAGAACAAACTGTCTGCTCACCAAGCGTTGGGGAGATCTTCTCTGGAAACCACAAATGTGATAGCTGAACTCTTTTGCAAGATCTAGTTTAGTGATTGGTTTCCTGCCTTTTGAAGGTTTGACATGATGGGAACAAATTGTTTACTGTTTGTTGAGTAGCTTTTTTTGATACACAGACGGTGGGGGTGGGAGATGAGAAAGGACATTTATTCTTGAGGCTTGATGTTTTCTTCCTTGGCTGGTGGTCTTGGAGCCAGGCACCAGAAAACTACTGGAGTAACAGACACGCATGGTACATTCTGCTGTGGTTGAATGGTTGAACCTTCATACCCAGCATCTAGAAATCAAATCTGCTTCCTTGTTAAACTACAAATTTGTCTAATGTAATAGCCCTACAGAGAATGACTATCCAGAGAATATCTCTCTTTCCAAAAGGTTGTTTATTTCTAAAAGGAAATAGAGCTTATCAAGTGGCATGAGTTCCATTATACAGAACTATCCATATGATCAGTTGGTAAACGTTTTCTGAGCTCCCTCTACGTGTGATACCTGCAGAGCTGAGGCCACTGGTCCAGAGCCACACAGAAAGGCAGCAGCAGGGTGGAAGCTGAGCCTAGGTCTTCTCCTCCCTGGCCCTTTGCTTTTGCTCCCAAGCCTATCGGTAGGGCCCCATTACCCAACACTTGCTGGGGTGTGTGTGTGTCCCGTTCCCTGGCTCAGAAGCCTGACCACACAAAATGGATGTTCACAAGTGGCTTGTGGTACCCCTGTGTCACTTCTTCTAGAAAAGATGTAAAAGAACAAAACAAACACAGATGCCCACTTAGCAAAATCTAGGTAGAAACTGCACTCCAGGGACATCAATTATCTTTTCTCCTTCTGGTTAATATCTTGGCCCCAAGGAGTGTCTCATCCTTATCCTTGTGCCCTAGCTACATCGTTGCTAGACGACATCCACAGGACAGGCAGAGCCTATCATCCTAGACACCAGGAGAACTTTCTCATCCCTACAAAACCCACACAAAGTGGCCTACTCCACCGACACTAGGTGTGGTTTGACCTGGTATTTTAAATAATATATGAAATGATGGGGGAAAAAAAGAAATGAAGGAAGGTGTGTGCAGGCCAATGATTAGAATATTGCAGAGCTATGTTCACCCTGTCATAGCCACAGGCCATGTGAACAAAATGAGCCATCAGGTTCTCAAGCCATGCATTGGAAAGGGGGTCATTTGGAAGGAGAACAAAGTATCAGTGTCAAGCTCAGTTCTTAAGAATCTTTGCAGGAAGTTTTGATGGAAAGGTGAAAAGAAGAATGTCCGCAAGTTCGGCAGCAAATACAAAAGGCCTTCCTATATTTTCGGACAGATGGGTCCAGGAGAAGCCCAGCCAGAGCTCTTACAGCATGGAATAGGGAGTGTTTGCCAGTGTAGAATTCCTGATTTTAGCTCTGCCTGTGTGCCAACATGAGTTCATTTAGGAAAAGCTATTTATCATCCTTTCAGTGATATCATTCATTAAAGTATAATATCTGTACCTATTTTAAAACATTGAGCTAAAAGGGAAAAATGTAACCACTAAGGAAAACACTGGGTTTTGTAGAATTTGAAATAGATTTTCACAATGCTCAGTAATTTATTGGATCCCTTTGCGCTGTAATGCTTTGGTTCTCTTTTGAATCCTGTAGATATTGAGGAAGCACAAGGATTCAATAATTACTGGTTAAATGAATGAATGAATGTTCCAATTAAGTTGTTGGAACCTCCCAAGGTACTTGAAATATGGGATAAATAGGCTACTATTGAATCATGGTGACCAGTTTGGTAATATTTTAATAGAAAGTATATACTTTAAAATGGAACAAAAAGAAATGAAGATAACGCTCCTCTTGTCCAAGATCACAAATAAAGTCATTTTGTGGATTAAAGATGCCAACACCAAAGACTTGAGGAGCAGAATGATGATGGTGGTAAATCCCCAGTAGGCTTTCTACTGTTTGGGAGAGCTCCTTCTAGGAGGGAGTGTGGAGGAGAAAAAGAGGCTGCCAAAAAATAGGCGGTATGAGCTCTTTCTTCCTACAAGGCTGGTCTCAGGAATTCTCTGAAAGACACCCCTGCCCCTGCCCCATGCCTCTCTTCAAATAAAGAAATCTACTGGAAATCTTCCCCTTTGTTCCATGAAACTGTCCTTCATGTGACACCCCTACCCATCAATCCCCCATGAGCCACTCTTGGACTGGGGACGATGCTGGGGACAGCTGAGCCAGGTGCGGAAGGCCCTCTGTGTCTCTGGCAGGCCTGTCCAAAGAGGCTCCTGCCTTGATGGAAGAGTAGACGTAGGGAATGGGCAAGGTCTCTAAGGAGATCCAAGGAGATGGTGACCAAGGTCTCTGGTTTATACATCAGAACACAGAAAGCACAAGGACTGATGGAAACAAAGGATCAAGTATATGAGATTTGGCCATCCCAAAATCTCCAGGGCCCAGAGGAGCTGTAATTGGATTCTCTATCCTTTGGGCTGCTCCTCTGGACTAATACCCTGAGCCCCTGTGGTGGGTCCTAAGGTAATATCTGCAGGTTATCCACACCAGTATCTACTGACCGTGCATCAGAACTAGGGTTAAATTGGCAAACCATGCCAAGAGGAATTGAAGCAACTTTGGAAACCAGCAGCCTTCTAAGATAAACTCCATGAGCTTTCTCCTATTAGTTGGTAGTTTCTGGGTCTCAGACATAAGTAGCAAACCCTTTGATTTTGGGGAAAAAAAAAAATCCCATAAACTTCCTGACAGAGAGTTAGATATTCTATAGCAGATACATCCTAGCTGCTACCGAATTAATAGTTACAACTTCCAACCTAGATATGCAGAGTCAAGAGGAATGAAACAAATTCCCCTTTCCCACCTGTATTATTTATCTATTGCTGTGTGACAAATTACCCCAAAACTTAGTGGCTTAAAATAACATTTATTATCTCACAGTTTCTGTGACTCAGGAATTCAGGTGCAGCTTAACTTGGTCCCCTGGCTCTGGGTCTTTCACAAGGCTGCAAGCATCCCAGAGTTCAACTAGGGCAGGATCTACTTCCTAGCTCATTCATATGGTTGTTGGCGGGATTCCATTTCCCACAAGCCATTGGTTCCTTGCCATATAGGCCTCTCCACAGAGCTTCTCACAACATGGCAGCCTGCTTCGCCCACTTGAGAAATACAGGAAAGCCTTCCTAAAAATTAGGATGTCCATTTAGAACCAAAAGTTATATGGTGTTCTCTATTCCAGGGACTCCAACGTTTTCCTGATTAAGGATCACTTTAAATTTCCCCAGAGTTCTATGAAAGACCAAAAAGAGTGGGTGGGGGGGGGGCTATTGAGGAAACAGAGCTTGACTGTGGGAGGTCCCACACTCTCACCCTCCCCCGCCTTCTGGGAACTCATTCCCTTAAGCCTCGGGGTAGAGGCTTGGCAAAGCCACAAAGAAAAGACCACAGAGATGGTGGTTAGGGAACCTGCTCCCCTCTGGAGACTGAAAGGGCATTCACTATTCTCAAACGGCTGACACTGGGCAAAACTGCCTTCGGGCAAAGTTTCCACAAGAGGAAATCTTAAATCTTAAAGACAAAGTCTCAGGCAAACCAGCAACACTGGAAAGGACTAAAGAAGTTCAGGTGTCAGGGGGAAAATATAAATGTACTTAAATGGACCCAAGGGGAGTTATAAGGTTGATTCTGAGGGCTGAGTGATCTGAACTTAGAGACGAGCTTGAAGAGAAAATCTGTACTGGCCAGAGACCAAGTTAATGGAAAATTTAATTGAAGCGAACGAAAGGCTAAGCCTCATAGGTGGTGTGGCCTGGTGCCCTTTGAACCAGGAAGGCTGGGACAAGAGGCCACAGGGGGCCCTAAGGGAGAACGTGATGAGCTTATCTGAGCCAGAACAAGGGGCGGGACCGAGCCGGAGTGAAGGAAACCTGCAGACCTCCACGAGAACCGCAGTGAAAGGCGGCGGGAGGGCAGAGAGGAGATCTGCTGGTTTCGGACACCGAGGAGTCCCGCCGAGGGCCTCCCTGCCGCCCACAGCCGAGCACGCGCTGGGCGCTGGCGGCGGTGCTGGCGAGAAGCGTGCGTGCGGCTGCCTGGTGGCGGAGACCCGGCCACTCCAGGTAGGAAGTGAAGCCCAGGTCCGGCTCTGAGCAGGGGAGGGGCTGCTCTACGGGGACCTGCTAGTGTCTCCTGGCCCTTCTCCCTCCTGCCCCCCTTCCTCTTTCTGCTTCTCTCCTTGCAGGTCTCTTTCCCTGCATTCCAGAACTCACTGGCTGTGCTCCTTAGGTGGTGGCACCTGATTAAGCAGAGGGGAATAGTTATTGCACGGTAATTCACGTGGCGGTGTTATCAGGCCGACTCTGTTACTTCCTTTTCTCATCTGGGGTGCAGGGCTAGGGACCCGTGGTGCCGCTATCTCTTTAAACAGCAGAGCCAAGGCGCTCACACACGGAGCCCTCTGGACACTGGTCCAGTGGTCTGACCTTCTTGTCAGCCTGGGCAGGGTCACGTGGCCTGCTGGGCTGGGCAGACCCGCTGGCAATCAATCCCAGGAGAGGCAATGGCTTTCAGCCTGGGGGGAGGTAGCAGAGCTGATTGTAGAAAGGGTTCACTCTGTGCAGCTGCTCCTTCAGCTGGGAAGTTGTGACTGATGTGAGGAAAGGGGAGTGGAAGGTGAGTGTGTGTGTGTGTGTGTGTGTGTGTGTGTATGAGAGAGAGAGAGAGAGAGAACTGTTTAGTGCTGGGAAGAACAGTGTCTGAGACTCTGGGATGTAGGGTTATTATTGCAGAGAGATTACTTGAGAATAATTTTGCAGACGGTGGTGTTGTCGCTTTTCAGGGCTTCATTTGGTTAGAGAATCCAAGTAAAGTGCCTTTTAAAATTCTTTAAATAAATTAAATAGTCCAAGCTCACTTAACTGTGAGCAGTTGGCTCTTGTGTCCTACCTGAAAAGGGGCCAGCACCCCCTGAACTAAACCTCAGGTCAGCAGGTCTGGAGTCTCATCCATGTGGGCCCCTCTTTCCTCCCTGGGCTGCTGTCGCTGCTTTGGGACTTTCTCTTTCTGTCTCTGGCTCTTGGCTTTCTCCTTCCTGTCCCTCTGCCTCTTCCCGCTTCTCTTTGGAGGTTCTGCACTTTCCAGGTGCTCAGCTGACCCTCCAGAACCGCAGCAGGATGGGCCGTGCTGGGCGTCCCCCAGGCCTCTGCAGGGGTGTGGGTGGAGGGAGGAGTCCACACAGTCCTGACTCAGACCCTAGAGCTTTGTTCTCCAAACAAGGACGCTTAGACCTGGTGCAGGTTCAGGAGCAAAGGGGTATCCTTTGAGGCTTGAGTGGGTTTGAAGTCTTCTAGAGTATTTTTTAGCCTAATGGGCAGGCTTTATACGTAGCAGCTGGGGAAACCATAGTCCACAAGCAGATTAGCTATGGTGAAAAAGGCACGTTAGCCTCTTTTGAATGTTCCTAAGACACCAAACCTTGAAAACGTGGCAGCCTTCTTTGAATGTGCCATTTGTGCCTGTGCCTTTCTATTTAAGCATGCTCTTGTGATCGTATGAAAGCAGATTAATCCTTTTTCTGGAGGAAAGATTTAATGATTTATAAGTGGCATCCTTAGTGTCTTGGATAGAGGCAGGAGGTTATAGAAGAGAAGCACATAAAATGCCTCTTGTTTACCCTGCTTTGCTGAGCTGGTGTGCACAGTGATGAAACGGCCTTAAATAGAGGCTGGGCTGGATCCTCTTGTTTAATGAGAGGTGCCAGGGTGACAAGGTAGCTCATTTCAGATGAGAAGTGATTTTCTAAGAATCCAGGAAAAAAGACTGGGAACCTCTTAATCTGTCAGCCCTGTAGTTTACCACAAGTCTGTGTGCGGGAATCAGATCCACGCAGGGCACTCTCCGCAGATGATCCCAGGTCTGCTGGCCCCATCTGGTGTTCACTCACCAGTCAGCCACAAAACTGCTTGAAAAGTGTAGTTCTCTCTCCAAGGAGATTTGGTCTTTTTTTTTTTTTTTTTACCAACTTTAAATAGTGGTTTTGGGTAACAAAGAATTCACGAGCCACACTTTATTAAATTCATCTTACCTGTATGTTGGATGACTTAATGGTTTTAATAATATAAAGGGTAGGTACCCAGCAGTCATCGTTTTAACTGAAGCAAGAGGAATTGGGGTTAGGTGTAAGGAAGAAGTTTCAGGCAATGAGGTTTGTGGCACAATGACCTAACTGTGAGGAGATTGTAAGATCTGTTTTGGCAAGCTTTTAAATAAGAGGCTCAGTTATTTACTTTATTTTCCGCTCCAAATACCACCCTGCCTGAAGAGAGAATTTGGGACAAGCTCAAGCCATTCCACCATTAATTTACCACCTTCACAATTTTTGCTATGTCTGACTAAAACCTATAGAAGTGTTTACTCAAGATATTCCTTTAAATGGATTCATTTCTTTTAACCGTAGCCTTTAGTCATCTTAAGCAGTGATAACTTATCAGTGAAATCATAGTTTGATGAGCTAACTATATTTTATTGCTGTGCACTAAAATATATGACTATAATAAAATAACGTTCACCTGTTTTTGTGTCTTCCAAAAAGATACATGTTCAAGTCCTAACTGCAGGTACCTGTGAAAGGGACCTTCTTTGGAAATAGGGTCTTTGCAGAGGTAATCAAGTTGAGGTCACACTGGATTACGGGCGCTAATCCAACGACTGATGTCCTTATAAGAGGGAAATTTGGGCACAGACACAGACACAAAGGGAGAATGCCATGTGACCACAGAGGCAGAGATTAGAGTGGTGTGTCTGCAGCCAAGGAACACCACGGATCATTGACTATCACCAGAAGCAGGTAGAGGCAAAAAAGGATCTTCTAGAAACTGCAGAGAGCATGGCCCTGACAACACCTTGATTTCAGACTTGTAGCCTCCAGAAGTGAGAGAGAATATATTTCTGTTGTTTTAAGTCACCAAATCTGTGGTAATTTCTGCAGCCTTATGAAACTAATACACCTAAGTACCGCCAAGAATCATCCCCTGCTGGGCCAGTGGGACACTTTTTTTTTTAACATCTTTATTGGAGTATAATTGCTTTACAATGGTGTGTTAGTTTCTGCTTTATAACAAAGTGAATCAGTTATACATATACATATGTTCCCATATCTCTTCCCTCTTGCATCTCCCTCCCTCCCACCCTCCCTCCCTCCCTATCCCACCCCTCTAGGTGGTCACAAAGCACAGAGCTGATCTCCCTGTGCTATGCGGTTGCTTCCCACTAGCTATCTATTTTACATTTGGTAGTGTATATATGTCCATGCCACTCTCTCTCTTTGTCACATCTTACCCTTCCCCCTTCCCCATATCCTCAAGTCCATTCTCTAGTAGGTCTGTGTCTTTATTCCCGTCTTGCCACTAGGTTCTTCATGACCTTTTTTTTTTTTTCCTTTGATTCCATATATATGTGTTAGCATACTGTATTTGTTTTTCTCTTTCTGACTTACTTCACTCTGTATGACAGACTCTAACTCCATCCACCTCACTACAAATAACTCAATTTCATTTCTTTTTATGGCTGAGTAATATTCCATTGTATATATGTGCCACATCTTCTTTATCCATTCATCCAATGATGGACACTTAGGTTGCTTCCATGTCCTGTCTATTGTAAATAGAGCTGCAATGAACATTTTGGTACATGACTCTTTTTGAATTATGGTTTTCTCAGGGTATATGCCCAGTAGTGGGATTGCTGGGTCATATGGTAGTTCTATTTTTAGTTTTTTAAGGAACCTCCATACTGTTGACACATTTTAACACTCGGGGAAATGCTGAGCCGGGTGCTCTGTGAAGGTCCTTTTCAGTCCTGTGGTTGAATGATGATGCCCTTCATTGTATCAGTCATTTTTACACTCAGGTATGATGTAAGTGTCAGCACCCCTATTTATAAAGGTGAGGAAAAGGCTGTGTTAATCGGGTTTGAGCAGATGCATCTCGTCAATTCTGAATGGCACCCTGATGTGTGCACCTGAACGTGCTAATCACTCCCAGGCTTCCTGGGAGCTACAGGCTGTGTAGGACCACGGCTGGGCCTTAGTGATCTGTTTCCATGGCTGTCCACCTGGCCGCCTTTGGAATCACTGTCACATCCTTTGCTGGGTAGAGGGCTATTGCTTGACGCTCTCTCAAGTCGGTTTTACTTTCTGGTGAATTCATTTGGATCATAGCCCAGAAGCTGGCTTTTATTACCTTTGATCTCACCCCATGGTTGTCAGCAGTTTTTAAACCAATAAGGTCCATATTCCCTTGGTCCCCATTTCCACATGGTGTCATAGGAGAACAATATTCCATCTGCATCTCTATTTTCCAGCTGTAGTGCAGATTGGTGAATTATCTGCATTCTCTACCTTAGACTATCAGACTTCCATAGGCATATTTAATTTGGATTTAAACTATTTAATAAACAGAATAAATGTTTTAGTTAGATTTTTTTCATTGTTTACCGTGCATCTACATGAAGAATTTTAACACGTCTTCTGTGTAACAGCAGTCTTACTGCCCAAATGTCTACTTAATATTTATTGAGCGCCTTCTGAATGCCAAGCACCATGCCAGACACTGGGGACACAAAAAGGATTAGTATCCCAGACTATGAAAACTTTTCAATGAAGGGAATATAATGGCAGGCTTCCTGCTCACTGGCTTGGAATGTGCTGGCCCATAGCAGGTGCTCAAAAAATGTTAGTCTTCCTCTTCCTCGCTCCATTCAAGAAGCAGCCTAGTATCTGGCTTTGTAGCCAGGTCCTTCCTGCTGATGTCTTCTGACCAGGAGGGAAGATGCAATAGAGGCCATCTAGGGGAAGGTGCAGGGTTCCAGGTTCCTGAAGACATCGTTCAGCACTGCATTAGCCACAAAGGATGAGGCACAGAGCATGCATGCCTACCCTTTGCTGCTCAGCTTCCCTGTGTCCAAGTGGGCAAAGCAGTGTTGGACTTGACTGTACAACACTGTCAAGAATGTGTTCACGGCCAAACACTGGGCCTCTGCAATGAGTTTTTAAAAACAGCTTTATGGAGATGTAATTCACGTATCATACAATTCACCCATTTAAAGTGTATTATTCAATGGTTTTTAATATATGTGCAACTATCACCCCAGTCAATTGTAGAAAGTTTTCAACACCTCAGACACCATACACTCTTTAGCTAGGACCCCCGGTTCCCCCAACCTCCAAATCCTAAGCAACCACTAATTTACTTTTGTCTCTATAGATTTGCCTATCCTGGACATTTCATACAAATGGAATCATTTAATATGTGGTCTTTTGTGGCCCAGTTTCTTTACTTAGCGTAACATTTCAAGGCTCACTCTCACTGTAGCACGGATCAGTACTTCATTCCTTTTTATGCCTGAAATTATTCCATTGTATGCATATACCATGTTTTGTTTATATATTCATCAGTTGATAGCTTTTTGAGTTGTATCCACATTTGGGCTATTACGAATAGTGTTTCTGTAAACATTCATATAAAAATTTTTATGTGGAAATTTCATTTCTCTTGGGAATATATATATATTTATACACACACATACATACACACACACCTAGTAGTAGAATTGCTGGGTTGTATGGTGAATTTATTTTTAACCATTTGAGGAAGAGCCAGACTGTTTTCCAAAGAGGCTGCATCATTTTACATTCCCACCAGCAGTGTGTGAGGTTTCCAATTTCTCTACAGTATCACCAACACTTACTATCATCTGACTTTTTGATT
Organism: Balaenoptera ricei; assembly: GCF_028023285.1. Classification (NCBI taxonomy): domain Eukaryota; kingdom Metazoa; phylum Chordata; class Mammalia; order Artiodactyla; family Balaenopteridae; genus Balaenoptera; species Balaenoptera ricei. The sequence continues at coordinate 52,461,750 of NC_082650.1, forward strand.
ATAACCATCCTAGTGAGTGTGAAGTGGTACCTCATTGTGGTTTTGATTTGCATTCCCCAATGACTAAAGATTTAGAACAAGTTTTTGTGTGCTTATTGGCCATCTGTCTATCTTCTTTGGGAAAATGTCCATTCAAGCCCATTTTAAAATTGGGTTATTTGTCTTTTGATTGTTGAGTTGTAAGAGTTTTTTTAATATACTCTGGATATGAATTCTTTATCAGAGGTATGATTTGCAAGTAATTTCTCCCATTCTGTGGGTTATCTTTTCACTTTCTTGATGGTGTCTTTCAAAATGCAAAAGTTTTAAATTTTGATAAATTCAATATGTCTATTTTTTCTTTTGTTGCTCATGCCTTTGGTGTCAAATCTAATAATACCTTGTCAAACCCAAGGTCATAAAGATTTACCCCTATATTTCCTTCTAAGAGTTTTATAAGTTTTTGCTCTTACATTTAGGTCTTTGATCCATTTCAAGTTAATTTTTTTTTAATTAATTATTTATTTATTTATTTATGGCTGTGTTGGGTCTTCGTTTCTGTGCGAGGGCTTTCTCCAGTTGCGGCAAGCGGGGGCCACTCTTCATCGCGGTGCGCGGGCCTCTCACTATCGCGGCCTCTCTTGTTGGGGAGCACAGGCTCCAGACGCGCAGGCTCAGTAATTTTGGCTCACGGGCCTAGTTGCTCTGCGGCACGTGGGACCTTCCCAGACCAGGGCTCGAACCCGTGTCCCCTGCATTGGCAGGCGGATTCTCAACCACTGCGCCACCAGGGAAGCCCTCAAGTTAATTTTTGTGTATGGTATGAAGTAAGGGTCCAACTTCATTGTTTTGCATGCGGATATCCAGTTGTCCAAGCATCAGTTGTTGAAAAGACTATTCTTTTCCTATTGAATGATCTTGGCACCTTCGTTGAAAATCAGTTGAACATGACACATAGGTTTATTTCTGGACTCTCAACTCTATTCCATTGTTCTATATGTCTCTCCTTAAGTCAATACCACACTGTCTTTGTTACCATTGCTTTGTAGTAAATTTTGAAATTGGGAAGCGTGACTACTCTACTTTGTTCTTCTTTTTCCATGATTGTTTTGGCTATTTATGGTTCCTTGAAAATCCATATGAGTTTTAGAATCAGCTTGTCAATTTCTACAAAGAAGTCAGCTGAGATTCTGACAAGAATTGCATTCAATCCATAGATGAATTTAGGGTGTATTACCATCTTAATAATATTAAGTCTTCTGATTCATAAACATGGAATTTTTTCCAATTAAGTATTTAGATCTTCTTTAATTTCTTTCAATAATGTTTTGTAGTTTTTAGAGCATAAGTTTTATACTTCTTTTGTTAAATTTATTCCTCAGTATTTTATTCTTAATACTATTATAAATTGAATTCTTTCCCCAATTTCATTTTCATATTGTTTAATGCAAATGTATAAAAGTACAATTGATATTTGCATATTAATTTTGTATCCTGTAACTTTACTGAATTCATTTATTAATTTCAATTAATAAAAGTGTTTTATTGGATTCCTTAGAATTTTTTACATACAAGAGATAGTTTTACTTCTTCCTTCCCAAATTAGATGCCTTTTCTTTTTCTTACCTACTTGCCCTGGCTGGAACCTCCAATACAACGTTGAATAGAAGTAGCAAGAATAGAGACATCTTTGTGTTGTTCCTGATCTTAGGAAGAAAAGCATCCAGTCTTTCGCCATTAACTATGATGTTAAGTGTAGGTTTTTTTGTGGATGCCCTTTTTCAGCTTGAGGAAGTTCCCTTCTATTCCTAGTGTGTTGAGTGTTTTTCTCATGAAACAGTGTTGGAGTTTGTCAAATGCTTTTTCTGCATCTATTGAGATAATCACATGATCTTTGTTTTTTATTCTATCGATATCACATATTACATTAATTGATTTTCAGATGTTAAACCAACCCTGCATTCCTGAAACAAATCCTACTGGATCATGATGTATAAGTCATTTTGTATGTTAAGGATTTGTTTTGCTAGTATATTGTTGAGAATTTTTGCATCCATATTAATGAGACATTGATCTGTAATTTTCTTGTGATGACTTTGTCTAGTTTTGGTAGCAGGGTATTAGTGTTCTCATAGAATGAGTTGGGAAGTATTCCCTCCTTATATTAGTCTGCCTGGCTGCCATAACAGAATACCACATACTAGGTAGCTTTAACAACAGAATTTATTTTCTCACAATTCTAGAGGCTAAAAGTCTGAGATCAAGGTGTCATCAGGGTTAGTTTCTGGTGATACTTCTCTTCCTGGCTAGTGGACAGCCACTTTCTCTCTGTGTCTTCACATTGCCTCTTCTCTGTGCATGTGTGTGAAGAGGGAGAGAGCTCTCTTATGTCTCTTCCTCTTCTTGTCAGTACTTTCTTTTTAACCAGTCCTATCAGGTTGAGTTCTTACCCTTAAGACCTTACTTAACCTCTATTTCCTCCTTATGGACCCTCTCTCCAAATATAGTTGCAATGGGGGCTAGGGCTTCAACATATGAACATTTGAGGGGGACACAATTCAGTCCATAGCACTCTTTTTTTACTTTTTGGAAGAATTTGTGAAGAATTGGTTTTAATTTTTCTTTAAATACTTGGTAGAATTCACCTATGAAGCCATCCGAGCCTGGGATTTCTTTGTTTTTTGATTACTAATTTAATCTCTTTAATTGTTATAGGTCTATTCAGATTGTCTATTTCTTTTTGTCAGTTTTGGTAGTTTGTCCATTTCTTCTAAGTTACCTAATTGATTGGCATAGAATTGTTTGTAATATTTCTTAATAATCCATTTTATTTCTGTGAGATTGGTGATAATGTCATCTCTTTCATTTCTGATTCTAGCAATTTGAGTCTTCTCTCTTTTTTTCTTGGCCAGTCTAGCTAAAAGTTCGCCAATTTTGTTGATCTTTTCAAAGAGCCAGCTTTTGGTTTCTTTGATTTTCTCTATTTTTCTATTCTCTATTTAATTAATTTTCACTCTAATCTTTATTACTTTCTTCCTTCTGCTTGCTTTAAGTTTAGTTTGCCCTTTTCCCCCCAGTATCTTAATGAGGAAGATTAGGTTATTAATTTGAGAATGTTCTTCTTTTTAAATATAAGTATTTACAGTTACAAATTTTCTCTAGGCACTGCTTTAGCTGCATTCCATATGCAATGGTTTTTATTTCCAGGCAAGCTCCATATGCATCCCCATCTGTGAGAAGACCTGCTATTTCCCCTAATAAAATCAATTCTTAATCTTTCAATACTTATGTTGTGCGAGGAATCCATACTTGAAGAAGACATCTGGATCTTGTGGCCCAAATGTGTTTACTCATTGCCAACATTGGAGGATCCCTTGGTTTTTGTTATTCTAATGCCTTTGGGGATGTCTATATCTGTTTTGATCATGTGTAGTATATAGATGATTGTTGATGGGGCTAGATAGATATGATCTTGTCTGGGGTGGGAGGGACTGAAGAAAAGGAATTACTAGAATATTTTTCTTCCTCTTTCTATCCCTATAATCCCTCTGGACTTTGTTCTTCAAAACAAAACAAAGCAAAACACCCCACACCATTTGGCCACAGGTATAGCTCACAGAGTTCAACCGGCTGCAAGAATGAGCTTTAAAAGTGTAGAACGTGCTGATCTACTTGGGTGGGGGAGCTGACGATGAGGTTGGCAGAGTCTCCAGGTCCTCTACTCCCCCTGCGCTTTAGAATGGTTCTTTATCTCTCATCTGCAGGGTTTTGGGAGGACCATGGGGCCATCCAGATCAGCATTTGTGTCCCTAGTTTGTTAGCTTTGGTGGAAGGTTAGTGCCCTTGTGTGTACTGGAACTAAAAGTGTGGGGAGGAAGCACCATCACACCTGTGTCAGAACCCAGGCCAATCATCAAAAAATCTACAAACAATAAATGCTGGTGAGGGTGTGGAGAAAAGGGAACCCTCTTGCACTGTCGGTGGGAATGTAAATTGATACAGCCACTATGGAGAACAGTATGGAGGTTCCTTAAAAAACTAAAAATAGAACTACCATATGACCCAGCAATCCCACTACTGGGCATATACCCTGAGAAAACCATAATTCAAAAAGAGTCATGTAGCACAATGTTCATTGCAGCACTATTTACAATAGCCAGGACATTGAAGCAACCTTAGTGTCCATCGACAGATGAATGGATAAAGATGGGGCACATATATACAATGGAATATTACTCAGCCATAAAAAGAAATGAAATTGAGTTATTTGTAGTGAGGTGGATGGACCTAGAGTCTGTCATACAGAGTGAAGTAAGTCAGAAAGAGAAAAACAAATACTGGATGCTAACACATATAAATGGAATCCAAAAAAAAAAAGGTTCTGATGAACCTAGGGGCAGAACAGGAATAAAGACGCAGATGTAGATCATGGACATGAGGACAAGGAGAGGGGGAAGCGTAAGCTGGGACGAAGTGAGAGAGTAGCACTGACATGTACACACAACCAAATGTAAAATAGACAGCTAGTGGGAAGCAGCTGCATCACACGGGGACATCAGCTCGGTGCTTTGTGACCACCTAGAGGGGTGGGATAGGGAGGGTGGGAGGGAGACGCAAAAGGGAGGGGATATGGGGATATATGTATACATATAGCTGATTCACTTTGTTATAAAGCAGAAACTAACACAACATTGTAAAGCAATTATACTCCAATAAAGATGTTTAAAAAAAAAGAACCCAGGCCAAAGTTGTTACTCCTAGCTCTGGGACACTGTGACTCTGGCTTGATCTCTCCCAGGAATCATGGGCCAGGTGTGGGAGGCAGTAGTGATGGGCAAGAGAAGAGGGAGCAGGGAGATTCTGACAAGCTGGCAGAAACTCCTGGAGGAGCAGAGCCATGGAGGGAGAAAGACCTTTGTTTGAATTTTATTTACAAGTCATCAATAACCAAGATAATCACATTTTCCTCAGAACATGGAGGGTCACATGTCCCAATCCCTACTAAAATATGCTTCGTTGGTGAGGTGTCAATCTGCTGAGAGGTGAGCTATTTGGGATTATGCCACGGTATCCATTCCTTCTCATCTGCCGTCCCCACAGACAGTGGCACCTGTGCTGCTGGGGAAAGGTTTTCCAAGACTCAGCACCAGGTGTCTTCTTGAACTGCTCTCTGATCTCTGCTTCTCTGCCCTGCCTTCTTGCTTAGCAAAAACGGTCACCACTGAGGAGTGCCTGGTGAACCCTGCGAGCATGAACCGCTACAGCGTGGACTCCTCCTCCTCCGCCTTTAGCCACAGGGGCTCCCTGCCCACCTCCTCTTCGTTGTACTGCAAGAGGCAGAACTCTGGAGACGGCCACCTTGGGGGAGGCTCAGCCACCACAGTCGGTGGTCCCCATACCAGCCCCATGTCCTCTGGAGGCCCCTCAGCACCTGGGCTGAGGCCCCCTGGCTCCAGCCCCAAGAGAAACGGGACCTCTCTTGAAGGAAACAGATGTGGTAATGTAATGCGTGCACTGGCTTCCCCATGACCTAACCTCCTCTGCCCTTGCCCTGGGACCACCAAATGTAGGGAGACCGGGGGACTGTGGTGGTTTGAACACAGCAACACTGGGAAATTAGTAGTTTCCACAAATCCCTTCATGGATTTTTGTTGTTCTTGAGGGCAGCTGACTTCAACCTTTGACCATAAGCAAAGAAAATGGTGTATTAGAGTAAGTTAGGCTGTAGGAATAAGTAGAATCCAAAATGTACAGTGGCTCAAATACAATAGAAGTTTTTTATCCAGGAGTCCAAAGTGGGTGTTCCTAGTTGGTGTGTGTATCCCAACTCAGGGACCCAGGATCTGTCCATTTCATGGCTCTCCTGTCCCCTATGGCCTCCATGCCCCATGCATCTAGTGGTAGAAAGGGAAAGAACAAACAAGGAAGATGAACGTGTTTCCCTAGAGCCTGGAAGTGATGCCCATCGCTTCTACTCATGTTTCATTGGCAAGAGCTGGCCATTTTACCACACTTAACTCTGGGGGAATCTGAGAGGTGTAGACTAGCTCTGTGCCCGGAAAAAGAAGAACAAGAAGTTGCTAAAGACTTTTCTCTTGCACAGTGGGTGACTCTTACAGGATACAAATACATGGGCAGACCAGAGTTAAGTAAAATTCCCACAATGCTGGTTATTTTTTTTTTGTCCCGTAAGTTTTTTTGTTTTGTTTTGGTTTTCCATTTATTTATTTATTTAGGCTGCACCGGGTCTTAGGTGTGGCATGTGAACTCTTAGTTGTGGCATGCATGTGGGATCTACTTCCCCAACCAGGGATCGAACCCGGGCCCCCTGTATTGGGAGCCCGGAGTCTTACCCGCTGGACCACTAGGAAAGGCCCCCCACAATACTGGTTATGATGCTACTTCTGTCTCACCCATTAAAGTTAGCTTATTGGAATGCAGTGTAGGAAGGTACTGTCATTCTAGGGGTAGCTTGATGTCCGTTTTGATTTATGTTATAAAAAAAATCATTTTCAATTCAGTATTTGAGTATGAATAGAGCATAGTGGATAATCACATGGACTATGGAGCCCGATGGCCTGGGCTGGAATCCTGGATCTGCCATTTTCTGACTGTGTGACCTTTTGCAAGTCTGAACTTCTTTGTGCCTCAGTTTCCTCACCTGTGAGATTGGAATAATAATAATAGCACCTACTTCATAGGTTTGTTGGGAGGATTAAATAAATTCATATGTGTATTTAGTACAAGGCCTAAGAGTTAGTAAGAGCTCAGTAAATATCAGCAATCACAGATCACGTGAACACACCCCTCAACAGATCACAGCCCATCAACTCTACACCTGAGAACTGCTGAACAAAGGAGGCCAGAGGCCCGGGAGTCAGGGAGTCTTCATCTTGCCCCTCTGGTGCCTCCTGCGGGCTGGCTGTCTTCTCTGGCGTTTCTGTTCTGAGCCTTGGCTCGTCCACTGGTAGCCCTGACAGCCACAGTGGTGAGCTATTGCGTATGGTCCCAGATCCTCCACACTCTCCCCTCAAAGAGCCTCACCATCACAGACGAGCCTCTGTGGGCCGAGGAGGGGAGGCAGTTTTGAGGGGCAAGGCACTGTTCCCTCAGCCATGGGGGCTCTTGCCAAACATGGATGGCCCTGCTTCCCAACATTGTCACGCGGGGCCGTCGGCCAGGCAGGTTTGAGTGGGCAGAGCCCATTTTCCAAAATGGAGAGACGTTGTTGCATCTGATTTCTAAGAACAAGAGAAGGGAACAAAATCTGGCACAAACCCGCGTCATAAAGTAAATGAGGGGCAGCAGTTATTTCCTAGGTTTATCCCCAGAGTTAGTGTAATATCAGACATATAGTAGGCGTTCAGTAAACATTCAATCTCTACCCCACTCCACTCCCCCCATGGAGCCCAGTGCCCTCACATTGCCCCTGCTTGTCAAAGCCCTCATCCTGGGGTCCCTCTGCCCATCACATGTCTCCTTCTCTCAACCTCTTCTCCTCAATGCAATTCCCATCTGCTCAAGGTGGTGACCACAGGACACCAGGCTGATTGAATGGACTCATAAACCTAAGAGTATTGCCATTCTTTAAAAAGGAGATATTTACTCTCCTATTTAAGTTGGTGAAATCTTAGACCCTATGTCTTAAGCATAGGATTTCAAGCAGTAAGGAGAAGGCACAATTTGAATGGAGAGAACTTCTACCACTCCATCTGTCACTGAAGAGTTGTCTGCCCTAACCCAGCCCATCTGGTGGCCCAGATGAGGGGAATCCAGGACCCTTCAAAGGGGTCTCAGGTATTTAACTCCCTCGCCCTTTCTCTTTCTGCCTCCTTCCAACAGAGTCCTGGGACGAACTCCCATCCCAGTTCCAACAGCCCTCCTGTCCTTCCTTTTCATCTCCGCTTCAGCCCTTTGTTCTCCTGGAATTAGGTCCTCATCTACTGTCTGAGTAATCTAGCCAAAGGGAAGCCCAGACCCTTGCTCAGAACAAGCTCTGAGAGAGCCCCCTCTGTCAGAGCCCTAGTTGCACCCCAGGAGAGCCCCACTAGCTCAGGACTTCTGCCTCTCAGGATCTTGGGTGAGACCAGAGAAATGGAGTGCACCAGTGCCTGCTGCCTTCCACTCCAAGCAAGCCACTAACTGTGGCCAGGAAGATGTAAGCAGAAGTGGAAAAAAGATTGGGTCGGCAACTGGCAGTTTCAGTCACTGCTGACTAGAAATATTCCTTCCCTCCTGTTTCCTCCTGTGGCACTTTGTCTCCTCATCCCTGGTACTTCCTCTCTCCTGTCCCATAGTAGGAACCAGACTCTCAGCTTCATGAGGTCTCTCACTCATATTTGAATCCTCCGCAGCCCCAGGAAAGGGGCCTGTTTGAGGTATATCCTAAATAGCTATTTATTGAGCACCTACTGTGGGCCAGACACTTTCCACACAATATTTATGACTTATTATAAGTTATATCTTATAATTTATTATTATAGCAAGTATATATTATTATTGTAGGTATTATTATATTCAATTTACAGATAAAACAATTGAAGATCAAGAGAAGGTCAGTCAAGTGTTGAGTCAGGATTTGACTTCAACTGACTCCAAAGCTGGCTTTCAAAATTATCCCAGGGATTTTCAAACCATGCAAAATGGGATTCAAGGGGTCCCTCAGAGGTTCTAGGGCATAGGAGAGAGGGGATGGGAGCAGATAATACTCCAACACTGCCCTCTTTAACCAGGGCCTCTTCACATTTGAAGAGTGGGGTTCTATGTTTGTGTAGTTTGAACAAAGTTTGCACAGCTAAACGCATTTGGAAACCATGGAGATAAACCATGCTGAATTGAGTGGCAGTATATTAAAGTAGGAGAGAAAACCCCTGGCCTCCTTACCCATTTGTCACCTAGCTGCCAGTCTAGGTGCCGGCGGAGGGCCCTCTGGAGGGCTGTGAAGTTTTCCCTCCACCCAAAGAAGTGCTCAGTATTGCTCTGAAATTGCATCCCAAGTGAAAGCAGTTGGTATTAAGAAACCATATCTCTTTAAGGGGGTTTGACCTAAGTCATAAACCTGGAAGGGACCTAGAAATGGATTCTCCTTCATGGTGCTAATCAAAATGGTTTAAAACCGCAGAAGCCAGAAAATGGCATGAGGCTGCACAGGACAGTAGGTATTGATGACATGACAAACTTCTCAGTCCTCTCTCTCATGTGAATACCTACCCTGGCCTCCTGCTGTCTTTTTTTTTTTTTTGAAATGTGCAACTCTTTTATTTAAAAAATTATAAAATATTATTAAAGGACATAAAAATGAATAAATCGATAGTTAAATTATACCCATCAGTTGACCCAATATCATGATGGTGCTAATGCTCCCCAAATTACTGTATATATTCCATTAAATATGTTCATGTCCTATGACCCAATAATACTTCTCGGAACATACCCTATAAAAACTTCCTCAGAGACATGTGCAAGGAAATTTTTTGCAGCACTGTTTGTACTTCCTCCTGCTGTCTTGATATATCGTGCCCATCACCTCTGTCAGTGGACTCTGAAGGGATGTATTCACAGGACACGTGTCCCTGTTTTTTGCTGATACTCAGGTGAAAATCTGAGAGCTCTCCTCTGTCTCTCATCCAAGATATAATCACTAAGAACTATAAAGAGGTTTTAGATAACAAAAGCTTCCTGACATTTGCATTAACAGGAGATGCTGCAGAATTCCCAACTACAAGTATGTCCAAGCTTCAGAACTGAAGTGACTCTGACATTGTTATTACCACTCATATGCTTTCCATGGGTTGGAGTTTGATTCCGTAGGGTATGGTCTCGGGTGACGGATAGAGAACAATTCAGCAAGAGAAAGAAGAATGGGGACAGCGCTCGACGTGGGGGGCGGGGAATGAGTGAAGGTGCGGCACGGCTTATTCATTCCAAGGAAAGAGAAGAGTTTGTGCAGGGATGCCAAGGGAAATCATGCTGGGAAATTTGGGGTTCAAGTCAAGCAGACTGGGCTTTCTTTACTCTGTGGAAACCAGACATGGCTGAACAGGGAAGTGAGCTGATGACCACAGAATTTAGGAAGACAAATCTATTGGCCATTATGGAATGATATATAATAATAAGAATAGCAGCTATCTTTTGATTAATTCTTACCATTTAATGCTTCACATTATCCTATTTAATCCTCACAACATGGTAGAAGTTTGACAGGTGAGGCAACTAAGACTCAAAGAGATGTTGGTCAGTCCTGGCCAGCAGATACTTATGGAGCACAATATGCCAGGACCTCTTCTGAGGTCCAAGGATGGAGCTGTGAGCAAGACAGATGTGGGCCCTGCTCGCTGACAGCGTCCAATTCCAGAGAGGCAAACGTTAACGAATGTAACAAATGATTCTGAGGGGCCCCTTTTGGAGACGGATGGGCTTCCCTTCAAGATGCTTCTTGTCAGGCTCCAGCCCAAAGCCATATAGTCACTTGACTCCTACAATACTTTTGAGAAACAAGATGAAGAAACGGAGGCTCATAGAGAACAGAATGATCAGGTCCGGGAAGGGGCTCAAAACCTGGCCATTGGCTCTGCATTCACTGTGCTTTGCACACAGACACACTGCTGAGGCTTCAGATGTGTGAGAAAGTAGCTCCCTCGTGTTGCCCGGGACAGCCTGTGGTGTGAAGGGACCTTGGAGATCCTTCCCAACTCCTTATTTCACACCAAAGAAGCACAGAGACGCTTGCACAGAGGGTGGGTGGTAGGGGCTTCTGACTCTCAGCTCATTGTTCCTTCCATTCCTCCACATGACTCTATTGTTAGCTAAAGAGTTTCCTCTGAATTATGAATGAACAAAAGGAAATTATGCATGTGCTTGTGGGTCTGTGTGAGACAGAGAGCGACTCACAGGCAGCAGCATGAGTACCGGGGCTGTGAAGATATCCGGGGTTGCTTTAGACAGATTCACAGTCAGTCTATTCCTGGTGGATGTGAATTCAGCGTTAGAAACAGCCACCACCGTCCTTCATTCTACATCCATGCACAGCTGGGTTTTACTATACACGCGTCTCCCGCATCGCCCAGGGAATAGACCTGACCACGTATGAAGTTCTCGGCGCTGGAGAATGCCACCTCCCGTAAAGGTGGTTGGCAAGCTCTTTGCATACTCTCTTCCTTTAGGAGCAAGGTATTTTCACCTCTATCATGTCTGACTGCTGTCCAGTCACATCTGCCTGGCCTGGCTATGTCAGGCCAGACCCATCTGTCTTCCTGACATCTTCGCAGCAGCTGGAGGGGCTAGTGTGCTTATTATCTTTGTGTGAGCACAGGCCATTGCAAAGCCTCTTCAAACCTGCTAGAAAGTTCCCTCTCTTCCTCTTAGAGCTAGTTCATGTGCTTTGGATCCTGAGCAGGTCCCGAGGTGTGACAGCTTCCCGCTGCCGTCTTGTATGACTGTGAGGCACCTCAGAGAGCAAAAGTGAAAATGCCCACAGCTAGTACCAGGTGCCAGGAGCGGAGCCACTCCCCCTCCACATTCATCACCTGGAGAGCCTCCCCATAAAGACAAGCCAGACCACCTTGCTCAACTCCATGGCTGTGGCTCACGGGGAAAGTATTTCCCTGGCCTTGCTCAAAGGACCTTAGGCTCCCATGGATGATGGTGTGAGTCGGTCTGGTGGTTTTCCTTCCTGTCAAACACAGGAAATTAGATTTGACCTCCGCTCTGATCACTCTAAAATCATTCTTGGCACTGAAGACTTCCCGCCTTTGTAATCAGAGCATCTATTATCACCCTGATTATCGCCGACGCTCCGATGGGGCAGGCTCGAAAGGCAAATGCGTTTTCCGTGGTTCCTCTTCCCCATGTTGAGTGCAGATGTCTTTAAATGCAGTGAAATCATCTCTAATAAGCATGCGTCAGCATTCAGATGGCCCTAGGGTGTATTAACAGTTTCCCGCCAAAATGCACCAACCGAGCCCGTGCCAAATCACCTTAGGGGACCCTTCCAGGTCCAACAAGGAAAAGGCAGGGAAAATCTCAAAGTAAATCCAATTCGCAACCAAACTATTATGTATTTAGGACAGACTTCAAATGTGATGCTGTACTTTTCTCAGCACTACTGGAGAACTGTGCACTTCTCAAGTACATTGAAAAGAGGAGGAAAAAAAGAGACAGCAGAAAACTACTGCACCCTGAGATTAAAGAAGGGAAATGGAAGTGAAAGCTTCTCAACTTCTAACTTAGAATTATTCTGTAGGGAAGCTGCTTCATTGTTCAGAGCCTGAAAATAGGATTAAGGATTACTCGCACAAAGCTTTTGTGTAAGTTACTTATACTGTTTCTATGAAGTATATTGATTCATTTTACATTCATTGAACCCATATTACAAATATATTTGCATGGAGCTGTGGAGAGTCAATGATTATAAACTCTGTAATGAGAGGATCCCATTTTTCACCAAACACTTTGCCCAGGACCTGGTACAGAAGAGACACTCAGTAGATGTCCGTGGATGAATAGGGGGAAGATGAAAAAGATCATCCTCAAGAAATTAAAACTAACTGGAGGTTACAGGCAAGCACATGCATAATGGTAATACAAGGCAGATGTGGAAAGCATCTTTAAGAAAAGAACAAACAAAGATTTGGGAGTTAAAGGTAGAGGAAGATGACATCCAGATGGCAGGACACGGAAATGCTGCCTGTGAAGGGGTCTACCTGGGCTTTGATGGCTGGCAGAGCTTCTTTGGAAAGGAGGGAAGGTAAACACCTTCTAGAGAGAAGCAAAAGCACTAGCTAAGGTGGAGACTGGAAGCTGGAGGAACATTCGATCAGAACCAGTATGCCCAGATGGGGGTGTGCAGACGGGCAGGGAGGTGGGCAGGGTGCCTCCTTCCCTCTGTGGACCACCTGATGCAGGTCAGCCATAAGGCCAGCCCCAATCCCATTTCCATCCTCACACCTGCCCTTCCAGGTGGAGAGCATTGCCATTTTACAGCTAACGACAGGCAGCTCCAGGATTTGTCCCTAGATTTCTCTGTCACCAAAGCTCTTCCTCTCTATCCAGGCAGGAAAGATGTTATTGAGACCAAAGAGAGCCCTTGACCTTGTGCTACAGTACGGACTTGGTGCACGGGCGAGGGGCATCCACAAGGGGCACTAGGGAGAGTGTGAGGCCGTGACAGTTTTGCTCTAGAAGGAATAAAGCGTGAGGTGAGGACATCCGCTAGAAAACCTTTGTAGAGGGTCAGGTGAGAAGTTCCTGGATTGGGGCAGCAGGGATGGAAGACAGGAGACCAGTGTGAGAGGCATCCTTCTAAGAGCTTCAGAATAATTAAATGTGGGGAGCAAATAAGGGACAGGAGGTAGAAATATCACTGAGGTTTCAGAAACATGAGAGATAGGAGGGGATGCTGGTTCTAGGGAAAGAGGATGAATTCGTTTGGGACATACAAAACAAGTCATCCCCTAAATATTGCCTAAATATTGATTCACTACTCTCTCCTCCTTCATATGTCCTGCACCTTTTAATCTGCCATGTGGGAAAAACATTTATGCAGCAATGCAACTCATGCCACAATCACTGACCAGGGACCAGCTGTGGACCAGGCACAGGATTAGGCTCCTGTTGTCAAGGAATCCCTAGGCTAGTGGGAGGTTGGAGTGAGTGCTCTGACAGACCCGAGGGCTGGCGAGGCGCTCAGTGTAGGCGGTGAGTCTTCTTTCTGCACATGCGGAGCAGGGCATGGACCTCTCACAGACAGGGCTTCTGAGACTGTGGCACCAGAGACCCAGGACAAGCACAAAATGCCCCTCCATTCTGCCGCGTCCTTCTTGTCTCAGGGTGACACCAGTGGAGGCGGAAAGGACCTGAAGTCGTTTTGGCCTCACAGCACTACAGAGGTCTATCTGGAGCTTCATGGAACCTGGTTACAGCAGGCCCGGGGCCCACTGAGACAGGACTGATCAGGGTGGGGGGGGGTGTCTTTAAAACTCTAACATGGGTCAGCATTTCAACCTGCTGCAGGAGATCCATTTTCCAATGCTCTATTCCCTGGGAGAGCAGAGAACCTCTGTACGGAGGGGGAGGCTGCTGCCCTTAGGAGTGGCCTCCGGTGCTCCAGGCTCCTGCCAAGAGCAGGCACTCCTGGCCTTTCTCTGTCGCAGGAGGTCACTCGGGCCGTCACCTTGGACTCGGGGGCCAGGTGGGGACAGGCGGCACCAGGTAGGTGCCAAGGCCCGAGGCCCGCTGTCTCACGGCCTCCCTCTCTGTGCTCTACCTTCCAGCCTCAAGCCCTTCTCCGGACAGGCAGGACACCCGGCGGCCAAGGAGCACGAACCCCTCTACCTGGTCCGTGGAGGATGTGGTCTGGTTCGTGAAAGACGCAGACCCGCAGGCTCTGGGGCCCCACGTGGAGCTCTTCCGGAAGCATGTATGCGCGGTGGTGGGCCTGGGGGCGGTCAGGGAGCTGCGGGGCTGCGGGGGGCTCTGCACTATGCCCGGGGGCACCACTCAGGGGAGACCAGATGGAACCACAGGGTTCTCAGAGCGGAACAACCACCTAGTTTTGTTTGTCCCATCCGTTCCCTCACTTTAGCCTTTATCAGGAGTGCCTGTTTTCCTGCCCATCCATCTGTCTGTCTGTGCATCCATCTGTCTGTGCATAAACAAACATTTATAGCACACCTACAATATGCCAGCAGACAGTGCCTATTCCCAAGCTGCTTTGAGGATTAAATGAGAAAATGCACATAAAGTGTTCGGCACAGCGCCTGGCTCGTAGATGGCCTTTGGTTAGCAGGCCATCTACATATTTGCATAATTATTTAGGAGATTCTAAAATATATAAAGATGGTAATTTTTTTAAAAAAGGTAAGAATTAGTACTTTACCTGCCAAGCTTACTATGTCAGTTATCGATTGTTGCTATAACCCGTTACCACAAACGTAGTAGCTTAAAACCACACAAGTTTATTATCTTACAGTTCAGTAGGTCAGGAGTCTGACAGGGGTCTCACAGGGCTAAGACCAAGGTGTCGGTGGGGCTGACATTCTTTCTGGATGCTCTAGGGAGAATTCATTTCCTTGCCTTTTCAGCATTGAGATCCACCCTCATTCTTGGCTCCTACCTCGCTATCCTTCTCCTCAGAGCCAACAAATCAAGCTGAGTCCTTCCCAGGCTGCCAACTCTTTGGTTTTTTCTTCTGATTTCTTCTTCCACTTCGAAGGGCCCTGTGATTGCAGTCTCCTCCCTCCCCAATAATCCAGGATACGTTTCCTGTTTTAAAGGCAGCTGATTAGGAGCCTTAATTCCATCTGCAGCCTTAATTCCCCTTTGCCAGGTAACCTAACATATTCACAGGTTTCAGGGATTAAGACGTAGACATCTTGTGGGAAGGAGAGGGAGCATTCTTCTGTCTACCAGAGTTATCATTATTTTTTTCCTCCCTGTCTTTCATTTTATTTGAACTGAAGATCATAGAAATCATACACTCAGACCTGAGGAGGATCATCATCTAATCCAACACTCATATTTTATTAAGGATATATTTGACCTCAGCTAAAAGTGGGGCCTTGAGAGCAAGGACTGCAGAGGGTTTATGTTTAGACAGATCTGGGTGGAAGGACTCTGGCTTCTTTCCAGCATGACAGGAGGCAGTGGAAGTCTAGGAGGTGGGGGAAAGGGAGAACATTCGGCATTGAGGCCCCTGGGAGGCCCCACAGATGAGCTCTGAGTGACGCAGAGTAGGTGCTTCATCAGTGCTGGCTGAGTGGCTGGCTGGATAGAGGAATGAGAGGGGCTGCTATATGAGTCCTGTACTGTGCCTCTTCTCCCCACCTGAGCACCCAAAATCTCTACCCTTTTTCTCTAGTAATCTGAAAATAGCACTATAGGTGAAGGAGGAAACCCAGCCTTACTAAGTTCGTGAATTCAACATGCAGTCTGGAGGGTTACCATTTTCAGAGACAAATGGGAGCAATATCGGGACCTCAAAGGATTGGCATTCCCTTAGTAATGATTTGTGCTAAACCCTCAGATGAAGCAGATGCATTATTTAGTTGTGTGCCACCTAGTATTATTGACAGGGCCAAAAAACACCTGAAATCCCTTATAGAGTGTTATTAGCAATTTGGTAATCAGCTAAAGGCAGGCGAGTGTCCCACGAAAAAAAACCAGAGATTAGGATGATGGATGGAAGTCAGGGCCTTATACCACCACCTGGGATGGAAAGGTAACTACTAGTTTCAGGGTCTAATGGGATGATACTTTGCCTTAGTCAGTCCAGGCTGCTGTAACTACCACAGACTGGCTGGCTTATGAACAACAGCGATTTATTTCTCAGTTCTGGATGCTGGAAGTCCAAGATCAGGTTGCCATCAAGGTCTGCTTTTGGTGAGACCCTTCTTCCAGGTTTCGGACTGCCATCTTCCCATTGCATGAGGACACTAATCCCATTCACGAGGGCTCCACCCTCATGACCTAATTACTTCCCAAAGTCTCACCTCCAAATACCACCACTTGGAGGTTAGGATTTCAGCATATGAATTTGGGGAGGGGGGAGGGGGGACACAGTCAGTCCATTGAACACTTCTTGCTTGTTTAGCTCTAGATTGGATGAAGAGATAAACATATGTGGGATATTGGGAGTATGGCTGGGATTATGTTAGAGTCCTTCAATCAGGAGAGAGCAGGAATATGAAAGATCCAGTGTATCAAATGACCCCAGGGAGAATACAGGAAGAGGAGCACATAGTATTTGTAGGCTTTCATTTATTTTCTTAAGGTCTTGCCTTGGGACTAAGAGAATATGCATCTAAGTAAATCCATATTCCCTTACTTTATTCCCTGACCATACTCTAACTGTGGCCACTATTTGATTACTTTGACTACTTTCTGGGTATTCTTTTTTCTGATTCTGTTCCACCAGGAGATTGATGGCAATGCCCTCCTGTTGCTGAAGAGTGACATGATCATGAAATACTTGGGCCTAAAGCTGGGACCTGCACTGAAACTCTGCTACCATATTGATAAACTGAAGCAAGCCAAGTTCTGAAGGTATTTAAAAGACAGAAGCAAAATCCAGACAGCAGATCTCCAGATCATCTTCTGCCTTACCAACATTTGCCACCATCACAAAGATCCTCTCCTGAAAAAGAACAGCCACAAAGACTTGGTCTTTTTATAAAACTCATGCATCTTGACCTTTTAAAAAATTCAACATGGCCCTTTTGAAAGGTTCTTCTGTGTTAATGATTTGCCAAAAAATTACAAAGAAGCCTGTTACTTTTAACATTTCTGGTAGGTTGGTTGCTCTTAGGGTGGGTGCTGTTTTTATAATGAGAGTGTGGGGAACTGAGTGCTATCACCCAAGGAGGGCACTGGAGACGTCCAAGGATGTGAGAAGAACCTTTGTCCCTGCAGGCTCTGTGGGGACGCCCACCGCAGCACTACCTGTCTTTAGCTCTGACTTGGGGACCCTATCATTGTGAGCCTTGCTTAATTCAGCTCTGGAAGCTGTCTTCTGAGGATAAATGCCTCACCTTGCACTATCTGGAACACTTGAATTCTTTTGCTCTCTGAAAGAGAAGGAAAAAAAATCTTTTCTATTCCTAGTTATCTGAAGTACTGTCTTGCCCCACTAGAGGGCAGACTGCTAATGTATTTTCGGGACCCTCACTTCAGCAGCCTGATATTCAGTACCCAGTGGATGGATTAGGGTTTCTGTGAACAAGACCTAGCCTACACAGACACAGGGAATTTATTCCACAGTCAGCACCACAGATTGCAACGTGGGAAGAAACCGTCTTCTAGAAGGTTCTAGTTCATATCCAATCATTACTGACTGACTGAGGTGCACCAGCAGCAAAGTCAAGAATTTGGAAGCACGTTCTTCCCAGATGGGGCTTTGGAGTTCCTTCCCTTCCAGAGTCCTTACTGAGGTGTCGATGTATTGGCATGCCGGAGAGCTTAGTGACATTTAGCCATGGTGTTTCTTTTAAAAAGAAGAAAGATGTCTCTACTAAGCTTTGAAATGGGAGAGTGTTGATTTCTAGTTACATTGTGGGATTATATAGTTGTATGTGTGGCTAATTTTAATAATAATAGCATGTACACAGCCATGCTATTATTGGGTTTAATTCAATTTACAAATAGGTTTTCCTTTCTCACCGTGGAGTAATAGAAAAAAATTGATTTCTACCCTTTTGCAGCTGTGTCCAGGGACGGACAATGAATCCACAATTTACTAGGCAGAAGGGCAGCCTTGTCTCCATTCTTCTTTTTATCCTTTTCCTTGCTCTCTCTCCCTGTCTCTTTTTTCCTTCCTCTCTCACTGAATAGGAAACATATCTTCAAAATGATTTCGCCTTTGCCTTGGGCATGTCCTCTTCCTTAAAAAACATCCAAAGTGTTGTAGGGGAGGAGATGAATACTAGACTTTGTGATCTCTGGGAGGGGGAAGATCAAGGGCCACTCAGGGCCTCCCTTGGCCCAAATGCAAACCAGAAAAGGCACACCATCCTCGGGATGCAGCCTGGATGGGCGTCTTGGCCAGTGAGTGGAGCAGGGTGGGATTGCAGCCTTCTCACCCCTCCACCAGGTGACCTTGTGCAGGACAAGACCTGTACAAACTTGAGGGCAGCCCTGGGTAGATTTGTATATTGATCCTCTATAAATCAGTTAGAACTTGGATGAGGATCATAAGAAACATTCCATGCCATGCTCTTAGACCCACTTTGATGAGTGATATTTGAGACAGAACATCAGAGCAAAATCCTTTTTAGACACGCAAATGGTGGCGGACTTAAAGCAGGACAGAAAAGGGATAGAGCAGAGTGTCCGAAAACTGTCCATGGAACTGAGCTTATCAGGCTGTGGAAGAGCTGAATGTCGGTTGGTCCCGGCACCTGACAAAACTACCCTGAATCAGGCCTTGGGACAGCGTCTTCAAGATTTTGAAACAATAAATTGACTCTGTCCCTCAAAGTTTGTAAATTGTGAAGTGCTCACTGCTGATCTGGAGTTAGATAGTTGCCCTCAAAAAACCATGGATAGTGTATATATTCAGAATGGCCAGTGTGAAAACAGTGAGATCCGGAAAAATCCCACGACAGCCTATGTTTCTCACTCCACCATTTTTGCTCAATCCTCTGAAACTTGTGGTGCCTCTTGCATCCACATATACCTCATATAGAGATTTTCAAAACTTTCTACCGTTCTTAGTAGTGCCTCCCTCAGTACAAACACATCAACATTGGTGCCGCCAAATCAAAATCATCTGCAAACAATGTCAAGGGGATACTTGGAGTAGTTTTCAGGGGAGAGAGATTTTCCCATCTCAAGTCTAGGAGAAAACTGGGTCCACGTTCATGTGGAACTGCCCTCACAGAGATGCTATCTCATTTTGCATTAAACTTTAAGCAGGACAGATTGCTGAAACCATGATATTTAAGGTTTGACTTTTTAAAAATCTCATTACTCTTGAAATGAATGCTGCCACATCAGAGAATAACCTAAGGAGGAAATTCTTCCTTGCCTGTTTTTGCACTGAAATGCAGTTAGCCGACCAAATTATTGTTGCAATACTGCAATTAAATTAATTTTCACCCCTTTCAAAAATCTTGTCAAACCAGGCAGCTAAATAGCTTAGCAAATGTAAAACATGCCAGGCCATCTCCTCTAAACGGACCTTACAGAGTCATGCAACGTGTGTCATTCTCATCTGAATGGGAGCTTATTTGGCGGCCCTTGAACTTGTACAGATGTGTTACTTGTTATTCCATGGCAGTAGATTTGCTCCAGGTTGTGGTAAACAATGATATAGTTTTGCATAATTTCAAATTAGTGTGTGTGTGTGTGTGTGTGTGTTCATGTTCCAAACATTTCCAATTACACTTGTCTGTTAAACACTTTAAAAAAAAAAATCTAGAGGCAGTTCTACTGCCTAAGGCATTTAAAATATTTTATGAGGCACATTATTCCTTTTGTGAAGACTTCACGTAAAAGAGGTGCATTTCGTCTGTGTGTGTGCGTGTGTGTGTGTGTGTGTGTGTGTGTGTGTGTTTCCTGACACTGTAGTGGGTGGGAGTGTATCAGCTTTTGCATTTGCTTGGTTTCAAATGCCTTCCCAGCTTTGTAGCACTGAGGCAGAACCCTCTCTAGGCTGTTACTGCGAAGTATCCCCTCTAACACCAGCAGGGTGCGCCCTGGAGGCAGCTGGGGGACAGTGCTGGGGTTCTGGGCCTGCCCAGGTCAGGTGCTAACTGGACTCACCAAGCCAGCCCAGGCTCTGCTCCGTGTCACTAAGGGGACAGGCCTCGCCAGGGAGCCCAGTGGGCTGGTTTAGTGCCCACCAGAGCTATACCACGCTTCCATCATTTCCCTTCAGCAGGGCTGCCTCGTATTTTCCTTTACAGCAGGAGAAAGGAGTGGGGAGCTCCTCAGGAAAACCAAATAGGATATTAAAATACACTGGGGAGGAATACTGCATGAGAAGGAAACAGTAAAGAAGGGAAGACAAAAATAACTGTCCTAGGAAGACGATAAGAGAGCATCTCTTCTAACAAGCCCAACCCTTTAAGCTACAATAACCTATTTTTGTATTTATGTGCTGTATGGAAGATTTCTTATTTTTTTTAAATTAAAAGTATGTTTTTTATTACTTTCTGAGATTGTTTTAGGAGAATTTTGTCATAGCTCTGAAGATGATTGGAAGTGCCCAGAAGTGACCAGGGACTTGAATTTAGTCATTGTCAGAAGGTCCTGAAAGATGGAGATACTCTGCTTTCTTTCTAAAGAACTAGCCAGGTTTCCATACGCGTGAGCGGGAGGTGAGTGCTGTGTGACATTTGCTCTGATCCGGTGCTTTTTCAACTCTTCTCCAACCTTAAGAGGCTTAAGAGGAGGAGGAGGAGATGGGACTCACGTTTTTTCCCCTTAAACCTCAGATAACAAGACAGGCAATTGGGAAGGAGGAGATGATTTTTCAAAACTGCAATATTTTGTTAAGGAGAGGGATGAACACCTGTCCGTGGGCATGGTTTATTTTTTGTTACAAACTCATTCCAAGAACGAGGTAGCTGCCCATCTCTGCTGTGGTCTTGCCACGTGCCATGTTCCCCGTGGCATGAGATGACCGTGCTGAGAAGCCCAGCGGTGAGCCCAGCAGATGGTCCGCCGTCTAGAGGTACAAACAGCCCTGTTCCCATCTTGTGATGTCACCCCAGGGGCTACTTTCACAGGACTCCCGGCCGTGCTGCCCCGGGCAGAGGGCTGGGAGCCTCAGCTTCCAGGGTCCCCTTCCCTCCAACCATTATCCTAATCGAAGACGATTCCTTCATGGACAATTGGAAGCTGGATTTTTGGAAATCTAGCATTTACTTGAAAGAGAATTGTTCTTATTTATTGCCACCAGTTAAATATTATGGAAACATGTCTGCTAACAATTTGCTTTGTGTAATTTGTTCTAATGCTAATAAGCAACAGCTGGGACACTTCCTGTGGTAAATTCCTCTGTGGTTACAGTGGTATCATCACACATGGACTTCACCAAATCGCTGTACTTGAGAAGAACGCTCACTCTGGCTCTCCTAGGCTGCAGGAAATTCCCCTAACTTAGAAGCAGTTCTGGGCAAAAGTGTATTTTTAGAGGAAGATTTGCTTTTCTTTGCTCCCTGCTTTTCTAAACAGGGCCCCAGACCTGTGCTCTTAAAATCCTACATAGAGAGCCTGGGGTTCTCCTCACGCCCAGCATTGAGCTTGATTTCCTCCAGAGGAAAAACAGCAAGCAGAGCTAAAGAATGACCCTTTCCTCCAGGTCAGTGTGCTGTACCCATAGTTGATATGGGGCACAAGAAGGGTGGAGATGCATCCGAGAGCCAAGAGCTGCTCAGCAGTTGGTTAAGTAATGATAGCTGACAGTGTGGGCATCTTTCCGTCCAAAGGGTCTAAATTTACCACTCGGACTTGCTCTGGGCTGCCAGCCCACCATTCTCTGCTCTGTAGCTCGACCACATGACCTGAGCCTTCGAGTTGGTTCCATCTATTAGATGCTTGTTGTAAAGGCCAACACAAACGTCTTCTATTGATCGGATCCTACTTTGGAACACAACCAAAGCCTTGCTTCTCCAAACAGCTCACTATGGAACAGCAGACCCACACTGGGTGTCATCTTACAGTAAGGACATGTGACCGGAGGCCACCTCCATCATAAATGTAGCATCCTCAAACCTCAGGCAGCCTCCACCTCCCCATCCAGTGCTGGACCGCCTTCCGCACAGCCTGACCGCTTCTCATTAGGGGGAGTTTACTCCCATAGGAAGTGGCTTATTTCTCTGTTGGACAGCTCTGGTTGTGAAAACGTTATTTCTCAGGGAGACACAGATGTCTGTGAATCAGACACAGACGTTTGAGATGAAGCCAACTTTGCAATCTTTCTCTTTTTTAACAGAGCTTGTCCATGCAGTAACCACACCTATAATACAAATTGACATTGGCGAATAGATCCCAGCTCCACTACATTAGCGTAGAGGAGCAGACAGTGAATATCAGTGTGGGACTCAGATAGGTCATGGCCATCAGATTCATCAGCCCTGTCCTGAAAATCTATCGAAATTCCTGTGGTCTCACACACACAAAAAAAGGGTGTCCTGGGAGAATCTTTAGTGTAGTTGTAAATCTGGCTGTGGTCACATAAGCATGTGAGTTACAAAAGTTTGCATGAACGAACCTATAAGTCCATGCACCTCATTAACTGGAAAAGATGCTATGAGACATGGAAGCCCTATCTCTTAATTGTACTCACTGGTGATATAATAAACTAAGGAAGCTTTAGTTTAGACAAAAACAAGTTATAATTGATGATAGAAAAGTAAACATGGTCTGTTGTGAATTTATACAAGAGGTATACAGTTTATGACACAAAGCCCACGTGGATTTCATGCTTGTGTGTGCATGCCCCAGTGAGTGTGTATTGTGAGTTAGTGCAATAAGAGGTGGGAATTGGGGAAGGTTAGAGAAGGGATTGCAAAGGGAGCTTTTGCTTTCTAGAGCACTCTTATTCAGAAGAGCTATCTAGCAATGATTTAGAAATCAGATCCCAAAGTACACATAACATGTAGTTTATGTAGTTTGCTTAGATAAAATTCTGGATTATGGAGCAGATTCTCTATGAAAATAAGTAGCTACAATTATATCTAGCACCCTGCACAGCGGCACCCGCCATATATTGTAAAAGGCACCTCATTAATATTCATTCGCTGAATGAACAAATGCTTGACTAGTTTCCATATTTTATTCAAAAAGCCACTAGTTTCTTTTTGGACCCCATATCTTTACTGAAAGGAGAAGTGCCGAAGGGACAGGCCAAAAGAAGAGAGAAGGCATTTCGTTTCCTCTGATTCCCCAAACGCTCAAGGAGGTCAACCCCGCAGTCACTGACTTGCATCTCACTCCTCTTTTTGTCTTAGCCTCGTGTTCTACTGCAAGCATCAGAGAATAACAATAGATTCCTTACAGCTTTACTTCTAAGACATCTTTTCCTTTTCCTTCTCAATGCTCGGTGCCTCTCAGCATGAGTAGGGTCTCGGTGGGCTGGTTAACTGCTCAAGGACAGAAAGCGTCTCCAGGAGGAAGAGAGCACCTTCCCTGAGCCCTGCACTCCCAGTACCTTGCTCACCTTGGAGAGGGCAGGTCAGTGGAGCTGGGTCTTCCCCGCAAGCCACTCTGTCATCATGCTGATGGTAGCCCGCCTGGGAGGGCGCAGCCCACAGGACCTGGGTAGAAGAAAAGCTTCCCCTTTTCACTCTTTACCCAACTCCACCCTTCACTCTTTTCACTCTTTACCCATCTCCACCCTTGAGAGCAGATTTGGAGAGATCAGGGGCTTCTCTTTTTTCCCCAGAAGGTTACATAGGAGCATTGAGAATAGAATTATGTGACTGATTTTTTTTTTCACAACCACACCAAATCTTAGAGTGTTTCACCTTCAAAGAAATCACCTCAAAAGCCTGAGCACATGTTCCAAGGATGTTGTCATTGCTCAGAATATTTCCACTGCATCTCTTTTGGGGTCATTGTTAGGTGCTAGAACCCATTCTTTTCAGAGTGGAAAGCCCATCGTTGTCACTCGAGGGTGGATTTTTTTTTTTTCTTTTTGGAGTCAAAGGCACTGGACTCCTGTCTGGTGAGCAGCACAGGTAATCCACTTGAGATGTAAGGCAATGCTTCTCCATACTCATTAGTTTGTCTTTTCCTTGTGTGTTTCCTTACTTGGTACAGATGGTTTGAGCAATAACAGCCACAACTCATTTGTTAACTTGAATATATTAGGCAGGTGTCAGTATAAGGAGCTGCAATGCAGAGACTGATTTGAAGGGCAGCGTCACTTGGATGAACGTTCAACGTGTTCATTTTAAAGCTCATTTACAGTTCGTTGCTGTATCTTTAGGCATCGTAAGCTGAGGATATTGTGAGTGTACCTAGAACTCTAGAATAGCAGAGCAATTGGGAGGTAGAAGCCTTAGGGGACACCTGGACGGCTCACCTCCAGGGTAAAGTCTTCTCCACACCGTCTCCCACTGGTTGCACACCACTCGGGCAGCAGATTGTGGTGCAATACAAAGAAACAAGCTCTCCGAGTTACTGCCTCCCCCGCACCCCCATCTCCTCATCTGGAAAAGGACAGGCATCCAGTTGACCTTCAGAGGCATTTACAGCTCAGTTACTTTCAGCAAAGGCCAGTGGGACTGTTGGCTCCTCGGTCTTCTGTTTTATGATTTCCAGCTTCTGCCTCTCCTCCTGTCTGGCCTCGTCTAGATGTTTTCTCATCCTCTTCTCTCATTGGCCCATAGCTCCTCCTCAAAGCCACGGAAGCATCACTTTGCTATCCTTTCTCATTATTTTTTACTTTCCATTTAATTCTTTCTTCCTGTCTCCATGTTTCTTTTGTTTCCTCTTTTCTGGTTTTCTCCATTCCACTACCTCCAATGCCTTGTGGGAAGGAGAGGAGGTGGAGAGAGAAATAAAGAATTAACAGGTAGCCTCTTCCCTCCCTGGCCGGGCTGTCCTGCCCCTTGCCTGCTCCCACTGTCCCATCGTCACCCGCCTACAGCATTCCTCGGCTCTGTCGTGCTTCCGGCCTGAACTCCACTTGTTCATTCCATTCGTCAAGGTCCTGCCCTCTCAGCCGGTCCTTGATTTCAGGAACAAGAGTCCTGTCCCTTTTGATTGCTTCATTCTGAGACTCGCCCTGATGTCTCACTCACAGGCCTCATCAGCCTTCCTCAAGCATAGGCCCCAATGCCCATCCCACCAGGTGTCCCTCCTCATTCGGCCCCGAAGGTCAAGAGCCCAGTGACCTGGAGCTGATGTGACATACCTCTTCAGAAGCATGAGTTGTTTCTGCCAGCCGTGCTGGCTCTTACAATCTGCATGGAGTCACTCTGCCCTTCAGTAGCAATTCTGATCATTCCACAGTTGTTTTTTTTTTCTTTGTAAAGTGATTTTATTAATTTAAATTCTTTTTTAAATTGGTGTATAGTTGATTTACAATGTTGTGTTAGTTTCAGGTGTACAGCAAAGTGAGTCAGTTATACATATACATATATCCACTCTTTTCTAGATTCTATTACCATATAGGTCATTACAAAGTGTTGAGTAGAGTTCCCTGTGCTATACAGTTGGTTCTTATTAGTTATCTATTTTATATGTAGTAGTGTGTCCATAGTTCTTTATAGAACATGTAGCTTTGTCCAGACCTGCTGAGCATTGACTGTGCCTCTCAGTGACCAAAGCCAGACCAGTGTCTCAGTTTAAATGAGGAGGGCCAGCTGGGATCAAAGATGAGACACAATGACCTACATCAGAAGCACTTCTGGGGTGAGGGCTTGTTTTTAGACATTTATAAGTCTGCTGAGATGTGTGCAATGTTAAGTGGCTTGTGTCTGGGTAGGGGAAGATGATGACATATTTCCCAAAGGAAAATGTGATTTAGAGGAGGGAGAAAGGCAGCAAAATTCTGGAACGGGAATGCTCTGTTCCTGGCCTTTATCCAGCACCATCATATCCCCTCGAGGTCTTTCTAGAAGTCAAACTTGTTTCCTCCACAGGAACTGAAAGTGTTTCTGACGAAGTGTGAGAGAGTTTGGAGAACTTTGATTTCTTTCATTCTCCACTGTGTTCTAAGCCACAATACTTAATTTGCTGTCATCTTCCAGCTACATCCTTGATCACATCAGGATTAGAAGAACGAGCTTGTCTCATCTCATCCTCCAGAAACTTTGAAATAGCAGTTGTTTTATATAGCATATATTTTCATTTATAGTTATTGATTAATTAGACTGTTTCTCTCCTGTAGATAAGTAGAAGTGATTTTATTAATATAAAGATTTTATACTATAAGTACATTTGTAGATAAATTTACTTTTTATTCTATACACACACGAAAACTAAATAGATGAAATAAAATCATTTCATCGTAATCGTATTCTGTTGAGATTTTTTTCTTCACATTAACAGTGAAAACTTTTTGCTAAGTGCCACTGTAACATCATGAAGTGTCATGAGGCCAAAAGGTCTGTGTTTTACTAGCAATGCTAGGCTGTGATTATCTGACAAGGCTCTCGCTAAATAATGAGGAATTCCGAGTAAGTGGAAATCCATGTGTGCTAAGCTCTCGAGGTTGAATGATGATGATTGAAATGTTGTGCCTTTTGTTTTATAAGTTGAGGGGTTTATTTTCAGATTCTTTCTTTCAACTCAGCCTTAGTTAAGCTCATGTTTCCACCTCTTTATTCTACATCTTGACCCCAGTATGCCCACGCGGGAGACTGCTGTCTTTCCACCTGGGAGACGGGCAGCTGCACGATTTCCCTGCTTAAGTTCTGTCTTTAACGAAGGTACAAATATGTCATCCCCTCATCTCGGTAAGAGAGAAATAGGGTTGACTACGTCCCTTTTCTCTAAGTAGATGGTCTCCCCTCCCTTCTAATTAAAGACTGTAAAAGGGTGCACGTGCACACATATTCATGCGTGTGCTTATGATTAGGTTTGGGTATTTGAAGCAAAGGTCATCCAGTGAAAGTTTTTGCAGCATTTGCTTGTGCCGAGGCATGTGTGCCAGAAGGGCCGGGTGTGTGTACTGCAGATACGGTAATTACTTGAAAATCCATTGTGCTTTCACTCTTTATGGACAGAAGGTAATTCTGGAACATTACTTCAACTCCCTGCTTTATTTAGAAGTGCTCAAGGAATGCGGAGCTCCGATTATGAAATGTGTAGTTTTGGGGTCTGACTTTTTTATTTTTTAAATACTAATGGATCTAATCTTGCAGACCAGAAATCAGTGAATAGAACTCATTGTATGGGGAACAGCATTTACACTGGAGAGAAAGAGCAGTAAATTCTGTCACCTGGGGAAAGAGGCCGCTCCTTAATTTTTGCTCTTTGCCGGCGTGATGCAATCAGTGTTTCCTGATGTTAGGACAATCCTCTCACCTCGAAGTGTTCCTATGTAATTGTGTCACATAATGGGAAATTGTAACAGGCAATTTGGTTCTGTAATTCAGTTTGCAAAGCATGCAAACATAAGATAACTAGGTTAAATGCAAATAGGCATTACACTAAGGTACGAAAACAGGTGGGGAGAAATGATGCTGTGTCCATAACTTAGAAACGACATGAATTTCATTCCTCCTGTGCCTCAAAGTGTAGCACTTATTAAAGTTATTTATCCTCTAGTTTAATTTCATCACATACCATTCATACAGATGCATTATCTGTATGTTTTTTTACTGCCCATATTTATAATTTGCCTCTTATTTGTAATAAGCAGGCTCCAGCGAAGCACGTTCAGGAGTGAGGTGATGTGCTCATTTTTTACAATGTACAGTGCAAACAGACTATTAACAAATAGACCATTATACATGACACCATATCAAAATGTGCTTTAAATTTTTCAAAGTCTTTTGGTTATTGTCTGTAACTTTTTCCTTGGTGCCAATTCTTTCATTATTTAGAGGTCTGTTTTTAATGTATTCCCTTAAACAGTGACTGTTTAGTCAGATATATTACATATCTGTTACATAGTCAGATATGTACAGTTTCATTAAATAAACACTACTGGCCTTAATGATTTTAATATTTTCAGGTGCTTTTTTCCATTTTTGATGCAGTTTTCTTTTTTTTTTTTTTCTAGTACAGTGTATCATGCACCTGGGACTGATTCAATAAAATTTCTCAATCCTAAGATTCCAAGACAATGCAGTGTTTTCTGTTCATGCTGTAAAAAGCATTTCTGTATTTTTATTAAAGAATGGAACTTATGAGCCTCTGTATATTTTATCTGATCAACTTTTTAATGTTCATTATTGTTTCATTAGGACTAATTCCTGTAAGAAGATAACAAGGAAAAGTCTTTCAAATGAAGTCTTTTGACAGCCAAGACCCCAAAGGCCTGATTCACAGCTGCCTGGGAGGCCCCTCCCACTGGCTGCCTGCAGTCCAGCCCCTCGGGTCGCCAGCCCAGCCCCACAATGGCTCAGGAGGGACTTGTTACAGGAGCCCAGGGGTCTCTACTGACTATACTTCGTGTCTCCCTGACCTTCCTATTCCAGCCCATGACTACACAGGGGCAGCCCCGGGGCAGGGAAGGAGCACCAGATTTGATCAGAGCCCCCAGGTAAGGGTCCACCCAGGTTCATCTTGGACTGGGATCTCCTTCCAGGTCAGTAACCAGGGACAAGAGGGCTGCCTCCTGCGACAGGAGGATTAACATAAATTGCAGTGCTTGAAAATCTCCTCAAACAGTGGCCTTTGAATCTGGAATCCTTGTTCCAGGCTGTTTACTCCCATCAGTTGGTTGTGACTCTAGCTGTTTGGGGGTCGTGACTGCTCCTGAGTTTTGTTTGTTTGTTTTTTTAGATAGATCTTTATTAGAGTATAATTGCTTCACAATACTGTGTTAGTTTCTCTTGCACAACAAAGCGAATCAGCCAATCAATATCTAATTTTATTGATTTGCGTCCTCTCCGTTTTTTCTTGATGAGTCTGGCTAAGGGTTTATCAATTTTGTTTATCTTCTCAAAGAACAATCTTTCAGTTTTATTGATCTGTCCATTGGTGAAAGTGGGGTGTTAAGGTCCCCTACTATTATTGTGCTGCTGTCGCTTTCTCCTTTCATGGTTGTTAGCATTTGCCTTATGTATTGAGGTGCTCCTATGTTGGGTGCATAAACATTTATAATTGTTATATCTTCTTCTTGGATTGATCCTTTGATCATTACGTAGTGTCCCTCCTTATCTTTTGTAACAGTCTTTATTTTAAAGTCTATTTTATCTGATACGAGTATTGCTACTCCAGCTTTCTTTTGATTTCCATTTGCATGGAATATCTTTTTCCAGCCCTTCACTTTCAGTCTGTATGTGTCCCTAGGTCTGAAGTGGGTCTCTTGTAGACAGCATATATATGGGTCTTGTTTTTGAATCCATTCAGCCAGTCTGTGTCTTTTGGTTGGGGCATTTAATCCATTTACATTCAAGATTATTATTGATATGTATGTTCCTATTACCATTTTCTTAATTGTTTTGGGTTTGTTTTTGTGGGTCTTTTTCTTCTCTTGTGTTTCCTGCTTAGAGAAGTTCCTTTAGCATTTGTTGTAAAGCTGGTTTGATGGTGCTGAATTCTCTTAGCTTTTGCTTGTCTGAAAAGCTTTTGACTTCTCCATCAAATCTGAATGAGATCCTTGCTGTGTAGAGCAATCTTGGTTGTAGGTTTTTCTCTTTCATCACTCTAAGTGTATCCTGCCACTCCCTTCTGGCCTGCAGAGTTTCTGCTGAAAAAATCAGCTGATAACCTTATGGGGATTCCTTTGTATGTTATTTTTTGTTTTTCCCTTGCTGCTTTTAATATTTTTTCTTTGAATTTAATTTTTGTTAGTTTGATTAATATGTGTCTTGGTGTGTTTTTCCTAGGGTTTATCCTGTATGGGACTCTCTGTGCTTCCTGGATTTGGGTGACTGTTTCCTTTCCCATGTTAGGGAAGTTTTCAACTATAACCTCTTCAAATATTTTCTCAGACCCTTTCTTTTTCTGGGACCCCTATAATTCAAATTTTGGTGCGTTTTGTGTTTTCCCAGAGGTCTCTGAGATTGTCTTCAATTCTTTTCATTCCTTTTTCTTTATTCTGCCCCTTGGCAGTTATTTCCACCATTTTGTCTTCCAGCTCACTTATTCGTTCTTCTGCCTCAGTTATTCTGTTATTGCTTCCTTCTAGTGTATTTTTCATTTCAGTTAGTGTGTTGTTCATCTCTGTTTGTTTGTTCTTTAGTTCTTCTGGATCTTTGTTAAACATTTCTTGTATTTTTTCAATCAGTGCCTCCATTCTATTTCCGAGATTCTGGATCATCTTTATTGTCATTACTCTGAATTCTTTTTCAGGTAGATTGCCTATTTCCTCTTCATTTCTTTGGTCTTGTAGGTTTTTACTTTGTTCCTTCATCTGTGACATATTTTTTTGCCGTCTCATTTTATTTTTTATTTTTTACAAGTGGGATTGTTTTCCTGTCTTACTGGTTGTTTGGCCTGAGGCTTCCAACAGTGGAGTTTGTAGGCTATTGGGTAGAGCTGGGTCTTGGTGCTGAGAGGAGGAACTCCATGAGACCTCACTCTGATGAATATTCCCTGGGGTCTGTGCTCCTGGTTTTTGATCCACCCCTCACCCTGACCTGCCACTTCCCTGCTCAGAGGTCTCCATCCCATCCCAAGTGCTTTGCAATGATCCTTGACAAGGGCAACATGGTTCTCAATGAAACAATCCGGGTCCACATTCCCCCACCCACCTCCTGGTTGCTCCAGCTGCCATGGGCCTGCAGCTTAGCCGTAGAAAGGCTGTTTGTGCCTAGACTCTCCTGTCGTGGTCTTGAGAGTCCTGAGCTGGTAGGACCCATGGGGCCCTGTAGAGAAGAGAGGCGCTTATGCAGCTGAGACCAAGATGATCACCAAACTCAGGGGTCTCTCTCCCTAGGGATCTACAAGGGAAAGTTATTCTTAAGAACAGAATGGGGTTGATTTTCTCAGGCAAGTTACCAGAGAAGAGAATTTCCTACGTACTATGTGAATCACTGTGATTCAGGTAGTGAAAGAGATACTACTCCATTGTAGGAATGTAAAACGCCATCACACACATTGAGCACGGACACATCTTGCCTTCTGATCTCTAAGAACTTCCATTCATTTTAGTGCTCAGTGAACTTGCACATTTTCCCATTATCCTTTTCATAAAAAAATCATTTTTTAAGCAGAATTGCTTTTCTCCTTGAACTCTTCACCAAGGTTGATTCAGTATCCATCTAGGAGTAGCTCCTAACTTATTGTTAACCTATTAGTGAAAGCAATAAAAAACTATTGAGAGGCAAGGGCTATTTAAATGAGAAATATTTCTGTAAAATCCCCTGGGATTGGGAGGTGAAGGAGAAGTGGATCTGACAGTAGCTCTGTTGCCGGTTTCAGACTAACAGGTTTGGCAATGATGTTTTGTTAGCAGCAGTTAATTAGCGAATCCCATTACTTAATAAGGTTATCATTCTTAGCAAAAGCTGCAAATTACAGTTTCTTTCTCTCCAGGCTGAAGATAACATCCTTGAAATTTTGCATCTACAAGTAGTATCTCGTTAGTGGAAACCGGGTACACAGAAGCACACTGAAAATGCCATTTGTGTGCAAATCAAGCTGATGTTTTATCCAAATATTTTACAGTCATGCTAGCCTGCCACTTCCCTTCTCCCCCATTGTTTGGTGCTGGCATGGACTGTAAATCAGGAAGAGGTAGGAAGCTGCTCCTTTGTTCATCACCAGCTGAAGGAACACACTCTCGTGTCCACCGAGAGTGAATTCACAGGCTTGTAAAAGCCTCGCTAAGT
Source organism: Balaenoptera ricei (assembly GCF_028023285.1). NCBI lineage: Eukaryota > Metazoa > Chordata > Mammalia > Artiodactyla > Balaenopteridae > Balaenoptera > Balaenoptera ricei. The sequence continues at coordinate 52,493,627 of NC_082650.1, forward strand.
CAAAGCCAATTCCAGGTCAGTCTGCTCATCAGCCTTGGAGGAGACTTTCCAGTGATTTAGTGATCCAGGAGATCCACTTTCCTTCAACAAAACCACCTCCATTAACGTCCCTCATCTCTCACTTCAAGTCTCTCGTCCAGGGCACTTAGAGTAGCTCTGAGCTCTGCCTCCCTACCCTTGGCTCTTGCCGGTGTTTAAATCCCATAGCCTCATCTGCCAAATTTCCTGTGCGTGAGTTCATACATGCTCACCCATCCCTTTCCCCGTGGGGCCTGGGAACCTCAGAGAAGGACCAGGTGGTGCTAAACATGTTGGCGTCTGCTCTGACCTCCTACCAAGATGGCGTCATGTCCCCTGTGGAAGGGGAAGTGGTGTAATGGTGTGTCAGGCAGCTGGTGGGAGTGCTATGGCAGCCCCTCAGAGATGGAGGCAAAGGTAGCCATTCCCTCCATGCAAAATACAGGACTGGAGGTGCTGGGCCGACGCCGTCGGGAGCCAGGAGAATAGGCAGTGGAGACCTTCTTTCAGCATCCCCTCCAGAGGGGCAGGGCTGTGTCTGAGCACCACGCCGACACTCCCAGGTGCAACCCAGCAGACCTGCTATTCCCTCTCCACACTGCTCCACTTTCCAGTTCAGCTGTTTTGTTTTGTTTGTTTGGTTTTTTTCCTTTTGGCTCAAAAAGCTCCAGAGGGGATGAATTTGAGAATTTTTCCGGTGTGTGGTATGTGGTACGTGGGGTGTGTGTGTGTGTGTGTGTGTGTGGTGTGTTTTGTGTACGCACGGAGGCTCTCTGCCTCGTTCCAGTAGTGGATGACATTTTCCCTCCCACCCTTTCTCCTCTCGCCCACCCCTTCCCACGCATCCTCTGGTCCCTAGCATTTCTTGGAGCTGCGTGTGATTTCCCCTGGGAAGGACTTTGTGTTTTCTGGCTGAATTATTCTTTATACATCTCCAGTCCAACACTTCCCCTTCTGGTTGCACCTCTGCATCCTTCCTCCACTTGGCTCTTGAAGCATTTTTTCTTGGCGTTTTATTTCCTCCTCAGCCTCCTCCACCCCGACCCCAGTGAGACCGTCTATGTGCTCGTCTCACAGCCTTACATTTTCCACCCGCAAACGCTCTTCCAAGGGCCTCAGTGACTTGTGAACATTCCTTCCAAACTTGTCGCCTGGAAACAGGATGGCAGATGAAAGATTTCCTCATTAAAATTAGACACTTTAAAGAGGCATCCAGTAAAAGCTCTGAGAGTCCCAATGGGCCTCTGTCTGCGCAGAGTTGGTGCGGCGGCCGGGAGGAGGCCTGGGCTTCAGGGAAGGCCAGGACCAAGCGCGCTGGGTCTACCCGCCCTCCCCCGCCCTCCCCCGCCCCTGCCAACTTCTGACACAGACTCCCTCCCACTCCCCAGGCAGGGAGGTTTTGAGGTTTGGGGTTGTTGCCTCGCTTCCTACCCATTGCTCGTACTGTGACTGCTGCTGAAACAGCTCGTGTGTGAGATGCCTGGAGGTCTCGATGACCCGTGGTTCTCAGAGAACTGACTATGATTTATGACTTGAGAAGCTGGTCGAACCTCTGGATGTAATTCCATGCTGTGATTTCTCATTTGGGCTCCTAATGTTTGATTATGCAGCTGGGCGGTGGCCCCTCTAAGAGGCCAGTTCCCAGCCCAGCAGAGTGCGAGCCAAGCCTGCAGCAAACTCCCGGGCTGGGCCTTAGGAAACTCAGGGCCTGGGAGAGTGGCTGCGGAGCTCCGGCTGCAGCAGGCGAGGTGGCTGCACCAAGCCGGTTCCTGCTCAGAGCCGGGAGCCGGGCTCGGCACTGGGCATTTCCCGCACGACAAACATCTCGCTCATTCCGCCACCACCCTTGCTCCGCGGGCACCTGAAGGGCAAGGTGAGCACGTGGAGGAGCCCTGTCCTCTGTGAGGCCTTTGGTTCTCCACGAGGGCCGAGGCCGGGTCATCTAGTCTGGTGATCATGGCCTCTGTCCTAGGCAAGAACCAGCTCACAGGCCCAGCCCTCAGCCTAAGTGGAAGCTTTTCCTTCTTTCAGGGACTTTGTGAATAAGCCTCTCAAAAGTTACCGAGACACCAAGCACAAAAATGGATGGCGATTTTGGTTTTTGTCACCTGGCCCACCGAAGGAAGCCAAGGGTAAAGCCCCTTCTCAGAAGCACACATGCGCTCACACTCACACACTCATATACACTCGCAACTCTCTTTCACACTTACACACTCACACACACAGCACTCGCAGCAGATGTGCCCCATGCTTTACTGTAGACCCTGGTTGTATGTAACTTCCAAGCAAACTCTTAGGATTGGCATTCCAGCCAGCGCACTGAATCCCACGGCACCGGTGAGTGACCCACGTCAATCAAGTCCCTCTTGTCCGGCCTACAGTCCGCCCTCATCAGTCCAGCCTCTGCAGACTCACGGTCACGTGTGCACACATTGCTCCTGCCGGCAGACGTTCGCCGGGTCCTGGGCGCTGTGGTGTGTGAGCACGGTCCTCCTGAAGTGGGGACTGTGTGTCCTCATTTAGCTCTGCTGAGACCTGCCCCTGGCAATCAACCTGGAGGCAGCAAGGACTTGGGGTGCAGGTCAGGGGGCAGATCTCGAAGAGTACGTGGACCAGCCTTCAAGGCTTCACACATTGTCTCCAGGCAAAGGGAAGCTGTTTTCCTCTGTCCAATGAGAGGGGCCTGCTTCTGCTGGCCTGGAGAACTAAGGAGAACTGGGGGCTGAGGATTCTCAGGCTCTTCCAATCAATGTCCCTATCCCAAGTCCCAGGGTCCCACTCTGTCACTTTTAGGGCCATGAATTTGCCGCAGGAGACCTAAGGCTGCACATTCAGTGTCTTTCACAGCTCTGCCTCTATGATTATCAGATCCCGGGGCTGATTTTCAGCACATTTTGTGCCATGGATGCAGGAGATGAGCGTTAAGGGCTGTCACAGAGGCCCCCTGGCTTTCCCAGCGTGCTCTAAGTTGGCAGTAAACTGTCCCACACATTTTTTTTTTAAATCAAGTATTACAAGTCCATCAAAAGCAGCCAGAACCTACCACAATCCTTACCATTGTAATTACCCCATTTCACCAATCAAGAGCCACAACCCATGCGTATTCCAGTGGTTCCCAAACTTTGGTGCATATAAGAATCACCTGGTAAACTTTAAAAACTGCTGACACCTGGTTTCCACCTACAGACAGTTTGATTTAATTGGTACAGGGTGGGGCCCAAGCGTGGGATTATCTGAAAGATCCCCACATGATTTTAACGTGCAGTAGTTTGGAAACTACGGGCGTATCCCAGTCCCTCGACCTGCACCTCCACCGCAGTGCAGGTGAAAGCGTTAGTGCCACCACTGCATGTTGGGTTGTTCCCAATCCACTCACTACCAGAACCGGGGCCTAGTGCCTTCAGACCAGTGGGCTATTCAACTTCCAAATCCCATTCTGAGGATCTGATCTCTAGGACCTCACTTGGAACTGTCTCTGCCCAGAATCTCTAGAAAACAGAGGCTGAGCAAAAGGTTATATGTTAAGACTTTATTGAGAAGCAGGATTCCAGGGAAGCAGAACTGAAGATAAGAAAGAGTCAGGGGAAGAGGGAGGGCAAACATAAGGAGGTGTGTTACCAAGTTGGTCATGGCTCCACAGGAAACTGATTGCTCCGTCCTGCAGAGAGACCATGACCTATCCTCAGACAGTCCCTCCCAGGGGAAGAAGGGAGACAGATTGCCCCTCCAGCTCCCATCTTCCGTTGGTCCTGGCGTGCCAGTTGCCATTTCTGATGTGTCTGTATGGGCACCAGTGGGTCTCATGGTACCTTGCATCTCAGAAGGTGAGAGGCAAGAGACATGTGGCATGGCGTGTGGGAGAGGCGCTGTGACTATTGCTGTGGGACACACCACCCTAAAACTCAATGACTTAGAGCAACAATCATTCCATTTGCTCACAATACCATAGGTAAGCATCTTGGGCTGGGTACAGTGGAGTGGTTCTTCCCTTGGTCTTGCCAGGGGTTACTCCATAACCATAGGCATCCGGTGGCTCACCTGGGGCCCACCTAGGGCTGAATGGTCCTAGACGACTACACTCACACGTCCAGCTGCTTGCCGATGGCAGGGCCTCTCTCTGTACATGGTCATTCACCCTCAAGCGGGCCGGCCTGGGCTTCCCGATGTGGCAGGATTGTGTTCTAAGAAGGGGAGACAAGAGGCTGCAAGGTCTCTTGGGGCTGAGGCTCAGAAGTCACACAGGTCCTTCCTTCCTATTACTCAAAGAAGCCGTGAGAGCAGCCCAGATTCAAGGAAGGGGAGATAGGCCTCTTGATGGGAAGGACAGGACAGGCACACAGCAATGGGCATGCGCACGGCAGTGGAAGGGATCATTGCCTCCCTCTTTATAAAGGGTGCACCGCGAGCGTTGTCCCTTCAAGCCTGCCACCGGCCCCGGGCCCAGGGCAATGTGGAGGCACACTGACAGAACAGCACAAGTTGTAGTTAGAGCCACTCCAACTCCAGCCCAAATCCAAGGAGAAGGTGTGGATCTGGTTGGCTAGTACCTGAATCTCTATCTTAGAGAGTAATGTGGCAATGTCTAATAAAGTTGAAGACTTGCCTACACTACAACATCAAAATTCCATTTCTAGAAATTCTCACAGGTATTCACAAGGAGGCCAAATATATTTACAGTAGCATTGCTTGAAATAGCAAAACATTAGAACAACCTAAAAGCCTATCAACAAGGGAATGGATAAATGAACTCTGATATATTCATTCAGTGGGATACTATACGATAACTAAAATGATATAGGTGTGTCAACACAAATAAATGCCAGAAATACAATGGTGAATGCAAAAAAAGTTGAAGGAGTATTGATATAGTTTGAGCAAATCTTTAAAAATACAAAAATGATACCTTATATTGTTTAAGTATGCAAATGTACATAGAAAAATAGAAAAACACGTATGGGAGAGATACTCTCAACCTCAGGAAAGTGGTTATCTCCAGGGCAGAGGAAAAGGATGCGGGGGTGGGGAGGATGTCAAAACTCTGCCACATTTTGTTTATTAAAACAAAAGTCACCTGAAGTAAATATACAAATGAGAACTTTTGTTATATGTGGGCCTTGGGTTCATGGATTTTTGTACTATTTTCTATACATATTGTGCATTTGAAATATAAATATAAATAAAAGCAAATATTCTTAAAAGACACCAAGAGACTTCAATTCTGGCCTGGGTTCAAGTTCTAAACTTGCCCTTTGATAGAACTAAGTCTGGAGATACACACCAAAATGTAAATGGTGATTTTCTCTGGGTGATGGGATTTTAGATTACCTTTATTTCCTTAATTTTCATTGCATTTTTTTAGTATTATTTATATTTTTTATTATCAGAAAAAAGTAAGACATTAAAGGAAAAAAAACTTGTTCTTTGGCCTTAGACAAATCACTAAACTTTAAAGCCACATTATGCCTCACAAGAAAAAAAAATGGAGGGACACACTACAAAACACCTAACCAGTACTCAAAACTGTCAAGGTCATAAAAGAGAAAGAAAAGTGGGAAACTGTCATAGACCAGAGGAGACTAGGGAGACATAAGAACCAAACACAACGTGATTTCCTGCCTCGGATTCTGGGACAGAAAAAGGACACTAGTTGAAGAACTCTTGAAATCTGAATAAAGTCTGGAATTTAGCTAACATCGATGCGCCAGTGTTGGTTTCTTAGTTTTGACATGGGTACCATGGTTATGTAAGGTGTTAACAGTGGGAGAAACTGGGTGAAGGCTATACGAGAACTTTGTGTACTATCTTTGCAACTTTCTTGTAAATCTAAATTTGTTCCTAAATAAAACATTTATGCAAAAAACCTATTTCCCTTCAAGTCAGGAAGAGTGGTAGGATGACCTCAGGATGCTAATCAGCACTGGAAAAAAACAAAAAGAAATAAAACATATTAGGATCAAAAAGGAGAAACTAAAACTGGTATTATTTGATATGATTGTTTACACAAAAAATTCAAAAAGACAGGCAAACTCTTAGAACTAATAATGCTTCAGTCAACTGTTATCAACACACACACAGACACACACACACAGGTAATTAGAAAATGTAGATATTCTTAAAGATACCATTACAATAGCAATAAAAACTATAAGTTATCTTGGAATAAATCTAACATACAATGTGCAATATCTTTATAAAGAAACACAATTTTATATAGAAAGATATAAAGGAGAAATGGAATAAATGGAAGGTGCACCATGTTCATGGAAGAAAAAATGTTATATCATAAAGATGTCACTTTCCGACCAATTGATGTATAACTTAGTCAAATTATCATCAAAATCCCATCAGAGTTTTTCATGGGGTATTTCCAGAGTAGTTCATTTCCACCAAGGGATGGGCCACAGGAAAATCTCCACAGAGCAATGACCCGTGAGGACAGTCTAATCTCTTCTTTGCCACCATCCCAGGGTGATGGGGTCTGGGTCTCAGTCCCCGTTCACCCCAATAAGGTGATGAGCAGGGGAGTCTCGAGTCGAACCCATGACTGTGTATTTCAACATCGGCTGAGTTCTGCGTTTTTGAAAGAGGAGCAATGGAGAAAATTGGTTCCTGCTATTTCTATTGCTCAGGAACCAAAGCCTCTTCAACCCTTGGATCTGGCCAGCTAGGACATAATAAATAACCCCACCAGTGGAAAAAATGCCTTCATTTCATTCCACGAGTTTATAAATCAGTGTGTTACTCAGTTATCCCCTGACTTCATCTAATATTTTTCTCCATCACTCCACCATTGGGGATAGTGTCCTGCAGGAAAAACTTACATTCTAAAATGTGCATTTCGTCTTCTTCCAATACGGAAAAGCAGGCTCAGTGGAGGAAGAGGGAGCAGCCACTGCCAGCTTTCTGCTTGGAAACATGCCATGGAAAGGCATCCAGGAAGACTCCCGTTGGAAGACGACTCTATCAGGCCGGATCAGGAGTTTACGGCCTGCAGCTCATGCAGGAGACTCCAGTGACCCTCCAGGAGAGAAGCTGGCCCCTTCCCCTGACAGTGTCTGTTCCTCCAGTCTGTGAAGCTCTGTGACACGGCTCAGGTCAAAAGATGAACCCCTACAACTGCACACCTGTGTACATGGGACCTCATAGTTTGCAAACCATTTTGTCTCCTTTGATCCACAGAACAACCCTGTGACTACTGCCATTTGAAAAATGAGGAATGTGGCGGTTTACAGAAGGGGAAGCAAAGCCAGACTTCAGATTCACAGCTAGTAAGCAAACAAGCCAGAACTCATGCCCAGATTAAAAATAAATAAAAAACTGTCCTTACTCCTCTGTCTCCACACCCCGAGCATCGGTGCTTTCTGGGCGTTCTCCCCGCAGTCCCCACCTGCCTCAAACTCTTCAAGCTGTGGTTTGGTCAAGACGCCCCCCAGTGGCCGTTTTACTCATCTGAAGGCAGAGAGAGGCCTGTGGTGAGTCCACAGGCAAGACCGAGGGAGGGGCTTTGGTAACTTAATCACCGTGCCCCTACTAATAAGAATGGCAGTTTCTCCAAACAAGGAATTTTATTATTTTATTTTATTTTTATTGGAGTATAGTTGCTTTACAATATTGTGTTAGTTTCTGCAGTACAGCAAAGTGAATCAGCTATACGTATACATATATCCTCTCTTTTTTGGATTTCCTTCCCATTTAGGTCACCACAGAGCACTGAGTTCCCTGTGCTATACAGCAGGTCCTCATTAGTTATCTGGTTTATACACAGTATCAATAGTGTATATATGTCAGTCCCAATCTCCCAATTCATCCCACCACCCCCCTTCCCCCTTGGTATCCATACGTGTGTTCTCTACGTCTGTATCTCTATTTCTGCATATTACTCAGCCATAAAAAGGAACAAAATTGGGTCATTTGTAGAGACATGGATGGACCTAGAGACTGTCATACAGAGTGAAGTAAGTCAGAAAGAGAAAAACAAATATCGTATATTAACGCATATATGTGGAATCTGAAAAAAATCTGTATAGACGATCTTATTTACAAACAAGGAATTTTAAAGGGCAGCCGGCGACACCTTCTCTGCGTGCTGGGCGGTCCTCCTAGAGCCGCGCGCAGAGCCGGCACCTGACCATCCCACTGCTGCCACCTTGTGGCCGAGAAAAAGAGCGCCCGCCCATTTCCCCTCGGAATCCCATCAAGGAAGGAAGCTGAAAGCTGGGACCAGCCCGACCTCCTTCTTCTGTCCTTCTCCTGCTCCCCTGGCAACCCCCATCCTCTGAAGCCTTAGTGCCAGGGCTGCTTAGGAGCTGGTATAAACCTCGGTGGGTAGCTGCAGGGCTTCCTCAGGCCAGGGGCTGCCCAGCTCCTGCCAAACCACGGTGGTGGTCACAGGGCCCTCTAGGTGGCACCTGCTGCCCAAGGCAGTAACCAGCACGCATGGCACTCGCCAAACAACTGACAGATGAAACAAGGATTTGCTCATAAAAATAGGCCTGAACCGGACACCTGAACACCGGGTCCGCTTGGGGCCCTGTGTCTGCTGCCGCAAGCTGTGAGCATCAGAAGGCGGGCAGAGGACACTCTGCTGGAAATAGAGATTGTGGCAGACGGCTTCCGGTGATAGCTACTGAGGCAAGTTCAGAGGCAGAAATCAACGGGGGACTTGTTCCCATGTCAGCAAGAAAACACCTCAGATTCTCGGGAGACACTGATAAGCAATAGGAAAGGGGTGCCCTTATGACACCTGTTTGCACACCCTTCTAGTGGAGGCATCTAAATCTGGAGAGTCTATTGCTGTTTTAAGATGTGGTGTGCAGTGATTTCAGTTCAAGGGTTTCTTTGTTTGTTTGTTTAATATTCCTAACAGTCATCATCCGTGTAGCTGTGATTTGCTTACTAAGGATTTAAGGCGGTCCTATGTCAAAGCACCGTGACGCCCCATTACACTTCGGTAGCTGAGGGTCCTGAAGCAGATCATTTGATCTCTTGCCCTCTGTTTCCCCACCTATAAAATGAAAAGATTGAACAAATCCGTATTTCTCAAAATATGGTTTGTGAACATACGTGCCTGAGAATCACTTGGTTTTATTAAAGACCCAGTCGCTTCTCTGGCGTCTGGGGATCTGCATTTTAATCCATTCTTCAGGTAATTCTTATGCACGAGTGTTTGAGAATCACTAAACAAGGTGACGTGGGGTCTAAGATTTACTGAGACCTACATGCACCAGGTACTGGCAAGAGAAGATCCTTTCCCTCAAAGAGCCCACAGTCCTGTTGGGAACAGAGAGGAGTGAACAAAGGGTACGGCAAATGACAACAGATGCCGTGAGGAAAGAGGAGAGTGGGTGACTGCCTGGGTCATCGTCCCTCAGGGCTTCATGGGGGAGGTGACGCTGGAGTTGTCTGGAAAGATGGGGTCATCGGTGCAGAGAACGTGCTGCTGACAGAGGTCAGGAGGGGTGCCGCAAGCCTCGACAGCAGCATGGGGCTTTCCGCCCCGTCCTAGGACGGGAACTGTTAGAGATCCGACGCCCACCCCTAGGGTGAGGCCAGCATCTGTAAGAGGAGAGGAACACGCTAAGGATTAGCCTGACGTTTTCATTTGATCCAAAAATGGATCCAAAGCTCTGGTAATCTCATCCTCTCCTTCCAAATCAGTAGGAGGTCAGGTCCTCACTGAGGGAATGCCCAGGGCAGGGCCGGCACTGTGTCCATCACGGCACACACGTGGGAGGTCCGTGGGAGCGTCCACAAAAGCAGGCCTAGGGTTCTGTGTCAGCACATTACTGTCTTAATAAAGGATATTTAAAAAACAATAATCCTTTTCCTCCTTGTTTCTCTTTTTCCTGTGCCTCTTTTCCTGTCAATTTCCTTGACTATCTAATATTTAAAACTTTATTTTCTGTAGCTTTTGGAAGGATGTATAAAAAAATCAACCCCATCTTTATTCACCTGCTACATGGGATCCGATCCATGTTCTTAAATCTGCCCTCTACACCTCAGCATGGGTTCCGTCCAGGCCTTCGTGCCCAGATGGCCAGCGTCCTGGTCTCCTCAGCCTGGTGGCCTTGGGCATACCCTGAGGAGGAGCAAAGCACTTTCCCATCCATACCCTGCTAGTGCTGTGCGGAGGCTGCCCCATGGGCTCACGAGAGCTGATTCTCAGTTTTCAGGAACTTTATGAGCCAGTTGTTAAATACAGACATTGTTAAAAATTAAATTATACACATTACAGTTAAGTAAGTTATGTTAAAGCCAAGAGTGATTGATGCTCAAAACTTATCACTCCCCAATTATTTTACCACCTTATACTATTATCTATGCTCTTGGGGTTATTTATACCTGTTGTATCTGAATAGTGGAAATACTGTATAACGAGGAGCCACTGCACATGTCTTGCCAACTCTGAGTTCAATGGCATCACACTGTTAGCTTGAAACTGATCATGGTGAAAATATTTATGCCATGGAAATCAGCATATGCTAGACACCAGGGCTTGATTTATTGTTTTGCTGATTGTCTAAACTTAAGAAGGTAATGCAAAATATTAATAGTGAGGATTAAACTCAAAAGCATGTCCTATATATGGCTGTTACATTGCAAATAGCACAAAAATTTGAGGGAATATTCTCTCCATATTTGAAGGCTACTATCTGATTTAGGAAAAAAGTCATTGCTGTCACTGATAAACAAGCAAAGTTCCAACCTGTCTTTGTGGCTTTGGTTTTGTGTTATTTGTTAACACACAAGAAAATATCACTGACTGCTCCTTCAGCAACTGCAACCAGGTACAGGTACAAGAATTCAGCCAAAATCAACAAAAACATCCTGTGAGAATCAACTGGCTGCAGGGGATTTATAACAGAGCGTTGTAGATTTTGTTATTATGTGTAAATTGTGTGCTACACATCCTTTATGTTAGCAATATTTATAACACACTTGTGTACGTATGTATATGCACACATTATATTTTCCATAGAGTCCATGTTTGAACATTTACCAGGGCACCAGGAATCTTCTCTGGGCGTCACATCTGTGGAATACAACTCACATGCATCAAGGCAACAAAAGCTTTGGTTGGTTTTAATCGCCGTGGTGGTCACCGGAAAGAGCACTCGATTGAGGTCCCTGAAGACCCAGGTTCTCACCTTGACACTGCCCCTCACTAGCCACCTGCCGTTGGCCAAGTCACTCAGCCTATGTCCACATCTCAGTTCCCTCAGGTGCAAAGATAGGTGCATTGCACGGTATGAACGGTGAAGTCCAGTCCAGCTCTCAACTGTTACGATTTATGACTGTGTGAGAAAAGGATGAGTCTGAAATTGCAGGGCTGCAATCCGGGAGATGTTGGTAGTACAAACCCAAGGATTCCCAGCTCTACGCTTGAGTGTACAATGTCATCTGTAACGTCACAGGTGTGTTTAAAATGTCCTCATGTTGTTTCGTTACTATACTTTCAATAGGAATGACATGAAATCCAGCCAAAGGGGAGGAGAGAAGCCTTACCCATAAAGAATGTCTGTCTAGGCCTGTCACTTTGAGATGAAATAGCATAAATCTGCCTGAGGAGATGGGAGTGAGAAAAATGTATTAAATATGCTCCTCAGGCAAAGGCACTACTGTCCTAACTGTCCCTCTCCCCACAGAGTGCAGGTAGCTCAGGACACAAAGGGTGATGGCCCACAAAATATAATAATCAAATAGAGATCACTTCATAGCTCCTACTGTGCCTTTGTAACCTTCACGATGCTGGGCAGGAAATGGTTAAGCAGGGACCGTCCTGAGCAGGGCAGCCAACAGCAGGGGAAGGCCACCGATTAATTACACTACACAGGAAGTCGGGCCTCCTTCTCTCTGCCCAATGGGGAAATCCATTTTCAATTCTGACCTCAATGAGGAAGTTACTCTTCCTGCCAAAAGGGGTGGAATACAACCTTCCCCATCCCTGTGGCACAGCAGAACCGGAAGACAGAAGGCAGGCGGAGAGAAACAGCACGGAAGCCGAACAAACCCGGGAGAGACAGAGCAGGGGGTCGATGGACACACCCCCGCTTAGTAGTACAAGGATGAGACGACCCTTAACGCTCACTCACTGAAGCAGGGGACGAGGCTGGGAGATGAGAAAATGCTCCCAGGTGTGAAACAGGAATAGCAGGAGACTCAGGAGAAGGTCAGCAGAGCATAGAAGAGTCTAGACACGCCAGACCACATCGCCTATAGGTGCCTGAGCGGAGAGTAAATGGAAGGCAGACCAGAAGTCCACTGGATACTTTTATTATAGTATATGTATTTAAACTAATGTATGATTTTAAAAAATATATAGGTCTTATCCAATTTTTCTGTCTTTATAAAATCCCCAGTTGAAGAACCCCTCTGGAAAGTGTTTCCGGTTGACAGCTGGCCCAGGAGGATCCTGACCTCAGGGTTAAAGTCCAGGATCTGATGCTTAGGGTGAGAAGAACCAGGTCAAGCAGCCCTCTCCCCTCGCACTTAGTGCAATGAGAGCTTCTGTTTCCATCTAGGTGTCCAGTACGTTTACATGATCACATGCTCTATTGCCTAAGGTCCCACCAGGAAAACAGAAAGGCTGCCGGAGAAGCTGCCTGAGTCAGAGAGATGGGGAAGGAAATACCTTCCCCCATGTTCCCATTGGCTGAACTCAGCCAGGGTCCGGTCCCCTCCCATCCAAGGCAGAGCAGGGAAAGTGAAGGAACAGGCCCAGAGCTGGCACACATAGGATCATTTCATCCTGGAAGTAACTCCACGAGTCGCTATTACAATCTCCATGTCATGGATGGAGGAACCCAGCCTCAGAGACAGTGAAAACCAACACAGCCAATAGCAGTGTAAGTGGTGGAGCTGAGACAGAAGCTCAGACCTCCCATCTGTCCACCCACACTCTGTCCACTCTCCTTATTTGCTCCTGCACTAGTGTGGGACTTAGGGCTGCCTATTGAGCCACATGGCACTTCCCAGCTACCCACAGTAGTGGTCCTTAACCTCCAGCTCTTTCCTGGGCCAGGATGCACAGTCAGGGCACCACATGGTGCTCTGGCATGAGGGGAGACCACTGTGTGCCAGGACTGCCATCCTGGGCGGGGAACTCATGGAGGGTCTTGCCCAACCTCCCTGAGGCTCCATGAAAGGACTCTGTGTGCTCTTCAGAAGGCAGAGCAATGGGCCAGCACGTAGGCTGTGCCAGCTAATTATCTAGCCCTCCTTCAGCTCCCTGGAAGCCCAGGCCCGGCTGGACGGGTGGGCGTTCCGTGTTTCTGATGTCAGATGGCCTGGTTCCATCTCTCACTGGGGCTGGTATTTGGTTGATTCTTTGGGCTCCCATTTGGATCATAAAACACAAACATCTGCTGGGGTTCTGGTTGGCCCGTGGCAGACTTCAGAGTGGAGAGGGATGGAGAAAAGGTGAGGAAGGGAGAAGGGACTCGGGGAGGGAGGATGAGAGCAGCCTTTCCCGAGGAGTTCATTAGCTACCGTGTGATGGAGAGGCTTTATCAAGCCAGTGCTCTGATCAGCCCCGGAGGAAGGGAAAGGCAAAAGAGAAGATGAATTTTCATGGAGTTTCACTGGAAAGCCTGGGGTAGAGTCTGCGCATGCTTTTCCTCAACTGCTTTGCTTCCTCCAGCTGTTCCTTTTCTCACCAGTTGGCTATTATTTTCTAACGCATTTTGATAATTACTTTATCAATCAAGAAAGATAAACAAAAGCCTAAAAATGTATCCCAGGGAATGAGCTCCTGAGCTAACCAATCTTCAGTACTATGATTTTTATGTCTTTTTTTTTTTTTTTTTTTTAACAGACATTCTTGGGAAACAGTTTAAGGGCTCGGTGCCTCATTCATCGGTGGTTCTGTAGAAGATATTTGCCACCCTCTGCCCCCCTGGCACTGATCCAGAGGGCCAAAGAAATTCAGTGAGTTAAGGAAATGCTACCCAAGCAAAATAAACACCCTAAAAAGACTCACCTACAGTCTTATCCTTATTAGAATGGCTCTTTACCTTTGACTGGCTTATTAAATCAACAGAGTATTGGGTCAAGAGAGAGAGCACGTCACGAGCCACTTCTAAAAGGTAAAACGCAGGGAGTTTGTATCACTGCAACTGTTTAGGAAGAAAAAGTGTCAGTTACTCAGTGAATAAAACTCATCTTTCAGAAGCCAAAATGCTGTCTAGATGTGCCCTGTGTGGGACTGGACGTAAGTCCAGTCCATCAGCCTCAAGCGTGTATCACGGAGGGGCCCAGCTGGGCCTGGCTTAGCGAGAGCCCTGGGAGAAACCCAGGAGCCCCGCACTGGGGAGGGGACGGGGACTCAACTTCCGCCTCCGTCCTAAATCCATGACTTCGGGATGAAAAAGTCACTGGGGGCAAAGCACCCTTGTGACCAATTGGAAAGGCTTGTGCGGTCTTCCCCATCCCACACCCCCCCGTCCCGGGTGCCCTTAACTTTGTGCCCTGCCAGGAAGGGGCCTGGGTTTTCTCTCCTATCAAGAACAGCACAGGACTAACACCTTCAGTGATCATTCCTGACAATCCTTAGCAGGTACCATAGGGATATCAGACCTGAAGGAAACCATTCAATTTATAGCTGCTCACGTAAAAGCCATCAGGAGAATCATGAAATGATTCTCCATATGGTGCCCTGAAGCTTCCAAAAACTATACGAGAAAGAGGCTTGGAAGGAATTCTTTCCTTTTCGGAGACAAGAAGGGTCGAAGCCAAGCATCCGTGGAACCAGGGAAAGACACTCCTCCTTGACACTCACCCCCACTGCGTCCCCAGGGGTGGCCTGGAAGATCGTCTGTGACTCGGCCCTGCACCCGGGGTCACCGACATGGGCTTGTTAGGCTTTTCCATTAACCAAGCTTATGTTTTCTAGTGTAAATGAACTCTACAGTTACATTGTGTGGAAGCTTCGGGACGTGGTTTGCCAAATGGAAAAACATTTGGAGGTTGGGAAAATATCTTGCACATAAATTACTGACGGCACAGAGGATCTAAAAGAGGGATGAAATCAGAAGCCAAGGAAAAGCCGGGAAGGTGCCAAAGTAAAAAACGGAGAGACAGAGACAGGGAAAGCGATGTAATGATTTCTCTTAATGACCTGCCTTCAGACCGAAGAGGCGAGTTTCTAAGCCATGTTTGAGCCTCATAAAAGCCATGTGCCTGCGTATTGGGAAATCTCCTTTAAATGGCAAGATCAAGCCCCCATTTTACATCCTTTCTGAGTGGAGCTCTCCGTTGATTATGTTAAGTGCTGGCCACCGGTAAGAAACACAAAAAGGTCATTGTCCTGGACTGTGGCAAAGGCCAGTTACACACTTGTTAATTTCCTGATTTATGACACTGAGGAGATGGAACTGAGGGCAAGGCTTCCTCTGTCTCTCCCTCCCTCTGTCTCTGTCTCTCTCCGTCTTTGTTTCTCTCTCTCTCTCTCTCTCTCTCTCTCTCTCTCTCTCGCTGTCTCTCTTTTGGTGGTGCTGGTGGAAACTATTAAAACAGAGGCAGATCAGGAAGTTTGTGATAAAGAGAAGCCAGGCTCTCGTCTGACATACAATCTCTCTTGGCTTCAGTAAACTTGCTCCTTCAAGGCCTGCCATCAACAGAGTCGGGCTCACGTTTCACCACTAAATCTGAGTCAACAATCTCTAATCTGGACACTGGGTTCGGAATCCAGGCTCAGGTTGCACTTGGAAGCTGACAGCAGGGACGAGAGCAGAGAAAAATACGGCCTTTGTTTCTGGTTTGCTCGTCCCCACTGAGCTGAGCTGAGGTCATGTGTCGTTTTCTGTCATCAACAAGATAAAAGTTTGCACCTCTCTGGCCCTGAAATGGCTCTCCTGCCATTTATATTAAGGCCAAGAAGCTCTCTGCCCCAGGATTGGAGGGCCAAGTTTGTGGAGAGCTGAGATTTGGAGTCCTTTTCATCTTTCTGACATGTGATACCGTGACATAGGCAGCTCTTGCTGGGTTGCTATGCAGATATACAATTTCTGAAAAGTTACACCCGGAAAATGAAAACCTCGGGCTGGATTAGCATTTCACAAAGAACAGGGATAAAATGTGTAGCAGTTAGGCTAAAAAGCTAAAAAAAAAAAAAAAAGTGAATTAAAGTTTCATGAAAACAAACTCTTTTTTAAAGGATCAATATGTATAAAAGTATCTTATTGCATTCCTGGCCTTTGGTCCTGAGCCCTAATCCAGCTACCGTACGTGAAGGGGATACCTGAGGCAAATGGCCGAGACCGGGAAGGCAGGTCTCGGTGTGGGCTGGGGGCTTGGGTGCTGAGAGCACGCAATCCAAAAGGCCCCGCCTGGGTGCTGTTGTTTTATGAAACTCTTCTTTCCCTGTCTATAATTGTTTTCATTGTTTTTATGTTGTGCTCATCTTTCCCTTTTGTTTAAGTAAACCTAGAAAGAAGGGGGAAAGAATACCGCATAGTCTAAAGCTTGTGGCTAAATATGCTTCTGCATTGACCTTCCCTTTCTTGATCAAGGTCAGGAGGCACGCCTTCCAGAGCTCACTCCCTCCACCACCAGCCTTTCCTAAACAAATTTTTTTTTCAATTATTTCCAATACCAGAAATTATCTTAGATGGAGCATTTAAATGGAATGTGAGGTGTTTGCATGAGAAGCAGGAGAGGGGAAATGATGAGGGGTTTTCCTTGTTCTCCCCGACCAGCTGAGGCTTCCCGAGCCGGCCTTATCCACACAGCCGGGCAGGTGGCGGCCCCTCTCTGCTGCTCAGAGGCTCTGGAGGGGAACCCAGAGCAGGAAGTGGGGAAGGGGGTTTCGAAGACACAGAGGGTCTGGAGCAGATTCGAGGGACTTGACTGATCCTGTTCCCACAGGGAGGGGAGGAAGGCGGCCGGGATCTACACGCCTAGCAACTCAGTCCTTCGACACTGAGCGCACTGCGTGCCCGGTGCCCGAAGGGAATGCAAAGATGAATTAGCCCTGGTGCTTGCTCCCAGGCTGTTAGAGGAAAGCACGGCAGTGGAAATAAGCACCCTAAAGAGCTTTGGAGTGAATCCCCTTGCGCATTCTTCTTTGTTACATTATGAGGCCGGCAGTATTTGCAAAGAAGAGTTCTCATTCAGGACAGGAATTGATGGGAGGTTAGGTGAAGGAGATACGGGCAACTGACTTTTTCTATAACTCAGGAGATGGGAACCATTTCTGTGCTCATCCACATCACTTCCAGGGTTGATGCTCCAGTCACTCTCAAAGATGAGATGACACATGTGAACGTGTAAGAGTTGGCGTCCCTCGAGGTACTCGATTAAATGCGCTTCCGTTCATGCATTCAGGCATCCACGCACCCACAAGAGGGAAGCGGAAACGTGAGCGTGCTGGTGAGGGAAGGGCTAGGTATCTGAACGCCCAGATGCAGGAGCGCGCTCTGCCCTCACTTAGCCTCTGTGTGCTCAGCTTCCTCATCTATAAAATGGGAATAATCATAGTAATCACCTCACAGCGTTGTTGTGAGGCATAAATAAAATAATGCAACCAAAACGGCATTTAGTACACATTGGATAAATGTCGTTAAGATTAGCATTCCCTCTTGGAGGGGTTCACGTCTGCTGGTTTGGCCCAGCCCTGCAGGTGAGGAATGGGTGAGGAAAGAGAACGTGATTTGTTCCCAGAGATCTGGAAGCAGGCTGGAATGACATCATCAGGCCCATGTCCCATTGGCTAATTCAAATTCATACTGAGTTGTGACCTGAGTTGACACTGGTATTTCTGCTGCTGTGGTGCCATCAAAGAGCATTGCATATGGGGACTGAGGGTCCAAATCTTGGCTCTCTGACTTATTAGCTGAGTGACCTGAGCAGATCGCTTAACCTTCCCGGACTGTATCTTCCTCATCCAGAAATGAGGATCGCACGGCCTGTATAGCATGTGGTTTAATAAGAATTGCCTGAGACGGTCTGTGTGACTGACCGGTATGGTGTCTGGCATGTGGGGACTTTCAACATTTCCGTCCATTCATTCGGTCAGCTAGTTGACCCTGGATCCAGTGGCCCAGCTCCAGAGTGACTGTGAGGCTTGGCTGTAGCTCCCTGCCCTCTGGGCAGAGGGAGGAGTCCTGTGTGGCCCGGGCAGGCCCCCTGCTGCTCTTCTTTGACACCCCTTCACCCATCCAAACAAGTGCCGCAGGAGAAAGCCCAGCTTACAGCTCCCCAAATCAGAATAAGGGGAAATGGAAAACAGCCCCTGGCCCACATGCCCCCTTTCTTCCTGCCCCAGGAATCTAACACAGGACCAGTCTGCCTCTCTCTCCTCTCCTCTGAGCTGTTGACACAGGCCCCCTTCCCATCTCCTTCAAACTTTCCCTACGGAATCATTCATTGACTGTTCCGTTTCTGGTGATGTGCAAAACCAGGCATCAAAAAAAGTAGATTATTTTTTCCTCTCCAAACACAATATAAAGGTCAAAGATGTCTCCAGCTCATGGTTTAGGCACCAAGTAAATAACCCAAACTCTCCCTGAACCGCCAGGCGTCCTGGGCCCTGGTGAGATCATGCTTAGCATGAGCAACGGGGAGGGTGGCCACTGGAGCCCACTGCTGGGTTCTGATTCTATTTGTGGACAGAAACCCCCTTCATCGTCATGCCTCAGTTTTTTCTGACTGTGAAATGGGGATGTGGTAATACCAGCACCTCCTTCACAGGGCTGCTGTGAGAATTAAATAAGCAGATGTGTGTAAAGCTGGGGCCGTGCACAGAGGAAGCAGCTAATTCATTGTGAACCAGCTGAGGCCCCTCCTTTCATGAGAAGAGCTCCATACACTGGTGGCAACTGTTCATTCCATCCACGGTTGAGAAGATAGAATAAGAGGTCCTTTCTGGGTGCTGAAGACTAACTTTCCATCTCTATGTGTGTCTGGGGCTCAAGGAATGATCTAATCTCCAAGGCTCCTCAGGGTAAAAGGTGTAACTGTCTGCGGCCTGGAGTCACCGCACAGCACAGAAGCCCAGGGCAGGGCTGCGTCTTCTCCCCTTGTGTCACTCCTTGCTTTCAAAAGCAGTCTGAAGATGCGCTGAACCGGGGGCTGCTGCTGGCACCTCCTCCCTTGAGCACCAGAAACAAAATGAAACTCCGAACGCAGCCTTCCTGTGTCTGCTGGCACGACAGCTCTGGCTTCTGGGGTTCCCTGTCCTCTTCTCCCATCAGGCTGGTGGGAGAAAAGTACCTCAACTCAGCCAACATTTTCTGTTCCAAGAGCTCTTCAAAGATGCAAAATTAGGAAGACCATGGTGCCCGCCTTCGAGGGGCCCGGATGATGTGGGAAGGACCCTGTGAGAAGTGGCCTTGGTCCATTTAACCAAGAGCTGTGGGAGACGAGGAGGGGAGGGAGTCGGTGTGAGTCTCGAGTGCCTTTGCCCCCGGGCCCCAGCCCTGACATTTGGCTGTGCCTTGTGGGCAGAACCGGCCCGCACCTATAGGCCTGCTTGCAGCTCAAGTTGCCCTTCCAGTGTCAAGGGAACACCTGCAAAAAGAGGGTAGCTTTGCAAAGCTGTGAATCCAGGCTCCACACGTGCATTCATATAAACTCTGGAAACCTCCAGAGAGATCCTGCTGAGACCAAGAAGTGGTCCTTCCTTTCCACAGCCCCATCTTCCCGTTACGTGTAAGCCACTGGGGCGGGGACTGAGCTGTGTTCGTTTCCGGTCTGCCCTCAGCATCACACATGGGGCCTTGTGTTCAGTGAGGCTTTGATAACCAACAGGGAACTCATTGCCTAATTTCTCAGAAAGCAGAGTGGCCTCAGCACATCCACACACCCAGTAAGATGTGGAGGGCAGTAACCATGAACACTCAACTCTCTGGCTTAGTTTAAAATGAGGGTCACTTTAGAACAAAGCTGAATCACTGCCAGAAACTTACAGAACTGAATTACTGCCAGAAAATGACAATTCATGAAGATGTCCACAGTTTTTCTGCAGATTGGACGTGCAGCCTGGGCTCTGGCACCAACCCCCCTGGGTTTGAATCCTATTCTGCAACTCACTGGCTGCGTGATCTCGGGCGATTACTAAACTCACTGGGCTTTCCGTTCTTCACATGCAATAAAGGGGAGATATCAGGACCTTCCGGGAGTAAGTGAGGCTAATGTACATGTACTCAGCACGTGCTCGTAATTATTGACATTATTATTTCTATTTCTCTATATACAGTTTTGATAGCCCGAGAGGATTCTGTATTTCAGGGAACACTAAGATTAAGAGAAGGAAGAGAAAGAGGAAAAGGTGTGCTGTCTGATGAGATGCCACGGAATCTTTTCTTGTTGGAACAAAGGGACCTTTTGTTTCCTGAAGGGTCAACATGTTTGCTGGACAATCTTGGACTACAGACAAAAGCAAAATCAATACCCTGGGCGATTGCATCTATGGCCAAGTCCAGCTGAATAACGCTATCAGGGACTTTGCACCAGACAGCCCCAGCTGGGTGCCCGCCCCTGCATGGCCTCGGCTGGGGCTGAGGAGTTCCCATGGAGTCATAACCATAACCCCGTACCAGGAGCCTCCGAGATCCCTCAGGCTCCACGAGAGAAAGAAACCGGGTCACCAGAATCCACTCCTAGAATGGTTATATATAGAAGGTTGCTGATGGTGCCTAAGTTTTTTTATATATATATAAATTTATTTATTTATTTATTTAGTTTTTTTCTGGCTGCGTTGGGTCTTCGTTGCGGTGCACGGGCTTCTCGTTGCGGTGGCTCCTCTTGTTTCAGAGCACGGGCTCTAGGCACGTGGGCTTCAGTAGTTGTGGCACACGGGCTCAGTAGTTGTGGCACACGGGCTTAGTTGCTCTGCGGCGTGTGGGATGGTCCCAGACCAGGGCTCGAACCCGTGTCCTCTAAATTGGCAGGCAGATTCTTAACCACTGCGCTACCAGGGAAGTCCCAGTGCCTAACTTTTTAATGAACATTTGTTTTCTGACAAGCTAAACCAACTCAGTGTGGACTCTGGACAGGTCAATTCACCTTTCTAGGCTTCAGTTTTTTTCACATGTAGAACAAGAAGATTAGACTAGATCTTCATTGATTAGAACTAGGTATCAATGTACTTTCCATCTTAGAAACTTTCTGATGTTTAATTCAGGTACCAAGGCAAAACCAGATTGACCCCTGTCGTTCACAGGAGCACTCCCGACCTACAGTGAGATGATGTACTAACGGGGACCAGAGTCCACTGGGGAGGTTTGCTTCTGCTGCATGGTGCTTCCTGAGCCTTCGACCAGAACCCTTGGAGCTGAAAAAGATCAGGACTTGGAGAGCACTTGGGAAGGGACACCCCAGTCTACAGGCCTAAAAGCCCACTCCACACGCACTGTGTGTTGTCAACAATGGACACGGTGGGGAAGCAGACCCTCGAAAAGGCCAGGTGGGCTCTTGTTTGCAGAGATGCAGGTTGGGAAGGGCCAGCATCACCCTGATATTTCAACATCTTCTAAAACTTACTAGCTTTATTTAAAAAAAAATTTCCCTGGGGGAAAGAAATGAACACCTCTGTAACAAGGAAAATAACAACAATAGTCATAATAATGAGAAAAGCAAAATAAGCACATGTAAGTGCATTTTTCTTTCTTAGAGATTTATTTTTGTTTGATGAATCGGACACTGGTCAGGGAGAGAGGAGAATGCTGGGGGCCCCGCAGGGAAAGGGGCACCCAGAGGTGGGGCTTCTGCATCCTGCGTGGACAAGTTTGGTGTTAGGGTCGGTTGGTTGCTTTAATCGGTTGCTGGAAGTTTTCCTTTTGTTCACTTTTATAAATCTCTCCCCAGACTTGCGAGCTTCCCCTCCCTCCCGCCCCCTTCCCTTGCTCCCCAATTTCATTTTTAAAAAGCGAGCTCGCTCGCCAGGTGTGTCCCCAAGCTCTCACAGCTCTAATAAATAAGGAGCACCTGTAAAACAGTAGCTTGACTTGTTAAGTGACTCTGTACAAAGGAGGATATAGAAATACAGTATGTACACCGCATCCACGGCCCCGTGGTGCTTCAAGGCCAGCATGACTCTGTCTTGGCCTCGCCTGCCCACCACACCCCACCGCCCCGCGGCTGCTGGCTCAGCGGCCTGTGGGTGGGGGCACCTGGACCCCTCCAGAGGGAACAATTGCTTTATTGGAGTTAGTAAACAGATACACTGAATCACAAGGTGATTTGATTTTTTTTTTTTTTTTTTTTAGTTTTCTTCCTTTTTTTGTTTTTTTTTCTTATTTTTTCTTTTTTTTTTTTTTTTTTCTGTACTCATCAGAATGGGGTACTCCACGACTGTCTCACCAACTCAGTGCCAGTACACATGCTCTAGAGGACTTCTGGACTCGCAGCTACAACTGTACAAGTGCACACAAGAAAATCTACCCTGTTATCCTCCAACCACTGATTGAGGATCGAATTGCACATTTCTCTTAACCATGACAGGAGAAAGCAAACAGTGAAACAGAATCATGGGTGAGCTTTCTCACTTTCCCTCCTGTTTTCATTGGTTTGTCCATACCATTCTAATTATCATGAAAGGGCTCTGCGTATAGAGAGATTGCTTCACTGACTTCCTGGATCACCGAAAGCCATCAGGGTTGAAATTTCATCCAAGTCTTTCGTGACGCCCAGCAAATATTCCCCCTCGGATTATTTTACACCTTGAGGGCATTTTGGTCTTCAGTTCAACACTCTTGCTCTGTTCCCAAATGGGGCGCTATTTAAGGGAATTTAAGGAGAAAGCTGAGAAGAATAAACATTTACCGAGTTCTCTTGGCATTCAGTCTCTGAAAAACCACAGTATAAACTATTCATGCTGCTTCTTACATCTGTCAGATCGAAAATTAAAAGCCATAAAAGTGTAACACTGAAAATATGGCATTAAAAAGGATAAAGGTGGCCTTTGTAAAAATAACAAGAAAAGTATATTAGCCAATAAAATATTCTAACTCTTCATTTAAAAGTGCATCCTGGGCAGGACAGAGATGAATCTGAAGCAATGGGACTCCAGTATGATCCCTCTCCGCCGTCAAAACGTGAACAGTATAGGTCCAAAACCGTACAATGCAAATCACAATTCTTCGTGTAGCAGCAAAACCACAGCAGTTTTTAAAAAGATTAAAAAAAGATTTTTGTTTTCAAATCTGTATCATCTTCCAGCCTCACCCTCTGAGCCTTGAAGATGGGGCAGGGAGAATACCTACGTTGGTCCTTGTGGCTTGTTGGTGTTTTGTCGTTTTTGTTTTTTTTTTTTTTTCTTTTAAACCAGGGGCAAAATCCCTAAGTTCCTCTGGGGAGAAGCAGAGATGGTGGCAGCAGGAAGGCTGGGCCCGCTTGGTGGGTCCAAGACGTGCTGGCTTCTCTGGGCTAGAGGCCACCGAGGGAAGGCTGCTTCCTCTGAGATGCTTAATGACAGGAAGCGGCTTTATTTGCTTGAGTTTTAGCCAGAGGGGGTGGTGAGCTGACCAGCTGGTGTCACTGGATGGCGAGACATGGTTTGCTCTGCGCCCTCTCTCCATGCAAGGTACCCTGTGAGCGAGCGTTCCTAGAAAAAGAGGAAAAGGGGTTTGTTAGAATCCACTAGACCAAACTACCCCCCACCCCCCAGGCTGGGGAGAAGCCGGGCATGAGTCAGAGCAGCACACTCTCCAGCTGTCAGGTCAGACTTACAACAAGGCCCCAGAACTGGGGCGGCGCAGCCTGATTTCCACACGACTTTCATTCACGGTTCTGCGCAGGATCAGCCCTGCCAGCTTTGTGTGAGGAAATGAAACTCGAGTCGCTTTTTGGAATACCGTAATGAGCACGGAGCACCACGCCCTCACCCAAAGACTGCAGCAGCATCCTTTGCAACCCAGCAACGTTCACTCTCCACGTTACTGCACGCTTAACTGGCAGGAGGTCTTTGCAGTTGCCCAAGGGCATCCCAAAGCCAGGCAAGGTCATCGGGGGACCCTGGTGTTGCAGACCTCAAGCCTGTACCCCGTGTAACAGTCCTAGTGTCTGCTGCAAAGGAGGAAGGCCATGAGATGGACTTTTTAGCACGTGAAAAATTCCTGGGACACAGAGACCACTCTTCAGAGGTTTCCTACAGGGGCGACTGAGCTGGTAGAAGTGCCCCTCTCTGTGGGTCTTGCCTGACAAAGGTGAGCCACTCACATCGCTTCATATCCAGACCAAGCATAGGACTGGGATCCCAGGGCAGAAGGTCTGAACAGGACTGTTCACCAGGAAAGTCGGTTTCTGCAGAATGTCCACCCCAACTTTCTCCACAGACGTTGGGCTCTGCCTCTCTTACCCTTACTGGCTTATTTCATTTGCTACCAGTCTCTTGGCTTGAAACCTCCTAAGGACACTCCGTCACCCCCAGGAAGCAGCCATTCAGAAGTCGTCCAACTAAACTGTGAAGTCCCTGAGGTCTGGGGCTGTGTCTGTTTTGCTCACATCCCTACACCCGGGGACAAATGTATTCAGCTCAACACACATTTGTAAAATGAATGAGAGTCAAACAGCTCTTGTCCCCCATGTCCCAAAACGGTACTTTTTTTTCCTGCCAATAAATGGGGATGTCAGATATGTGAATGGGAAAATTTGGCTAACGTGAGGTGGTGGGAGAGGACTTGTAAACATCCTTACAACTGTTGAGATTATTCCTAGACCAGTGAACAAATAATTTCAGGTGATAGAATGTAGAACTTGAAGGGACCCCAGAGATAATATACACAGTTTCCACATTTTATAGATGAAGAAATGGAGGCCACAAAGAGAACTGGAGTGTTCAGAGTGTCTGTAGCACGAATTTAGCACAAGTGTGAGGAGGTCAAAATGCCCATTGGGAGGACTAAGTCCAAGCTTGTGCTTTGAACCCTGCTATCCAAATACTGGTGTTAATGGCAACCATAATAATGATCAGCCAAAAACAAGATTTGAAAATCTGAATGTGCATGACAGGAAATGCCTGAGTTCCCCAAATCACATTAAATCACCAGATCTGTGTGCATTTAATATGTATATTAAATAACCAAAGTGAAAATGCAAAACACCACAAATATGCAATGGGAGTGGAATTACAAGGTCATGGAAACCTTTTCATTTGGCATGGTCAGATTTGGAAATGTGGATATTTATCTCTGAATAAAGAGCTCACTTTAATTTCTTTCTTTTCTTCCCCTTCTTTCTTTCTCTCTTTCTCTCCTTCCTTCCTCTTTCTCTCTCTTTTTTCCTTCCCTCCTTCCTTCCTTCCTTCCTTCCTTCCTCCCTCCCTTTCTTTCCTTCTTTCTTTCTAAGACATAATGGTGAGAAGAGGTACAAAAACAAAAACACCAAGGGCCACCAACAAATGAGAAGTCACAAAGGATTGGGAAGAGGCCTTGGAAATGGACCCAAATGGACCCTAAGACATACTGTAGCTTCTTCTGGGCAGGATTTACTTTTGTTTAGGAAGCACAGCCTGGAACGTGCTTTGGAGGGAGGGAAACCATCCCTACCTCTGGGCTTTGGGACTAAGAGTGACCAAATCTTGTAGTCAGAGAGGACCTCTGAATCCCTTCTTTAAAAAAGGAAAAGGAAAAAAAAAAGGTGTTTAATGGTTTCTTCCAGTGACTGAGAAACACCTCCATTTTGAATTACTCACTCAAGAATGCTGCAACTGCTTTTTCAAGGGTGTAAATTTTTTCTTTAATGTAATCATGACCCCCCAAAGAGGACTATTTCTCAAATAAGTTTCCTTATACTGAAATCACCTTTGGACAAAGGCCAAACATGGACAGCATCAGCCTACTTAGAGAAAATCTCAAGGCTTTCATAAGGGACTAGGAAAACGGGATTATAATGAGAGCCATTCTGGAACCTTAACTACAGCGTTTGCCATCCCAAACACGCTAATAATCATTATTATTCTCTGGTATCTATTATTGTCTGGTAAATAATATGTGTTTTCCCCCAAAGTTCTACAGGGTGCAGCTGCACCTCACTCTATTTTTTGCAGCCCTGCTTCTGCTGTTCGGAAAGCCTCCTCACACCAAGCTTATTTCAAGAGAACGGCAAAGGGAGGATTTGTGCTGTTTCCTTCCCTCTCAACACACACTTGCCGTGTCTGGGACACCCACCCAGGCCAGATGGTGGCAGTGCAAGTCCCTCTCGGCGGTAACATTTGAGGAGGGGGTAAACTGAAGGCCCCCTCCTCTGTCCTCCTGGCTCTGGCTGGTTCAGGGCAGCCCCCATGTTGGTGACACAGGAATCAATGAAAATGAAGAACCAAGCTTGGGCATCACTTTCCTGAGAGTTATTCGTTTGCAAGGTGTGAAACTCAAAAGTGGGGAGGAAGGGACCTTGGAGTTTTAGAAAGTGATCATGGCAGGAAGTTCCAGAGCCCAAGTCCATTCCGACTCAGCCCCTGCTAAGCAGAGGCGTCTTATAGAACAGTCGGTCCTCTCTGTCTAAATTCCTTGATCTGAGTAAAGGGGAAATTTCTACAATATGTGAGACAGAGATGCAGGTTACAGCACAAACCCTACGTAGCCGTGTGACCTTGGATCTATTCCTTAACCTCCCTAAGCCTGGATTCTTCCTCTGTGAAATGAAGGCATGGGTGAGATTTTCTATTACATCTTCCATCTCTCATATTCTGGGATTGTAGGATCTTTGGACCAAAGCCATCATCAAGTATGGTGGTACACAGTCATCCATGTATAAGAAAGACTATTCATCTCTCTCTCCTGAAGTCCCAAGTTTCAGAAAGAGTCTCCTTCTTTCTATTAATCACATACACACACTCTCACCTCTGGCAGAGATTTTTGGAGTGTCCCTTAATGCAGGGGGTTCTGGGGAAGTGGTTCTACTTGTGCCTCACATTTGGGTTTTCCTCTGAATTGGGGTTTGTCTGAAGGCAGGACAACCCAGGGCCCTGCCATACGGAACATCTCACAGACACACACACACACAGACACACACACACACACACACACACACAGCCCGTCCCATGGACCACACTGCACCGTGTATGAAGACCAGCTCCACAGTGCGTGGTCTCCAGCAGGCATGTACGGTCAGCGTCTGCAGAACTCCAGGCCCAGCTGCCCCTTTTGGCCAGAAGAATAAAGTCTCTCCCTCATGGACTCAGCTGCACACCAAGTGCCCTGAACAAGCCTCTGACCACCGGCAATTTCCTTTTCCATCAGGAAAGCATTGCTAAGAATGTGACTGAGTTACTTCTCCTTTACCGCATAAGCATTGTCAGAGTGTCATAGAGAACAAAAATAGGCCTGAGTACTAATAACTTCTTTCAGTGCTGATACTGTCAACATACCATCATCCTCACCTTTTCTCCTTTGACCTTTACAGCCTAAGATGTATGCAGGTTGCATTTAAAAGGAAATTTTATAATTTCCAGGCAACCACTCCCAAAAGTAAATGTGTATCCAAAGAAAATGTCTGTCTTGTTCTACATCCCACTATAGTCCCCCCATGGCACAAGATTCCACCTCCACCAGGCAGCCTGCCTCCATTAATCTAATCTGTTTTCCAAACTTTTATTCTTCTTTGCTTCCTCAAATACCTTTGTCATTAGCATAATCAAAATCCAGTAGGTCTGTCCTGTCTTACCTGTCTAGAAGGCAAGCTCTCCAGGTCCATCATATTTATTCCCCAGAGTCCAAAATCCTGTGGCATCAACCCTACAATGTGCAAGAGATGCCCGCTGCCAGGCCGGCTTGCCTTTGTCCAGTTATCCCAGCCCTGCCCGTGATGCCACTCGGGCACATCGGCCCATCATTTACCACGGTTAAATACAGCTATTACGTGCTGGCTTCGGCCACGCTGTTTATCTGGGACAATAATGAGTCCCTGAGGACTGGACTGCTCTCAGGTAGCCACAGCTATTCTGGGACGCTCACAAGGGTAGAACCCCGTGGTCAATGAACAGAGCCGCCTGCACCAGCTGATAAGGCTGGGTGTGATGCCAGACAGTGGTCTCCGCATCAAGCCCATCCCGGAAAGGGCTACGGCTTGGTGAGGTTTTGCCAAAAAATGGTTCCCTCTCTCCTCCATCGACCATCGCTTCATGAAGAGTTCTGAAATGGCTTTTACCAAGTTGGAAACCGTTTTCATTTACGAAGTGGATGGTATCTCTTTTCTTATAGCTTGCTAATTGATGAAAGTAATTTAAAAACATCGCTTCTCTTTTCTAGCATGATTGCTAAGGGAAATAACCCACGGTGAGGAGAGGGGAGTAGGGCCAAGGGTGAGCTCCAGCACCACTGAGCTGCCCACGCCCTGGCTCTGATAAGCTAAGGCTCATATTATTTAAAAGAAAGAAAATTAAACCAAACATGAGGCCTTGCTTTTCTTTTTTATAATTTTCTCCTTCAGCAACATCTCTTATTTTACTCTTTAATCAATAAAAACCCCAACCATACAAGACCCCCTACTGAGATAACTCCATCTTTAATTTTTTGTTTTACAAATTTAAATTTTGGTTTTCTTTGCTTAGCTGGTTCTAGGAGTTAAATGGGCAGAGAGACCTGTTTATTCATATGAGTGGCCAATGCTATCTTGCTGACCTCTACAAGATCCTGGGGGACAAAGAACCCTGAGCCACAGAACCCCCTCTTGTGCACTTGCAAAAGCCTTTATCTTCACCCTGGACAATGGATCCTCTTTAGCTACCTCAAATCTTTTTTTAAAACCTGGGAGTTTAAGCTAAACAAATTACCCTGTCTCTGGTCCTTTTCTAAAAGCAGGCAGGGATTCATGACTAACTGCACACATTTTTACAAATGCACTGGAGCAAGTGGCTACATGCATTCGTGAAAGAGAAAAATAAAATGAAGAATTACATGATATAGCTAATGTTTTACAAGAAATTTGAATAAGAGCCTCGAGCCCTATGCCGCCTGGCTTTCAGGACCAAGCACTTCCTATTATGGTTTGGGAAAGTTGCAGTTTTTTCAAAGAAAGAAGTTACATTTACTGAGCACTTAATGTCAAACACTGCGCTAGGTACTTTTATATATTTATTTCACTTACAAACAAATATATTTTATATACTTATTTCATTGAAACAACAATGCTATGAAGTATTTATTACTGTCTCCATTTCACAGATGAGGAAACTTTCCCAAGAAGGTTAAGGAACTTACTTGCTCAAGTTCACCAGCTAGAAAGGGGCCAAGCTGGATTGAAGTCCAGGTCCTACAACCTCAAAGTCCATGCTCGCCTCGGAGTGCTATCCCCTAGCCCAGATTTCACCTGTCCCCTTCCTCACCCTGACAAGCAGGGGTCACAATGTCAAAGTTGACAGGGGCCTTAGAGACAAAACTCCGAGAAATTATTTGCTAAGAAATAATAATTGCATTTTCATTCAAGTCCTATCCAATACACAAACTAGCTGATGCTAGTTCATGTGCCTTCCAAAAATTCTGCCTTGGACACAAAAGTAGATGTTTATTGTACTAAGATTGAGTCTGTTATTTATTTATATAATCTGAACACAGGCAGTCTAAGTTAAAAAAAAAAAAAAAAGGAAAGAAAGAAAAGAAAAGAAAAAAAAGAACCTAGAGAAAAGAGCAGCTTTATATGGCAAGCAGCTATTGTCTATGGATCAACAGACTTTAAGATTTTAGGCTGGGTCTGGAAAAGAGGTCTGACACTTTATTTACTCTTTACAACCAGCCTTTTAGCAGAAAGAGAGAGGGAGAAAGAGAGAGAGAGAAGGGCTTCATTTCACGGAAACTTCATGTAAAAAATAAGAGCAAGCATACTGCTTCCCTGCTACCCCCCTCTAACAGCCAGGGAGAGGGTAAGTGTGCCTAATAATTGCTTTTCTGCAACCCTTCCACCCTTCCACCCCAGATGTTCAGGTACAACCTATTTCCTCTCTGAAATCAGCTGCCCGGTGTGAGGCAGTGATGCCGTGGGTAGCAAAAGTATGACTCTGGTCCTTGGCACAGGGCGTGTAACTCAAGCAGCTCTGGTCGTATCCCGTGTCCCACTGAGGGGAAAGGCAGATGAGGACTCAGGTTCTAATCCTGGCTGCGCCACTCTGTGACCTTGAGCGTTTGCTCTGTTTGTCCCAGTCCCTACTTATAAAAGTGGAACCAGACATCTTAGGAGAATTTCTGGAATCATTTCCCTAACCTCCGAGGTTGACAGCATGGAAATGTTTCGTTACCTCCCATTACACATTGAGGGAAAAACGTTCTGGGCTGCAAGGGCTACCATTACAATTCTTATAATGAGCACCTAGTATATATATGCCAGGTGGGCATTTTACTTCTGTTGTTTACACTGGAGCCTGATAACGCTATGGGTTATTATCTTCATTTTTTTGTATATAAGACATGCTCAGTGGTTTTGCAGGAAGATTCTGGAGCCAGGCTGCCAGTCAGATCCCAGCACTGCCATTTACTGGCCAGTGACTCTGGGTACGATATTCAACCACTCTGTGCCTCAGTTTCTTCATCTATAAAATGGGTTTAATAATGGTACCCCAGAGGGTTGTTGTGGGCATGTAACATCTGGAACACTGCTTACATATAAAGAGTGCTCAACAAATATTAGCTGTTACAATTATGAGAAAATGTAGGCATAAAGAGGTTATAAAACTGGTCCAAACTCACAGCTGGTTTTCAGATCCAAGCAGACCTCACTCCAGCCCTGGACTCCTCTCCCAGGCATTGTAGCCTAATAGGACAGTAACTCCATTTCCTGGGCACCTCTACCCATGTTTTCTTATCTGCTCCTCCCAGCAATGTTATGACCTCAAGACTGCTTGGGGAGGTAAAGTCGCTTCTTCCCTCACTTACTAATTGGCTCTGCTGGGATTTGAACCCAGGCTGGCCCAACCCCAAAGCAGAAGTCTGTATCCACTAAACCACACCGCTGCCTTCCTTCACTACCAGGAGCCCACTGTCAACACATGTGGAAGCTTCAGAAGGTGTACGACCTGGGAAGTTAAAAAAGATAAAAGGACATTTTCAAAAGTTGCCACACCCCTTTAAAAGTGCCTGCCAGCCCTGGGAGGATCTGATTCAGCTTCTGTGAAGATCTCTGAAGGTGTCTGAGGTTGAGCAAGCCACGCAAGCCTTGTGGCTGCTCTTCATTCCAGGGACAGAGCTTTGGGCATCACTAGGGCCACCGTCCAGGCTCCACGTCCATCCTCAGGGAAGTCCTCCGCTAGGAGAGCCGCTGCCTGCCTTGCGCACCCATTGGGCGACCGAGGGCCTGCACCACGCCCTGCCTCACTGACCTAAGGCTCAGAGCAGCGGGGCAGTCAGAAGGGTGGAGCCCCTATTTCCACAGCAATCTGGGGCCTGGCCAGCATCCCCCTTGACTGAACTTTGGAATGTTGTGAGGTTTCCTTCCACTGTGTGCTATGAAACCTCTTAGGTCTGCTCTGGGCACAAACAAAAGAGCTCATCCTCCCCTTGCATTGCCACGATGGCTTTACATACGTAAAACATAGATGTGGCCGCTCTCGCCGCTCGCACTGCAGCGATAACATCCCGCAATGTTTAGAATCCACTGCTGGTAATGAGCCTGTCATCAGAATTCAATGATCAGCTCAGCAATGCTAGTCTTTCTTTTGCTTCCTTTTCAGTGCACGAACAGCTGCTGAAGTAATTTTCCTCAAACACAGATTTCCTCCTGGCACTCCTCTGCTCGAGGTCGTGGTGACGTTGCCTAACGTACAGAGTACAAGTGCCACAACCTCCAGCTCCACTGCCCACCTGCTCTCCTGCAGCGGCCCCCTCCTCTCCGTCTGCAGCCAAGCCCTTCACTCCAGCTGTGCGAAGGGCAAGGTCATCCCTCACTTGACTTCCTCTTCTCCGCACCTGTGGCTCTTGACATCCTACTGCCTCTCTTATTCCTCCACTCCCGACTGCAAGTTCAAGGCCCTCCCCAGTTTTAGAACCTAACTCCAAACCGACCTGCTGTACGGAACCCTATCCTGGTAACTCCATTAACTATGCCTCTCCTGACACTCTTCTCGTTCATTCACTCAATAAATACTCATGTGCCCATTCTGCCAGCCCCAAGCTAGGTCATCAGTTACAACAATGTGTGAACTGTCCCCGTTCACACCAAAGCCCTCACCAAAGCCCGCTGTCTACAGTGTCATATCTGTTTGCAGGTCCTGCATGATGCTTGCAATAGTGGCCTTGGTTGTTTCTTGCCTCTCTCAGATTATTAGCTCCTCAAAACAAGTCTAAGACTCCTGCCACTGCCTCTTCCACTTTTTTTTTTCTTTTCCCTCCCTCCCTCCCTCCTTCCTTCCTTCCTTCCTTCCTTTCTTCCATCTCTTAATAACAGTGCCCCTGCATGGAGTCAGTATTCAATACAGTTAGTTGAAAATGGTTATGTTTTACCCTCTAGGGAAATAAATGAAGACTATCTTTGAACCACAAATGAGTGAAAGGGGACTGCCTCCCTCTGTTCGGATATGATTAAGAGTTTATTAACTTTCGTGGGCCGTAATATATTAATTAAGTATAAATTAACCATTCTAAATATAAGGTTTTTTTAAAAGTTACTATCCCTGTGCATCTCACACACACACACACACACACACACACACACACACACACACACAGCTGAGACACAGAACGAGTTGATCGGAGGATCAGACAGTGGGAGGTGCTATCAAAATCAGAACCCTGAATGAGTGACCGCTCAGCTTCATTTGCAAGGTCATAAGGTTTTTCCACAAAAAATTTTTCATAGTTTTTCAACTAGTATTTGGGATTCAAGTTGCTCAGACCTTGGTGGATATGAAAATAGACCTTCAGTCCCATGTTTACGATGTCATCGTATTAAATGAGAGGAATGGAGGGACCTGGATATATTTTTGGTTTGGCAAATTGTAAAACTATTTTTTTTTCAAACATTTGGGGTTTGGCTAAAACCAAAACTTATTTTGCCAAGCACTTTGGCCTTAATTTTTAAACCCATGTGTATTTTAAAAGAAATTCAATCTATATGTTTCTGACTCATTTACACTTAACTCATGAAAATGCTGTTTGGTAAGAGCTATTAGATGTCCAAGCAAGTTTATGAGCCCTTTTAAGCCTTCTTTTCCTCGTTCTTGCCAGAAAGTTGTATTTTGCCAGCCATAAAGAGTGTGAGCCCCAGAGGCCTGTGGTCAGTTTGAAATTTATAACCTCTGAAGCTTAAATGGATTCTGACTTGGAAAAAGCTTTTTTTCCCTCTCCTCTTTTTCATATTAAGCGCTCAAACAGGCTACTTATGATAAAGATGGGATCCTATGTCTCAGTTTCCAAGATGGCTGAGGGTGAATAGTGAAGAATTCAATCTAACCACCAATGAACTGCCTCTAAGACATTTTGGAGGAACAATGTGACACTTTAAGTTCCTCTGGACACAGATCCAACACTCTAATGGAAAGTTTTACTAATTACTCTTAGGATAAGAAAAAGAGGTAGGAATCAACATGATTCAAGTTGAACATTTTACCTTTGGGGGACTTGGTAATTCTTTAAAAAATCACAGACAACCAATCCTGTTTATGAGTTTTTATACATTTAAAAAATAAGCTGAATCTACTAAAAACGACATTTGAATTAAAACCAGAAAAGCAGGAAGGACGTGCATGCATGCTGCAGTGACTTCACCCTGTATCTACTATATGCTCAGATGATGCTCAGATACCACTCAATTATAGTATTCTAGTGGGAGAAAGCTTTTGGATAAAGTACTTAAAAATGGCTTATAAATATTTAAAGTATAAGCATCTAACAAATCATAATGACAAAGTTTTACATTTAACCACATGTGCTCCAAATATCTTGAAATTACTCTAAATATGGGTTTAAAATATCAAAAGGGCTTGTTGATGGGATGCAGAACTTTGCAGAGAAACTTAAACCTGATCATTCTTGCTCTCACAACACCCAATAGGCACAATTTTTAAAGTGTGCGTGTGTAGATTTCCTTAGGAAAAGATCATGCTACAGTCTGAATTTCCAAAACAAGAGTTGAAGGATGAAATATAGGGTTTCCCCTTCTCTCACCAAACGCAACTTAGCCACTTTGCTTCTAGATAATTTGTTATTGTAGGTTGGCTCAAATTTAAGACAGTAACATCTTAGAAACAGTTGGAGAACGAAGCCAGCTGCAAGGAGGATATCATTACAAATTGAGACACATGTTATATGGGAATACCATTCATTTTCAATACCAAAAACATGTCTGGGGAAATAAGCCATGCAAATGAGGGAGAGATATACTTTTTAATTGCATTTTTTGGACGTTAGGTCAATGTTTCATATCAAACGAGTCCATAATGTATGTTTCTCCCTTCTGTTCTTCTGTCACATTCTTACTTCCCTTTTTACCCAAAACAAAACACAGCTTGCTATCAAAGAAAGACAACAAACCAGAGGTTCAAAGGGGGAACTGATGAGACAACCAGCATCGCAGCCAACTCTCTGGATGGAATGAGGCCGGGGAGTGCTGGACAGCTTTGATTGTCCCAGTCCTGACCCCATGCCCACGTGGAAAGGCAGTTCTGCTCTCGTGTTCCCTTCTCTCTATTCAGACTTGTGTGTTTGGTAAAATTGCACAAGCATGTTGTTGCCTATGGCCATAGCTCAGTCCTAGGAGCTCAGAGTTAAGGGATATCAGGAGCTACTTGAATGGTGTCCAATTTAAGAATGTTTAGTACACTCAGGAGCTTTTTAAAGCACAAAAGATGCTTTAAAAGTTTTGTTCTTATTGTTCTTTGCTTTTGCTCCATTTTCACTAGAATCTTTTAAATGACCCCCTTGAAATAATTTGTGTGTGTGCATTTCCCCTCCTTGCTGATGGCTGCACGTTCTCAATCCTGACCCCACCCTACTTTTTTCTCAAGCAGAATGCTGTGGAAATCCATAAATCTGGAGAAGAGCTCTCCGTGGTTAGTATTTCGAGCTGGCATCTGAGATGGCATTTACTCCTTTTCCTTGAGAATGGGACCCTGTTAAATGATGCCAGTGCTAAATTGTTTATCTTTTAAACTAATTTATTTGTTTCTCTGAAATGAATTCCTTTTATGTTTTTGAGGCATTTGTAAAAAAAAAAAAAAGTTTACACATGCAGAATGCATTGCCTTAACATGCATCCACGTATATTTAAACCAGCAACTGAAGAATACAAAATAACTCTGGGTGGGATAGGGTGAAGGAAAACAGAATGGCCACCCTCTGTCCCTTTGACACAATCTCTTCCACAAGAGAGTCTGGAAAAGGCAGAGTGTTGGTGGTGGATGGTGTTCCACTACAAGAGGTAAGTGTTCCAGGCTGCAGTGTATTTTGGTCCTCAAACACCTCTGCCCCTCTGTGATGCTTGTCTGCATGAAGGTAGGTGTAAATGATTGATGCCCAGGCAGTCGCTCGAGCCAGGAAGGGAGTGATTCATTGGAAACCAGACAGGGAGCTTATTTCTAG
This sequence comes from Balaenoptera ricei, assembly GCF_028023285.1. NCBI lineage: Eukaryota > Metazoa > Chordata > Mammalia > Artiodactyla > Balaenopteridae > Balaenoptera > Balaenoptera ricei. The sequence continues at coordinate 52,529,083 of NC_082650.1, forward strand.
TGCCCTTCTGGGCAATGGCTTGTTAGTAGCTGGTTGAATGCTTTCACCTTTCCAAGTACACTCTCTCCAGGTGAAGAAGCATGCTAGGGGGCTTGGTAGCGCTCCAAGACACGGCCATGCCAATGCCCTGGTGTTTACTGATCCATCCACTTCTCCTACTCAAGCCATTCTCCTCCCTTGGCCTCAACAGCAGGGTAGAAGGTTTTCCACTGAAGGACAGCATCTGCCTATACAGCACAAACTTTGAAAGTCCAAGTGCCGGGGAAGTGTCTAGCTTGTTTCTTTCCTTGCTTCCCCTTTCTTCTTTCCCATAGGCACTCACAGGTTATAGTAACTTGAAGAAAAGTCTATCACCCTTTGCATTTTGTCACTAAGGCAATCTTATTGAGGCAAGGGCGACATTATGTAGCTGTAACAGTGATTCTGCAATATTAGGTCCACAGCAAAAATTGCTAAAAATAAATTCCAAGTTTTAAGGGAAACTTACAATTAATTCAGCTTCCTCAGAGTAACAAGAAAAATTTCTGTTCAGGTATTGCTTGGTGATAATATAAAATAATCTTTCAGAGATGTAAGGCATACTTTTTCTGTAGCCAAAATCTATGGACTGCTCCTCCCAAGAAAACACCTCCGTGCACAAGCACATAAAGCTTTCCACAAAATTCCAGAGGGAATACCTGAAGGCTGTGCATGGACAAGTCCATGGAGACCAGCTCCGGGGAGCTGACACACAGATCGGGCGGTCTGTAGATCAGGGCCAGGACTCGCGCTGCACTGCCTGACCCTGAGGATCCTCGCTAAAGCTCACGCACTAAGCACTTCTCTTCCCTCACCCTAGCCCCAGCCCTGCTGACGATGGAAGCCTATGGCTACATCTGAAAGAACTAAATACCCGGTCACATATGTCATTTCCTATTCCATCATAATCTGATTGAAATAATATCTAAAGCCAGGTGCCTGCACATTAAAACCCTCCTTCAACCCCCTTGTCCTAAAGGTTAAAAGAGACCCGGCAACACTGAACGAGATGTGTCTAAGGCCAACCTTGACACTGTTCATCCAGAAAATTCTCCTCTATGAGTCTGAAATGATCACAGCAAGCACTCTCTCAGGTCCTCACCACTCACACGTGCGCATGACGCAGACCTGGCCATTCCTCACTGCTGGCTCTTTGAATAACCTATACCTAGAGCTGGGCAGCCATCTGCATCCTGACAGACGGGCAGAACTTGAACATCAGGGATTACGTCACCAATGAACATTTCCAATAAGCAAGTATTAGAACATTAAAAATCTCAAGTCTGGCAGAGGATCTGAGCACACCCTACTTGTACTGATTTCCTCCTCTCAGTCACAGTTTTTCCTCTTTTCCTTGCTTTCGTAGTCGGCACCCACAGTCACATTTCAACTGCATGGACTTGACTTTGCAGGCAGCCGATCCTCTCAAACTTCTCAGCTGGAGAAACCGAACTGGCAAAAAGTTACCTGCCACCTCCACCCTTGCTGCTTTCCTAATGAGGCGAGTCCCCTGCCCCCTTCTTGAAATAGCCCTTTCTGGGATTGTGGCTCCGTGCAGACTAATAATTAAACTCTAAACTCCAAGAAGTCAAAACTACAGCCCCCCTTCTTCAGCTCTCCCAGAGAAAACAAAAAGTGGAAGGAACTCTTGCTGCTGAGGCTAGGGGAGCATCTCGGAATGGGGGCCGGGGACAAGACTCTTGGATTTTCTTTCTGGTTTTAGAAACACATAAGAAATTTGGGAGCCACAAAGGTGGGAAGTTCTTGGTCTTGCCGCTCGTCGGGAATGGAAAAAGTGAGGGTGAAAGGGTTACTCATGGTACACATTTTTTCCATTGATTATTTTACTTAAAAAGAAGATGTCATTTCCCTGGAAAATCAAGGAGGGGGGCATATTTTCTTTTGCATATCTTGAAACATTTGCAAATGGTTACTCTGAACTCCCCAATGTACCATAAACAAGTGTAAACTGTAGAAATTCAGAAAATGTACAAATACAAACAGCTATCCCCCAAGCTCAAAGGCAAAGACAAAGCAAGGAGTATTCCATTTATAAATGGAATTCTTTGTGGAGAGAACAGTTTGGGAAATGTTTATACATTGTTTTCCTTATTATTTGGGGGGATTTTTTTTTTTCAGCTTACAGAAGCGTCTTAAAAGTTGAAGATTAAAGGAAGTTTCCAACCTTTTAAAATCATCGACTAAACTTAATTAGTTCTGCATCTAGGAAAATATCTGCTCAATTAAATCATTTGCAATCATATCAACAAACCAGAATGCATAAATTCAGGTAACCGGGAACAGAATAACTTCAAAATGGAAAAAAAAAAAACCCTGTGATTTGCCAAGAACTAGCAAAAATGATGACTTCTTTGAAGATAACTGTAGCTGCCTGGATTACTGATTTCAAGACACAGTCTGCTTTGAATCTATTTTAAATGATTTTTAAAAATAGTAATACAGTATGAAAATGGTGGGCATAGTGAAAATGAAGAACCCAGACGAAAGTTACTGACAGACAATGAGTCACCAACAAGCACAAGGAGAAATCACTCACCTGCGCCTCATCCACCACAACTCAGCCCAGGTTTGGTTTTGGTTTTTTAATGCTTTCCCCTTTGGCTTTAACTTGTCACCAAACAGTGTTCACTGTCAGGGCACAAAAGCCATGCAGTTCTTTAATTAGCGGATGCATTTCCAGTTTCCGTAACCATATGCATAGGCTGGGTTTCTGAAGGCATAGAAGAAAAACAGCACCACGTGTGCACAGAAAATCAGGAAGGGTCAGAGAATGTGAGTGAATTACGGCAGGTTGAGACTGTGCTGTGAGCTGACACGGAACTACAGAGGGCAAGAGGCAATGTGATTTAGTGGAGCAGAGGCGTTCTTCCCCCACCTTAAATCACTCGCCTTGTCACCCCACTGTAGCTGGCAAAGCCTGAGAGTCTCTGGCTTTAGAGAAAAGCTGTAATGTCTTGCGGGACCCATCATAAAAAGAACTTTCCAATCTCAGGGGGATATGGGCAATTTCATCATTACATCTTCTGAAAATGACTGAAGCCAGGTTAATATTTTTAGTAACGACTCTGGTCCACATACAAGACCTTAGCCTGATTCTTTATTCAGAAACATATATCATCCAAATAGCCATCATATATTTCATGCTTTTATGTTCTTTTGACCCTATACTACTTATGGACTAGTGACACTCTTCTTGACCTGGTCACTTCTCACTTTAGTAATGGTAATAAAATCTTTCACCGTCTCCTTCTTCCTTTAATGTCATTTGAATGAGTGACACTAGAATGTGTTTAAAATTACAATTCCTGATGCTTTTCTGGCTTTCTAAAGGCCGTCACTTTTTTTTGTCCCACATCTTCCCATTACTCACTGCTTTGTCAACCAGATTAAATTACTCTGGTAGAGAAATCAGGGGCATTTTCAATTGAGGTGACTATGAGAAGGCCGAGACTGTCTTTGGAGAGCAGAACTTGCAGATATAAAACCAAGGATTGGTGGACTGATTTTTAGTATTCTGCTCCTACTGGCAAAGCCATCAATGGAAAAGGAAGCCTCAGACTATGGCGGCTGAGAAAGCCTTCTCACACCACCCAGCAAGGCCCCTTTCACTGGCTCTGAGCTTCCCAAGAAAACTCCTGGCTATAAGTGAGGTAGATGCCCATGTAAATATGCTGACTTAGAGACAATGGTTTGGGCACACCACATCAAGTGTTCTGGTCCACATCTATATTTCCCACCGTGGAGTAATGGGTTGGTATTCTAGGTTTTTCATTGTTGTTGCTGAAAAAAAAAACTGAGCACGCTAAAAACAAACAAACAAACACCATCTAAACATTTAGAGAATTTGGTAGGTAGGCTTGGTTTTTGTCTAGGAACTTTCCCCCAAGACAACTGAGGTGGATAAAAGAATTTTATCAAGTAGGGTAATAAAGGGACCAATTAACCTATTCTCCTATAGTGGTTCAAAGAAAATGTAGCCCTGGAGTCAGACAGCCTACATTTGAATCTCAATGCTGCTTATTAACTTGGTAATCTTGGACAAGTTACTTAATTTCTATGTCTTAGTTTCCTCATCGGTAAAATGAAGACAATAACAGTTGCCAAATGGATCCTGACCCAAATAAATACTACTGAAAAACACTTAGAGAAGGACCTGCACATACCAATGTGAGCAACTGTTCTTCCTAGAAGGTCCACTTCTCCTACCCAGGCCTCCTTCCTCCCCGGTGTACATTTCCACCAGACTATAAGTGCCTTGAGGGCAGGCACTGCACCGTATTCACCTTTGTAACTCCCAGCTCCTGGAAAGAGCTGTGCATAAGTTATGTGCTCAGTAAATATTCATTTCCCTTCCTTTCCTCTCCATACATAGTTGATAAACTTCAGCAGAACATTAGCCTGTTTGCTGTCCTTGTGGACAGAGGAGAGCGCTCAGGCTCTGGGTCCAGCAGGGCTGAGTTGAATACCGGTTCCCTCACTTACCAGCTCTGATTTGGGCAACATCTCCAAGCCTTACTTTCCTCCTTGGTAAGACGCAGACGATGCTTATTCCACCAGGATTGTTGGGAGGATCAAACAAACGAGGTCACATCTGGCTACAGTGGGCAGTCATGCAGGCTAGTTTCCCTCCCCCTTACTGAAATTCTGGACTCGTTATTTATGGTTCACTTGGTATTAAGCAGGATTCCAGACCCTCCCCTGCCAGAGGTCAGAGATGTGCGCTCTCACCCACTTCAGCGATGTTGCCCTTTTCCCTGTCAAAGCCTCCCACTGCCTGGAGAGGTGAGCAGCTCACCCACTGAGCTGCTGAGCCCCAAAAGGGGAGAAAGCAAAGCTGGTCAGTGATGTTGAGGTCCACCCTGGGAAATGCTGGAAGAGACCCCATGAACACGAGCTGCTCCAACACCCTACCAGGCAAATGGGGCTTCGTGGCCTGGGTTCAGTTGGCATAGCATGTAAGAAGGTTAGATTTTATTCTCATCTTGCAAATGGAATCCCCTGGTTATTGAGAACATTTGGTGAATTAGGACATTCTGCCAGTGACTCTACCAGCTCCAGGAAGTGGCTCAGCTTGCCTTTTACCACAGTCCTGTAACCTCATGACTGAACATTTACTGGTCCCAAGTAATCTCTCCTTCCTCCCCACATCCTCTTCTACTTACAGGGATGAGCCTAATAATAAAAGTGTAATTAGTAGATAGTGTTTCAATGCAGGTTCAAGAATTGGCTTTATCCTTAAGTAAGTGACCCTGGGCATGGCACTTACATGCTGTGACTCAGTTTCCTCATCTGTAAAATGGGAATGATGTTGGATCAAGATGATGATAGTGTGTGACCACACAAGGTGTACTGTAAAACACGTAAGGTAAAACCATGATTATCAATACAACTCTCGCGCGCGCCTCTGCCCTGTAAGAAGTAAGGAGGGGGTGCACTGACTCGTGTGGAGAAAAGCCCCGGTGTACATACAAACCTTTTACTTATTCTGATTTCTAATTCGGAGGCACCTCCTTTTGAGCGGAGGCTCCAGGTCCTCGGGCCCGGCGCTGAGCATGGGCGAGGAGATGATGCACGGCGCCATGGCAGTCTTCTCCGCGGGTTTTGGCACAGGCTGGATCACGCAGCCCGTCTTGGGCAGCATACGCAGAGCATACGCGTGGTCCTCGTCCGCGGGGTTATTAAGGTTCGGGTCTGACTTGTCGCCTCCCGCCAGGGCCTCCTCCCCTATCAGCTTTTTGGCCGCCTCCCCGTCCAGGTGGCAGTTGGAAGCACAGTTGTTCTCTTTGACGGACTCCAGCTCGCTCACCGCGGGCTCCTCCGGCGACAGCAGCTTCTTGGGGGGCGCGGGAGGCGGCGGTGGCTGGGGCTGCTCGGGCGGCGGCTCCGCGCCCTTGGCGCCCTCGGCGGCGGCGCCGCGCGTGCCGTTCACAATGACATTGCAGGCCGCGGCGGCCTCGGGGCCCGCGGGCGCGCCAGGGCCCGGGTCGCCGGCGGCGGGCGGGCTGCAGTGGCCATCCCTGCAGCCGCCGCAGGTCCTGCGCTCCGCGGCGCCCGGCTCGCGCTCCGCCTTGACGTGCGCGTGCAGCGCGCGGTGGATCACGTTGTGCAGCCGGGCCCGGTGGCCCACCGTCAGGTCGATGACACCGTCCTGCGGGCCCTGCAGCACGCCGGGGAAGCCGAGCTGGCCGCCCGCGCCCGGGGGGCTGCCGGCGCGCCGCGTCAGGTCCACCACCTCGCTCCGGCCGTGCTCCGCGGGCGCCAAGCTCAGGGCCTGGCCGGAGCAGCCGGGCGGTGAGTCCGCGGACTTGGACGAGCCCTGCTTGGAGTCCCGGGGCGACAGGGAGTGTCCGCCAGGCTTGCCTCCTGCCGCCGAGGAATCGCCGGGGGCGCTCGGAATGAAGTTCTCCCCGTTGCTGGAAAATCCGTTGGGGGGTTTGGAATCATTGATGTGAGGGATGGGAATAGGGATGGGGATGGGCACGGGCAGGGGAACGATCACGGGGTATGGCACGAGCAAGGTGGGGGGCGGCACCAGCGGGGCGAGCGACGGCAGCCCGAAATTCATCATCTGGGGCACGGGCATCGGGCCATTTGGCATCATGCTCACTGGCGGGAAGGGGAGACTCGGCAAGGGCGCGCCCGGAGGTGGCGGGGGTAGCAGACCCGGAGGGTTCCCGGGCATGGTCGGGGTGCTCGGGGGGTGGATATGGGGCGACAGCATGGGCCGGTGCATGGGACTGGAAGTGGGGCCCAGGTTCCTGGGGCCGCCGGGCGGGGGCCCGATGCCGGGGAGCATGGGGTTGGAGAGAGGGCTGTTAGGGTTGGAGGCGTGGTGCGGCGGTCCGCGAATGAAGGGCGGGCGGATCTGCTGCATGATCTGCTGTTCCATGAAGATGGGCAGCGGTACCGGGCCGCGGTTGGTCATCACCATGGGAGGGCTGCGAGGCGGGACGCCGAGGGGAGGCCCGATGCTAGCAGGTGGCTGGACGGAGACAGGAGGGATGTTTGGAGTCTCGCTAATGGGCATGGACTTGGGCACTGGCGTAGGGATTTTAGTGACAGAGCAGTTGGCAGTGTCAGATGGAGAGACGGTGGTGGACACCGATGGGCCAGGGCCCTGGCTTTGGCCAGCTGCAGCCGCCGGGGAGGGGGCCTTCCTGCGAGCATCTGTTAGAGGGATATTCCAAGAGTCTGGAGTGAGCAGCTGCACCCCAGTGCCTTCTGCTTTATTTTCCATGGGAGTGTGTAATGTGCTGCACAGCCCAGCTGGAAGATTGGCCTGTGTCTCTTTGTAGAAAATGTCCATTTTGTACTGATTGAGACATTTTGCACTGCAGAACTGAAGCCTTCTTTCCCCGTCCCCAAAATCCAGGTATTCTTTCGTGTGTCTTATGTGCTTACACCAGTCACATACCTACAACACAGTAATAAAGAAGAAAAAAGTAAGGTAAACAATTTCCTTTGGTAGACAGTGTTTCATGTTTTACATGAAGCTTCTTTCAAACTTTATCATAATATTTCAAACAGGCGGAAGTGTTTCGTTCTAAAAGGTACAATTCTTAAATGTTTGTAAAACAATTTCTCTTTGGAAGCCAGAATTGCTTTATAAATATTAACTCTTCAGAATAGCAATTACCACCATCTCCTATTTTAAAAAAAGAAAAAGAAACTGTGTTATCCCATTTAAGCATGACTTTAAGGTAGATCTAACAAAAAAAGAGTACATATACCTGCCCACATAGTTTCACTGGTCAAAGAGGCTCATTGCACATGCAAATCTAAAGAGTTTTGGTGAGAAGAATTCTCCAGAAAGTTCAGTGGACTTTGAAATATAGACCCTTAAAATTCTCCTCATGCAAATTCACTTTACACTATTGACTGTTGGATAATGCAGTTGGAAGGGGTGTGCTGTGTTAACCAATAACACATAGCGCTGAACATCATTATGTCTGGCTTCCAAGGAGAAACTTGGAATTAGTCATGAAGTCTGTGTGAGGTTTAGCTATTCCCAACCTGTGATGTTGCAGCAAGCTAGAATTATTTTTTGAGCTGTTTGCCCACTCTCTCTCAGTAGTCAGAATTTTTGGTGACATTTCTTGGCAGGCAGTCTTATTTAACAACTTTTCAAACACCAGAGAACGTTTTCCAAAAGTTTTTATGGCTTTTCCCCCCTTCAAATCTACTCCTGGCAAAAGAGAGACATCACCAAATTTATTTTAAAGTTGAGCTGCAGAACTAATTAAAGGCTGAGAGCTTTTCCCAACTGGAAATCACTAGACATCAAAGTTCAAAAAATAGTCATTCTCGGCTTCAGAAGCCATTACTTTGGAGAAATTATTGTGATTTCATTAACACATTAATTTTGTAACACCATCAGTTCTCACAGATGGTGAAGACATGATCTACAATTCAAATACGACTCTTGTTTGCACAAATGTCTTTCCTTCATATGGCATTTTAAACAAGAATTAATACGAGTAATCTTGCCATAGCTATAAACAGATAAACAGATGTCAAAATTTTCAATGGTTCTTTCAGTGCCTCACTTTTTTGACTGAACATTACATACACAATCTTTTTTTCTTTTTCTTTCTTTTTTTTTTTTTTTTTGGTCATTTCCTTAGCACTCAAGCCATACAGCAGCAGAGGAAGAATTGTGAAACACAGTGCGATGGTGAGTTCATTGAATTTGCTTCTCTCTTCAGTAAAGCCCTGGTTCCAGTATTGCTCTAAATGGAACCCTGTTTTTGTTGAGGAGAGAGTCTGTTGTTCTGTTGCTGGTGCATGTTGCTTTTTTAACTATGGTAAACTGATAGCATTAAAAGATGATAAATTTTAATAATGATTGGTCACATAAACAATGCAAAAACAACATATGCTGGGCATTTGATTACTCATCTCATTGAACTCTCAGCTTTCCTAGACTGTAAACAGTGGTGGCATGCTAGTATGTGATTGTGAGTGTACACACTCGTGGCAGATGTAAGTCTGTTTGTGTAAATCCACTCTTTTCCTTCTCACTTTTTTTCCCACTGATATCTGCAGGTGATATACTTGATGGTGTGAGACTGAATGACAAATACTTACTGGCACACATTAGCTTTTTGTTTAGTCTCATATGAAAGTACCCTTTCAAAATGCTTGTTGCAAAAAAAATAAAATCAATGCTAAGATACTCCTGTGTTTCACTACAGTGTTTCAAGTTTCTCCAGAATTAAGAGGTTTTTTTTTTTTTTTTCATAGTTGAGATGTCTAGTTTACAAATAAGCACAGAATTGCCTCTGATGAGAAGAGACACACAGAATCTATCAGACTCTCAAAATTCTCATCTAGATAAAGGTTAAATAAACTAGTAGTGAAAACTTGATGCATGTAAGTTATTATTTTTAAAACCTGATCATTTTTTAAAAGTTAATGTATAATGACATGACATTTAAATTCCAATATGAAATAAAGCCACCTGATTCTGTTTCAATATTAGGCATACATAGGGAGCCTAAAATGTAAACTTTTAAGCTTGAAGTGAAGGATCAAATATAGCTTCTTTAATTATGAACTAAAAAAAATTATCAATGAATTAAGCTAATTAAAAAAATATACCAAATTTTCTGGCATATTTCTTTTGGATCGTATTTTTTAACCATAAGGGGAAAGAGTTTTCTGAAATCCTTAATTGGTCTTCAAATTGCCAGATTGAATTATTTGCCTCCAGAGGATTCCTCTGTTTCCTCAAGCTAAATAAATATTTTCAAGTAGAGTCACAAAAAATAATCTAAATATAACTTAAATGCTCTCCCTTCACTTTCAGTAATTCATTGACGAATAAGGAATGCTCACAGATCTATCCCAATTATACAATGAGGATTCTCCACCATATTTTATCTATTTCACATAAAAAGAATTACAGACATCAAAGTTTGAAGCAAATTCTATTTCATCAAATTTTCCAGTTAAAGCAAAAGCCTAATGGTTACCCTACTTGATTTTCTGCAGCATCCCACAGTGTTTAGGTAATAGTGTGACAGTTTATGACAATCTCATTTTGGGTAAGGAGTGTGAATGTGTGTGTATCCTTGTCTTATTACATTTCAATTCCGAACACTAGTCTAAAAATACAATAAGGCAATCTTTCTGGTGAAGCAAAAAATTATTTGGGAAAAAAATTGTCACTTAAGAAATAATGAATCATGTCTGTCTTACAGGACACATCGTTTAAGATTAGGTCAATGAATTTATGGCACAAATGGCTGTATCATGTGAAGCAATAAAATGCAGCACATCATTCATTCTACATCTAACTAATACACTTCTAGTAATTAAAGATTTCATCATAAGAGCCTGAGCTGATTACTTAAGATGTGGTAGTTAGGTGAAAATATATACTGTAGATCTTTCTCTTTAATAAAAGAACATTTGCATATCCATGAAATACACAGCATGTGTCTCATGAACTATGGTTTTTCTGAACTGTGGTGTTATGGGGTATTCTTCCCATCTTTTTTCCACAGACGGCTTTAATTTTTTTTTAACTTTTTGAGGCATTATTTTTTCCCTCATTATGCCAAGAAGTACCAAAATTCCTTCAGATATTTTAGAAGATAAAGACTAAGAAGTGCAGAGCTCAACTCACTGGGCTCTGGAATGATTTCCCCCTAATTCCACCCGGCTTTGTTTCTGTTGGAATCTGGCCTCTTTGGTTCCACTTCTCTCCCTAACAGGTCCCAGATTGGACGGAGCTGAGGCTGAAGCTGTTTTAACGATGGCAATCTGGGGACAGAACAATCAGCTAATGCGAGGCTATTGAGCGAGACAGCTGAAATGCTTCGTATCACAAATACATAATGTATCACCAGGAAGACAAAAAGATCACAAAGGAGATAAACAAATGCGTATTCCATTCAGCCCTATGACAGCAGTCCTCAAAAAGATTAAGTTTACCTTCCTGGGATGTGTCCAATTCTAAACAACAGAATGAACATTTCCTTTAGTCCATTTAGAGTATTTATATTTTGGTGGCTGACTGCCAGGGTAGTACTTATAAGCTCAGTGGCCTGATGGATTCACTCCTTTCCTGTGAAATAAATGTGGCAACCTACACCGCTAAACTGCTCAAAAGACACTGCCTCAGCAGAAATATCACTTGCTCTTGATATAAGAAAACTGAAAGGCAGGACTTCTGGTTCCTATAACTCTTTCCATCTTGTATTTCCCCTGGAAAGAAAGAAAGCTATTCATGTTGGCAACTGAGCCTTTATATAAACGTCCAAAGTCAAAGCCAAAGTATGCCATGAGGTTACCCACATGGGCACGATATATACACTCTGCTGGGCTTAGAAGAAGATTCGGGTGATCAGGGAGGGAGACAGGGTTCCTAATTAACACACATTAATCAGCTGTCAGCTGTGGGAATGAACATCATCCTTCAATGGAACCCATCCACCGCTGCCTTCTGAGTGGTAACCTGGCATCAGGCAATATTTCATTAAGAAACTCTTTTGCTGAAATCTTTCTTATCTGGGCAAAGGCATTTGCAGCAATGGAACAGTAAAAAGATATTAGCAATCTCTTGAATGCCATCAACAATCTGAAAAACAAAACAAAATCTTCGCATGCTCCTGACTTTTCACGAATACAGCACCCATGTAACAGCTCAGAAGTTGTAGCCCCTTATCCAAAATTGGAGCTTGCCATAAGAGGCTGGTTCTCTAGATCTTGGCCTGTTAAATATGGCATTGATCTTGCAGTCCAGGGCAGCTCAAAAAATCATGAGCTCACCTAAGAGTGAAGCAAAGGAGGCTGGAGAGACATGGATAGGGGTGATCAGTGTTTTGAAGGGTTTGGGTCTGCCTTACCTATAGATAGTCACCTCATAGCATGAGTTGAGGGCCTCAGACTGATCCCACCTGAATACTTGCTTCCAGCTCGACCCTGCAGTCCCATGGCCCCAGCATCAACTGTTCCTTTGGGTTTAGACTCTGCCTCCATCAGGGCCCTAATTCGGTGCACTTGGGCAGCAAAGGATGCTATAGAAAGCACATTTGATTTGGAATCAGAAGATGTGGGCGTGAGTCTGGGCTCCATCATTCTCTCTTATGAAAATCTCAGCTTCAGTTTCTTCCTCTGTGAAATGGAGCTAATAGTAGTAACAAGCAACGCTGGTGTGCTGGGCATATCAGTAACCTTGTTGCATAGAGTAATTTTTCAGTTCCTAGCCTGCCTCCCTCATGGTTGCCGATTTCCCAGGAACATTCCATAGGTTTAAGTTCAGTTTAACTTAATGGGAGGATGTTTTTCTGGCAGTGTGAGGAGGAAAAGGGAGGTTTTCATCTAGGCTTTCCTAGGAGTCTGCATGTCTTTGAGACACGGGCAAACACATGCTGAACCTCACAGACTCCAGCCCCCATCCCACATCCTGCCGTCCCAGGGGTGACAGAGGGACTAACCAGATGACAGGCCTACGTGCATCCCAGCTGCCCACCATCCTGGGAAGGCTCTATTCAGCTCCTGCTGAGCCCACTTTTTCCAAGGCCAGTCACTCTCTAATTCAGGTGAAAGCTTGATAAAGCAGCATGGCTGCTTGGAAATGAGTGTTAGAACCATTAAGATGAATAATTCCTCTTAGGCTCAACTGCTGTTTGAACAGTAGAAGCCATGAACTGTACTATTCATGTTTTATTAAAAAACAGAGCTGATGAACGATCTGCTTGACTCATTACATGGCAGAACTATCTTCCAAAGGAAGGGCCAGAAGCCACAGTATCACATGCCTTGAAGACAGGCTGACCCAAGCCCGGCATGGCAGAATGCGTGCGAGGGCGAGTCCCCACAGAGCGGTGCACCAAACTCTGATGGGGGGACCAAGTTCACCATTCCAAGTTTCCTTGCAAAGTTGGGTTACAGTGAAGGAAGGAAAAAGATGACCTAGCCTTAGACGTGCACAGCTACACAGAAATCAGGAGCGGGATTTAGAATGAGCAAGGGCTGTTTTTTTTTTTAAAGCCAATTCATGGAGAAGTTCATTTGCAAAATAAACTTTCTGCAGGTTTAGATTCCAACGTGATGATGTTTGCTACATAGTTCCTTTTGTTTAAGGGTCTTATTTGGTTTTTTGTTTTGCTTTGCAGTTTGGCTTTCTCTCTCTCTCTCTCCCCTCACATAGGATTTGGAACTCAAGGAGAGACTAACGAGCATCTTTGTTAGAACTGAACATCTCATTAGAAAGCTGCCCTGTAGGAACTTTATACCATGACTCAAGTACTACTTATCTTATAAGTTAAGCTGGATTTCAGAAACCTTGGGCCAGGTCACCAGGGCAGATCCTTCTCTTTCACACGTGCCATGAGCTCTGAAATGCAGAGCAGAGATGGGCTTGGTTTCCAGAATTTCAATGAGCGTTGACAAATGGCTCCTTACTGACCCAAGTCTCTGTTTCTACAGCCAAAGCAAGAGATGGAGTCCTGGACTGTATTCCATGACCGAAGCTCCATCCTCACAGCCAAACACATGATTCAGAAGAAGGTGACGTTTCCCTTTGTTCTGACATATTCGGTCGCCTAAGTGTATTAGTATATCATCACAAAACTCTCCACTTCATTTAAACTGGATAAATGCATCTTACCTCTTCTTAACACAGGTCACCCAGATGGAAACTGAAAAATTCAAACATTGGAAAATCTGATCCACCTGATGCCAAATGTTTGCCTCTCTGTTTTCCAGTTCTGTGGCCGTGAAAGGACACAGAAGTAGCCCAGGAGATCTCAGAGCAATGAAAGTTAGCCCTGAAGGGAACCTCAGAGATCATCTAGTCCACTCCTCCAGCCTCCAGCTCCTGGTGGGGCAGGTACTTAACCACGCTGAGCCACAGGTGCTCAGCTGTAAACTGAGATCATCCATAGTGACGCATTGCCCAGGAAACACGTGAGGAAGAAAGAACCAGCAAGTGACTGCAGACATGGAAAACGTGCCCCATAAAAGCAGAGAGCCATGTCCTATCCCATCCCCCATTGAAATGCTGCTGCCATGCCCCGTGACTCGATTTTCTCTCCTTTTTATCAACTCCAGGTATTCTGTGACCTGCCCTGAAAATTTTGCCATCACATAATCCAATTTATTCATTCATTGAGGGCCCACCTTGTGTCAGGCACTGAGCCAGGAACCAGGGATATGAGTTAAGTAAGATGCATCCCCTGCCCTCATACAGCTTAGCATCTACAGCAGGAAACAGGAGGCCTGCACCATTTTGTTTTGTTTTTACTGAACCATCTTTGCTTCAAACTGAAGCTTGAGAAAAACTGAGCTTCTATTTGTAATGCTTTCATTTTTTCAAAGTAAGTACTGAGCTGTGCTCAAGAAGGCACTGAACTGTGAAACAATGGGAAAGATTCAGCACCTGCCCTCAAGAAACTCAGAATCTGTCTATTAACAGTCATGGGAGAAATCTGCATGTACTTCCTCTCCCCAGATTTCTTCTAAATGCAACGAACAGTTTTTAACTAAAAAATAGTCTTAATATTTTATTATCTCAATATCTAACTCCCCTTTGCTCTTCTAACCCTGTGACTCCTCTTTTTTCAAATGTATATCTGAATCTTTTTACAGATGTATATTTACCTTGGTTATTGTAACTCTCCTTGTTTTCAAAATAGATATCTGAATCTCTTTTCAAATGTGTCTTTGATCTCCTTTATCATTACTTGCTGTTTTCTAAATGCATACTTGAATATTTGAAGTTCATTATGTGTGACTATAAGAGCCCTCTCTCTGTCTGAAAAAACTGTAGGGAGGGACCTTGGGTTGTACCTGTGTATAAAGGGAGCGCCACTAAAGTGATGTGTTTAAAAAGTGAAGTGTACTAATTATCTGGCTTCTTTTTATCTGTGGTCACTCACCTCATTTCTTCCTTCACACAGGCTTTTTAGAAAATGGCAAAAATCATATTTCAAAACACATGGCTTTAATTCCACAACACAGCTAATCGTACATCAATAATAGGACTTTTTGGAAGGACTGCTATTATTATCTGTGATATTTGAAACAGTCTCTTTTTTTCAAGGGATTTTATTTGAATCTGCCTCCCAGCCTCCTCATCCACCCAGGCTGTGTCTTGGCATCAGCGATGAGAAGCACCACTGAAATGCCATAGGACCAAGGCTGTGTGTATGCAGGTGGTCCAGGTCAAGGGCGCTGCTAGGCAGAATTCATGGCTCCTCAGCTCCCTCTCTGGCGCTTCTCAAAGGCTCGCAGCTGCTCCTAGTAACTCTCATTGATTTACCAACTATATACTGATTGCTTGAAATCTGCCAGACACCTGGCAAAGGGCTTCACCTGCAATGCTTCATTCAATCCCCTTTTAGAAGTCTTGAACATTTCTGTGCTCCTGGGTTCCAGACTGAACCAGCTCCTACCTGTGGATGCCAGGATTGCCCCACTTCAGCCCCTGGTGTCCATTGCTGCCCAGTCCTCAAATCTCTCCAGGACACTCCATCAAAAGTTATGGCTTTTATTACAGTGCCTACTGGAAGCCCCAATTTGATGTAATAATAATAGATTATACAAGTAGCAATAGCTTGCATTATTTAAGCACTAGTAACCATGCTAAGCATGTTACATGGATTACCTCTTTTAATCTCCACAAGTACCTTAGCATATAGATCACTGGGGTTTAAATAACTTGTCCAAGATTACTTATGCAGATAAGAGATGGCAGATCCAGATTCTAACTTAGATGTGTCTGGCTTCAAAGCCCATACTGCCCCACTATCTCAAGGACTTTGGCATTTTCCTTTAAAACTACAGAAGTAAGATGACTGACTAATACAGGCACACCTCCCTTGTTTGCACTTCTCAGATATTGTGTTTTTTACAAATTGAAGGTTGGTGGCAACCCTACATTGAACAAGTCTATCAGTGAGCGATGGTATTTGCTCACTTTGTGTCTCTGTGTCACACTGTGGTAATTCTCACAATATTTCTAACTTTTTCATCATTTTATGTTTGTTATGGTGATCTGTCATCAGTGATTTTTGATGTTACTCTTGCGAAAAGATTAAAGCTAGCATTTTTCAGCAATAAAGTATTTTTTAATTAAGGAATGTACATTACTTTAGACATAGTGCTATTGCACACTTAGACTACAGCATAGTTTAAACATAACTTTTATATGTAGTGGGAAACCAAAAAATTCATGTGACTCACTTTACTAGTATATTTGCTTTTTTTTCCAGTGGCTTGAAACCAAATCCGTAATATCTCCGAGGTATGTCTGTATTTGATAATAGCTTTGTTTTGAAATTTTAGAATTACAGACACTTAGACCTCTAAGGAACTTCATGGGTCAAGCCCAACCTATCTCCCCCAGCAAACGTGGGTTTGCTTCTACACAGATGGTCTTCTAGGTGCCCCTCATCTTCCTACGACAGGGAGACCATCCTGATTCATCCACACAGCCAAAGAGTGAATCCCACAAAGGTGATCTTTCTAAAGAGGGTTGCAATATAGTGCAGAGTCCTATGCAGCCTGTTTTGTTGTCGGACAGCTTTGAGTGTCAGAAAGTTTAACCATTCAATGTCCCTGTCACTTCCACCCATTGATAGTAGTTCTGTTCCCCAGGGTCTCTCAGCACAGGTCAACTCCTCTTCCAAAGCTCAGCCTTTCAAATACTTAAAAAGAGCCATCATATTTTCCCCAGATTTTTATTTTTAAACCTCCCCAGTTCCTGCACCCATTCCCCAGGGACAAGTTCCCAGAGCCCTCCTATCCTGTCTGTCCTCCTGTGTCTTTTACCCAGGCATATACTTCACCTTGGTAATGCCCCTCTTAGAGGGTGGGGTCCAGAACAGAACGCAGCAGCCTGACCAGCATCGAGTCCAGGGAACTCTCCCCTCCCTCACATGGAACACAGTAGCTCCACTAACGCCACCCTAGAACACATGTGCTTTTTTAGCAGTCGTATCCCGCTGTTAGGTATTGCTTTTTCAAAACAAACATTTATTGAATGTCTGTTATGTACTAAGCCCAAAGCTTTCACTGATCTCCTTTAATTCTGACAACAAACTTGTAAAGGAGCTACTGTTTTTCCCATTTTGCTTGAAGATACGAAAACAAATGTTCAAAGAAATGATGTGGTTTCCCTAAGGTCTCACAGCCTACAAATAATGGAGCCAGGATCCAGATCAGAACTTCCGACCCATCCTTTTTTCACTCTACCATGCTGCATGCTTCACTCTGAGTTTCTGGTCAACCAAAACCTTTTTCTTGAAAGTGCTTATCAACCACTTGTTTAATGATATATTCAAGGCCTTTTGAGGGTAAGCCATCAAGCCTACTGGTCTAGAGTTTCAGAAATCAGAAACCCTTTCCCAATTTTGAAATTTTAGTCCATTTCTGTCTTTTTGAAAACCTCTTCCATTCATCATGATAGAACAAAGATTATCCCAAAGTAAATATGAAATTATCCTCAAATTCCCTCCAAGCGGCAGGGAGAGCTAAATTTGGTGAGTGTAGCAGGTGCTCTCTGCCTATCTCTTTGCCCCCAATGTGGGATTCATAGTTTTCTTTATGGTTTCTGTTACCCTTTCCAGTATAAAGCGCATTCTCTTTATGGAGACAATGGGAAAAAAAAACAAATAAAAGTTGCCCAGCCTTGTCTTCTCACCCTCTTTTGTTAAACATTACACCATTTGCTCTAAACACTGATCTCTCCAATTCTGCTTCTTGCTCCTTCCATGAGCATAGCCCTAATACTTCCTTTAATTACCTTGGGCAGTTCCCCCAAGGGTTTATCCCTTCATGCACCCTTGCCTTCCTGACACAATATTCATTTTCAGAATTTCCCGCCCTCCATTTTGCCCTCCCCACCCCCACAAACTACACTGAGCCTCTGATTTGGGGAACAAATCAACCTTCCTTGGATTAAAAATGTCTGCTTATCCAAATTCTAGGGAACATGGTTGATCACATCCATGCACATTCCAAGATGGTTGTGTCAATTCTTCTTTCCATCCAAACACCAAGCTGCTCTCCCCTGTATTAATCAATATGGTGGTCAAAGTAGGATTCCTCTCACAGCTTCACCACCTTCTCAGAACTATGCACAAGGCATGGGAAGGAGGATCAATCGCTCTGTTTCTAACAGAATGGTATTCTTAGCAGATGTCTAGGTAAATGGCCCCATATCTTGCTTAATTGCTAATTAATCTATTTTCAGTATCTACTTCATATTTTGTACTCAATTACCACCACCACCCCCCTGCCAAGTAATTCTTTTGATGTTTCCTTTTATTTTCTTAAAATTCCCACCTTGTATTTCCCCTCAGGTGCATGGATTGCCATACAAGGATATATTTTCCAGAATTCTACCCACCTACTAGATATGTTGGTGGGATATGGTGTTTTACATTTTAGTTCTATATGTCATCTCTCATCTAGGCATTAACCCCCCTCCAAGTCTCAGTGGTATCTCCAAGATCATTTTTATCTTTTTGTGCCCACAACCCAGGGTAACTTGGTCATTCCCACTCTTTGCATTGGTAGAGAGATGTCAGAAGCCATTGTTTGTTCCTGCTTGTGACTTTATTTACTCTTGAAAGGGACTGGCCCCTTTTTCATTATCCCATCTCCTCCTGAGTCATATCTGCTGCCTTCACTGGGTCCAGTTTTACAGGTTTAAAAGAGAGCCAACTGGTTTAACTAAACTCTTATTTACTCATTCTTTTATTAAATCTCAGTTATTAAAAACAAAGAGGAAATTCACTACTATGAAATTTCCTATGATGCATACTTCAAAATCAAAAGCACACCACAAAAATAAAACCCACAAACCCAAATCAGCAAAACACTTGACCCCCATATTCTCTCCATTGTGTTTCCAAGGGCTTGTAGAGTGTTTGACAGTAACATAATTGCAATAATGAGGAGACTTGCCGGCCAGGTTGTGGTCTTAAGCTCACGGATGTTTTAGCCCTAGGCTCAGCTTCAGGCCAGCACCAGTCGCCCGGGCCAGAGTCACCAATGGAATCCCTTATGCTCAGTTACACACAAATGTGACATTTATGGCATCTGGTGCACAATGCTACCAATTCAAAAGGCCCAGAGTACTGGGCTCACAAACTTGGGGAAAAGAAATAATTTAGGCTATCTGCTGACTTTTTAGTTAATTAAAACCAGTGTGAGAGCACCTACTTAGTGACAGTTTCTTAGGGATCTGTGAGGGATATGCTGGACTGCTTCCGACTTCAGATCCCCATGTTGGTTCCTTTGTCTCTGAAAAACTTCCTGGATGTTTGTGGACCGTAGGCTTGCCTAGTTCTCTTCCATCTTTGTTCCATGAATGCAGCCACCCTGCTGAGCTAACTACTTAACTGAAAGCCAACACTCCACTAATGCTAGATTCTCCACTGAGCATCCCTCTTACGATTCCATCCTCATAAGCAAATCCTGGGTTAGCTCCACCCAATCTCCCCATCCAGGCTGAATGTCTGAAGTGCTAAATGGTATGAAGCAAGACAATTTGGGACAAAGATATGTAATTCGTATATGTTTAAACACATCTGTTATTTCTATAACTCCTTTCTTCCAGTAAATTCAAGTGGTGCAAAAGACACTATCACAATACCACTCACCAGAAGTCTGTAAAGAGATCAGCAGCCAGGTAACAGACCTTATTTTAGAGATAAGGAAATTAAGACTAGCAACAATTATATATCCATTATCAGTATTTGGGTAAAAGCCCCCATCTCATAACCCGTGTATGACTAACTACATCATTCTTTGGTCTCCTCTGAAGAAAGGAAATGAAATGGAAAAGGATCCTACCATTTGACCCACTGTACAACTGGACTATTGGCTCCTAGGTGAAAAGAGAAATGAGTATGATGCACTGCCTAATCCAAGTAGCCTGTACAATGGACCTCAGATCTGGTACGATACAAAAGAAGGGTATACGAGGGGATAATTGAAATTATGTGAGGCTGAGCCTCTCTTCTAGTGCTTAGTATCTAAGAGTGAAAGAACAGGCGTCACTGGATATATTGTGTTACATCAAGGCACGCCCTTGGTATGGACTGGCATGTACAGAAGTGGGGAGGAACAGGAAAGGGGAGAAGGAGGAGGAGAAAAAAAAACGGTGTAGGAACTACCTGTGTATCAGAACAGAAGCCATTAGGCGCTAAGTGCCTGGTATGGCCACTGCCCGCTGCTTTCCTGCCCTGAGCAGACCGGACTCAAGGATACCTCAAGACCTGGGGCGAGGACTCTGCCTAACAGGGACAGAGCAATGCAACAAGCCAATCAGGTTTTCTTCTCTGGTGATTTGGGAATCAAGATGACCTCAAGAGACTAAGTAGTGGTGGGAACAGTGGCCGTGGGCAGAAAGCCAGAGGACCACAGAGGACAGGCAGTAAGCAGAAGCGTCGGGGCAGCACAGGTGGTGAGGCAGAGTGGAGAGGAGAGGGCTGGAAGTGGCACGACTGGAAGTCACGCAGCAGGAGTTGCAGGTCCTCTGAGGCCGTGTGCTAGAGCAGGAAGCAATGGTGCCTACTCCTTGGGGGCAAAAAGACAGTCCCATCGCCCAGTTCTTAGCGCTGTGGGGCCACCTTTGCTGCCAGAACAATTGCCCAGGCTCCAGGAAGATGGGCAGCAATGGCTAGTCCTGCCTTGCTTGTTTCCTTGAGCTTCTATATAGCGAGCCTCCAACTTCAGGGAGACCAAGAATCTAACCCAGCTTTACAAACTTTCTCCGATGTAATCCTGACCACGGTCCTTTCCAGTATTACTCTATATTAAAAGATGAGGGCAATCTGGGGAAGGGTCAGGGACTTCAAAGTCCTTCCTGATCCCACACTACTTCCTCCTGTGGTTAAGCAGCTCCTTGTGGCATCATCCTACCGTGTACCCTGCTATGGGTGTGGGGTGCCCAGGGCAGCCTCGGCCCAGGAAAGCAGGAAGGTGACACCAGGATATGCCTCTTACACAGACCTCTTTACACCAGCACTATTTCTGAGGGTCACCACAGAAAGGAAATGTGACTGCCACATCAGGTCCTTGCCTGTTCCTAATTCCACTGCAAACCCCGCCCCTCTTCTCATTGACTACTCCTGTCCCAAATCTATCGTCTACAGGGGATCCTGAGAAACACCAGTCCCATCAGTGTTCTGTCCCTAAAAAAGGATTCCATGGTCAAATGAGTTTGGGAAAAGTTGCACACCCTATGCTCCTCTGGAAGATTCTCACTGCACATTGCCATATTTAAGCCGCTGAGAAGTTCTGCAAAAAAGAAACATTTAACTTCAGTAATCCAGAGTTTCCTCAACTTTCCAAAAATAGAAATCTTTTTTTTTTTTTCCTAGTAGGATCCTGTAGAAAATCACTTTGGAAAATTCTACTGTAATGATTTGGATGCCTGTAAGACAGAGCCAGGAAACCTAGGCCTTAACATTTTTCGTTTGCTTAAAGCTTTCCTCTGTGGTACTGGGCCTGGGCCTTTACACCCCAGAGCACTGTCTTGCATATGGTAAGGCTTCCCACGTGCAACTGTTGGTTGTTTTCTGAATTGTAAGAGAAGGCGAAGGTGATTCCCATGCCTTTGCCCTTCCACATGTTCACAGGCTCTGCCCTGCTGGGAATCAAGGTTACTCGTCCCCTTGCAGCCCCTTTCTCAGCCCTACAGCTCCCTCCTTCCCTCTCATCAGCTTCCTGTGTTCATCGAGGTCTGGACCCTATTACATTTCACCCTGTGGTTTCAGCTTCTGCAGTCACTACAAACTCAATTTCTGTCCTCTCAGTTCTGGTTACCCCACACAGCCCGCCAGCCCACAGGATGTCATGAATACTGTTACCTCTCGTGTGACCTTCCAAACCCTGAAGCTCCACCCAAGAGCATTTTAGGTCACACCACTGCATTTTCTGCATTATAGATGAATGCATGAGCATCTCATGGGAACCGAGGCTCCACAATCGAGGGGGCAAACTCTTAGAGCACAGCAACAAGAAAAACAAATGGCCTACCAGTATTTTCATATTCATATACAAAGGAACATCCTTATCTGTCCTGCTAAATAAAAATATAAAATCAAGAATTACTGCCCCAATCAGCCTTGCTGGCACACTGATTCTGAACTGGATTCGACCGGTCCATGAGGGTTTATTCCACTCCAAGCCACACTGGTCATGTTATCTCTTCCTCTGGCTATTCTCCACCATAGGAGAAATTCACCCTCACAGGAGTGTGTCCTACATTGGGTTACATTGTGCAAAATTGATAGCAGGAACACCACTTAGCAGAATATTTCACCCCACTGTATTGAGGCATGCTGCCAACTAGGCACAGTGGATGAAGAAATTTAATTTTGTCCATTGTGTAAATAATGTGTATCCCAAGCATCTGGAAGAGTGTTTGGCACATAGTACTCAGTAAATATTTGTTGAATGAATAATAAAGTGAACTAACAAATGAAAAAGAAAAAAGAAAAAAAGAGTGTGTCCTAAAGGGCCAGGAGAACTGTGGTCTCAAAAGGAAAACGGGTGGTTAACTATCCCTGGGCTAAGTCCATTTTTCTAATCAGACACCTGCATCCTGTAACACATTCTTCGTAGCCTGATAAACCCAACAGGAGCACGGAGGCCCTAATACTGTGATTTCTAACAGATCACCTACTCTCCCAAGTCCTATCAGTTGGAAGTAACTCAAATTCTTTCCTAAGTCCTGTTAACAATGTACAGTCATTTTATCCAACAATCTGACTGAAAAGGGTTGCGACAATTGTCTAATGAGAAAGCCTAGTACTACCTAAGCTGCCCATACCTATGTTTCTAGACACTTTAAGAGAACACGGGCTTGGCCCTGGGAGAGTCAAAATGAGCCGTGGAGTGAGGAGACTCGCCGGCTAATTGAGTTTTTTGCTTAGCACCAGTGAGACGTGAGACGTGAGCTCGGAATGGAATTCCATTATGGGTTTTTAATAATTAAACATTACATGTTTGGAACCTTACTCTTCTGTATTACTTTTTAAATATTAATCTATTTACATCAGCCGGACTTCCTGCAGCTTGACACGCAGTAAATGTGAGTCACACTGAGACAGACAACTGTGTTCCTAGCTTAAGACATCTTTGATGTTCAGTGACAGTAAACACGACACTAACCCTCAGTTCAACCCGGTCCTGTAGCATGATTACCCCCCCTTTGAGAAGGTAGTTGCTTCCATTTTCCAACACACTCATTATTACACTGACTTTTTAAATTAGCAAGAATCCAAATTCGTCTTATTTGGAGAGTTTTATAATAAGGTCTCCCCCTTGAGACCTCAGAGGGGCGAGGGGCACCCTGCCCTCTTCAGAACCAGGGTTGGAAATGGACGAGGAAGGCACCTGAGGGTTTCTTTGGCTACTACCCCACACTGTGATGAGATGCCAGCAGAAAAATTCAGAACCCGGAGTACACATAAAAACCTCCTCAAGGGCTAAACCTGCTTTACACGGTGCCCTCATGCCGAGGGGACGTCTGGTCCTCCTGGGCAACGCTGCTGCTTCCGCTGCGGCCTTTCCACCTCCCATTTCATCCCTGTCAGCAGCTCCCCGGGGCCCTTCTCTCTGCTGCTGGGGGGTTTCTGACTCTGGTTTTTGCTGCCTGTCCGTCCTCTCCCGGCTCCAACCCAGAACATCCTGGAGACAGAGAGAGGGCTTCCCGAATGCCTGAATGCAACAGTGGACGGCCTGAGGCTGGTCATCAGTGGAATTCGGGATTCTAGGCCAGGCAGGATGATCAAAGGCCGTCTAAATCCAAGGACGGGGAGAACACACGCAGCGAGTGTCCACTGCCCCGGAGATTATGGACCCCGCTGTCTCCGCAATTAAGGTAATCAGCAGATCCACGTCTCTGCACGCCCCTCGCAGAGCACGCCATAGAACAGTCTCCAATTTGGTTTCAACTTAAGAATTTTATTCCCTTTTAAGACAAAGCTAGCCGGGCAGACCGGCGATGGTCTGTTTTAAAGAGTAAAACTCCATCTTATTTAATAAAAAAAAGATGTAGGATTCAAAGTGGAAAATTACATGGGAGCTACCCTTGTTATAGAAAAAGAGCCCCCCTACCCAACTGCCCACCTCTGTGACCACAGAGGAAGCCGGGAGTACTGACACCCCCCAAGAGGTTAAACATAAAAATCTCTATCAAATTCAGTATATCTTTCTATTGTTTTACCTGTCAGTACTATTGAATGGCTTATGCAAAATACCTCATTGCAAATGTCTCTAATTAGTCTCAGAAGGAAGCCCAGTCCCACACCCTCCAGGCAATGCACGTGCCCACAATGGCTGGTCACATGGCCGCATGTGACCAGCTGGTCCCGGACCACATGGCTGGTCCGGGAAGGCCACAAGTCCTAGACAGTGACTGGTGGCCCCCAGAATCTGGGCCCATCCTGGAAGAGTTGTCTGTACTAGACTTTGGGAGGAACAAGTAGATTCCTAGCATGTAGGGGAAATGGTCCAGAGGAGAAGTAAAGCTCCAGGCTTATGGAGGGTTCTGCAATGGCTGAGGTCTCCATCTTCCTCAACCAGCTGTGTTCAATTCTCCCTGCAGCAGGTGTCTCCTTTTGACCCAGAGTTTCAAGATCCTTTCCCACCCATCACAGGAACGTTTGACTTTCGCCTCCTCTTCCTGCCCTTTAGAGGCACCACTAACAAGCAGGCAGAGAAGTCAGGTGCCTGCTCCACCCCAGATTCTCTCCAAAATTCTCCTCTGACTCTCACATTTGGATTTTACCCTTGGGAACATAACAACGTTTCAAAAATTCCTGGTTGTAAGAAAAGCAAGCACTTGCTATAGGCGGACAGAAGTCATTCAGTAGGAGATTGCCCACTGAGCTTTTCATGTTTATGAGACAGACTAGAAAGCAGAAAGCTAAGCACTCTCCGTTTGCCTGATCTACAGAGACTGTGGTTTCCTCAAGATTATCTCAGTCTTTGTCCCTCTGATTTTCAAGTGACTTGGAAAACATAGGATAGCATTCCCTAGAAGATATCTAAAAGCTTCATCAATCTATTGCTTGGAAGTAGCCCACTAATATTCAGTCTAAATCTTTCTTTGCTTAATTTCATTCCATTACTCTTACCCTAAATATATATACCCCTTGTCTCGAGCTAAATAAATTCCTTCCTTCCTCAGTATTTACATCCTTCAGATGTCTGAAGACCATGATCATGCCAACCACCCAAATCCTCAGACCTCACTAATGTGAGCCGAATGCAACAGGAAGAATGATAATATAAAAAGTCCCTGCGATTGCCTCAGACTCCAGCTGGGTCTTCCCTGCTTTATCTCCCAAGATCCTTACCCACGGAGCAGCTCCATTTTGAGTTTTCCAATTATTAGCCTAAACAGGGAAATGCCAATGGGTCACAGCGGTACACAGTTATCACAGGGTATTCAAATTGATGCTCCCACTGCACTTATAAAAAGGAGACAAAATCCCCAAAGAATAATTAACTCTAAATATTTCAGAAATGTCCATCAGTGATGCTGAGTGATTTTTTTTTTAAAAGGAGAGACATACTTTAAACAGTGAAAATGATCGATCACTATCAAATTCCCTTTCGATACTGGTTTTGCATCCGGCATATAACAATTCAGCAACTAAGTTCAAGGTCATAATGCCTTGGAGTTGAACAGGCACCAGGGAGTCATTTTTGTCTCACCTTCCATTCAGTGCAGGGAGCCCTGCCACAATCTGCTTGGCTGGTCATCAGACTCAGCTGTGATGCTTCTGCCCACGGGGAACTCACTACTTCACAAGGGTGTCCATCCTACTCTTGTGAGCAAACTCTTTCTGATACTGAGAAGAAATCTGCCTTCCTGCAACCCCTACCCATAGGCCTGGCCCTCTCCCCCAGAGCCACTCAGCATGGTTGCACCCTCTTCCGCAGAGCTGCCCTTAATCTACCTGGCAACAGGGCCATATGTGTTCCCCTGGCCTCACCTCAGTCACTTCCATTGTCCTTAGGGCGTCATGACTTCCAGACTGTCACAGTCCTGGCCGCCTCCATCTCACCTTCATTTCATTCTCAACATGTGACACCCAAGGTAAAACACAACACTCTCCTGAGCCTGCCCTCCAGGGATCGCTAGCGCTTAGCTTGCAGGGGACTCCACAGTGTGGTTCCGTGGTTGTTGGAAAGGTTTTCCTTTCCTCTTCTTCAGGTATGACATTCTACCTTTAAAGATTTATTTCTTTAGGTTAAAATAATACATATCCAGGAGTCCTCTGTTAAAAATCCAAATATCCCCAAAGGGGTAATATTTTAAACCACACACAGCCAGTATAAATTGATTTATTCAGCAACTTTGGACTGAGAGCTGGATTCTAATTGCTGGCTTTGTCATTTTCTAGCTATGCAACCACAAGCAAGTTATTTAACCTTTCTGAATAGGAAGAATGATTAGCTGAGAATAACATATTGGGGCCTATAAATTAAGACAATAGCCCTTGAACATTACCCAAGTATCTGTGAACTTATAGCAAATACATTTTTCCTTTTCTCTTTCTTTTCTTCCCACTTACTACCTCTACAATTCTCAGGGGGAAAAAAGGGCTGTTTTCTACAGATAGGAGTAGAGTGGGTCATTGTTATAGTTAATACTGAGGTCATCATGGGGTAACACAAAACATGTGAGTGAAATTCCAATCAACAACTGAATGGTTATGTATTTTTAATAAATGTTTTTCTGCCATCCCTTTAAAATATTTTGAGGCATCACCCTTGAAATAAAGTCAAAGAGAATCCCTAACCTGAACAGGTATCTTTCTTCTGGGATTAGTCTTAGAAGGACCCTTGAGAAACTCTAAATATCGATCTCTGTAGCATAAATGAAATGTAAGTGGCCACAGCCTTGACCCCTGGCTGGGATGGATGAAGCTGCAGTAGGGCAGACTGCACTGAGTGTTCCAAGTTTCTAGAGAAAGACAGCTCTGGGCCTTTGAGCCAGAGCTTCTCCAACTTAATTAGGTACACATCAGAATCACCTGGTGGTCTTGTTAAAACACAGATTCCAGATATTTGTGGACCAAGGTTCATTGAAGCATTATTCACAGTAGCCAAAGCATGGAAAGAATCCAAGTGTTCATCAGCAGTTGAATGGATAAACAAAACATGGCACATGCATACAATGAAATATTATTCAGCCATAAAGATGAACAGAGTGCTGATACACGCTACACCACCATGGATGAACCTCGAAAACATTATGCTAAGTGAAAGGAGCCAGACACAAAAGGCCAAATATTGCATGATTCCACTTGCATGAAATATCTCTAGAATAGGCAACTCATAGGGACAGAAAGTAGATTAGAGGTTCTCAGTGGCTGGGGGGAAGAGGGAGGAGGGGAGTTATTGCTTAATGATTATAGATTTTCTGTTTGGGGTGATGAAAAAGTTTTGGAAATAGTGGTGATGGTTGTACAACATTGAGAATGCCACTGAATTATATGCTTGAAATGGTTAAAATTGCAAATGTTATGTTACATTATATTTTAGCACAATATTAAAAAAAAGTTAACCCCACACATTCCAGGGCAACACTCCCAGAGTTTGTGATTCTGATCTGGGATGGGAGTCTAAGAATCTGCATTTCTAACAAGTTCCTAGGTGATGCCGATGCAGCTGGCCTGGGGACCACATTTTGAAACCACTGCCACCAGCCCACAATGAAGCTAAGCAAACCCTTCAACTTCTCCTGCTTTGCTTTGCTGATCATCTAGAAAAGCTCAAACTTCTCTGCATGTATAGCAATGTCAACCCAAGCTGGGAATAATAAAAGCAGCTGCATCCAGGCCGACTTGAGGCTCTCAGTGCTTCCCTGCGGTCTCCCTCTTTTTCTACTCAGTTTTGAGCCACCATTGACCAGCAGGAATGCCAATAACTAACACCAACTTCAGCAGGGTAGGGACAGGTACAAGTCAGAATGTGCAGTGGGGGCCTGGAGAAGTCATCTTCAGGGTCTCATCCTCGGAGGACTGTCCCCCTCCCCAATCCAAACTCACCATATTAACGGTGAATTATTTTCTAATAGGGCTTAGAAAAGTGCTTGCTGCCTAAAGTTTCAAAAGAACTTGCGTGCCAGGCTTCCTGATATTGATCTGGGCAAGATATTCGTACGGGGCATAGAGGACGTAATGCATATGTCTCATTTGGGGTCTGGTAAAAGGCCGAAAGGCTCACATTTCTGAGATTCTCTTTTTTGACATTTTTGGGTTCACCTCAAGTTCACTGGTTTTCCCGACGGTATTACTAAACTTCTTCAAATTTAATATATTTTTATTCCTGCTCATTTGAGTGTTGTATTTCCACACATGCATGCTTAATTGAGCAAAGTGCACTGGACGTTTTTCCCTGCAGAGGTAACACGGCACAGCTTTCTCACCCGGAAGGAACAGCATGCTCGTCACCACTGCTGAGTAGCCTGCCATCAGTGGCTGACACATGAATATCCATGGCAACACAGGTGAACCCAACACCTGGCCCAATGCCAACGGATGGAGCGGGTCCTCCCACCGGGCTGAGGGAAGACGATAGCTTTTACTCAGCAAGCAGATAAAGTGTTGGTTCTTTTCAATTTGCAGGGCTGCCGTGTTTAAATATGAAAATGTTGCTTATAGACAAATGTTAGTGACAGCAGCCTGTGGAGACTATCACGGTTTGCACTCTCACTCCTGCTAAAAATAGGCTTGCTTTCTCTGGATTCCTTCAAATTCCACATCTGCAGGAAGTTTTTGTTGCCGTTGCTGGCCCTTTTCTTTCTTTTCCGAAGATTACTGTTCTTTGGCTCCGCCAGGGCCCCCTCCCCTTCCCCCTCCCCAGGAGAACGCCATTCAGAAGGAAGATAAACGCCCCAGGCTCAGACAGTCCCACAAAGGCCTCACGTGGGTTCTCAGTCCTTATCACAGGCCCTCCCTTCTGAAGTCTTTAGGGAAGCGGGAACCGGGAACCGGGGCAGCACCAGGGGCAGAATCATTTGACCTTCAGCAGTAAAAGATGGGGCCTGATGGGACTGACTCGGCAGGTTGGGAGGCAAAACCAGAGGGTGAGACCCCTGTGTTTGGGACCCACTTGGCAGCCACGCCTGCAATGGCCAAGCAGACAGCCTGCTCTCTCTCACATGCTGGAATAATTTTGTTTTCCAGGTATTATATTCACACACAGCAAATGGTTAACTATGGTAATGATGCATTTTGAGCAAATGTTCAATTCTTCTCAAGGCAAGTGTTCAATAGCCTTTATTATTCTCTCTCTCTCCTTCTTTCCTGCCCAAGGTGTGTGTGTGTGTGTGTGAGAGAGAGAGAGAGAGAAAGGAAGGAAAGGGGGAGGGAGGGAAGGAAGGAAGGAAGGAAGGAAGGAGGGAGGGAGGGAGGGAAGGAGGAAGGTAGGTAAGCGTTGCCTTAGGTATTTTCAGAACCAGCCAGAAGATATTGCTCGGAACAGGACCTAAGCGCCTGTAGATGCTCCAAGTGCTTCACAACACATTAGAATCACTGCAGAAGATTTTCTCGGCCCCCGTTCCCAAGGGTTCTGACTCCGCTGGTCTGCAGCGGGTGGGGTCCCCTCAGGGCTTGCGTGGCAGGCACATGGCACCTGCCCTGGCCTCCTGAGCAAAGGCCACAGGTCGGCTCTTGGATCTTTTGGCTGCTCAGACGCGCCATGTCCCTTCTTCCCAGACTAGCCTTCCTCACTCCCTGCCGCCTCTGCGGGCCACTCACCTCGGGTACGCCCTCCTCTTCAGGAACTGGCAAGGATTCTGGCTGTGAAACGTTTCACGGGAGACAGTCCAGAGAGCTGTTATGGCTCCTTCTCCCCCAGAAAGGAAGACGGGCTAGCTTTGCAGTCCTGGCCCAGCTGCCTTGTTCTGGGGGACCCTAGGCAGCTCTGGACCCAATGAGCACCGGGGGAAGGGAAGAATCCGTCTCATTCCCCTTCTGCTCCCAGCTCTTCCCAAGTACCTGACCCTTGGTAGGTGCCTGACGGAGGTTTGCTGAAGCGTTAGGTGTTTTCTCAGTTTTCCACACAGCACACAACCTGTGAAATGGGACAGGTGGCCTCCAACTGGGAGAGGAGATGCGACTAAGAAGAAGGTTCTTTAAGTGAACTCCTATGAATTGATCCCTCTGTGGGCCCCGACCTGGCTTATGGAAACTGCAGATGTGTGTTTACGGTGGGGGGGGGATCCTCCTAGAACTGGATCCCTGAGGTCAGGAATGGGTCAAAAAGCACCAGAGGATGGAGCCCTGGGAAGGCTTGGGCAGCATCTTAAGATTATGACCCCATTGCCCAGCCCTAACTTAGTGTCTCCCTCCCAGTTTAGTCCTCCCCAGGGATAGGGTGCAGGGCTTCCCAGGTAGACCTTCCAGAATCTCTGTCCTCCTCCTTTCATCTGGGATTCCTAATGCCCTAATGGAGCCAGTGGGCAAGATCACCCCACTGAGCAGGGCTGCGAACACCACATACCATCCCAGCCTGAAAACTCCTCGGGATCCGGCAGAGAGGTCCTGGGGAATGTATCAACTACCTATGTGTTAAATACAAATTCTGCACTACACGTTGAATTACGACCAAGAATCTCAGCATTGTGCCCCACAGTTGTTCCGTAATTTCTCTCTACCATCCATAGACATCAACGTATTCCTGAGATTTGCTGAGGAATAGGACGTGTAGCCTAACAGTATACATCCTGAGGCTTTTCTTGTCTAGAGGAGCTATTCCTACAAAACCCAGTCTCCTTCAGCAGCCTATGTGCACCTCTCTAGAGTGTTGATCTCTGAGGTGGGGCAGGGTACCTCAGAGGGTGCAAAGACAATCCACTGAAGTGATGGAAGAAAATATTAGGGTGTCTAATTTTTTGTTTTTTTACTGGTGGGGCATGTAATCAAAAACCCACTGAGATCACAGGTCTAAGGGACAGTCTGGCCTCACTTTTTATGAAACACTCCAAGTGGTAGATTAGGGTGTGAATAGCTGGGGGGCAAGGATGATGCTCCCTAGGTTTTTCTTTGGGGAGGGTGACAAAGAGCAGATCCAAAGTGATGGATGCCCCTTGTTTCTGTGTCAGCCTAAGGAGCTTTCTGACGCCAAATCTAACAGACTCACCCCTGATTCCCTCTCATGGATCAGATGTGATTCGTCCCTCCTTGGGACCCTTCTTTGGCACTTTTTCCCTTGCTCAAAGCTCAGGTCACTGTAATTTCTGATGTTACTTGAGTCTTTATCATGTCTGTCCTAGACTCTTAGCTTCTTGAGGGCAGTGTCTGTTTCTTAACTCATCTCCTGGAGGCTTTGCATACAGTATCTGATGGAGAACCCTTGCAAACATAAAGCTTTCATTTTAAAAGAGATGACCATGTCATAGTGAGGTCCCTGGGCACTAAGTATTTCCCTGACTTTGGATTCCATGCTCAGTGAAAACTCAAAAACAGCTTTTAAGTTTGCCACCCTATGTAAGTCCCTTGATTCATTTTTGCCTGAAGACTTTTTAAAAACCACTATTATCACTGTAATCTCAATTTTAAAAAAAGAAAAAGAAAAAAGACATTTCAACGCCACACAACTAAAAGACATAATCTCAGAAAGAAAAGATCAGCCTTCCCCCAAAAAGACTGGGACCTTACACCTCCATATAAAGTATTTAAACAGCATCCTCATTTTTCCCATTCATCATGCCCCAGTCCAGGGATCACCATTTAGAAACAACTGAGGCGGAGGGAAGCAACAGCACAATTCCAACCAAGTCACTGACAGCGCTTTGTTCCCCTGGGCAGTCGAGGAAGAGACAAGCCCGGTTCTGAACAGAACTAGTGATGTGTGAGATGTAAGATGTTTATCCCACTTTCTCCTTCATAGGTCTGTCTCTCCCTTGGTTATCTATCCTTCTTTCAGGGCCTTGATCCAAGACAGATAAAACCCAAATGTCAAACCAAGGCTTTCACCTTAGATAGCATCAAAACCCAAAGCAAATAACCTCTGATGGTAGAATTTCAGGTGAGTGGGTGGCCATCCCTTCCCTTTGAGTAGCCCTTCAAATCACAGCATATTCATAGTTACAAACCAATCCACCTCTCTCCAGCTGGCCCTGTAAAGAGGTCCAAAGCTCCAGCAGCCGTTAGGACCCTGACTGACACAGTCTCTCACATCTGGTCAGAGGACAGCATAAAATGCTGATATGGTTAATTCTATCATTTGGACTGAAAACAATGTTATACCCAGAAAATGTGATTCTACTGACTGTATTGCTTCTTCAGTTTGTCAAGTGCTAGCATATGCTCGCTATAATAGATACCAGGTACCAAATGCTTAAGAAAAATTAGAAGAAAAACTCTTAAATGGAAAAAATTATATTCATTAAAAATAAATTTTTGGTTGCACCACGAGGCACGTGGGATCTTAGTTCCCCGATCAGGGATCGAACCCACGCCCACCACAGTGGAAGCTCGGAGTCCTAACCACTGGACCACCAGGGAAGTCCCTATATTCATTAACTTAATTTTTTCTGCAACAATGCCCGTATTTGATATCAGCAGCAGAACATGAAGGCCCAGCTGGAGGTGCACCAGTGTTCCTTGGGAGTTTAATAATAACAGGCCAGAATATTTTACATCAGCCCTGTCCCAGAAATTCCAGGTGGCCATAGACATGATCCTTTAAGTTAACTGTCCACTTCCTGTTGTGCAATAAATTGTCACCGACTACCTGAAAAAAAAAATCAGGACACGTGATCTGACCTATATTTATTCTGCCACGGTGTGTAAGGCAGACTGGGATGTATAGCTGAAGCCCCAAGTCATCTTGCTGATTTATAGTGACAACAGGCAGAACATTTGAAACCAGGTGCCCTGGAAAAGGTACAGTAGCCATATTAATAACATCACCCAGAGCACATCCCCAGGAGTGGACTTAAGGTCAAATGCTCACTGGCCCTAATCCCTTGTCACACACACCTTCTTCCCAGTTCCCTTTCTTGGTGTGGACAACAGACTCTGTACCCAGACTATGAGAAACCCAAGGCCTCCCAGTCTGCCATGTGCTAAGCTCCCTCACCTGTTCAATGCACAGGGTGGGGAGGGAAGGGAGGAATGGGGGCGGTGCTAAGCCCCAAGTTGGGCACCACTGTGGACAGCTACTTTGAAGTCACGTGGCGGGGACCGGGATTGCTCAGGCTACCCCTCCCACAGCACACGTTCACCTGCCTGAGCAGAGGGAAGCCAGCCAAGTCCAGCCTCTCCTGGTCCTCCAGGCAGAAAACAACGGGGTGAATCCTGGTTCAGACCTTGCCCCTCTATCCTCCACCCTGCCCAGCCTGTGGACCCCACCTCCCATCCCACCAGGCTGAGCCACCTCTCCTAGGGTGAGATGCCATGCGGGTACCCTGTCTTTTCCCTTCGGGGATTAAACAATGAAGCCCAAATGCCAGGCACCAGAAGCTGTTTGGAATTCAGTTTCCCATCAGCTTCCTCACCTTTTCTTCCCAAACTGGAGCCCTAAAACTCAAGACTTCAAATAGGCAGAGGCGCTAAAGCAGTGGGCTGAACTTCCCGTGGAGCTGCGGTCTCCCGAGGCTGTGTCCCCCATCCCATCTACCTTTACCAGCCCCCAACCTGCTCCTTCTAGAGACTCCCAGCAAGATACTCTCTCAGCTGAGGGTACGAATTCTATCTGTTATACGGGATAAGATTTTCAATGGCTGTGAAAGAGACTCCAGCGGAGGAAGGAGTATGGGGTGTGAATTTTTGAATGCGTTGTGGGCAGGTGTCTTATGATGATAAGGAGCCCGCTGAAGCAGACCCAAATTTACAGGATGAAAATACCCTAGCCC
The DNA here is from genome assembly GCF_028023285.1 of Balaenoptera ricei. Classification (NCBI taxonomy): domain Eukaryota; kingdom Metazoa; phylum Chordata; class Mammalia; order Artiodactyla; family Balaenopteridae; genus Balaenoptera; species Balaenoptera ricei. Next base: position 52,562,972 of record NC_082650.1, read on the forward strand.
AGAGCTTCTCAAACTGTAGGGTACACATGACTCCCCCCAGGATCTTGTTAAAATGCAGGTTCTGATTCAGGATGGCTGGGTAGGGCCTGAGAGTCTGCAATCCTGCCAGGGGCCCAGGTGGAGTCCAGGCTGCCAGTGGGTGGACCACATTTTGATAGTGAGGGGCTGCACACAACTTGGGGTGGGAGGGTCAGCCCACAGTCAACGGAACCATATCTTCTGAACTCCAAGCCAGGCCCTATGGTCTGAGGGAAGATTGGGGTTTGCTTTCGGGAGCCAGAGGCAGTGCGGAAGCCACACCAGGATGCTGAAGCTTCTCACTTCCTGGGACATTCTCAGAGACTGGGGGGTGGGGGGGGGGTGGTTCTGAAACTCAGCTCCCGAGGACACACTGTTTGCCTGTAAGCTGGACCAGCTGGAGCTGCTACTTCAATCAAATCACTTTGTCTCCTCCCAGACCACTGAGGAGAAATGTTAATGCACTGATTTTGCAAATTTTTGTTTTTCTCCTATATATTTTCCTCAGCTTTAACTAGAAGACTTCAAGATTTAGTTATGGCAGGAGAACTTCTAGTAGGAGAAGGGCAGCTAACTGAGCAGAGGCAGAGACCCCTGAGCTTCACCACCTCTGGGGCTGCCCCACGTCAGCCCTGCTGGCCCCCCGCATGGGTCTGTAAATGGCAGCTGCCTGGTCTTTAAAGCGTGGGCACAAGCATCAGCCCTCCTTTGACTTGCTTTATTCCCTGTGGGACTTCTAAAAAGATATTATAGTATACAATATGTGAGAACAAAAGGGAAATATACTCAGAGAATACAGGAAGCACAAAGGCTGCTGGGCAATGGCTGGTCTGTTCAGCACAAAAAGTTGAGGGAAATGTGAGCACGGGGTATGAACAGACAGAAAGGTGAGGCGAGGAAATGGGAGGAGGGGAAGATGTCTCTGAGCAGACTGACAGGTGACCGTAACCTGTGGGGAAATGCAGCCAGGAAGAAGTTCCTGGGGGCTGAAAAGTTTTTATGAACTGGAATGTCACATTTGAGCTTCTCACAGTCCTGTGATATAAAAGCCCTCAGTAAAAAGTTGCTGCATGCACATGCACGCCCACAGGGACACACACACACACACACACCACAGTCTGGCTCAGAGAATCTAATATATCAAACTCACAGGTTCTAAAGTACTGGCACAATTTGCAGGCCTGGGTCGAGACACAGGATCCAACTTCAGGGCCAACTTGGAGGGCGTTATTATACCACAAATCACTAGGGGGCGCCCTCACCGACATCCACACTGTAGTGAGGGTCAAGAAAGTCTGCCTATCCCCTGCCCTCACCCTTCTTAGTTTCCGAAGGGAAGAAGGTGGGAAGGGGAAATAGGTGGCAACCGGGGTCGGGGTAGAGATGCGGGATTGAGTTTAGAAATATGAGACGCCACTCCCTTCAGGTGAGACCCCAGTCTCTTCATAAACGGAGTGGCCAGGTCTCCAGAACAGGCTGAGCAGGGAAATAAACTCATATCACAAGGCAGTAACCACAGCATGCATAAACAGGAATTACCCAGATTCAGTAGCAAAGGACTTATCTCACAGACCAAGGCTGCAGTGCCTGCTAGCAAAGCATTCAAAGATGACAAAACCAATGGGCAAGCAGCAAAGGAATATGAATGGGAAACAAGAAACTGTCACTCCTGCTTAGTTAGCTTGATAATATATTTGTTGAACTGTTTATGACTTTGTATCTCATATGTGTATTACAGATGGCAAAAATTACTCCTAGTTCACGCAGTGGGGATTAAATAGGTCAATAATTCACAGTGTTCCCAAGAGTGACACTACTTCCAAATGCTGGGCACCTGAACTCATCTGAGGACCACTGGTTTGTGAAAACAGATGATAAACGTGAAATTGGGAAGGCTGTGCAAATCCCGGGATGTGCAGTCATCACCCCAATAGCCAAGGTGCCTGTGTCTGCCTGTGAGTATGATGCCCTCAACAAAGGACACCCCCCAACACAGCCCTGAATCCCAGCCCAGCAAATAAGGAAACTTTCCCAAGAGCAATCCAATTTGTTCAATCTGAACTTATCTCCTTACCCTCCAGTTTTTAAGGAATTATTACAGGGGTTGGGGGTTGGGGGGACTCTAGGCCCCCAAAGCATGAGAGCCACAGGCACCCTCCGCCTTCTGGCCCTGCCTTCCCTCATGGGACCTCCCATCTCCGGGGGGAAGGGGACTGGTGTGGAAACACCAGCTTGGTGCAGACACATCAGCTTGGTGCATCTCCCTGGACATAGAGGTTTCCTTCATGCTCCTATAGCACTTTTTTGAGACTCCTATTACATGGTACTTAAACTGCTTTTGAGACAGTTTTCCACTGTGTTTTCAAAGCCAGCCCTGGCATGTCTGTAAACATCAGTTCATATTCCTGGAATAAATCTTTTTTGTGTTCCATCCTACTACCCACAGGGGTACAGATGGTATGTTTTATGTGGTGACCACTATTTACAATCCAACCCCATGGAGGCCCATGAGATGCCACAAATGGAGCCCACACAGGAAGACAGCCCCTTCGGTAGAGACATTTGTCCCGACAGGCCAGGAGTGCCAGGAAAGGACACACCCTGAAAGTACATGGGGTGCCTCTGTGCCGCTCACACACATCCTCTGTTCTGGGCCAGCGGGGTCTTGGGCATCCCCAGGAGGCACACGGAGAGGCAGGCTTTGCCCAAGTGACAGTGGGGTATGCACGGCCAGTGGCTGTAAGCAGGGAAAACAGCACACAAAATGCCCAAAATTGGTTGTAGAGTTAAAAACATCAACAAAGCAAATCCTTCCCTACCAAGGAGGCTCACCACATTCATTTGCATGTTCATGAGCATCTGCTAGCTGAGTACCAATGTATCCTTCTTTCTATCCTGATGGACAGCCATTCATCACAATAGACTTGACCGTGTCAGTACCTCAATGAGGGGATAATAGAAGCAGGGTTTTTTGTTGGGGAGGAGGGAGGGAAGGAGAGAAGAATCGCTTTACTCTGAAAAATACTCTGAAGAAGCCACGGCTGCCTCTGTCTCAGACGAAGATAGCATTTGCCGAAAATGTCAACAGATTGCTTCTTGAGTTGGAGTTGTGCAGACATCAAAAGCTTATTTTAACAGGGCATTTGCTTAAAATCACTTGGTTGGTTTAGGCATTTAGAATGTCTCTGACTATATAATTTGGATTAAGAGGTTCTTGTTGGGTTTTACTGATTTAGCATAAATCAGAAGGACATACTGGAATAGACCCCTTCACATAACCAGAGCCTTTAGGCCATGAACTAGTAAAATTTGCTCTTTGTTTGTGCTGCATTTTTAGTGGGTTCTTTTTTCTTTCTTTCTTTGTTATTATTATTTTTTTTAATGCGCCTTAGTTGCTATGCGGAGGCTTAGCGCTCCTGCTTGGGGATCAGTTCCAGACTTTGGTTTGATTTGAAACAAGCCAAGCAAATTTGCCTGAATGTGATTTCAAAAGGTTTTCCTATTTCTCTCATCAGGAGACTGAAGGAAGCTGGGAAGCAAGACACTATTTGAGTTCAAATAATGCTGGCCTGATTTTCTCAAGAATTCGGTACGATTCAGTAGACGCAGCTCTGATGGACGACCACCGACCACTGCTACAATGGCTCTCAGGACCAGGTCTCAGGAAGCTTAATTTCAAAAGGCAGATTACTCACACTTGGAGATAAAGTCTTTTTCCTCCACTTTTACTTTTCTTTCAGTCTTTTTCACTTTCTCTCTCCATACCACATTGACTAGATGTGACTCAAAAAGTTAATGGTAATTGCTCTCATCTTAATTTAGCAAAGAGAGAGGAAGAGAGGGAGAGAAATGAGTGTAAGTTGTAGATCTAAGCACAGGTCATTACAGGTGTGTTATATTAGTGTATTCATGAGCCCCCCAGGGACAGACATGCTGCTATATCCAATAACTTTCTTAATGTGTAATTACACACCATCGGACTATAATTGATTAATTGAAAAGAGAACGTAGGCAGATGTGAGGGCAAGACTTCTGCTGCTCATTAAATGAATATGTCCTTGCTTGTCTTTAATAAGTTAAGTGGAACTACTCAAAAGCAATTAAGTCAGTAGTGAAATTCATTAAATTTTAAGTAATTATTGGTATTAAATTCTGTAATAGAATTCAAGACTTTGCATAGTTCTATTTCAAAAAGAAGTATGATCATTCTATGGGGCCAATTCAACAGAATGAGGGTTCTGAGAAAACTGCATCTTGGAGCCACTGACATTTTGTATGAAAATCACCTGAGAGAGAGAAGGAGCTGGAAGAGGGCTAGGGGGATTTCTGGAAGCTTTGCTTGCCATCCTAGACCAGATAGACCGAGTGTCTCACTTAAACCTAGGAATGTAGTCGTGTTGCCAAAGCAATTCTTTCATTTAAAATCTTAATCTAAATAGTTCGAAAAGAATGAAAAATACATATTTTTAAATCTAATGCCTTGAATACTACATCTGATACTTTCTCTAGTAGCTAAATTCAAACACAAACATGGATATGCGGCATTGAATGCAATTTGGAGAAAATTCTTTCCAGGCCCCACTCTCATGTGGGAAAGAAACCTGGGTGACTGGGGTGGCGGGGAGACTATGAGGTACGCCACAGTTCAGAGAGGGAACCCCAGATAGTTCTCAGAGCCCAGAAGTGGCTCCTACACCTTCCGCCACTATTCATTCTGCCCAAGAAACCAGACAACTCAGAAATCTATCAGAGAGGAACTCCATTCAGCCAGTGCTGCCGCATTCCAGACATTCCTGACAACTCCCTAGACGCAGGAGAGACCTTGGAGTCTGAGCTGGCTGTGGAAAAGTGCCAACGGGGAACCACACCAGTACGGTTTGTTCATTCATTCATGCAGTAGGTATTTCTTGAGCGCTTATTCAAAGCCTTTAGTAAAATGATTTTATAAATACTTATGTATGTCTATATCTATCTATCTATCTATCTATCTAGCTAGCTATCTATCATCTATCATCTAACTATAATATAAAGTAAATATACAAAGAACTTATAAAGACCAGGGGGCAATTCTGTGAAGATGTAGTCCATTTCGTACCTATCCAAGATGATCTTGCGCCCTGCACATCGTAAGCACTCAGTAAAAGCTTGCTGACTGAATGATGGAAGAAATTGATGACGTGGGCTTTGAGGAAAGCATGATTGTGTGTGGCACCTGCATAAAGTTCTCTAATTTATGGAAACAGTTAAGGGATGTTAATGCATGGCCAGGATAAGCCAGAGAGATGGTGATGATGGCAGCTGAGAGTGAAGGAGAACTGATTGCAGAACCTTTGTCTATTCCCAGGTTTCTTGCTCTAACCATCAGCATCCTTAACAGTCCTGTCATTTCTTTCTTGGGATAGAAAACTTAAAATGTAAACCCATGTACTGTGGTCATTTAAAAAAAAAAAAACAGTGGCTTCAACTACATTTTTTAAGTCGTACTTTCAAATCTACAAATAACTCTGTATGGTTAGTTTCACAATCTAAAAAGACATTATTGTTCTTTCATTGTTTGCTGGGGCTAACACTTTGAGGACATGAGAGCCAGTCTAGATGCAAGGCTATGGGGCTGCTGGTTCTTGAGAGGCACTGTTCCCACCCTGGGCCCCGTGAGAGGCGTCCCCACAGCAGGCTGACTAGACACAGAGACAGTAGGGAGATATGTGATTCTTACCCTTCCCCAAAGGAGGAGAGAAAAGCATATTACGTATACTCTAATTGCTGTTGGAAGAAAAAAATTCCAGTCCTCACACACATTGTAATTTTAGAAACCATAACTAAAGCTAAAACTAAATTAGACTAAATAGGTGTATTAGGCTCAGAAAGAAAAAAAAATCAGGGCATGTGGAAAGACATTAGGTCTCATTTTCTGTTTGCATGTTTTTCTGCTATAAAGGGCAATTTATTGTCCCACAGCTCATTTTAATCTTGAACATGACCTTGATAATCTGTGTAGGATAGAGGCAGCCCAACAATTTCAAAGAAGAGTTCTAACCAAAAGAGATGCTTTCCAGCTTTATCATGTTCACTTAATGACATTTTGCTCACATTATTTTGGATTTTTGCTTCTTTTTTTTTTTTCATTTTTACGACTGTAACAAGTTCCACATGCATTCTAGACAGCTAAATCAGGCCAAAGGAAAACTGATTTATCAAATCAGTAATTAAGTGCCTAACTGATACATCCTGAAACTAACTTATCAGCATATGAACAAAGAAGATGGCCAAAGAAGTGGGTGATGGTGTTTACTTCCAAAAGAAAAGTAAAGTTTTAAATAGTCAGGTAATTAGGACAATCAGGGAATGTGGGATTATAAGAAATTTGCTTTGGAGGTTTAACTAGCAAGCCCTTTCTGTGTAAGAATTTTTTCCCCCAAAACCATTTTATATTAGTCTAATACTCTATCTTAGTAAAGACAGTAAATTCAATAAGATGTTTTTTCTTTGATGAAGATCTTGAAAATCTTTAGGGTCGTTACTGGATAAATACCAGTTCTCCTTCTAGAGTCTTGTACATGTGCAAGGTGTAAAGAGTAAGCTAAATCCACGCAATCCAAAGCTATGTGTTATAAGATTTTTGTCTTCATTTTTAAAAAACAAGGAATCTAAATATTCATGTGAGTTTTATTTACTGGCATTTCTTTCTTTCTCTTAAAAGTTGAATACAAAAAAGGGGGTTTATTCCCTTTATTAGTTACCTTTTATTGAGTGCTTATTATACACCAAGCACTTTATATGTATTATCTCATTCAGCTTTTATGGCAACTCTAAATGGTGTATACAGCTATCGTTCCCGTTTTACACATGCAGAAACCGACCTTCCCAAGGCCACAAAGCTAGTCACCCCACAGCCAGGTCAGTGTGACTCCAGGGCACATACGCTGCACTGCCTCTGTGCTGTTCTCTGGGCAAAGGGGTTATTGCATTCTTGTTAAGGGAGATTCTATCCCTCTTTAATCCAAATTTAAGACCCCTTTCCCCCTAGTTTGTATTTAAATCACCATGATCCCTGAATCATTCTGGATCACAGTTCAGTTTCTTGCTTCTACTTTGATCTCAGTTTTTCCCATTGTACACAACTACCTACTTACTCAATTACGACTCTTATCCAAAATCTAAATTTATATGAAAATTGGCTTGAGATGAAATCTTTGCCAGTTACTCATATTAACATGGTCATAAGAACTTGATGGCCAATATTTTTGGACAGTCATTTGCAGTCTCTTTCTTGCCTTTCCAGCTGTGAGAAGCACTTGTCCTCATCACAGTGTGCCTGGACTGTTCTAACCACCTTCTAGAAGTCTCGCTGCTCATGTCCTCCAAGGCGTGAAAGCACTGCTTTCATAATAGCACTTCCTGGCGCAGTTACCTAATACAGATCCCATAGCCTAAAACACCAAATGTAAAATTAGCTGTCTGGCTTTCACTGTTTTTATTATTTGACCACAACGTACCGAGTTAACTCTATTCTCACTACTCACAAAATGATGCCAGGCAGTGTCTCGATGACCCCCACGTGCTCCCTGCTCACCTCCCTCCCATCATTCCACCAACAGTCTTCTCTTTCTCTGAGATATACTTCCATTCCCCTTCCTACAAGGACCAGCCCAGGCCCCACCTCCTCTGAGGATCCATTCCTGATGACTCCAGCCCACCATCTCTTCCCCATTAAATGACCCTTTACTTCCTTTTTGTACACATAATACTTTAATACATATTTCTATTCTCTAATCAGCATACCACCACATCTGGCACTTTAATATACACTGGAAGTTCACTGTTCATATCAGCACAGTTTGCATGTAAGCTCCTTATGAGAAGGATCCATATTCTATGCTGTGTTTGCACTGCAACACACGTCTTTTAAGCACAGCACTAGGGAGATGGTAGGTACTCAATAAACGCACCTCGACTGAAAGACAAATATCTTCAAAATCTGGGTCACATACATACCCCATCACCACCTACTCTCATATTATGCCCTGAGTTGTGTCCATGACACTAAATACTCAGGTTTTTAGAAAAGGTTTTAAATCTTTACAGATATTGCATTGAATTATAGATATCGTCTTCATGCAAGGTACACAGAAGAATAAATTAGAGATGTAAGAAACTATCCAGACCAAACACACCAGAGAATATATCCTTTGAGAAAAGGTCTTTTGGGTTTGAATTATCAAGACCGGCTGTCTCTACTGATGCAGCTCAATTCTCAACTTGGCTGATTTGATGACAGTCATAACATTGTTTAAAAATAAAAGTGTTAAGGAAAAATGAAAATGAAACTTTCACTACAACTTTATTTTTCCATGTTATTTATTTTTATGTGTTCATATATAAACATCAAATTATGTTTTTGATGTTTATATCAAATACTGCATAAATGATTGAGATGTGTTAAATGCCATAGGCTCATAAGCACTTCTGTAATGCTCCAGTTTATTTTCATTTTCCTTTATGTATGTACCCACATTTCTGCGTGGGATATATAATTTGCCTTCATATACTGTATTTTATATACACAATGATGTCACAAATTGTCAAAATTCAAGCTCTCTGGCAAATATATAAATATTACGCTAAGCCAAAACTTGTGTTTACACCATTTTTGTCCTAACACATTTATCAGACAATTTAGAAGTTAAAAACACCACTGCTTGAAATGGCTATATAATGGAGACCCCAAAGTATTTCATATATCTTAATAATCAGGATACTTTTCATTTGAAGGCCTTATTCTAGCATATGCTCAATATTAAATATCACCTCCCTTCCCATCTCAGGCTTTGACATTTAAAAATGTTTATGTGGTTTTCCCCTTCTGTGTTCACACAAAGAAGAGTATAACAGATCCTGCTGCAATATCAGAATCAGATTCAAATTTTCCATTCAAAGGAAACCAAACTATATTGAGATCTGAACACTATAAAACAGCAGAGTATTTCACAAAGTTAAATATAGGGTGTAACTTAGTTGATATCCTGAAGGTGGATTATCAAATTTGAAGTGTAGGAAATGTACTTTTCTATGTGTACTTGTCTCTTCTGTAGATTGGGAACCTCTCTAAGAGATGATGGTGTTGGTGATGATGATGGGTAAAAAGATCCTGATTTATTTTAAAAACCCATACTTTATCCTGATTTATTTTAAAACCCCATACTTTATCCTAATGGAATCTACAGCTCGTTCTATTGAGAAAGAGAGAGAGAGAGAGAGAGAGAAACCATTGCTTCTCCACCAATGTATCTTCATGGATTTTCAAGAGAAATATTGATGGATATGCAATCCAAAGTAGAACAGTAAGCACTCTTCTGGATAATTAAGGCAAAAGTACTGCTTATTATTTTAAACCTGGCTTATCAGGAGTATGTCTTAACTGGTTCAACATTTCACTTGAAATTAAGAACAAAGCCATCTATCAGCTCCACTGAAGGGAAAGGATACAGCAGTAAAATTCTCAGCCAAGACAACTACAGACCAACCCTCCACTCCACCTTGTCCGTGGCCAATGCACAATCCAGACCCAACCTTAAGCATTTCGTTTTTACGTGAACTAGAACCAGGGGGATATGTTATTGCATGCGTTCAACCAACAAATAATTTTTGAGCACCTACCTCCACAGATCATTGAATCTATATCACCACTGATCGTTAAGATGCTATTATCTTATACCACTGGAAAAAACGTTGCCAATTAAAAAAATGACAAGTCATCAACTGTAACATGCAATCCCCCCCTTTTTTTTTTTGGCCATTCTGCACAGCACGCGGGATCTTAGTTCCCCGACAAGGGATTGAACCTGGGCCCTTGGCAGTGAGAGCTTGGAGTCATAAAATACGGGGTGGGCAAGCATGGTTCTCAGGGGTACAGTGAGGAAAGACAAAGGTCTTGCCTCACAGAGCTCTCAGCTAAGGGAGCCTCATCTGGAATTAAAAGAGGGTTATCTCAACTTCTGGTTGTACGTGGCCAGGCAGGAGAAGCTGGGAAGACAGCCCTCATGGAGAGTCCGATGCCTCAAACCACAAGAGTAGGAAGTGTACAAAAAACATGATTACAAAAGACGCTTAAGCCAAATTCAATGAGAAAACACATTAAAGACCTTATTTGCCTGAACCTGCTTATTTGCCATTTAATCATGGCCATCTATCTTTCTTCTTCTTTTGAAATTTCCTTTCACCGGTCCCCCATCACCCCCACATCCCCATCTCCGATCTCTTGCCTCCTTTATTACTCATATATGTCATTCTTCTCAAGTCCAAATATTTTTTATTCCCTTTCCCTTTTTCTCCCAAGAGACTTTCATTAGCTTGTTCTTCTAGCCATAAACCAAGCATATGACTAAATATGATCAATACTAGTTCTGGCTGGTTTCTTAGGCACTTTTATATTGATAATTGATATCCTATCTGGTTTTCTGGCTTTGCTTGATATATGATATAGAGTTTCTATCAAGCCATCAAAGGTGAATTCTCTTTGGTACTTTAGGTAATTGTTCAGTTCTAGCAATTAAAACAATGAGGGAAAATGTCACTGACCCCTAACTCCAGTATGCTACCTGATGGCCGGAAGTTTTGAAGGCAATAGATCAGTTCACCCCGAGGAATACAATCCCACCAAATCAAAAGAGGCCAAACCTTTTTTGAAACGGCCTTACTGATTGTAAAAAGAATCAAAATCTTCAAAAGAAGATTTAACATTTATCATATATCATCTATTACTGTCAGATTTTTAAAAACCCACTCAAACGCTTATAACACATTGAAAATTATATTTTCTATAGAGTACCAAATTTAAAAATATATATACTTTGGTTCCTTTCCCTACAATTTAGTATTCATTGGAAATTCTCAAACGCTGACATGCCTTTCTGAATAAACTCCCCTTCCTAGCATTCCCACAGATGTTCTTTCTGGCTTCAGAATTCTACCAAAGAATTGTTACCATAAAGAAGCTACAAAGAGCGATTCTGGATTAATTGCTTAATTCCTTCATGTCACCAACATAGATTGAACCCCTTCTCTCGCCCTGGGATGGAAGAATGTATCAGACCCGGTCCCTACCTTGAGAAGGTGGCAGTGTGTCTTGGCCTGAGCACAGGTCAGAGAGATGTGGGTCAAATCTAGGCTCTGCGCCTGCTCACTAGATCCCTTCCTCTCTCCCAGGGCAAGGAACGTAACATCCCCGAATTTTAATTTCCCCATCTGTAAAACAATAATAACAATATCTACTAGCAAAGGTATAGAGCGTACAGGGTCTAAAAAAGGGTCTGTAAAGACCAAGCACAATGGCACGTTGGAGGCGCCCCACAAAGGATGGTTTCTTGTCTCCTTCCCTTAACAGGCTTATCAGAGGCACATCCATTTGCTACTGCAGACATTTACATGTGTAAATTATATTTTTCCTTTGCTTTGCATTTATTTCCTTAGTTGTATATTTCTAAGATGAACAATTTTAGTATTAAAGGGGAGAGAAAGATGAAGCGGTCTTGGATCACGTAGAATCTTCCTGGACAGTTATATATTTTTTTAAAAAGCTTAGCTATGAGAATTGTCTGCATAATGCACCTCATCCCTCTTATTGTTCACAAGGAATTACTGTGGCTTTTGCATGCAAATATAAATACTCAAGACTTTCAGATAATCTGTTGCTAGAAAATTTGGTCAATGGTATTCTATGATGTGCTAGTAAGTATGCAACCTTGAAAGAAATAATCATAATCATAATTACAACAACCTCAATTGAATGCCAACCATTTGCCGAATACCGTTCTAAGCATCATAGGGGTATTCATTCATTCAGACCTCACACCAACCCTACAGGATACATAGGATTGTTGTCCTTATTTTACAGACAAGGACATGGACACAGAGATATTCAGTGACTTGCCCAAGGTCACACAGCCAGTGGGTGGAGTGGTGGAGCCTCCTGAATCTGAACCAAATAGTCTGGTTCAAGAGCCCAAGCTCTTCACCCCAACACGGTACTATTTTTTGGAAGTTTTAAATTCTTCTTTGAAAAAGTCCTCCAACATTTTAGTACCTCACAAATCAGCAACATTTGCTATGCAGCCAACAGGCATCTCTAGTGCCCTCGGCATAAATAGGCAAGTGAGTGGATGTTCAAGGGTTTCTCTGAAGTTTTGTCCTAAATTAAAATATTACCTATGGGCTTCTATCCGACCCCACTGGAAAGAGACTCTTGTTAGAGAGTAAAGGCAGGTACTTCCAGCATTTGCCTGAAGATTTTGTTTAAACTAATGTCACCTCCTAGATCCATTTTATTAGTAATAAGACTACTGCTTATTGAACTTTTTCTTAGTATGTGTTAGGCACACTAAGTGCTTCGTATACATGATCTCATTTACTCCTGAAAACAACCCTACGAGGCCGCTACTATATTTATCTTCATTGTATTGATAAAGGCACTGAGGCTCAGGGCAGGTAGGAAAGTTGCCCAGCTTGCACAGCTGGCGTGTCTGCAGAGCTGGGCCTGGGACACCCACTCTTACCCACCATACCACAGTGCCTCCCCTGGAGAACACATGGTCCTCGATACCTCTCTCTGGCTCCAAGAACCACTGTGATGTACTGTGTGATGGACTGCTCATGTAAGCCAGCATGAACACCAAACCATATGCCTCTGACCTTTTTGCACAATGGCCCTGGAATGGGAAAGGCGAAGATCTCCATGCCTTGGAAAAGGGAGCTTGCAGGGGACCAAGGGTCTCCAATCAAATCTAATCCCAAGCAGAGTACCTACACCAGAGCAGAAGCAGGGGAACTCCAGCCCTCCTGCAGACAGCTTCTCCCCCAAAGAAAGAAACTAAAAGGGACAGTTAAAATAGGGTTTCCACGGGTGGTACGTGAGGGGAGATGGTCTTTGTGGGAGAGGGTCTTTGTACAGGAGAAGAAAAAGGCTCTAAATCACAAGACCATGGCAGCAATGAGAGCCAAGGGGCTACAAAGAGAAAGAGAGAAGCAGCAGAGCCAGCTGGAGAGCCAGGGGAAACAACAGCACAGATGGAAACAGAGGAATGTGCAGGTGAAATAGGACAACTCAAGTGGAATCCACTCCTCTGCCTGTGTTAAAGTCCAGATGGTCTAGATGGAGAGCATAATGGTGCCACCTCTATTGGAACTGACCCTTGTTCAGTCTAAGATTGGTCCTCTTCTTTCTAAAACGGTCAATTTTTCTTTAAAAAAAATAGTTCAGAGAACTGTGGGAACACAGGAATAGCTCCAGAGTAAAGGGATCCGGAGGGTGGATAGAAAAAAATGGTTGGATAGGCCAACTCTCTCTAGACAACAACCCATCCCTGGGGATTTCTGGGTCATTTTACACCTTTGGGGCTTTTACAATTACTATTTCAGGAAACCGGTACACAGCATACTACATACACATACATCATATGATATTTTATTTGATGTGATGGAAGTCCAAGTGTGTCACCATGAATTTTAATTCTCAGTGCCTGGGCTGCTCAGTTGTAACAGCAAAGAAACAGTGTGTCAATTCAAGTTGAGCTGGGGCATGTATCTGGCTTTCTGCATGACTAGCAGTGTTAAGGGAGGTCTTCAGTCAATTATACCTATTTTGAAAAGCCTATCAAGTTTCAAGTGAAATGTGGCTGTTTTTATCACCTTTTGGGGGTTCTCATTAAGATTTCATGATCTAGCCAGAAAGGCCTAGTAATAGCTAATATCTGACAGCAATCCAGATTTCCCCCTCATTGCCGTGATGAGGCCAACATGTACTGGTGAGATGGGCTGGGTTGCAAAGAGAGCTGATCTTATTTTTAAATAAATACATTTAAAACTAGGGGCCTATGTAAACTATTCTATATAGGATGCATAAACAGCAAGGTCCTACTGTATAGCATAGGGAACTATGCTCAATATCCTGTGATAAACCATAATGGAAAAGAATATTTTAAAAATGTACACATATGTATAACTGAATCACTTTGCTGTACAGCAGAAACTAACAAAACATTGTAAATCAACTATACATCAATAAAAAAAAGAAAGAAAAATTAAAATATAGAAAAACAAAGAAGACTCAAGTCATCACTAGCATTGTGGCAAGTCTTTCACGTTAAGGGTTTTTAAAACTCCATCTGATCATCCAAGCCTTACAAGGCTGTGCTGAGCAGGGAGGGAAGAGCATACTGCATAACCAAGATTCATTGGTTTTATGTATACATAGTCACAAAGCTCTAATTCCCAGTTTACTCAGTCTCAATGGATTCTTCATAGCCAGAAAAGTGGTGTGCTAGTCTTTACAAAAAAACAAAACAAACAAAAAAACATATATGCTTCACAATACTTCAGCAGAATAAAAGGGTGGGATGGGTAAAGGGGTAGGTGAAGCAAGATTAATAGTCGATAATTGTTAGTACATGGAGGTTCATTATATGACTCTCTACTTTTGTATGTGTTAGGAATTTTCCATAATAATTTTTTTTTAATCCACAGAAGTACTAGGAATTTCCATGAAGCAGAACTACTGAAGTCTAGACTTGAAAGGATGGTGTCAGTTATTTAGACCTCTGCAAATGGGCCGGCCTGCCAGCTCACCCTGTATCCTTCAGGTACCCTATACTCCAGCCAACTTAGTTGTCAACTGAGGTGTGAGTCACCTGGGCTGTACTTTCCCACCTCCTTGCCTTTGCCCATGCTATTTTCCTCTGCTTGGAATGACCCCTTCCCTTATACCCCAGCTCCGACTATGGAAAATCCAACCCATGGAAGGCCTAGATCAAAGGTATCCTCCTTTGTTAAGTCTTTAATTATGGCATATGGAAATAATCTCTTCCTCCTTTGTACTCCAGAACTTTCTTGGTGCTCTCTAGGACCACAGCTCACTGTGTAATGATAATAATCATGAAAAAAAGAAGCATCATGATAATAGCAATGAATATATACTGAATGTTGTATGTACCAGGCACTTTCGATATGTCATCACTTTCGATCCTTACAATATCCTTTGAGGCTATTACCCTTTTATTATCACATTTTACCGATGAAGATCTGAAATGCAAAGAGGTTCAAGAGGCGAAACGGGGGTCCAATGTGATATGATGCCAGATGTATCACCATAAATATTAAGCCTTTGTGCCTATGATCCTTAGCTACCACCAGAGTGATATGGTATAAAGTCTAGTTGAGACAAAATTCTAACTTTCGGGAAGACCGGAGGGCCCACATTCCTGATGGTTAACAATACTGCATATGCCTATTCTTCCTACTGAATTGTAAGCTCCTTCAGGGAAGGGACGGACTGTGTCTTTTTCTATTTGTGAACCCCAAAAGCACTGTCTAGTAAAATGCCTTGTACATAGAAGATGATCAATAATATCTTGTTAATTGAACAATGCATTAATACAGAGCAGTTCTGCCTAAGGGTGATATCCAACTCTTATAATCCACCTCGCTGCCTCCACAAGGAAATAAGATGGACAAATCAGCCCACAGAACTGCCTAGGCCACTCTCCTCTCCACCAGCTCTATTCACAAGGCCACAAAACTAAAATAGTTTTCATCTTCTCCCTACATTGGCATTGTAAAGAATGAATTCTTCTTTCAGAAAGAGGAAAGAATTATTCCCCAATACTATTTTTATTTAGCTTCCCAACTAAGGGCCCCCTCCCCCTTCCTCTGCAAAACTCCCACCCTCAACAGAGTAGGGAAAAGCCAAAAGGAGTCAAACTTTGTCTAGGTGATGACCCGGGAATCTGGAACTGAGGAAGACAGGCTGTTCTCCTCTTGAGTTTCCTTTCTCTTATTTCCCCTTTCAGACTTCCTAAACCTGGTTTCTTTCCAACCAAATTATACCACACTGATTGCTGCTAATCTTTGACCATATTTTGACCTTCTTCCTGAATACAGTGACACTCTCTGGACTGATGCTCTCTGCCCCCTAAGAACACTTGGGGAGTAGGCCCAATTGTCTTCAATTCCTTCCCCAAACTCTTTCAACGTTCCTTTTTTTCTAGCTAGTAGTCTTCTCCCTCCAAGGACTCAGCGTATGCTATACTTCTGCTAGGTGTTACCCCAGGTGGCTTTCAAGAACTGAGCAAGTACTAGCTTAAGAGAGGTGTGATTTAGGTCCTCCTCCCACTCTGGCTCTTAATGCAATTCCCACCATCAATACGAGCATTTTAATAGGGGAAATGAGAAGGCCTTCTAGTCCCAAAAGAATGAGGCAATAATGGTAAAGGGACTAGCAACAGAGTTGGAATTTGGGACAAGGGCTAGTCATTGAGGCTGGCTCTAAGTGTTCCCTCTTCTGGGCTCTCATAAGCCATGTTGCTGTATTGTTAAAGTGATGTGAATTTCCCACATTTTCTTTTACTGAAAGTTATTTGCTTTGATCATAAACTGAGGCCAGCAAAAGACCCTGAGGCATGTGTGTGTGTGTGTGTGTGTGTGTGTGTGTGTGTGTGTGTGTGTATACCTACATCTATCTATGAAGAGGTAGATGGGGCCACACTGAATTGTGATATATCAAATAATACTCAAGTTTTATCTAATGTCACTCATCTTGACAGCCTTGCATTTTCAAAATTAATAAAAAGCATAAGGAAACTGCCACACAGTCACCAACCAAAGAATCTTGGCCACCAAGCTAAATATCTAGTCATCTGTGTTGTACATTAAGTGTGAAGGCACATATCACAGTTTGAGATTTAAATGGGCAAATCAATACCTACAGGAAATCGACAGTCACATAGCAGATTTTTCTATCAGCCAATGCTTTCTTTGTCAGTGCCTTCTGATTACACACACTTGTGTATTCTAGGCATCGATTCTACTTTGCTTTTGTTTAGGTTACTTAATATTCCTCCTCTTCCAAGAAGCAGAGACAATCAATAGTTATAAAGTCAGAGGCCATGTCCCATCTACCTGGCCAGGGCACTTTCTGTCAGCACCTGTGGCCCAGAGGGTTAGCCTTCCAGCCATGTGTTCCTGATCACCTGGGAGCCTGGAAGTAACCTGTGCCCTCAAGGCTTTCTTCCAAGAGCCATCACTATCTTCCAAAGAGCTCCCCCACTTTCTAAAGCCACCCCTGTTCTAGCGAACCATGCAAGATGGCAGACACACCCTTAAGCTAAGAAAAGCCCTTTGGAGTGGGGCTTGCAATCTTCTCTCACCAAGTCTTTTAAAATTTGCCCTAAGCTGCACTAAGAAAACTCCAAGGACTTCCTATTTCTCTCTTAGGAATGAACAAATCATTTTCATATAGAAGCATAACTTCTCAGGGCTTCATAACCAGCCAAACACCATCCTTTCTCTTGCAACTGAAAAAAATTACATTTCTCCTTGGAGAAATAAGCTTACTTGTTTTTTCTCTCTATTCCTTTTTTTTTCTTTTATCACAAGAAAGTGTGCTGACCAAAATAAAGCATTTCTAACAGCGACTAAGAGGACAAAGATTGTACCAATCTCTCAAAACTACTGCCAACACAATATCGTGTTTAAGCACAGCAATGACTAAACATATATTTTCTCTAAAGATAGCTGGAAAAGATGTTCACATATATGTTTTACTTTCTCCAGTATAAACTGACCACAACCAGAACTCAAGCACATTCATTTTTCCAATAAATAGGGAAAAAAAAATCAAATATGGCATATTAGTTTTACCAGTATCTCTAAAAAGAAGTAAGCTACTCTCAAAAGCATTTTGATACCAAAACATAGTATAAATGGCCCCTATAGTCTTCTGCTGGAAAATCAGAGTTACGGAGTAAAACATTAAAACGAAAATGAAAGAAAAGGGTTTCCCCCAAACAGGTAATGCTAGCAAGCCTGGACGTTTAAGGGCCCTAAGATAAAATATAAGGTGAGTAAAAATGTCAGGGGAAAAAAACTGCATTTATAAGCAACAAATATGCCTGTGGATTGGTTGGTCAAGGGACGACACACAGAATAAGTGATGCTATTGTAACCACGCAAACTGTGGAGTGGGAAGGAGTTTCTTACTGTCAACATCCAGCTCCTGTGGCTAGAATGAGAAAGAACTGTATTTTTCTCTCTTCTCCTGCTCTTTGGACACTTTGTTTTTAATGAACAGTTGGTATCAGAGCTAAGTCCAAAGACTGTTACATGTGGGATTTCCTAATGCAGAGACCTGGCAGGGCTGTGCTCTGTTAGGCCAAAAAACTAAACAGAAAAGAGACTACCTCAAAATGTAACAAGTGAGCATCCTCATTCTCTTTCAGTGTTTTCATTTAGTTGGAGCAAATGTTTTGCTTTAATGCAATTGAAAAGAAAAGAACATTTAGGGACAACATAGCTAGATCCCTCATAAAACTTCATTTTCAAAAGCAGTGTTTGAATCTCTAAATAAATGACAATTCATTCTCTGTTTACTTTAGGTAAACAGAAAATGCATTGCAGAGCACTAGTTTTCAAAAGCTAATCAAGAACATTAGGTCCCAACAGATTCATTTAATAGAAATATAATAGGCATTCCTGCTCGCTTTTCATCTTGTCTCGCTATAAATGCTAAAATGAACAGCAAATTAACCCTGCATTGGAACAGAGTCCCTGTCACAGCTGAGATCCTCTCTCTCACGACTTGGAAACATCCCCGCATCCTGTCGCTGCTTTGACTTCTACATAGGAGAGAGAAAGCGCCTGATTGAGTTTGGCAAGAGAGTGTAGGAATACTTGAATTCTAAAGGGAGTACTGCGTGTCAACTCTGCTATCTTTCCTAGCAGAACAAAATATTACCATGTTGTCTCCTAAAATAGTGTACAATTAGGAAGTAGGAGGAGGGATGGGGATGGGATTTTTTTTTTTTCTTTCCAAGCTACGTACATCAACTGTCTTTTTCTACATTTTTAACTTTACTAGCCATTCTCCAAATGGCTGTTTATCAACTACTATACAGAACAAGCTAATAAAGCAGGGCCATCCAAGCTCTATAATCAGATACAAAAGATTTGCAAACAATTTGAGATCTTATAATTAATATTCAGTGATATCAGAATTAGCATTTAGAACTCTATACAGAAAAACTATAATACTTCAAAAATTATGTAATAATGAACAAACCCTTTCAAAAACTGTTTTCACTGTGCTAAAGTAACATTCTAGACTTGTTGTAAGTATGTTATTCTTACAAGTAGTTCGCAGTTATTCTTGAAGGCAAGCCTTGGAGTTTCCTTAGCATAGTGCTGCTGGGGAAAATTTTCAGCATGTCCATCTTCATCTCTAGCCTGAAGGGAAATATAATGGCCTATTTAGGGACTTACAAATAATGGAAGAAAAAAAGCTAAAAGCATAACAGCTCAGATCATTAAACAAACGGGAATCCAGAAATCACAACATTAATAAGAAATTTGTTTAAATACGCAGTACGCCTTTTAGATATCAAAATTTGGGATTTATTTTTCTTTACATAGTTCAGTTTGAACATGCAAATTCATTGTGGTGTAATATTTAAAATGATACGAAACAAACCAAAAGCAAATAATTTTGTTGAAAATTACCACCACTTCAGACTTCCAGTGACTTTTGTTGCACATTTAGGATTATATGACATACATACGTGTTTAAACTTTTTGGCATGCTTAAGCAATCTCTAGATAATGCACTTTTAAAAAATTCTAATAGCAAGGCCATAAGAAAAGCAATTTGCATAGTTATATTTTGCATTGTAATACTATTAGAGATAAACTGATTCCCCTCAATTTTTAAATAAAGATCTAAAAGGAGCAATGATCTAGTAAGAACAATGATTCTTCAATCAAATGCAGTAAAAAAAAAAAAAAAAAAGATTTAATTAAGAAGCTGCATTAAAAGTTACTGGTTATTTTCATCTACACTGTTAATTAAGAAAGCTGAAGTTTAAATGGAGACATTAACAGAACCCATTAGCAATACCCCTTGCATACAGTCTTCCCTTTCTAATCTCCATTGGTTTCTGGTTTGGAGTTGGAGAGAAGAAAGAGGTAGGTGAAAGGAGGCGTGTCTGCAGCACACTCATTAAACCATTCATTTGGGTGACACTTGCACTCTGCTCTGCACTCCTCTTATCTCAGCCCTAACTGCTCTCTCTTTCCTGGCCTCCTGAAATTCACAGCTGAGCTGTCTCCCTCACATATGGCTTGCATATAATTATGCATATTCCATTTTGCACTGCATTAAAATGATGAGCTCCTGGCTCCCTGCCAGCTGATTTTAAAAGGCCCAAGTGAAGTAGGAAAAGGGAGAGAAACACAGGGAGAGCCGCACAGGAAGCAGCAGGTAGTTCTATCTGCTGTCTCTTTAGATAAAATGTATGTCTGGCACCAGGGGAACAGCTGAGAACTACCTGTTGTGATGTATGGATTGAGGGGGAGAAAACAATGAGCACACCTCTGTGCATAGCGATGACAGCCCTGATGTACTGTTTCTCTTTTAATGGCGTGAAATCTGCCCCTGACAAGTATCACTCAGAGCTCTCAGCTAGACCAGGGATTGTCATTTTAGAAAGGGATCACTATTCTGTACATTTTAGAATGTCTTTAATAAAGGCTTCTGCCACTTATTGCAGGGAGGGAACTGATGGAATTTGGAAGTGGACTGTCAGGGTAGTAATACTGGGGTTACAAAAAGTATTTTTGAGATTTACAAACATCTCTGGGATTTGGTGCCTTTTAATTTTACCTTTTTTCCCCCCTCTACCAAATCAGAGTAAAATGAAAATGCAGGATTGGACTATGTGTGACAGAAAAAATGTGTAAGCATGCTCATGTCCAATCAAGGCACTGAAACCAGTGATGTTTTCTTCTCACAGCATCAGTTCTACTATGCAGCTACATCAGCGTTTAAGCCAATAGAGCCTTAAATGGGGCCCATTTTAAAGCAGAGTGTATACATAAAAGGCAGCTGTATAAAAAGCAATAAGATGCCAATGGGTAGCAAACATGTCAGATTCTTAAGTGAATTTTAAGGCACTCTGTGA
Organism: Balaenoptera ricei; assembly: GCF_028023285.1. Classification (NCBI taxonomy): domain Eukaryota; kingdom Metazoa; phylum Chordata; class Mammalia; order Artiodactyla; family Balaenopteridae; genus Balaenoptera; species Balaenoptera ricei. The sequence goes on from NC_082650.1 coordinate 52,583,989, forward strand.
GGTGCAGGTCTCTTGAAGGCAGGGACCACATCTATTTCATCTTTCTTACTCTACTATGCCCAGCGCCTTACTTTTAGTTGGTGCTTAACAAACATTTCAGTGATGAAAAAAAACCCATACGTGGTTAGTAACTAGACCCTACCACAACTCTGTAGAAGACGCCACCTCAAAATATGCTAAACTTGGTGGTAGGTTTATTATATTCCTGATGCACTATGATGCATATGCTTGGAAACATACTTGGCATATAGTTTACAAGGGCTACTATTTACATATGTATGTCTATATTCAATATATATGTATCTTGTGTATAAATATTCATAAGGTGGAAGATGTTTATTATGCATGTACTATGTATACACATTCATACACACCAGATGCCTGGGGATATTTTCAACATTAGTGGCAAAAATATATTCATTCCACTTACATGTAAGGTGCTCACAATGCTTTTTATGTTTTTAAAGGACAAAAAAACCCATTAAGGTTTGACTGTGCTTCCTCAAAGGGGCTACAGGATTTTATATAAAGTCTCATAATTTATGAGAGTAAATAAAACAGCAGTGGAAGAGAAAGGAGAGGAGGGTTGGAGTGATTAGAACTGGAGAGAGAAAGGCAGAAATTTGCTTCTTTATTAAACCGTGTATTTGCCTCTGCATCACACTCTATGGAGCTTGGAATGGTCTGCCTCTGATAATCAACCTGATTCTTGAGTCCAAGAAATTCCATCCTCCAGCCGTTCGCTGTGTTTCCACCACATGCCACAGAGACGGAAAGCACACGACATGCAAGAAGACCGAGCACCATCACCCTCACGTGTGTGTGCACACACAAGCACTCACACACCTCTCACTGACGTAATTCCCTTTGCATTCTCAAGTTTTTTAATGTAAAATTTTAAATTATTATTACTGGACTAAGTGAAATTAAGTGCATTCATCTAAGGCAGTAGTTCTCTGCTCTGGCTGCATATGAGAATCATCTGGGGTGTTTTTTTTTTTTTTTTTAACATATTGATGCCTGAACTCCCCCCTCCCCACTATGTTTCCAAGATTCTGATTTAACTGGTCCAGGGTGGGGCCTCGACATGGATTTTTTTTTTTTTTTTTAAGCTCTCAGGTGATAGTAATGCACAGGCAGCCCGAGAACCACTGATGTAAGGAGGGTGCCTGGAGGGAGGGTATTGAGAGGGGGCCCTGAGCAGACTTGTCAGCATGGCCTCCAGCCAGGCCCCAGGCCCACTGGAGTGAACAGCTATGCAACACTAGGAGGATACAGGATGTGTCTCCAGCAGTGGGGTTTACTCCAAAGATTTAGAGATTTCATGACTAGCTGCTTGTAAGCAAAAAATTCTCTTTATTTATTTTTAGTTTCTGGTGTGACAAATAATCTTGGAAGAACTACTATACCTCTTCCTCAAAAAGGCCTTCCTGAACCTCACTAACCAAGTCAAATACCTCTACTCTGCCCTCTCTTAGGCCTGACACACGTGCACCCTTACACCGGCTGCTGTAATTTTTGTCTTCCCCACCAGACTGCAAGCTTTCTAAGGGCAGGATGATGTTTGGCTTCTCGCCACTGGATCGTCGGCCCCAGCCACTGACTGCAGCATAGTAAGCGCTCTGTAGGAACGAGTTTAATTATCATTCCACAGCAACTTGCGGCAACGTTAGACAAAATCCATTAGAACTTCCTTACCCTACGCGCAGATTCATTTCAGCACTTCAGATTCATTTGTATATTGAAGCCATTGCCTTTTTCTGCATCTGCCCCATTTTGGGTGGCAGACAATGGCATACCATGCGTGTAGACAGAGGGAGTCCACGACCCCTGCAGGGAGGGTATGTAAACACTGAAGCTGCTCGAAATCACTGCTCACGGTAATAACACAAAGCAGACCAACTTTCGGCTGGTTTCATTATTGTTCTTGAATTCTCTAAGGACTGTGCCTCCTCTAATGGCCTGTGTCGAGGCGGACCACCCCACCACCAGTTCATGGTATCCACTGGGGCCAGGAGACCTGTGCTGATGTCTGACTTTGTTCTAAAGTGACCAGTTCTGGGCGTCCCTGGTGGTGCAGTGGTTAAGAACCCGCCTGCCAATGCCAGGGACATGGGTTTGAGCCCTGGTCCGGGAAGATCCCACATGCCGCAGACCAACTGGGCCTGTGCGCCACAACTACTGAGTCTGCACTCTACAGCCTGCGAGCCACAACTACTGAGCCCGCATGCCTAGAGCCCATGCTCCGCAACAAGAGAAGCCACCACAATAAGAAGCCCACGTGCCGCAACGAAGAGTAGCCCCCGCTTGCTTCAACTAGAGAAAATCCACACGCAGCAACGAAGACCCAATGCAGCCAAAAATAAAAACAAATAAATAAATAAATGTATTTAAATAAATAAATAAAGTGACCAGTTCTGACAGAAGGAATGTCAAAACACGTCATGATGAACTAACTCTCTCCATGGGTCTTATTCTCAACAGCTTTATTCTGAGTAATATGCTAGATATTTATGCCAACTATGGGGAAAAGCAAACGGGAAACTGTTTTCCACACTTTACTACAAATGTGATTGTCAAACCAAAGGTGCATTTTTGATCTATTATTGTAAGGAGGCTTCACTTCTTGCCATGGAATAGAAATAAAAATTAAAGTCCTTCAGTTAAACTGCAAGGGGATTTCCCCATCTCACTGCCAGTCATACATCTATTTTCATGCCATGCCTAGCATTTGAATAAATAATAGATTATGTGAGAAACTTAGACTAATTTTCTCTCTACCTGAAACACCTCTGGCTTAAACAAACTTTATTTTCACCTCTCTTTCCCTGTGAATCGTCACTAATTTACTTTTTAAATTCTGATTCTTACATTCAGCAAACTTTATTTCTTCTTTCAAAGAATCCACGTATTCCTTTGGGCTAAAGCCTTGGTGTCATGTGCATATCCAAGCAACATCAGCAACTTTTCTCCTCTGGAGGATTCCTTTAGAAAATGTGGAACATTCTAAAAACAGCTCCACTGGCCCACCCCAGAAAAGTGCAATGTTTCTGACTCAATGAAAAGGTTAACACTGTTGACGTTTAAGTGGAAAGATAACTAGGCTTGGGAGTTAATACCTCCCTGTGAGGAATGGGACTTTACACCTCCCCGTCATTGTGATTTCAGAACTTCTTTGGAAAACAAGAAAAGGTTCTGCCTGGAATCAGAGCTCGGGGGAGCGCTGTAGAGCTTCCAGACTTTGCTTTCCAGCCCTTTAGCAGATGTAGCACGTGTCAGCTCACACATGTGCTGCGGTGACTAGACTTGGGAACATCAAAAATAGTGCATCTCAAAGTTGCAGGAGTACGCTTAGAGATGCAGAGGTCTAGAGCAAAAAATTTAGATTTTATAACTAATTTTTGGAACCAGAAGCAATAGAATTTCTTTTCAAAATTCAAGATAAATTGAATTTATCACAGGGAGACCACTTCTGAAAACCCTTGGAATTTCATTTTCTGGTGTACCATTTCTGGTCTGAACTTCCTTTGTTGAATGTCTATACACACTGTCTTGAGGAAGCAGAGAGGAATAAACGGCAGCTGCCACATGTGGCCTTTCAGCGTGTCACGAACATCTCTGTGAACTTGACGTAAACAACAGCCCAGTTTCTTTGCCGCTCAGTGAAGCTCAGCCAGTGCTGGCCCTGGGCTGCACTAGCACAGGGAGGCCTCCAGAGTAGCTCCTGCTTCCACTTGAGGTACCGCCAAGTTACTCTCATCTCGGTGGCCCAATTCCTCATGACTGAAAGCCCTGTTCCCTTCAACTGGATTCCTGTCCCTTACCTCATTTCCTCAGGGTAAAACCAGTTTCCATCTCTCCTCCCCCCCCTTCTCCTGGAAAATTCTTAGGCATCTTTTAAGCCTTCATTCAGACTGCAGCTCCTTTAGGAACCCACTTGAGACCTCTTCCTCCTGGTCTAAGCTGGGCTTTGTACCCCTCCGTCTCTCTCTATATCCACTCCATCCATTGCACTGTACTATGACCATCTCTGTGTTTGCCTTCCCCACTAATCTGTGTGGTCCTTGAGTGCAGAAACTGTGGTCTATTCAGCTGCAAATTGCTAGGGCCTCATCTAGTGCCTGGCATATTATAAAGACTCCATAAATGGTGAGTGAGTGAGAGAATGAATGAATGAATGAATGAGTTCCTATCCTTTAACCCTAGCAACTGGACATTCTGCCTTGCACCCCAGTCCCCAGAGGTGAATGTTCTGCCCCTGAACCGAGGAGAACTCTCCATACTGAGTCTCAGCAGGCCTCTGCTGGAGCTTTCTGACTTCATCTGCCTCACACTTGGACCATCACTGACTATTCCATGAACTTCTGCCCAACTTGATTAGTGTCCCTCCCACTTGGTTAGACACTAGGGTCTTAGCCTGAAGATCCTGTACTCAATTTGGACTTTAGCCAATAATCCTTTTGTCCCATATGTTTCTCTCCTCCACCTCCCACCTGGACTGACTTTTGCCTAACAAAGATCAGTCTAACCTCTGGTCTTTGCCTACGAAACTCTCATCCCCAAAATTCCATTCCTAGATCAACCAACCTGGTGCCTCGCTCCCAGTTTCTTTATCTCACCTAGTCATAGTGCCCCAAGTCCATCTGGGACTCCTTGGTGTAACTCACCCCAGTTAGGACTCCTCTCTCACCTTCCCTACCAGAATGGAAACTGCCTGAGGGCAGAGACCGTGCATTATGTATGAAGCCCCCATGCTCAGTGAGTACCTTGTATAACAATCCTATAAATATATGTTGAATGGATTCATTAATCCTTTGCCCTTCCTTAAGGTAAGACCCAGAAGTGCCCTTTTTTCTCTACTCGGAGCTGCCTACCTCTACAGATGGGTTGTTTCTATGTAGGTACATATTCAAGTCACTGAACATCAGAAGGCAGATGGGTCATGGACAGGATTGTGTATGCATGCAGCTTGGGCAGAGAGCTTTCTTTCTAGACCGAGGCCTCCCACCTGGCATCAGGCTCCCTGCTCTGGAGATGCCCCAGGCACCCAGAAACTTCAGTGTGTGGAACCAGGCATCTGCTCAATTCATGTTGCTACCAATCTTTGCATCACGATCCTTTGCTCTCCCTTTCATTAGCTTGTCACTGAAGACTGACTGTGGGATTCTGCAGCGGTGCTGTTTTACTTTGTTCTTTTAACAAAATGTATTTAAATTCCCACTTAGCATGTGGGCCAGTGAGAAGCTGTTTTCCCCAGCGAAGTTCCTCCTAATTCTCCATCCTCCTCAACTGGCAAGCAGAGGGGCTCTCTCCATACCTCTTCAGGCCCCTCTGACAGCTCACACATCTCTGATGGATGAGATGGACCTATTTGCTGCTGCTATTTTTTCACTCCATACAAACCTTTATATGTATCATAAATTTTTAATATCCAATTTGGAGTCTTCAAAGAATAACGGTAACAAACATGCAACATGAAGATAATGGGAATCGAATCATGTTTATGGACTCCATGAGCATCTCCTTAAACGATGTCAGGTCAGAGCTGCTCAGACCTGCGAGTGTATGAAGCTACAGGGCTGATCTCGCGCCTGATTAATGGCTGCCCTCACTCAGGGCCCTAATGGATTGCATGACAGTTACGGCAAAAGATTCCACATCAGCCTGAAATACAGCTACCACACAGACTAAAATATATCATCCCCAAACCAGCACATTACAGCTGTGTCTGGAATAATCAGAGCAGTTGCTAAGTTGTTCTGAAATCCCTATTTTTGCTTTTCCTTTTTTAAATCTATTTTCCCTTTATCGAACAGGTGACCCTTCTGGATTCATCTTGCACTGCTGTTCGTCAGGTCACCTGAGTGTCTTTGTTTGGTAAGAACTGTTTTTCCAAAGTGACCACAGGTAAGACCCGGCAACTGGGGTGTGTGGCCCCTTCTTTTCAATTCTCAGCTAAAGCGACATCACCATCACATTCCGATCAGCTTCTGACCATCCCAGGACCCTTGATCCACAGTGGATTATCCAGACTCCTTGACTGCTCCCCTTCCCCACGTCCCACCTCGGCCCATAGCCTGCCTTTTGGCTTTTCACTATTCATTTGCATCTATTACCCTGGGACCCTAGAGGGGAAACACAAGGCAGGGAAACACAGATGACTTTCTTTTCTCCGACCAGCAACCACAGAAATGCCATCATCAAGGTGCAGATACAACAGGGTTGCCTAAATCTTCTCTGGACAGTTCATATGCTAAGCCGCAGTCAACCCCATCCCCTGGGTGCCCACTAACGTGCAGAGCGGGACTGTAGAGACCCAGAGGCTGATCTCAGCAATCAGCCGGCACTCTTGTCACTGGTTCCCTACCAGCTCTGGCTTTGAGTCCACTTCCATACCACTCCCAGCTCTCCACTCTCACCCTTGACTCTGGCCCTGCCTTGGGCCCTTTGATCTGTGCACTTGGCCTGCCTGGAGCTTGCAATCCCTCATGGACTTAGCTTTGGACCGGCCACTCTGGTCCTCCACTCTGGACAGCCACAGGAGGGCTCCTCTGGTCACTGCTCTGGCCTGGGACAGTTTTATGGTCAGCATCCAATAACGGTGCTCCAAGTACAGTTTGTCTTAAAGATACGATTTCTTTAGCAAGAAACAGAACTGTGAATTATGCAATGTTTGTAAAGATCTAAAATTGGCCTGAACATGAAGAAGAAAGACCAGGACTAGGTGTCACTGTGCACTGTCCACACAAATGTTCTGACTGACTTGGAGCGGTGCTGTGATTTATGTGGAGGAGGCAAGCAAAGAAGAAAGACAGGGTGACCGATCCATGGGCTCTGCCCCCGGGTCTTTCAGATCGTGAAGTCAGAATGCAATTCTGAACAGGATGGTCCTCCTGACAGCTCCAATTACGATCCACGTGCACCTTGACCTGTTAACAGAGGCACCATCAGGCTTAGAGGAACAAAGTCTAAATTACCTGGCTTCCAAGCCCAGGACCAACCGGCCTCTCTGAGGACCCAAATGCAAAGATGGCGGCACAGAGGCTTCATGAATAACAACCTCTGTTCAAACAACACTCTCTGGAGTCTTAGTTTTTAAAGCCCAGTCATTCTGCAGATGATGAATGGAGGTAATAAAAGGTGGGATTGTGGCATGTTTAAATAGGAGATAATCATTCACGCAGAATTTGACTGGTGTTGACAGAAAGGCCTGTCGAGGCCAACAGCCGAGTATCGGGTTAAAGTCCATTTATGGATGACAATTTCAGTTAACACTTGTTCCTCTGTCGTTATTACTATTATCATTATTATTTATTATTATTATTATACTTCCAGGAAGTATATTTTGGAATCAAAGCCCAGGTGACAAAAGACAGAAAATGACCTGGGTCTCCACGTCCTCTCCCTTTTTAGAATAACTGAGAACAGGGGATGCGTAGGCTCCCTGCACAGTGAGTGGCCCTCCCCCTTCCCCCCATTTGTTTTAATCCCTCCCTCACCCAACCATTCTGGTACCAAAATTCCCTAACTATTCCAGTTCCTCTGCACCCTGGTATCTCAGCTGCCCAGTGTGATTCTAGATATGAGATAAGTGGTAGCCCCACTGGAAGGAGGTTCCCAGACCACAGACTGGACCGCACTGGAGAGAACGTTACCACTTCCAGAACTTCCAACTCAGCGACCGCTCCACAGGGCTCTTACCACAAAGGAAGAAAATTCAATATAGAAGTCACTTTGACAGTAACACAAGACTCAAGTCTGTTCTGTGCAAGACACCATGCTAAGAATTTTGCAGACTTCAGTTCATTAAAGCTCCCCAAACCCTTATGAGGTCTGTATTACCATTATCACCTCCATTTTGCCAGCAAGGAATCTGAAGTGTAGCCAAGTTAAGTACCTTGTCCAAAGCTAAAGAGCTGATAAAGACAAAGCTTGGCAGGTCTCTCGACAGCAGGCACAGGCTCCTGTCTCCACACCACAGGGGCTCTTCCACAGCGGCACAGCCAGCAGAGGAAGCCTGGCTGACAATGAGCAAGAGAAACTGCAGACATTTTCGGAAGGCAGAGAAATGATGGCTCAAACGTCCCTGTGGGTCCTGGTGGGAAAGAGGGAAATCTTGCCCTGTGGTCTCCCTTCTTCATGGTGAAGCACTGATGCCCAACGCAGCTCAAATGGAGGTGGTCATGGAAGCTGGCACCCCACAAGGGCCTGAGGGGCAGTCTACTAGACCACAGCCAACACAAGCAACAAGAAGACAGCCAAAGCCTGAGCAGACCGAAATCCTGAGCCCACCAAGGTGGAGGGCAATGGCCTCTCCAAGTATTCTGCCCTTGAGGTATGGGGCAGAGACGGGGAAGGATGGGAGGGGAGAAAGGGTGAGGAGTGGACATCGAAATGGGAGTGTGCCGAGGAGTCTTGTACAGCAGCAGGAGAAACTCTGCATGGAGATGGGGAAGGACACATCCTTGAACTTGACAGACTTCTCATTAGGGGGCCTGCTTGTTTTCAAATCTCTCTTATATTTTGGTTTCATCCTACAAATATAAGATTATGGGATCCTAAGGTGAGAGTGGGAGCCCAAATCTTTTCTTGGATATCAAGATAGACTGAGACATGTTTTCAAGGACAAAGGATTCTAAATTCATAAGACTCTTCTTGTGGCTCTTGCCGAAGCATAGAACAGAAAACTGTTATGGTTTGATGTGGAAAATAGTAAAAGGGGAATAAGAATGATCAGTTGATATAACTATTACTAGTATTAGCTTTAATAATAACAAGCAGGATGCAATCAAGTATCCTAGTGTGATAAAGAAATTTCATTCATTTCTTTGCCTTAAGGAATGACAGACCTTTGCCTTCGGATTATATTAAAATGTTTTGCCCAAATTCATAAACTGTAGGTTGCACTACTCCAAATTTATACCAAACCACTTTGTGTGGCATTGTGACTTCACAGAAAACAGACAGCAATGACAAGAGCATTTACATAATTTTTTCCTGAGGTCTCATTCATCATTCATTGAGCATCTACAACTAAGTATCCAAAATGAATGGTATCCAGCCCACACGTTCAACACATTTTAATTTTTGAAGTTCAATGATAACAATAGATCAAACGATCCCTTGCCAAGGTCTAACCATACACTTTTTGGAGTGTCAAATATCATACATTTATATCCTATTTAAAATTTAGATTTTTAAATAATTATAAATTTGAAAGGTAAATAAAAGTAAACCACAAAAAGTAAGGAGTAGAAAATATTCTCATAAACACACAAGAATTATGAGGAAGTAAAAACCGAGAAAAAGCAAGAGCAAATTCTGAAAGGTTGAGCACCCCTGTGCCATTTGGTTGAAGATGTTCGTACAGAAAGGGGTGAGGAGAGCCATTTGGTGCCAATAACGAGCTGCGTGTGATTTCCGGTGCTACCAATAAAAACAGGGGACATAACATCCAGCTTAGAAATTCGTTGCAAGGATTGAATGAGAAAATCCATCACATGTCCCGCACAATGCCTGGCACAGAGTAAGAACTCAATAGATGACAGTTATTTAAATTTCACAAGCCCACTTCTTTTCTGGAGAGAAAAACTCAGCTGGCAGGAAGGCCATAGTGACTCAGTATCTTTTCTTACCATTAAAGTCTTGATTAAAATCAAGTTGCAGGCAGCTATAGGGCATGGTCAGCAGCCAAAGGCAAAGGCGAAGACACTGGCGAAGGTTTGAGGGCTTTTAGAAATGCATAAACACACCCTCTAATCAGGATCCTAACCCCCTACACAGCATCGGTACTTAATGACGGCTTCTATCTCTCTTCTGCCATCTGACTACCCATTGTGCCCTCTGCAAATAAGGCATCGTTTTGTTTTCTTACCTCTTTATCTCCTCTTATGTTTCATGAGTAACATCTCCATCAAGAAACTTTCCACCCTCACTGGGCAGCTCCCACCCACATAAGCAGCCTGGGATTCCTGGAGACTGCTACATGTTGAATTCCACCACCTTCACCACACTACTGCCAAATTAACAACCAATGTTTTATTGCTGGTACCCTTCTTTACCATTCACATCATCCCCCTTTATTCCCTATTTTCCAGCTACTAACTTCATCCTGTATCAACTTTGTTTCTAACTCAGTGATAGAGGACACCCGTATCAATTGCTGATTTCAATGCTCAGCAGAGGTTGGACATGTATACGTGGTGACCACACACTCTTTCCAAACTGAATGGCCTCACCAAAGATGGATAGGAGCAGACAAATAAAGGCGAGGAAGAATTTCCAAACAATCTAATATTTGGTTCACCATTTTCAGAAAATGTGCAAATGAGTGAATATTATTTTCTTATTCAAAAGGCTAGGGCTTTTTAAAACTAAATGTTGCAACTTTTATTAGGTCCTTATTTGTTTTAGAATTTGGTTCAATATTGTTGCCTTTGAGGTTTTTTTGTGTGTTTGTTTCTTATTGTGTTTATTCTCATCTTTCAGACACATCATCCCTCCTTCCCAACCCTTATACAGGACTCTGAATCATCTGGCAATCCCCTAGCCGTAAGTGAGAATCCCCTCCTCCACTTAGTCACCTGTACAATCAGAAACAGCTTTCTTTTATTTTACTGATCTATTTCATCTTAAAGTAAAATGTCCTCCTTGTACAAAACACTTTCATTTCTTTCCACCCCTTGCCCTGTCACAGGAAGCTGCCATACGGGTACCATATAATGTTTATGCTCATTTGTTTCTTTATATTACATCCTGCCCTCCTGCTCTAGGATCTGATGTCTACAAAGATATAATCAGAATTGGTTTAGATTAGCATCTGTGGCAGCAATTCCTATAAATGATACAGACAAGGCAGTAGCTATAATGTCTGTCTTGTTTCAAGGTAAAAATGAAAAATGACATCTTTGATGGAGAAGACTCCACGGAGACCCGGGTGGAAATGCAGCCGGTTCCCCTGCTCACAGACATCTCTCTTTCCCGTCATATGGCTGACAGGTGTGTAATCATGTTCCTTAGTCACAGTTTGCGTTAAAATAACCAATTACCAAATGAATGAGAGTCGAGCCCCAGTGCGACTGTCGCCACCATTGCAAAGTGATGATGTGCTTCTAAAACACAGGGCTTGGACTTCCCTGGTGGTGCAGTGGTTAAGAATCCGCCTGCCAATGCAGGGGACACGGGTTCGAGCCCTGGTCCAGGAAGATCCCACATGCCACGGAGCAACTAAGCCCGTGCGCCACAGCTACTGAGCCCACGCGCCTAGAGCCCGTGTTCCGCAACAAGAGAAGCCACCACAATGAGAAGCCCCCGCTCGCCGCAACTAGAGAAAAGCCCACGTGCAGCAACAAAGACCCAACACAGCCAAAAATAAATAAATAAATTTAAAATAAATAAATAAAACACGGCCTGAAGGAGAGGCTCTGATGTGCTCCTCCCCAGCCAAGGATGCTCTCCGAGGCTGAGAAGCCTTTCCTACTCCACGATAAATTTGCTAAAATGCAGGACATTTCTCCCCTGGTCCCTGCCCTTAGGAATGAAGCTTCCAACAGGGCCACCATGGATGGTCTGTGGGATCTCCCAGGCAACTCAGTATCCCTACCATTTCCTGTCCTTGATCTTTCCAGAACACATCACCCTCGCCTCTCCTTGAGTACCCAGAGGTGCTCACCCACCTGACTGCCTGCCCACCCAGATTTCCACATGAACAGGGCAGTATCTACCATCAGCCTATTCCTTCCCCCATGGTGTACATCACCTTCCCTGAGACCCCACAGTGACAAAAGACCCCTAAAACCCGAGAGCCCTGCCATTCCAAGCCTATCCTCCCAGGCAAGGAATTCCCCGGACCTACTGCTCGGGAAAGGTGGGGTACCACACAGGTAGCCTATACGGAGACATGTGTCGTTCTACGTTGTGGTACAGTCAACAGTAGCAAATCCATCAGCACTCACAAACAATGTAAGCACAAAAATCACACTTTCCATTTGCCCAAAGGTTATTTGTTAACATGCTGGGGAAGAAAGCCTGCAAACAAATCACATGAAATCAATGTAGCAAGTTGAGATAATGACTTAGTAACAACAGATCGATTATAATAGCACTGTTATTATGCTTCAGCAAATATAATAACCCAACCCCTCTTGTTTCAGGGCCTGTGGGTGGAGGAGCCCTACCTCCCAGACTGGCGGCTAAAGAAGTTAAAGGACAGGTAAAAGGCAGTTACTGCCCTGTGGCTTGGTTTCCCATCTGTGAAGCAGGGCTCGTACTTGTTACCCACACTCGGTTTAGTGAGAGAGTGGCTATAACCTCCATATTACACCGATACATATAGATCACGAAGAGAGTTTGAGTTTGAGTTGAGCAGACATTTTTTGGTCAGAAATACTGTATGCTTTCAAACAAACAAGTTTCCAGTAAAGCCAAAAGTAGTGACGATTCAAATTTTCAGCAGCAAATATGAAAGTAAAATACAATTAACCAAAAAACTCTCTGAATTGGTTTACTTCAGCTAAAGGATACAAGGAGTGAAAAGTACAATTATCTTAAATCTCTTATCTTTTTTTTTCCTTATCATAAAAGAAGTTCCACCAGAAGATTTACCTATAAAGACCAGACTAACGTTCCTTTCCTGTAAAAAGGCTTGGTAAGCTATGCTATGCATGAGATGAAGGACAAGACACATTTACGGGGAAGAAAAAAAAAAAATCAGCTGGTTTTCCTCTCATGTCATTCCTCTGTAACTGATGAGTTTTTAACCACAGTCTTGTTATCCTCATTAGCGTAAGTGCTAATTACACCTCTCCTCTCCTACCGGAAGGGCAACTGGAACTCCATACCGGCCTCAACAACACCTGGCACCCCGGACCAAGGCTGAGGGAGCAGGATGAGGTTAGGGGCACTGTGTAAGGTGAGTGGAAAAGAGTGGGACAGATGAGCTAACAAAGGGGGGGTAAAAAATGCAGGTGGGTGTTGAAAGCAAGGGTCTCTTTCCAAGGAGGTGGCAAGGCCTGGTGCCGCATTGCGTTTGGGGTGTCTCTCCTCCACTTACTCAGGCGCTCCTGGCAGTTTTGGCAGTGGCACCTCGGGGGGAAAAGCACACTACTCTGCACATATGGTGGAAAGAATCTTGTGCATCAGTTGAATGCATGCTGTACTACATACACATTCTGTTTTATCTCCGGGCCCAGCCGTGCTGCAAACGCTTGCAAATTGGGAAACCTTCTGTGCAGTAAAAACACGGACAGGAGAAGCTAGACTGTGACTTATAAGATGCGACACTAGCCAAAAAAGCCAAAGTAACGAAAAGTTAAGGCGGGTGCTTCACACTCATCGCAACAAAGGCAGCTCTGCAAGGCAGGGAGGGACTCACAGCCAGCATTTATCTCATTCCCCTTCATCCTGCGGTTTCAGGCCCAACGGACGGGCTTCCCTTCTACACACACGATGCCCCTGGGGAACCTCTGCCTGTATCCATTGCCGATTTAGTTTTTGGAATGCTTGAAATTTATATGGAAAAAATATCAGTGAAATTTCTCGGATTGACCTTGGAAGAGGCTAGTGATGAAATGGCTATTTCTGTGCTCTGTTTCCTCCTGAGGTCTCTAGCGGACCATGCTGCAACGGGATGCCACTGCCCCTAGTGAGTCAATGGCAACATTTTCACTCCTTAAGTGTTTCTAAAAGCACAATCTGATACTGCTCAGGATTCAGAACTCCCTGTATATGTGGGATGTAAAAGGGCCAAAGTGCTGGATTGTTCTGACCTTCCTTCTTTCTCACTCTTCCTTTTCCTGACCCCCAAATAAAGTATGATTTCTTGAAGTAACTCTTTTAAAATAAATGGTCCCTAATTAAGGAGATTGATATAAAAACCCATTCTCCCTTTAAATCAGGGCTCTTCCTTTCTTTTCTGTTAGCCTTGTACATGTGTTAGGGAAAAGGTGCGAGAGTGTAAAGGTTTCTTTAATAAATGAAGACAATTTTTACAGGGGTCAATGCATCAAGGTTTCCATTGCTCTTCTTCAGCCTGCTGAGAGTGGTAATGTCTCCCTGTTTCAAAATGAAGATACTGAGATGTAACCAGGTGATCCAACTGAAGGCACAAAAGAATTATAATATGGGGTTCATGGCAAGATACTGACTGGTTAAGGGATAAAAGGAAAAGAGCAGAGGGTCCCCAGGGTAATACCCAATATAGTCCCCACTATCTGCTGGCAGCTCTTTCTTATTCAAGGACATATCTCTCCCCTCCTAACCCTTTCGTCTATGCAACATCAGAGGTTGTAAAGGAGCCACAGGCTTAATGATGCTAAGCGTGTGTTGCCCCTTCCCTCATTTAATCTGTGTGTAGAATTCGTGATTTCAATTCCATGTTATTCAGAATCATCCTCTCACACATGTTAGGAGTGACGGAAGTCAACCCCAAACTGGTGGGAAGCTTGGAGTTGCCTGAGGCATGCTTTGGCTTATTTCAGTCAGTTGTTCATTTTCAATATGTTTTTAGTTTGTCGAGTTGCTAGAAACAATAAAATACATATTTAAAAGACTGTGTTTTATAAGGACTCCACAGGCAACTTCACCGCACTTTCCACGGTTCAGCACTTTGTCCTGTCTTATTCTTCTTTGTTTTGTTCTTGTGGCTGCCTTTTTTTTTTTTATTTGTTGAAATATACAGAAGAAAGTCAATCATTGGAAGTGACTCTTGCCATTTAACTCTACCTATTGACAACAGTGTGTGATTGTTACTGATATATTTGAAATTCTTAATGGAGATTTCTGAGAAGTCTATGCAAACCGAAGGGAAAGAAATATATTACATACTTGGATAAAGCCCCAGGTCCTTAAAATGGACAAGGTCATAAGAGAACCAGCCAGTTGCGTTTAAATACTGCCCCTCCTCCTACACACCCACACTAGATCCAGAAAAGGTGGAGCCAGGGGAGAGCCTCTGGGCTACTTTCAGAGTCTCTTTACTAGTTCTCCCTTTCAAACCTCCCTTCCATGCCAGGCCTGCCAGGGCAAAGACACACCTTCAGCATCACAGCTCACCCCTGAATGAGCAACCACTGTCTACGCCACAACGTCCTTCCTCAACCAAGAGATTACCCCCTCAAAGCCTATATTTTTGGGCATTTCAAGTACTGCTATTTTGTTTTGTATCATCAAAATACCTGCATATTTTACTAACCAAATTCTGAGACTGGATTGCATTTTCACACACAGTATACATTCAATCCTTAACCAAGGCTCCTCTTAGATGAACTTCTTCCAGCATTCTGAATTCATTTTCCTTATCTCATCAACTATGGGAATTATGTAAGATCTGGCCCCTTCTCTCAAGGAGTTTTCTGCTTGGTTAAGAAGATTAGACATACACACATTAAAGAGAGGAAAAAACTGGCAGATTCTTGTTTAAATATGTACCCTGCTTGCCAAGGCCATGAGAGAGAGGTATCCTTTTGGGCTGAAGGTGGTCAGGAGGAGATGGAATTTAGCTGAGCCCTGGAGGGAGGCTTTCAATAGGGTTTTTTAGTCATTTTAAAGGTCCCGTCCATCTTTCAATTTCACACTCAAGGAGCAAGACTAAAGAGGAAGAAAGTGTGCTTTTGGATCAGAACCACAAGTCTGGTTCTAGATTATTAAACCCTATACTTCTACCATCTTCCCCACGTGCTTCCTGCCATTTCTTATCCACTTCTAGATGTAGTCATTTTTTTTCTTTCCTCCTTACTACATAAATAGGAAATGAATGCAAGGCTTTTGATCACCCTTGACACCTAGCAAGGTGCTTGACACAAGTCAACACTCAATAAATGTTGGGCAGTAAACTTGAGATATCAGTCAAGGTGTCTACCTATCACATCCCTTTCCAAGGGACTGTGTACCCTGTTTTGTACCATGTGACCCAGCCTTAGCTGACTGGAGCAAGGATATGCACATGACCCAAGGGCAGCCATTAGATAAGCTGTCCAGCAACCCACGATGTGCCCTGTTGCAAAAAGACAGACCGATTCCATCAGATTTCCTCTCTCAGGAACGAGAACTAGAACACAGCAAGAGACTACAACAGGTAAGGATGGGACCTGAACTGAAAGATCACAATATTGAGAGGAGCTGGAGAGGCCGTGATGGAGTTGTGTGCGCTGAAGTGACGAGGATCAGGAACTGCGGGGAAGCAACGAAGTCTGGTTGCTAGAGAGAAAAACATGGAGCAGAGAGCCAGAGAAACTCAGAGATACCAAGAGAGAGGAGGTGGAGAGAAGCCAAGCCCTAAAGCTGCCTCAGTTCTCACTGCTTTCTGGTTCCAATTCCAGCTCCCCTTCCCTAAAGAGCCTGGCTAAAATAGACAGGAACTTCTTCTCTCTTCAGTTTAACTCCACTCTCTTCCCTTTCAAAAGTCTCAATGCTTGTGTTCTTTCTCTCCCATGGTGGAGAGGGAAAGTGGCTACTGCAGATGGAAGGGGCCTCAAAGGGTGAACAAACAACGAGGATTTTGCAACCATCAAGTATCTCATCACAAACCTCCATCACCTGCTGGGTCCGATACACAGGGCACTGCATTAAATCTTAGGAAAGGGAGAGAGAACGGTTTGGGTTTTATTTTGCAGGAGAAGACAGCAGTGTTAACAAGCACAACCAGGTTGCCTGTTTTCCTTCGTTACCTGAAACCACCACTAAATGCATGGATTAGACAATGCTGTCTGTTTGGTGAAGAGTGGAGTCTGAGTAGATTCTATTTTTTACAGAAAATCAGCCACAGCCTTTCACCCTTCAGGGCATCTGTCATTTCTAATTTCTGAGAGTGGCAGATGTCAGCTCCCTTAGCAAGGGACAATTTTTAAAATCTGTTTGTACACATAAGCTGACACAACCTGAGCTGAAGCCCACTGGGGAGACTACAAGATTACGCTCGAAGCAGCTGGAGAACATGGCTTCCAGTGCCTTCTCTGCCCAGGAGGGGCGGGATGACCCAGGGCGCCTTCCCTCCCCAATTCCCTTTATTTCCATTTAACATACTCTAGCTTACAGTTTTGGAAGGTGCAGAAACTGGTCAATTAATATGAATACTCGGATTAGGTGCACTTTGATTTTTCAGTCTCTGGCTCTGCACTAATGCCTAGAAATTAGGCGTATATTCTGCCATTTAATAGAACCTCATTTTTGTTTTCTGGGGTTTTAAGTTAATATTATGTACTCATTCCACTTATCTCCAGATACCTCCAGTTAACAGCCAAAGTCCAAGAAAGTACAAGAGTACAAGGAGTGAAGAGTTATTCCCTGAACTCTGCCTCGTCTCCTTGGGCTCCACACCCCCCCCCCCGCCCCCATCCATCCCATACCTACCTGGTTCCATTCTTAGCCCAGGAGCCCTGGGAACCTAGAGTAGGCTCAGGTCACCTCCTACCCAGGTGACCATATGGAAACTGAGTCAGATTTAGCGCTTGCTCTCTCTCTCTCTCTCTCTCATACACATGCACACACAAACACACCCCTTCTAGTACTCACCCAACCTGAATCAGACCCTTTGCACCTGCCTCGTACTGGATTTGGAGAACCCAGCATGAGAAGGTGAGGAGTGGGGAGGTAGAACTCTCTACCACGGTGGAGACTCTGAAACGACCTGGCCTCAGTCACACGGAACCTGCAAGGACAACTTTGTGCAGACAGTCTACCACAGATCAGACAGAGGCAAGCTCAGTGGGACCTAACAGAGACTCTAGAACCCATGGACAGCTAGGTCCTATTTCTGATTGTCTATATCACCTCCTTTGCGTCATTAAATATCACTGAGTCCTGAAGAAAAGACTTCCTGAGGTCTCTCGACCCTTCAAATGACAAGGGGACTCCACTCCTTTATTATAACAAGATTTGAAATACCACAAGTTGATCTAGTCATATAATCCAAACCAAAGAGAAAACATGGACAATCTCAAACTTTGTGTTGCTGCCATCCAAACTTCAGGTTTCAATAGGCATCTCTTCTTTCTCTCTTGCCCTCTTTATTTTGATTTGCTGCCCTTTCAGGCAGTGATGCTGTTTTCTTTAGCAGACCAAAAGCAGTTTGTTTCTGAGTTAAATGTCACTTCAATATTTCCCCAAGTGAGATGTTTGAACTAGTTTATGAGTTTCCTAAGCAACAGAGAAATGCTGGAAAAATATTTGGTATCTCAGGTCTGAAAGTTGCCTTAAACTTTGGCTCCCTGAGGCAAATGAAACAGATAGATTGAATACTCCAGTCTCACTAAAGTTTCAAGTTGAAAAAATAAAGTATTGGCCTGAAAGCACAGAAGCTCTAAAAGCCAGCCTCCTAAAGTCATGCCACTCGGGTTGGTGCCCCCAAACAATTTCAACACTGAAATATTCTAGTGACAGTAAGAAACAATCGCGGCACAAATCCAGAATCATGGAGCCACAGTCAACAACCAATGTGTGAGGAGGGAAGTAAGCTTCCTTAGCCAAACACAGAATTCTGCAGGAAAATTCCTGTGGGAACCCAGATTATGCCTTGAAGGCTGAGATTTGATTAACCTTCTTGTAGCATGTGTAACGACAAATGTTATTGGTCATAAAATTATCCAGCCCTTATTAAAACACAGCTGCAGCTCTGGGCTCAGTGACCTCCTAGGGGAGAGATTTCCATAAGATAGCAATAGACTTTATGGAAGGAGAGCGCCTTCCTAGCGTCAAAACTACGGGAGAGTGTTTTCTACTTTAATGAGGAGTTCTTGAGAGAGACCAGGCTCCTTGGCATTAAAAGCTTTAAGAAATAGAAGGACCAGATTACATCCAGTCTGCTACTAGGTGGGCAGCCAGCCTACAGCTCACAATATGGATACGTCTTCCCTTTACAGGGAACGTGCAGAGTCACATTCTCAGGCATACCTATCTTGCATCCAACTGTTACCGCTGAGGATGTTTTCATTTCTCTTTGTCTTATATAATTATAAAAATCTCAGTATTTGAAGGAAACTTAGACACTCTCTGGTCCAACTACCCATCCAATTCCATCACTACTAAGTAGAACTTCTGAAAATGGGAGCCTGGAAGTGTTCCAGAGAGGCTATGAAACCCTATGGGATGTTATCAAGGGGTAGCACAGCCAAAGGAACAGATTCCTGCTGAGAGCTGAAGCTAGCTGGCTCTCCATCTCAAGTTGTAGGGGGGCTTCCCTGAACCTCCACATTCATGGAGAGTGTTGCTGTAAGACTCCATCCCCTATAAGCCAAATACCATTGTAAGAAGGGGATCCTCTGCTTTTCTGGGCATACAGGTGAATCTGTGAGCATACAGGTGAATCCCTTTTTGTCTATTACAAGTTTTGTAAATAGCTAGGGATAAAATAAGAACAATGAAAATGCTTAATTCTTTTCTGTAGTTTGTTCCTCATTATTTATAGCCAATTTCTTTTCTTCCACATGAGCCACTAACTCATTTTTACTGATGGTGCTTCCTTTGTGAAATTCAAATCTGTTCCTAGAAATACTTCCCCCAAATACAGAGTATTTCCCCAGTTTAATTTCTCCTAAATCAATAATTTATCTGCTGAAAAAATCAGAACCTGAAGGATTGCAGAGTTGTGTCTCAATTTTTTCTCAGTTATGTAAATTCCCCAATGATATTGTTTTTTTGTTTTGGGGGGTTTTTTTGGCCGTGCCACGCGGCATGCGGGTTCTTAGTTCCCCATCCAGGGATCGAAACTGCACCCCCTGCAGTGGAAGCATGGAGTCTTAACCACTGAACCACCAAGGAAGCTCCACCGATGATATAATTTTTTTTCAAATGATGTAAAGCTTTTCTTGTGAAATTATGTTGGACCACCAAATTGCTACAGTTCATGATTCTTATTTTTCTATCTCGTACATATCATGCTCCTATTAATATTTTATCACTTAAAAAATTTTTATCATGAATTTTTTAAATAGCCACAAAAATAAAGATAATAGAATAGTGAATCTCCAAATTCCCATCACTCAGCTTCAACAATTATCAAATTTTTACCCCACTTACTTCATCCATCCCTTCTTTTCATTTTCTCCTTGCAGAATTATTTAGAGTAATTCTGAGTCATTTCATCCTTATACACAGCAGTGTACATTTCATTCTATCAATTTTTGCATAATTTTGATACTATTTTATTTTCCTTTTTTTGAGATTTTTCAGGTTTGGCCTTCAGGTAAACCATCTCAGAATGTTTCAGAGGACCTCATCATCTCAATATGTCACATACACTGTCTCTACTTTGGAGAGAAGGTGAGAGGGGTGGGGGAAAGGTTTGCCTCACAAATAAGAACACCCTATCATGAAATATGAGATTCTGGCCGTAAATTCAAATTTTCTGCCGAACTGGCATATAAAATTACTTGGGGAAGACAAGTTAATGTGCATAACTATACCACTCAGTAACCATAAGATAAAATATGCTGCTGCCCATATTCTCATCAAGACAACACAGCACCATGTACTGAGTGACCTGCCAGTGTCTAAAGACAATCTTTCTTTAAAATTTCTTTTATTAACCTCTAAAAGGTTTCCTTTTAATCTACCATCATTAAGTGAAATTCAGTATTTAAGAACCAGGGAGCCATTAAGAAGCAAGCGTGTGATGATTTAATAATATTCTAGTTCAAAGAATACATGATTTCATGATTTTAATGATCTCTTTTGAACACCATAGAATCCCAGACCCTGGAAAGAAATAGAAACGTATGACACACCATTCAAGGGATCTATTTCTTTCTGTTGTTCTTACTTCTTTTTAAACTATCAAGCTATAATAATTATTCAGTCTAAGCAGCCCCCAGTAAATGAAACAGCCCTTAGACAGCTGTCAAGGCTCAGTCTTCCGGAAGCTTTGATTTTAATGAAACTCATTAAGGAAAGAAATTAACAGAAAATATCATAATTTGTCTTGGTTCAGAAAACTAAACAGAAACAAAGGGCTTCTTAACCTGACAAGGAGTCTGACCAGCCAAGCTCCTTTCTGCTATTCAGAGCTCCTCACCAGGCAGCTCTGCACATGCATAGGATTAGGTTAGAAAAAGTGCCTCATCCTAGAGGGATGGCCCAGCCCAGCCCAGCCCAGTGACTTGTCTCAGCTTCATGCAGAAGGCCTCCGCAGCCAGAGTGGGGGTTTTTTGGAGCCACACCGTGCAAGCACAGAATATTCAAGGAAATGAAAGGCTATGGAAAACATAATTCCCATTAAAGGGCTACAGTTGGAGGAATTGTCCACACATCTGGCTGAAAACACTAAGTGCAACTTCTCTCCAACAATGATGAAATTTTAGCTTGGGTTTCTTTCTTTTAAAAAAAAATTTTTTTTTTTAATTTATTTAAAGCATATATATGAAGGGACTTCCCTGCCTGTCCAGTGGTTAAGACTTCGCCTTCCAATGCAGGGGGTGTGGGTTCGATCCCTGGTCGGCGAGCTAAGACCTCACATGCCTCGAGGCCAAAAAAAACAAAACATAAAACAGAAGCAATACTGTAACAAATTCAATAAAGACTTTAAAAATGGTCCACATTAAAAAAAAAAAATCTTAAAAAAAAATAAAGTGTATATGAAGTATATAGTTTCCTTGCTTTCCTTTTCCTAATATCTTTCAGGTCAAATTAAGCTGGAATGTTTCAAAGACTGGAAGAAGCATTCACCTAAACTTCTATCTACTAGCTAGGACGCTCCCAAGGAGGGTGCTGACGACCCCACACTCGGCACAGCCCTGATTTGCAAATGTTTAGATTACAGGTAGATTTAATTGGCATCTTGCCCTAATAGGTCAGGTAACCCCGGAGACAACTTTACAGAGAGAGGGCATCAGAAGTGTTTATGAAACTGAAAGCAAGTATAACACTGACAGTGGTCTCCCTGCAAGCACACATTTCTGAGTCTCTCAGAAAAAAAAGCCTGAAAATGTGGTTGGGCTTTTCCAGGGATTTAGGTTGTGTTAGCAGCAGACAAGGAACAGAACAGAGCAGGGACCGTGTGCATGGCACCGCGGCACCCACCTTCAGCCTGGTATAGGGATAGTCAAAAGTACAGTCTGGTGGGAAAAGAGACCCGGGCCCATTCCCAGCCTGGTCACTTATGGGTTGCCTGATCTGAGGATGCTATTTAACTTCTCTGAGTTTCAGGTGCCTCCCATATAAGATGAGGACAAAATACCCTTTTCATCAGGTTGTTGCGAGGATTAAACAACACAAAGTGCTTGGCTCGTTGTCTCCTGTAGTAAAAACTTTAAAAACAGGAGGAACTATGAGCATCCACAGCTGTATAGAGAGGGTGCTAACACAATAACCCTTGGGGGTCAGGAAGGCTCTTGGGGTCAGGATTTGGGGAAAGGATCCTAGAAGGAGAGGAACAAGAGAGGAAGGAACCCCTCGTGTGGTGGGCGGAGGTGACACCTGGAGGTTCCTGCACTCGGCTGATCTCTCATCCTGGTGTTGCACTGTCCCCTAAACAGGTCCCCAGGAGCTGAGCTGGGGACAAATCCTTCCTGAGCTAGTCTTCTCAAATCGTTCCTGAGCTAGTCCTATCCTTACCATGAGAATCTACACAGGAGACCCAAGAGAGAGCTGCATAAAGCTTATCTGAACATCACTTGGGATGGGGAAGGTTAGGTAAGGCTCCTGAAATCCTCTTTTTTACAAGTCTGATGGGTAAGATGAAGGCAGGAAGCTGCTAAGAAAATAGAAATCACCAGACAGACAAGAGGGGAAAAAAAAAAGAGAGGTTCTTCTATGGCACACAGTACTATTTCAACTGTCTAAAAGGTCATTTTGAATTAGTTATTTTCTACCTTTTGCTGGGCTCCATTTGCTATACACTGGGGCATCAGACTCCTCCCTGCCCATTGCTGCCCTCTTTCCTCATGGGGTTATAAGTCAGTTCTATGCAATGCATTGAACACTGTGCCTTTTCAAAGGAGAAAGAAATTGACATGTATATTGCAAACCAGTGAGTGATTGATGACTGAGATTTCTACTTCAGATTACAAGAGTCTGTGTTTGCTGCAAGGTACAAACTACATGTGGATGGTATTAAGAGAAAATAATCTATTTGTCACCCAAACTTCAGACAAGTCCATATTCTTTCACACAATACAAAATAAGTTTTGTATGGTGATACCACTGAATAGCTGAGAATAAGATAATTATTCCTACTACTACAAACCTGGGAAGACAGATTAGTTAATCTGCAGAGGTTTTATACAGCCTAATGATTCAGGAGCAAAGCCATGTGGGATAAGTGATCAGGAGATGAAGGACCCCCGACTCTGGGTCCATTTACCCCAGACAGGATTATGCATACATTGTAGTTCTCAGTCATTTTCCAATATCTCCTCTTTTTCTTAATTTTATGCCTGTTTCTATTGTTTTCTTGGCTAAAATAAATTTCATCTGAATTTTTTCATCTTCAATCCACTTAGATTCTTTGTGCCAAAGTATTTGCATATTGAAAGAAGAAAAAACTACAACGATCAACTAGTTTACCATTTATTCTTGCAGCCTTCACATCCTCTGTAAAGATTCCCAGGTTCAAAAAATGCAACACTTAAAAAAAAAATTTTTTTTAATTTTTAAAAATTAAAAATTAAAAAATTAAAAAATGCAACACGATGATAAAATGAGGTTATCTATTAGTCTACAAACTAGCTCTTTTTAACATTTAATTAATCTAATTTGATAAACAAATTAACATTCCTTTCAATGATCCCTATTTCAAAAAGTCTGGTCTAGTTTATTGAGTTCATCATTTAGTTCAGACCTAGTCCATTCATTCATTCATTCATTCATTCAGTGAATATTTATCAAGAATCTTTTATATGGCTGACACTGCTTCAAACACTGGGGATATGCCAGTAAACAAGACAGACAAATCGCTGTCTTCATAGGGTTTTGTTATGATGGGAAGTACGGACAATAGGCAAATATCTATAAAAAATATATGATATCCAGTAGTATTATATGTTACGAAAAGAAAAGCAGTTGTACGAAGTTAAAGAGTGACGGGGACTGCTGATCTAAATAGGTATTTGTTGAATAAAATAACAAGTGCTCAATTTTTAATATCACTAGGGTGAGTTTAAAATTTTTCTTATCTTCCATAGTGTGCTATGAATTAGCACGTTGGAACAAACATGTAGCTCTGATATTATGCAGTTTTACTTATTAATTCAATTTTGTTTATTAATTTATTCATATGCTGTCTCATTCCTGAAAAGATTCATGGTAGAGCTACTGTGCAGTTCCACAAATTGCCCTGTCCCTTTACTATTAAAGAACTAGATCTTTATGAAAACAGAAGAGACACAAACTCATTTCCAAAATATTTCATTTTCTCTCATCTCAAGTTGATTTCCTTGCCAATTTAAGTGTGTCAGTAAGTACTCAGAACCAAGATTTTCCAGGAAGATCAAATGAAAGGGCTAAAAATCAATACAGTCAGCAACCACTTCTTATAATCCCAATTTTCGTACAAATTTAACTTTGTGACTTTTTTTTCACAATGTGTCAGTCTCAGACGCATATCAGGATTGATCCGGTAAGTCAGCATCCTAAGTCTAAAATGTTCAAATTTCATATTCTGGTAGATATACAATGAACATTAACATGACATGGGAGAGTGGAGGCAGAATGAAGGGAGAAATGATTCATAAATTGTGAGGAGTCATCTTTTGCTGATGCTCCTTGGTAGGATGGGAGAAGTCTGAATCACACAGGACAAAGGATAATCTAAAACTTGCAAGGGAACATGCACAACTAAAATCCCCCTCCATAACCAACCTTGGCCCCTCAAAGTTCCTCTTGACAGCCAGAATTTAGGATGAGGATGATGACAGCCAACCCAGTGCATTGCTGTGAAAACTCAATTCATGGATAATCAAGTGTAGTCTGCAGAAAATGTTAGCAGATAAAGTGAGATCTCTGTTTGAAATCTACTACTTGGCACTCGGCGTCTATCTGTTAAAACATTGTAGAATAAATTTCTGAAAGTTTGACTTATTTTGACCACACCTGATATGCAATTATAGGACTTGAGATACACTTTGATTTGTGGTTCATTTTGCCATTCTCAAAAGAGTAGCCATTAACAGTTTTCAAATGGCTATATCTTCCATAATTTTTTTTTTTTGGCTGTGCTGGGTCTTAGTTGCGGCACGCAGACTCTTAGTTGTGGCATGCATGCGGGATCCAGTTCCCCGTCAAGGGATTGAAACCGGGCCCCCTGCATTGGGAGCATGGAGTCTTACCCATTGGGCCACCAGGGAAGTCCCATATGTCTTCCATAATTTTTAATAGCTTGAGAAAATTTTTATATGGAAATAGCAGAAGTAGATTTTTGCTGGTAAAAGTAAGCCTATGGGTCACAGAGGCATTAGTATTTACTAAATAAATATTTGTTAATATTTTATTTAATAATACAATAGTTTAAAATATGTTTTTTACTTTTCAAATCACCTCTACTGGAGGTATTAATTACTTATGCAAAGAAAGTTTTGTATGTTTTCATTTTTCTGTTTATTTCAAAGGAAAAAACCCTCTGAAATGTGAAATATATTTTCTATCCCTTAGTTTTAGCTCTGCTTTGCCTTCATACTATGTTTGTCTTATGTACAAAGTAATCCTTGCACCAATAACAAAGCGGATGTACCAAGTGCACACAAAATATATGTAATTAAATGCCACAATTGGTAAAGATCAGAGAGGAAAGATTAAGAGGTATGTGAATGCTTTGTAAATTATAAAATGTGATACAAATGTGTATTCTTATTGTTGCTACTGGTGACATCCTATCAATTAATTTCCTTTAAGGCTCGTTACATAATAGGTTAGGCCACAGCTTTTTGAATTACCATGTGGCTCTCTTTTATCAGTCACTTGATTTTCAGAATTGCCAGATGGACACATCTGCTCTGAGGTCTGACTAGACTCTGATTCACCCAGGAAGAAGTAAGTTCAAACAAACCCAATGCCTACAGCTGCCGAAAGATCTGTCCCAGATGATTATTTACATGCTACCTCTTGTTCATGTATAATAACCATGATTCTCCTGCTCAGAGTCAAGGTTTGTAGACGAGATTGTGCCACTTGCTTTGTTAGGCACAAATTAATGCAGTCGGACTATATAATTAATTCATGCCATTTTGTCAAGCCAATTCACAAAGAAGGAGCACTGGGAAACCACACCATTACCCCTGTTTGATATCTCCAAATTGTGTTCGATCATTCACTCTCAGGTGCGATGGATCAGAAAGGCCTCCAGAAAAGTGTCTGAGGTGATGGAAATCACGCTGCTGTGAGCACCATGAGATTTCAGGTAAGCTGATCTGTGTGTGCGTGTGTAGAAGTATGGCACTGGTATAATAGAAAACCTTTGACTACATGGAGATTTTGGAGAGGCCATTATTAGGCCATTCAGCATATCGAGGACAAAGCACTGATTTACTGTGTTAGCTTGAGTGTGCACTTCTGTCTTTTACAGATGACAAGCCACTGAGTGGGATCACTGCACACCACCCTTGACATAGGACCATCTTAGAACACAGGCCACCTGTGCACCATTATAACACCTCTATTACTTTAACAAGCAGAGCCGTGGTCTGATTTCCCTGACTTGCCACAGAATTCTCAGGTCAAGTGTAAATGCATATTACAGAGCACCCTCTGGCATGTATTGTTAAAGCCCTCATTAAAAAACCTCCAAAAGTCTTCAACTGTGCAATTGGAAATGTTTCCAAATCCTCTTATCCCCAACATAACAAATCCCATTGTTTATTAAATCTGATGTTTTGTAAGTTTGATACTGCCTGGCTTATACGGAAGGAATATCTTCCAAAGCAACCTAAGAGAGTTCTTAGGGAAAGAAAAGCAAATCAGGAGAACCCCCTTTCACGGTAAGAAGACAATTCTAGGATTTGGAGACACAACAGTATTGCTAACCAATTACAGTTCTGTCTGGGTCATGCGCTATCTATAGCAGAAAGAGGCAAGATGGCAGATGCCCTGGGTTATTTTAATTAATTTAATCATGTGACTAATTGGTCTCTGCTGGGTTTCTGTGGTAACTGCTTCCTAAGTGCTGATGGGCAATTGTGTTCAATGTAGCTTGGAATCCGCACGTAGGGCCCAGTGCCTTGGAGAGCTTGCAAGGAGAGCTGTCTGTGCAGCTGCGCTCGGAAGGTGCCCCGCTGGGCCTCTGATTGTCTGGCTGCGGAGCGCATACAGCTGCAGCGTCCTCTGGAACCAGGCGCTGCCTCCCTTTTCTAAAAGAGCATTGCTAACCTACCTACGTGGCGAGAACTCACTGTGGACATAGGAAAATGATCTGTGATCAAACAATGCTCAGGTTCGGCAAGGATTTGGAAATGAGATGGAGAAAGGTATCTGTTAATAAAGGGACACTGGAACGGGAAAGAGGAGAGAAGGAAAATTAAGGCTACTCCTCTGGGCATGATATGCAGCCCCAGGGGCGATCATGTGTTATTCATAGCTGCCCAAATGATACTAATCAGCCATCCTTTTAAATGCTTTTCGGGATTCATCTCTTCTTTTTTTTCCTGCTCTTACAATGCCATCTCCTCCTTGTCACCGAGAAGGTGCGTGGGAGAATGGGTGGGTGCGTGGCCAGTTTTAGAGCACAGTCTACTTTAGACAGATGGAAGGAAAATGACTTCCAAATTCTCTCATGAAGTGGGATATGTTTGTATTTGCGCAATGCATTCTAGCACCTGTGCAGAGAAAAAAAATGTCATCACAGATTTCCCTCAGAAGGGGGTTAAAAAAAAAAAAGGTGAAACGACTAACTGCAGCACAAAGCTGCTGGACTTGACCAAGCCCTTCCGTCTACAGTCCCAGGCAGGCTCTCAGAACTACAGTCACTCCCACCCCACCCCCCAACCCTAAAGAAAGAATGGTCAGTGCTTGCTTCCTGAGATCATTCCCGTGTCGGTACGAACGCGCCACGAATACTTTTTTCCAGAGAGAGAGTGGGAGGCAGCAGCAGGATGGCATTGCTTTTCCCTAACAAATGCCACAGTGACCCACAGAAGCCATTCTGTGTCATGTGTGCTCCAGACTTCTGCAAAGGGCCGGCTCCAATGGACTCCAGCCCTGCTTTTCCTCCCCCAAACATGAAGGGATGTCTTGGTAAATTAAGCTAAATTGGCTTCATCTAAAAATTTCACATTAGGGATGGACATTAAATGGGCTGACAGTTAAATTCCTTTTAAGAAGTGACAAGGAGTTCGGTTAAGTATTATAATGCAACTGACAGAACATCTAGGCAGCAAGCGTTATTTAATCCAACATCTTGCTAAGACTGGGCGCTTCCCCACATCTGTTATGTCTCTGCAATACAAATGGAAGAATCCGTCCATAACATCACCAGTTTTTGTGACTTTAATGACATCCATTTTGAGAAGTATCTGTCTGCGCTAAGTATCGGACAAATTGATGAAAAATTGTGTCATTTGATTCTCAAGGCCTACGGAAGGAGCATCATCTCTGGCGCTAAGGCAGAAGTTATTATTTATTATTGGACGCTTCTTCTAAAGATCTGCCTGGAGACATCAAGCAGTACCAGTCAACCCCGAGTCTGCTTGTACTGTCCCTAATGCTGTTGGATTTATATGGCTCACCTCCACCTGTTCCAAACCTCTGTTCCAGGCTGCATAGGTCAGGAAACCTTTTGTCTTCTATCTCTGGTTTAAGGGAAGAACTCTACTTTTTAGAAGAGCAGATGAGAAGCCAAATGCCCCCACCTCCAATAACCCTTAGTTAGGACTCTAAACCTGGATTCAAGGGGTCCACAAATGAATTTCAGAAAGTCCATGAACCTATGAAATTATCTGTAAAATTCTGTGTGCATGTTTATTTCTTAGAGAAAAGGTCCCCTCTGATGTTTTCTTGAATTATCCAAGAAGGCCATGATTCAAACAAGAGGTTAAGAACCCCCTGCCCCAGACAGTTTTCTATACAGGTTTGTGCCCCACTCCGCCCTCACCCTGCCTCTGATCTGGCTGTGAGTATCAAATTATTTAAATGGGGAAGTCTTTGCTGTCATTTCTTTATCAGCCTACTGTAAAATAGATTCAAACACTCTCTTTCCTTGGCAGCCAAGTTGTCCTCCCAAACAATTCCCAGGACGTTGCCAGCCCTTGTAAAGGATGAGCTGGCCGTCGTCTCATTGACTGTGATGAGAAGACCCGGCCAAACATGGCAACAATCTGTCCCCCCATTTAACTCCTCATCACCTTTGGCCCAAGGCTCAGAACTGCAGTGGAAGCTGTTTGGGAGGCTGCTCCTCCTCCTTCACATCACTTCTCTGGCCCCTCCTCCCTGCCTGGTTTTCCTCCACCCCACCTGGCTTTCTCCACCAAGTCACCTCTGCCTTCTTTGACTTCATTTTCTCCTGATACAAGAGCTTGACATAGCACATTTTAAATGTGAGCATTCCCTTTGACTGTCTGATCAGTATACCCATTACCCCCAGTTCTCCATCAGGACAAATGCATACTTAAAAACAAATTATAAATGGGGCAGCCATGGGCCATTTTAAGGGATAAACATGACTCCGTTAAGAGAGTCCACAAGGAAAGCTTAGAATAGCTGACAGAAATACCTCAATTTAACCTGGTAAAATTGTAGAGTTAAGGTCAAGGAGAATCCAATGGTGAGACCTTGAAGGGTCCCCTATCCTGCCATAATAATTACATTTAATACAAATCTATCTATTCATCTATTTTCAAGCTGGGTTCTCAGTCCATTCATGAGTCCCAACCAGCAACTTTTTAATGAGATAGAACAAAACAGAAAATATCAGAGTATATCACATACAAAAGTATTGTTTCATGAAACTTTTGTTTCAGTTTTAAATAGATATGCCCTGTTTTGTGTATTCTAAAGCTTAAACCTTTTTTCACATTTTAGTACTTCTGAAATTGTGGTGCATCTTAACGACTGTTGTCAGCCAGGTTGCCGCTGTGACATAATTGCGGGAAAACCTCCTGATGACACTTTCTGGTAAAATCAAGAAAACGCCAGCATCAAAGTAACTTAGATACGATGAATACGGTATGAGTTTGTGTGTGTGTGTGTGTGTGTGTGTGTGTGTGTGTGTGTGTGTGTGTTGGGGGGGTGGTATACTAAATTACAAAGTGAAATTTACTTCTTACCACAGGTTCATGGTAAATAAAAGTTTGAAAAATAGCATACTAAGCCCTTTCATAAAGTTTATATGTGCACTTACTAATACTGATATTCTAATCAGAAAGAAGAGCAGTTTCCATTGCTCTTCAGACAACTGCCAATGCAACTCTCCTCTTGTGGCTGACATCCGAGACCTCATCCTAGTTGCAGAATCTGGGGTATCTGCCCTTCACTAACTCAGGGCCACAGTTTTCTCCTCAGGGCCACAGTTTTCTCCTCTGTACAAGGAGGATGTTGAAGAAGCCTTCTAATAGCACTTTCATTTTGAACAGTCCAGGAAGTATGCAGATAAGCATGCAACTCTTCACATGTCTGTCATGAGCCCTGTCTGTCTATTGTCTCCTTTGCTGCTTCCTTTATCTCTTGCAGAAGAATCGTCATAATCCAACCCAAGGACAAAATGATGTTTAGTATTCCTATAAAGCCTGTAATGTTTTAAAATGTTAAAACATAATGTGGGAATTGCAATAAGGGTTATACACTTGCTTTTTATTGTGTGGCATGTGGAACACTCATTCCTGACTCAGATCCTTCTTTCCTGCCTCACCATCCTTAGCTTTGTTCCCAGCCATATCATTTCCTGAATTTACGTTTTGGTCTCCATCCTCACGTGTGCTCACTTGTGTCTACAGCCTGGCCCCTGGGCTGGAGAAGTCACCGTCTGGTCCCCAGTTCTTCTTACCCACATCTGTTCCAGCCCGCCTCACACCATATCATCTGTTTACTTGTCAGTCTCACCTACTCAACTATGACAGTCTTAGAGGCAGCGACCTCTCCTTATTTATCTTTGTCTCCCCAGCCACAAAGCAATGCCCGGCATGCTGTGGACGCCGCATAAATGGGTAAAGGGAATAAACGTGCGGCATGAAGTCCATTTCCACGCAAGCACAGGAAAACGCACACACTCAGGCAGACATTCTTCTGAGCAGAAACCACGTCTCAGATTTCTGTGTTCCATGGCACCCAGCCCTGACACAGGTCCAGCCTCGGAGAAGCTAACTGAGCTGCTAGTTCATTCACTGGCTGCACAGACACGATCTGTACCCAAATCCCTGAGCTTCTTTCCAGCCTTTTACTTCTGCAACCTAGGCCGGTATTCTGGCCCAAGCCAAGAGTGCTGGGCCCCACTGTTCCTGGCCTTGCTGGCAGCGGCCCCTGGGAAGGGGCTGAGTGAAAGAGGGAGTTATTTCAGGACCCACGACCAAGATGGAAGCAACCAACTTTCCTCCTGTCCCCACTAGGAGGAAGCTGGGCCTT
Source organism: Balaenoptera ricei (assembly GCF_028023285.1). Taxonomy (NCBI): domain Eukaryota; kingdom Metazoa; phylum Chordata; class Mammalia; order Artiodactyla; family Balaenopteridae; genus Balaenoptera; species Balaenoptera ricei. The sequence goes on from NC_082650.1 coordinate 52,615,456, forward strand.
CCAGGTGCGGAGAGGAGGAGCCCCATGGGTGCGGGGCTAACCAGGAGTGAGTGAGGCTCATCTCTCCACGTCTCATGCCCTGCACAGCTGGTGTAGAGCAACAGGCAACAGGTAGCCTGGTGGCTACCAGGCCCCGGATATGCCTGGAGAGTACACGCGATGGAGGAAAACTGTAATAATCACTTTGATATAGGTTTTATTTAATACATCTTCCTATCTCCCTACATACATAGGGAGAAAGAAATTGAGGTCTGCATCACCATTATCAGCCCCTGACCAAGTATTCAGGTCCTGGGGTGTCAAACATCTCCTTATCCAGAGTTGAATTTCATAGTTATAAAGAATTAAATTTCACTGATATTTGCTAAGTGACAAATGGCTGCATTCAAAATGTAAAGGAGGGCTTCCCTGGTGGCGCAGTGGTTGAGAATCTGCCTGCCAATGCAGGGGATACGGGTTCGAGCCCTGGTCTGGGAAGATCCCACATGCCGCGGAGCAACTAAGCCCGTGAGCCACAACTACTGAGCCTGCATGTCTGGAGCCTGTGCTCCGCAACGGGAGAGGCCGCGACAGTGAGAGGCCCGCGCACCGCGATGAAGAGTGGCCCCCGCTTGCCACAACTAGAGAAAGCCCTCACACAGAAATGAAGACCCAACACAGCCAAAAATAAATTAAAAAAAAAAAAAATGTAAAGGAAGTGAGCAAAAGCGCTTGAACGAGGAGGGGACTTCTGCTTGTGGGGAATGGAAATGTTAATCTCACCTCTGTTTACTTTGGTGCACTTTAATTTTCTTCTCTCATCACATTTAATACAAAACAATGCCCTAAATGAAACACGATAAGGCATCTAAACTTTTCACCCAACTCTTCCCAAATTTCTATTTAATTCTGGCTGTCTTGACTTAAGCTTCAATAAATACAAATAATTTCTATGAGCTCCGCCCCTGGCCTTGGGAGTATGCCTCTTCATAATTAATTCTCTGGAGTTTATCTGTTTTTAATTTACTCTTTACGTCAACTTTAATGCTCTGGAATTTGGGAAGCCAATATTCTTTTTTTTACTTATTAAACAATTCAGGATACAGGAAAATGAAAATTGTATCTTTGGTACAGGGCTCTCTCTGGTGCTAACAGGCTATAAGATTGGGGGTTCTTTTTTTTTTTTAAATCAGTGTTGACTTGCTAATCAGGTTCAAAGTTTCTCTAGATTTATAGCAGTGATGTCCACTGCCTTCACATTTGACTCACACATTCCTTATACTCTATGTACTCTCAATGGTACCACTTTAACCAGAAGTAAGAAGTCAAACTAAATCATGGACCTGGGATGTGAGTCTACCTTCTCTTCCTTCCATTCACCTGACATAGTCTAAATCACCCCTTCCCTGGAGCATGCCTCATCAGCTGTGCAGTGCAATACAAAGGGGGAGATGTTTTCCCACCCTAGAAACTCATCAACTTGAACCCTGAAGCATGACATCTGAATACCTTACTGCAAGAGCAGAAGCAGCTCACAACTGCTATACACGATCATTAACAACCTGCTTGCATTTCCAGGGCTGCCTCGGTAGATTAATATATGCACCATGTATTAAACCATCTGCCACAAAGTTTGACCCAGTCTTTCTCCATGGTGGCCAACTGCAAAGGTTACCCCTGAGTGTTAAGAGGCAGGGTACACTTTCATTACATTTATCTGTACTAATTCTTAGTTTTATTATTGGTTCTTTTGTCCTCAACAGAATACCTTTTCAGGCTCTTATGTCTCATATTTGTATAGCCTGGAGTCTAATGAAAATATATTTAATCCTCTATGTCAACTCTTTTAAAGTTCAGCATTAACCTTTCATAAAAATCAGGTTAAAGAAGAATGAACTTCACATTTCCTGTGAAGATGGGACAAGGTTTGATTATCAGCATATAACCTGATGTACTTTTGTCCACTTTAAAAAATTGTCTTTAATGCAGTCAAACATTTAAAAGGTTTTTTTTTGTTTTGTTTTTTTTAGTCTAGGTAAGGAACAAAATTGAGCCCCCTTCACAGAGGACCAAGTTCCCCTCTCTGGAGATGCTGAGAGACAGCCCATATCAGGGAGTACGGAGATTGAAACTTTTTGCTTCCTTATGCTAGCTGGCAGCTCAGTGAATGGAATTGCATCTGATGTCAGGTTACCTCATTATATTTATATAGTTGCAGAGCAGGGGTTTTGGGGGGTAGTGGGGGCAGGGGGAGAGAGGGGAGATATTCCTCTGTGGTTTTTCAAATGAAAGCAACAGAAAAAAACAACCTTCTCCTCCTTCCTGACATCTACTTCCAAATAAGCAATCAGTATATTAAGTGACACTACTCTTAATAATAAACCCCTGGGATGGTATGCTATTAATTTAACTGTACTCTGAGGAATATCATCCGTTCCTTACCTAGGTTCTTAATCCAAGGCAAGGCTTTATTCCTTGCCTTCAGTTGTTTATTTTCCTCAAGGGTTCCTTCAGAGGGAGTCAGCCAAACTCTAAGTGAATTACTTGGATTTTTGAAAATCCAAATCTACCTTACTTTTTGCAAGGCCGTATTTGGTCATTTTTAGTTAGGTTTATATTGAATGTTAACTCAAGACACAAGTACTATTTTTTTCCTCAGAGGAGGCTTCTCAAATGGTGACCCTACAAACTCTGCATTGTTTTGTGATTCTTCAGAGTCTGACTTCTCTCAAAATTATGATAACAGAAGCTCACCAATCTAAAATCCAGGAATTTTCTGTGTATGTATACATGTATGCCCCTGCACTGCAGGTGCAGAGCAATACACTTGGAGGATTGCATACCTAAGCACTCAGGGGTACCCTCAAAAGAGGCTGGAGGCCCTCCCACCCAGTGATTTCCCAGTTCTCAGGTATGCTTACAATTTTTAATAACACTAACAAGTGACATCGTAATTGATTTCCTTCATGTGCTTTGGACCTTCTGATTCACGGCACTTAAGCTTCTCAAATTTGCTTCAGCTGATTTTTCTTGGAGACTCTTGGAGATTCAAATCACCATTTAAGTTGCAGCAAATCCCTATGAAAACTGTTTTGCATCAAAAATACAGGACAGGGAAGCCCAACTCTCCACATACTATGTCTTTCTCTCACACTTCTTTCTGATCTCCTTAGAGCACAGTTTCTGATACCCAAGGTACATAAACACATTGTGTGTTTTCACCATCTTTGGTTGCTTTTTGAAATGTCATCCTTTTGCCCTCTCCATTTCCCATTGGTCTTTAACATGTCTTCTGAGTTTCTGGAGACAGATTTTTCACTTTTCTAAAGGATGCCTTTTTAGTACTAATAAAACTTTCATACTTGTCTGCTTAATCACGCCAGCTTTACTGTCCCTTTTTTTACTTTTTTGTTTTTGGCTCAGAGGTATATGAACCATCTGTGCCTCGAAAACAGTTTGCTTAAATAGCCTCCAGGCAGATTTTATGGTTTTTAAGTTTTTTACTTTAACCTTCAGCCTGCTGTTAGCCATTTTCATCACAGTTTTAAAATCAGCCTCTTTTGGAAATGACTGTCACTATACGTAGTTTTCAGAAGTTACTGGAACTGGAAAGGGGGCCACTGACTCCAGCTGAACTGTACTGTGGTTTCCATTCACAGTCATCTGAGGCAGGTGCAGGTATGGTTAAGCTTGATAAGGGTCATCTCCTCCATCTGGCATCCTGAAGAGTGATGGAGACCCCTTTCATTTAGAATAGCCATGTCCACATCACCCAGTTAAAACCCAGGAATATTAAATCTGATTTACTTACCTGCCTTTTTATTTATCACCACATGCCTATGACTTTGTCATTCTGATCCTATGAAATACCAGGCTGAAACAAAGAATCCAAAGAAAGGGCAGAGATTCCTCCCTTCCCGCCACGCCAGTGTGCCATGAGAAGTGCCCTCTGTTCGCATGCCAGAAGACGTGCTGCTCTGTTTCCATTTTACCACAGTTGTCAATAAGCATTCCAGAGTGTCAATAAGCATTCCTCTTTGGTGGAGTTTATCATCACCCAAACTTCCTGTCTGCCCTCACGTTAATATTAACATAGCTCTATAGTTTCTCTCTATAACAAAACCACACATCTGTCCACACTCAGCATCGTGGGGGGTTGGGGGGAAATCTTTCCATCTTAAAGTAGTTTACCCCATTCATTTTCAACCATCTAACAACATTTGTCAGACAATAATGACACTATTTCTCTCTCTCAAATCAGGGCATTTTTACCCAATCTTTTCTCTGTGGTCACTGTTGCTTTTCTGATACATTTGATAACTAAAAACACTTGGGTTCTTACTGTTATCATTATTTTTATTATTATTATTTGTTTACAAAATGCTTCTGCCTCCAGGAGTTACAAGCTGTCAGTTTACTCCCTGAAATGAATTAGTACTAACGTGCTAACTCTGTAATTATGAAGTTGAGTAAAGAGTCAAGGAAGGCAGAGGCTAGAAGGCAAGCAACAAATCTCCAATGGTTGGTAGAATGAATGAAAGAATGAATGAATGACTAAATGGACACACAAACAATTGGATAAGTGAGATTATGGTTCTAGGGAATGTTCATTTGTTCAACTGTTTTCTTGTTTGCAGGTAAAATTCCATCCCTTCCAAAAGAACTTGAAATGAGCAAAGAAGGAGCAAATCAGGGCCAGGATTGGAAATCATGTTGCTGTGTTCTCAGCCCAGTAAGTTCTTCCTTCCCCTCTCCCCTACTTAACACCTCTTCCCCTACTTAACACCTCTTCATCTCTCAGATTTCAGTTCAAGCACTACTTCCTCCGGGAAACTTTCAGATCTCCTGATTAGTCAAATCTCCCTATAAGAGGCCCTCACAGCACTGTGCCCACACCATCACAGCACTTGCCACAGTGGCAATTTCACATTTGTGTTATTATTTAAATAAATATCTGTCCCCCACTGGAGTGTAAGCTTTGTGAGGGCAGGAACCAGGGGTTTTTTTTGTTGCTGTTTTTTGTTTTTTGCCACTATAGTTCCAATGACTAGCGCAGTGTCTGGCACATAGTAGCTGCTTGACAAATATTTGTTGAATTAATTAATTAATTACTGTGAAAGCTGCAGCCTCCAAGGTCTCTGCTCTTTTGGCCACCTGAACTTGATGTATTCAGCCTCAGACTAAATTACAATTTGTTTGAACACTCTCCTTTCCCTTCTGTTTAGCAGACACAGTTTTCAGCCACAGAGAAAGTGGCTTAAATGTGGGCGAGCAGGCTAACTCTTGATGGGGAACAGCAGTAGCCTTACCCCATCACCCATCTAGTCCCAGGCATCTGCCTCCCCACATTCAATATGGTCCTTGGCCAACATCTCCCAAGCCACTTACACTGATTAAACTACATGCTGGGTTATCTGCTGTTCTAACTGCACCCTTGTTCCTCTTCCTAAATGAGTATATCTAACAGCTAACTACAATCCCTTTGTCTTAGCTCTGTGCAATCTCATGTTCTATAGACTCCAAAAAGAATAGAAAGAGTCAGCACTTTGGTCCTGGCACTAAAACCAACATTCTAATTATTGGGTTTGTCAAAGCAGCTGGTCCTGGGTAGAAGAGGTAGTTCATCTAAGGGCCCTATGATGAATGTTAACCACGTTTTTATCTTTCAATCCACACGTGGGTTTCAAAGTCCTTCCACATGACAAAAGTCGATGGGCATGACACATTCACTGCGTAAAGAATTCAACCTCATGAGATCACCTCTCCTCTCTAGTGGACATTTACTGGCACCTACCGTCAGCCATCACTCTGACCTCTTCCCTCTTTAAACAGTTTCCAGATTTTCATTCTGGTAGCTTCTCTTCCCCCATGCAGCTTCCCATGGGCTTTAGAGGAAAATGAGCCCAACACCAATGTCAGAAGGAAGCCCTGATTGGCTCAGGCTAATTCAAATATCCATTGCCCTGGTCATAGTCCCAAATTCAGGCATGAGCATGTGACCTAAGCACAGACAATGAGTGTGAATTTCAAGACTCTTGCTCGGAATGCTAGGGCATAGGCACTCTGTCTTCTATTGGATGTGAACAAGGAGGCATATAGCCCTGATTGCTGCTAGCAGCCATCCCATGGCCTCTGGGGAGCTTGCACTGTAATATGGCCAACACTCTATACAGAAGAATATAGAGATGGGAAGAAATAAGACCATGATAAGATCACTGCACTGCAGGACCAACCTACCCTGAAGCATACTGTAGCTTAGGACTCTACAGTTTCATCAGATAAAAGATGCGTTCCATTGTGTAAATCAGTTTGAGTTGGGTCTTCTGTTATTTGTGTTCAAAATCCTGATACACCCTGAAAGTACATAATCACCAAATTAGGTCTACTCTTAGAATAAAATAAACTTTAGAGTGATTTAATCCAAAGATGGCCCCTTCAAAGTTACCATCTCCTTTGCCTCATGCTACTTTGAGGGGTAGAGCTTGAGAAGACCTGCATATGCTATAGGTCTCCCAGGGCAAGAGTTGGGTTCTGCGTGGAGCTTGAGCTTGCCTCCTGAGGCCTAAACCTCCCCACTAGGTTGGGAGCAAGCCCTGTCAACCCTACAGAAAGAAAATTGCTGTGTCAGAACATTTAACCAGCAACGTCCATCCTCCGTTCATTTCTTCCCACAGTTTGCCAAAAGAAAGAAACAAAGAAAAAGAAACCTAAATTGGTTCAACACACTTTTGCTACTGGGAAATGTTTCATAACTACCAATGAATAATTCAGTGAATATGATATTTTTAGTTTTCTATTGCCAGACACACCCAACTTTGATGGGAATGCTGTTGCCTTTCTTACTCTCCAAATCCTCTTTCCATCCAGGATCTTAAACGTATTACTTCCTTGACAGAGATCCAATCAACAACAAAAATCAGGTCATGTCACGTACCCTACTCAACACCTTCGAATAGCTGCCGTCACACTTAGAATGAAATCCAAACTATTACCTCTCCAGCCTGCATGATCTGGCCCCTAACCACCTTGATCATTCAACTCCAGACACTCTGACCTTCTTGCTGTTGCTCAAAAATGCCAAGCCTGTTCCTGCCTGAGGACCTCTGCCTCTCACTTGCTCCCCCTCCTCTCTGGAACCCTCTGCTACAAGCTCTTCACTTGACTAGCTCCCTCACTTCATTTTATCCCTACCCACGCATCACCTCCTCAAAGATAACTTCTGTGACCATCAGATACAAAACAGCACCTCGTCACTAGCCAACCCCTCACCCTGCTTTTTCTTCATAGCATTTATCACTACCTGAAATTGTGTTAGATATATACATATTTTTAACCTGTATATTATCCATCTCCCTTAGAGAATGGAATGCAAGTCCCTTTAAGGCAAGGATTTTTCTCTTGTTCAATGATGTGTCCACCAAACCTAAAACAGTACCTAGCACATTATAGGAGCTTAATATATCCTTTCATTTTATTTTCTAAGAATGAATGGATGAATAAGTAACAAGGTTGTTTTTTTTCCTCTTAAAAACAAACAAAATAGCAGCACAGGGGCACTCATCTCTGGTTGGACAAATCCCCCTTGTCTTTAGCTACTTGCCCAGCTTTATCTCACCTACTCCTGGGTCTCCGTATCTCTAAATCCTTTGACACCAACAACTTAAATTGCTCCAACTTATGACACATACAATCCTACAAATGATCACAGAAAGTGTCAGGGCCTTCAAAGGTTCTTCTTCTAAAGAGTTGGATGTGCAGTCACAGAACTGCTCGCCATATTTTAAGTAATATGAAATCATTCTATCAGAACAGAATACAAGACAACACATCATTTATTGGATCCATATAGAAATCACCACTTTATCACGGAATGTTTGGCAAAGGCCTGTGAAGCAGACTAGCAGTCATCATACCTCAAAACTCCTATTACACATTGAACCCCCAAAATATACTTATTGGGGTGGAAGCCTGCTCTCTTTATACTAATTAGCTAGTTAAGAAAGTGAAACACTCAGTTTAAGTTTGTGTGACAAAAATTGGATGCAAAGTCTTTCATTTATGTCATAAATTCTACTATCTCTGTGGAAAAAAATAATAATTTCAAAGTCAAGGCAGTTCTTTTTCCACAGTCAAAAGTGGTTAAATACTTTTAAATACATTTCAACATATTTATGAAGGAATTTTTCTACATGCTTCCAAAGCTCTCTCATAAATCAGTATAATGTTTCCCAGGCACATTTGGAAGTAAAAAATATATATCTACTAACTGTATTTTCTTCTACTAGAAGATGAGTTAAGCAGAAAATACATTAATATCTGAATTTATAATAGGAGAGGTTAACCCTTAACCATAGCAAACTAATGAGGAATATTTTACCACAGAAGGATTAATCAGGGCTCTTTTAACACTATGCAATTTGACATTTTGAGGACTTAATCAAGAAAGAATTTTATTCACCTATTTACTTTTCATCATCAGGATGCCTTACAAAGACAACACATGTCAAGCTCGCCATTCTTAAGCTTAATCTCACTGCCTTAAGAAAATGTTAATTTAATTAATATTCCATAGCTTTTACAAATAGTTCTCACAGAAGTAACGCTACTACACTTATGTCATCTCCGGGCCAAATTCAGCTCAAACATTCAGAAAATATCAACATAGATGTGGTGCGCTCCGAAGGCTGGACCTGACTAACCCTCTGTTAGCAATGAGACAACAACACAAATTCTGAGAGGTTGTGATTACTGGACACTGGCTTCTATCTCCAGCCATTGATTATCTCTATCTTTGTTAAAGACTACAGGAGTTTCATTTAACTAGAGTGCTCAGTAAATTGCAGCAGAGTTCAAGCATCTTTTATGGATTCATTAAACCATTGATCTGCCTTCTAGAGCTTGTAGTAGTGCCCCGCTCTGGCCCACAGCCTGTGTTTACAGAGAATGCAACAGACTGGCTTTGTAACCTCCAAAGGCAGTCTGTCAGGAGACATTAGATTCCGCTGTGTGCATGGCCACCCTATGAGTGGATTGTAACTTAGGGAATTTCCCATTCTCAGTCTGAGCAGCTGGGGCAGAAATTAAGTGGCCTTCTGTAGCAAGACTTTCTTTATTCCTTCCTAATCTGTGATAATAAGAACAAAGAGCAAAGAGCCCAAGGAACAAAGAATTGCACGTGGCTTGCCTAGTTCACACTTTTGCTTATGTGTACAAAAGCTATCCAGAGGTACTGAGATGGGGGAGAAATAAAAATAAACACGGGTGTGTCTATAGTTTGCATCTCCTGCATATGGCCCTCTTGGGTGTACTAGGTTTTATGACCAGACATTGAAAAAGTATATGAGAGAAATTCTGGACTCAAACTACTATCTTAAAATATCTCATAGCAAGCCACCTGGCCTGTCTTATGCATGCACTTTTTTAGACAGTTAACATTTTTAACAAAGCATTTGAATTAACAGAGCATAACTACAATCCCATGAAAATGCACAATCATCTCTCTTGGTTTATCTAGACAGTGCACTAAGCACTCTTAGAAACTTCTCTCCCCTCTAGTCATTACTAGTAAGGTCTCATGACACCTTCCTTTTAAAATCAGGCACAAAGAGTAACTCTGTGCTGCACGTAGCTTATGACTGGAGAAGCACATGAAAATGACCCATTAGATAATTCTTTAAAAGCTCATTCTTCAGATAAACCTGAACACTGTTAGCAGCAAGGTGAGAAAGTCGGCAAGACAATGACTGGATCAATAAGGAGAATGCAGGTCCCAAATAACTAGATCCCTTCCTGATCATCTGTTTCCCTGAACTGCCCACTACCCAAACAGACACCAGACTATGAACTCGAAGCAAGCACATTCATCACTCTGCAGCCGCAGTCACCAGAGCACAATGCGGCTGATGCAATCTGACACTGTGCTTAATGTTAAAAGGGAGCGTGCCTTTGAGATGGATTGGATAATTACCGGCAGTTCAGATGAGAAAAACTTGCTTTAAGTGTGTAGCAGGAGCTATCACCGGGATGGCCAGAGACTGACAGAAATTAACATTCAAGCATCTATGTCAATAGCCCTGTGTATTGCTCTCCAGGTGACCAGATTCAGATCTATGAAAAGTACTCCCTCTTCCTTCTGCTCGTTGGAAAGAAATAGTATTGGGGCTTGAAGCTATTTGGAGTTTTAATCATCTCTTCACATTTAATCTAAAATATCTAGTGTTCCTCAGAAGTTGACATCTATTCCGGGTAACAGATTAAACTTATTTCTCTGTTTCCCCCACAACCTCCCCAAATGTAGCCCATTCAAAACTAGACGTGGTTGCTATTCCTTTCTTTCAGTACAGACTCGCTTGCCCCATTCTGTTTGTGTTCTGGGAATTCCTTAGACCAGTGTTTCCCAAGTGGTGGTCAAGTGTTCTGGTAAACACAAGATCACATGCCTCTCCCCCAGGCTTCTGATCGATGGCTTCCTAGGGCATTGGGTCCCATCTGGCCTGCAGAAGCTCTGTCCTGGGATGCTTTCTGCCTTTCTTCAAGAGCCCAGGCATCACTTTAACCTGACCTGTATCTTATTTCTCTGGCCAGAATTCTCCTGTTCTACCCCTCAACCTGAATGTGTTTCAAAGGACCAACACCGTCCCTCCCCTCTGCTGGTGCTTTTCTCATAGGTTCTCATTTGCAGCAGCTCATCAATATTCCATCCCATATTTCAAAATATGAGAGAACAAGAAAACAGGTGGGTTTGTTGTTCTTTCCCCAAAGCTTCCAGAGGACAACCCCGTTTGCTGCAACCAATAGGGAACTAACTCAGCCACTGGCCTGCAGATTAAAGGCAGAGGCCATGCTATGTGCAGGCAGTGGGCAGGTTTGCAGCACAGACACTGCAGAAGCAAAGCAATCATCCCGCAGGGCAGGGTGCAGGTAGACAGACCCAACAGGCTCCCTGGCACCCCATAAAATCACGGTGAATCCACAGGAAGAAATCCAGTGCTCCCTAAGCATTCCTGTCAATCAAGAATATTTGCAAACAACTGGCAAAAGCAAGTCTGTGGCTTGAGCTTCAGGCAGTCAGGGGACATTAATTACAAGTAATTTAATGTCCTTCCCTAAACCTTCATGAAAGATAGCCATTTTGCAAATTAAATCTTGCAGGTGTTTAAAGGAAAAAAAGTAGACAGGTTAATCACAAGATTAACAAGGCAATTGTTACACATTTCTTTTGCACTAGTAGGTTCTGTAATTAAGTCTGAAACTGAGAATCTTCCCCAGGATATATTCAAGTTTAATAAAAAGACCAGTAGTCTAAATAAAATGTAACTCCAAATAATATGATGATACATGCTGTGTATCCAGGGATATAGTATGAAAGTAAAGGAAATGCTTATTATACAATATTCCCCTCGTTGAACATTTGTTACTATCATGATTGTTAGATCTTAATGATATCATCTGCAAATGTTGTTTCTATCTATATAACCTTTTTATTTTTAATTCATCCTTATCTATTATCTACATAGGTTTCTTCCCCCTATAGTCTGTGGAGGAACAGCAACACTGTGATATTGAAGAAGTATTTCCATCTATTCTTGTCTCAAGTTATGGAAAAACTAGAACAAGGAAGCAAACTTTGGTACTCTTAGGAATTTGTGTCTATTACTAAAGTATTGATGCCACTAATCCACAAAGAACACTATAAATTTGGTATCTGAACAAGGAAAGAAAACAATCATTCTTTACATTGCCTGCGTTGGACATCTGTCTTGAATTTTGATTTCTTGCTTGATTTGTGGGCATCAGTTTAGACAACAGGATATTTCCTATGCAGAAGGAAAAAGATCAAACACAGGATATTCGGAAATGACTACTATTTGTGATCTTGTTTGTTACTCTTGTTTTAAGTGGGATAATGGTTACAAGGCATCACTCCCTTAGGAAAGAATATTTTTAAGTGTCTGTTATTGTGCAGAGTAAAACTGGTATTAGTTGGACTAAACACTTCAGCATCTCTTGCAAAACCACTAAGGAGTCTACAACTTTCCAACTCCTAGGCAAATCACTAGGTTAGAAATGTTCTCAAGTTCTTCTCTACTTGTGGCCTCAAGAAGGGGCTGGGAAAAGAATGAGCTATTAGTTCCCTGAAAAGTCTCCAGTGCATCAAGTAATGAGATTGACATCCCATTGTTCGGCTGATGCCCATAGACTATAAAAGTATTTTTCTTACCCATTGTTTCAAACACTTTTGAGTCAGCAATTGAGCCTGATAGGGATAAGGATTCTACGAAATATGATTATGAATTAATACTGTACCCTTCTTAGAGCCAACATCCTGAACTGTGTACGCTAGCAATTAGGTTCCTTAAATGAATACAGCTGTGACTCACAGTTCTAGCAGAAGCATTCTGAAGAAAGCGTACATACTTACAGTAATCCAAACTACTCTTCGAATTAAATTTTAAATTGGTTTAAAACTATAACCTATGTGCCATAAAGGGTTAACTTGGCTTCAGTCCATCCCACCTTACTTCACAGCACCAGGGTTTAGGAGAGAGGGATGTGACATTCTTAACCTACTCCATCAAACAAACATAGAGACCTCTGGAAAAAGGTTTGAGAAGCAAATGAAATTTAAAGAGCCAATTTTCAGTGGGCCTTCATTTTGAGAGCCGGGCTATTTTTGTCCTTGTTTTTAGCAGAAAAGCAGTTCCTGCCTCTATCCCCAAGCATGTGTGACGAGGATAGCAGGGGAAGCACAGGCACAGCTGTCCAAATTACATTCACAAATGCAGGTGTTGCTCAGACACAAAACAGAGGTCAGCTGAATATTGCTCCTAATTAGCTACCTTTTCTACTAGGATTTTTCTTTGTAAAGTTATACGTGCAATTTGGGTTCAACTTAGAGACCATTTTTAGATCCCAGCATGCTATCCACCAAGAAGCGGGCTGTCATTATAAAGCATAATTTACAGCATAGTTAATTTTACATGTTTTTTTAGATTCTACATTATACCTAAGGCAAAATTCTGTTCTGCATACACATTATTCACTGTTTTCCATCCAGTTCTCATTATTTAAAAGTGTAGAATTTAGCCAGAAAATCTTTTAGGTAGGGATGGGAAGAATTCTGCCCTCTTTCTAAGATTAAGAAAGTCCACAGTTTTAATAATGAGGACTAAAGACTTTGTCAAATGATACAAGAACAGAAGTAGCTATTTGCTATTGTCTTCAGTGGGGAACACCCTGGGGCTTATTACAGCAGTTCTTAGAAATGGCAGGATGGAGACTGGTATCTAATACAATCCATTAGGAAACCCAAGCCCTAAATGAAATGACCACAAAATCCTATCAGTTAACAGAAATGCAGCAGCTGTACATGTTTATTGTAACACAATAGGATATTGTTGCAGAGATAACACTCTTCAAATTAAAAAAAAAAAAAAGAATCCAGCAAGCGATGTGACCAGTTTATTTCTCTATTTGAAAAATGAGAATGTCTAGTGAGGCAGAGCTTTGGAATACATAAATAAGCATGAAGATTGCAGAGAAGACAGGTATTGTATGTACACTAATGGGCTGCTGGGATCAGCTCTCAAAGTCACTGGCTAAACTTCAAGCCACTGCGACTCCCAGGTTTTGCAGGATGTTCAAAGAACTACCCCAATAACTCCTTGCAGGTAGTAAAAAGTAATGGTCTTTCTCCCCTTGCTGATTTTACCTACTATAAGTATTCCAAATACTAATTCCTATTTTGGCTCCCAGTTATCTATTTTTCAAAACTGTATGCTGTGGAAGTTTAAATTCAGTTTGACCTTAAACTTTATAATTACAAATATGTACACATTGTATATATGATATATATTATACATATATATATATTATTATGAACTGTTTTTTCAAATTCAATCAGGTGCCTTTCATCAAAGGCTTAAAAAGTTGGATCACTATGCAAAGTGTAACATGTATCACCAGGATTGTGACAAATTCATCTTGCTTGATTTTATTCACTACAGGCAGTCCATCAAGATTCAGACGCATAACCCTTCAGAATCATAGAGAGACAAAAACCCCTGTTCTATAGCCATCTTCTGGGATGGAATGCAAAGTATTTTGTTGTGGTAAGTAAGGCTTTGAAGATGAAAGCACTGGGTCCACTCTTGTGATTGTTACCCCAGTGCTCAGCATTAAAAACGGGAGCCCCAGGGTCTCAGAGATCATTTTAATCCCCCTATATTAAAACAAAACGTGTCTCCCATGCGTTGCTCTAACTACCCTCCTCTGAAGCTTCATTGGCCCCTCCCAAGGGAAAGTGAACTGCTGACTGTCCCAAAAGAATTCCAGACAATTTCCTTACTTGCCTCCCTGTTCCAGTGAAGATTATGAGCCTAATTCTTAGAGACTGCTACTAAAATTCCACCCCGCTGAATTCTGCAGCCTAATTCTTTCGGCATTATGTTTTTTGGCAGAATAATGTGACCCAAATTTGCAGGAGATAATTTGCTGCAACAGTGCTTCTTGCAATGCAGTGAGCGCAAAATTAGCATTTCAGGATTACAAATAACAGATTTATAAAAGTAGTAACTGTTTGCTTCAAAGAAGGACAGATTCTGATCTTGTATAATGGAAATGGAAATGCTTAGCAAAATGTGGATGATTTTATGAATTAAGGAAGATTTACAGATCAATGGAAAATAATCAAGAACTAGCAATTTATTTCAGTAATTGGTGGCAAAATGCAATAGCGGTTCTTAAAAGATTAAGAAATTAGCTATGTGTGTATGTGTGCGCTGATTGTAAAAACATCATGCATTCCATTTCCCATCAATGGTGGCTAATGCTATTCTAAAAGGACATTTTTATATCTGAGATGTCTTAAAACAAAACAAAACAAACAAACAAAGAAACCATAACTATGGCTGTTCCTGTGTTCATCCACCATGCTTCTCACAAACGCTTGGCTGTGTGAGCAAGGTTGGTTCATGTATTCATTATTTCATCTTTTCTCAATATCAATCAACTTTAATGTAAGGTGTCAAGAGAGACTTGACGTTTTTCTTGATTAGAATTTGTGGATCAGATTTTGGAAAGAGCCAGAGCAATATTCGCAATGGGAACAAGTATAAAGCTGAGCGGACTAAAGCTTTCTGGCCATGCTTCTGTGGCTAGTTTCTCAGCCTTGATAAGAAATCTCTACCACTTATCTTTCATGGACCCTAGTCTAGCACTCTACTGCTGGAGAGACACTGTAACTTAGGATACCAGCTGCGACCACCATGTCCTCATCAGATTCATTCACCCTCTCAGAATTCAAACACCAAGACAAGAGAAACTGAAGAGCAGGTTACACATTAGAAGAAGGTTCCTTATTCCAGAAGGTTAAGCATGACAGAGAAAGAGAACAGACAAAACAGAAAGAATAAAAGTACGGGGTGCGCAGTGATTTCGGCTAGAAGCTAAGAGGCGCATGCGCACGGGGTGGTGAGGCCTGCACGGGCCGCCTCTCTCTACGGTGCTCTTACCTTATTTCTCTTGAAGTAGGCTCGTCGGCAGGCCGCAAAGCACTTCTCGCTGCAGAAGCTTTTCACCTCACTTCCCATACTCAGGGAATAGCGCTTGATTCCCACTTTCTGGCACCAGGCACACATTATTTGTACATTTGACACATCATCTTCTATAATAAAAGTATAAGAAAAATGTTCATATCAGAAGCAAACATCCCTTCAAACTTAGACACACCCTGAACCTCACAGAGCTACTTGAGGTCTGATCTTAATTTCAGTACCTCACCACTTTCTGACCTAGTAGATAGCCAGCTCTTGGTGGGAAGACTCAGTGCTTTTTTCTTTTTCTTTTCTTTCTTTTTTTTTTTTTTTGGTTATCTCCTAAGTTTCCAAAAGACATCATTTATTTAAAAACCAGAGCATGACTGCAGAGCCATGAGGATTCCTAGCACTTGGTATCCTGGTACAAATGCTTATTCTGCCTGGTTAAACCAGGCTCAGTACTAATAAAGCTTGTAAAGTGACCCATTTCTTCAAAGGTACTGCTGACAGCCTACAAGATCCACACTGGGTGGGTCGCCCAGCGCTAACCTACAAATGTGATGCCCTCATGTGAACTTGGACAGTCAGGAGCCAGGCTCAATCTTGACCTGTTCCCTATTACTGTTACATGAAAGGGGGTGTTGTTTACTCTTGCAATATAATGGTTCCCGAGTGATACTGTTACTCAAAGAAAGGAAAGATGTGAGTGGCCATCTTCTCACGATGAAAAGGCACCATCCTGGCTCACACAACAGTCAGCTGTGATACAGCCTTCCCGCACTGCTGTCCTCGGGGAGGCGCAGGCCTGATTTAAATTCCCCTCCATGTGATATGGTTCGTGGCCCCTGGATGGAGGAATGGTAATGGGGGTGTCAGCCATGAGGCCTGAGGTCACACATCTGCCCAGATCATTCTCAGCCAGACTGGTGGTCCTTGCAGCTCCTGTAGCACCTGCTACCCATGTCATGGGAATGCTCAGAATAATGTTAGGTGGTATGCAGATATTTTCAATATTTAAACTACTGTATTTCTTTTCCTTTGTAAGAGAAGAAAACAAGTTTTACTAGCACAACAAGCCCAGGATATCACAAATACTACTGCTTAAAACAAAGAAAGGCTTTTAAAGTGAGTCAGTTAATAAAATATATTGAGGAAATCATAGTGCAGGTGGTAAGACGCTGTAACAAAAATGTGATGGTGATATTCAAATGACTGAAGTCTGGGAAACAGTGGTCTGTTTACAGGGAGTGACTGTAGGAGAGACTACAAGTAGAAGTCTAAGAAATATTTTCTTGCTGCCTCCTAGGGGCTTTCACTGTATCTTACGTTTTCTCAGTCTTCCCCATTGACTGTGTGTGTGTGTGTGTGTGTGTGTGTATGACTGATTGCCACTATTAGGCACATCTCTTCCTCCTTTATGAATTTTTTTGTACTAACCCAGACTTATGCTTCAGATATGACTGGTAATCATAAAATCCCCAACAAGCTCTGGTATACTGTTGTCTGATTTCTGAATAAAATCCCCCAAAGACTAATTGCTAAGCAAGGCCTGGTCCATGAGTTGTTGACATATTCATGGTTCATAGAGTCTGTCATGCAATCATTCCATTTCCAGGGAAAAGATTTGGTTTGAGGCAGTGCGGTCATCAGCCTGCAAAATTAGAAGCAAACTAATTTGTAGTGCAGTGATATGGCATTTTTTCCCCCTGAGTGTCATCACTCAGAACTATGTAAAGCATTTTATTTACCTTAATGGAATAAATGTTGTCATTTTAATGATCATTTTTATTTCACAAATTACATGTTGTAATTTATTGTTAATTATCAAATGAGACAGTGTAAAAGGCAACCTTTGATGTTAATCAAACATTTTTGATAAAATAACTTTCTTTAAATGGAGTCATAACATGAATTCAAATGTCATACAATGACTGCATTTAATAATTTATTCTATTCAAAAAAAAGATTTATTTATATTTTGTATGATTTCTAATATGGCATCTGTCTACATACAGACATTTTACATGGTATGAAAAATTAACAAGACTCTATAATTTACCTTAGAGTATGGAGGAGTTTTAAAAATTAAATTAGAAAGACTATATTTAGAAAATAATCATCTATCATTACTAAACTAACTAGCACTAGTAGTTTCTATTTTCCCAATCGATTAGCTGCTTTAAAATCTTAAATTCCTGAAAAAGAATATGATACAGCAGAGCTCTCACAAATGATCCGTTGGCAATAAGCTTGATTCTGGTGAAATCTGTAAGGAAAAAAAGATTTTATGGGGGAAATTATTTGGCCACAGAGTTCAACGAGGAGAACCCACTTCCCAAGGATTCACTTTAGAACATGCATTAGGTTTCCCCTTTCAGTTTCTTCCTTTCAATAGTCTGCTTTGGGGGAAAAAAAATGTAAGTGTTTTAGTCCTAGATCTTTAACTATCATAGACTAAAACTGAGATGACAGAGAGTAGAGAGCAAAGCTATAAGAAGACTGGGCAGCGGGCCTGAGCTCTGGCCTGGCCTGAAGGAATGATGCCTGGGGCAAAAAGGCCACTCACGGGTCTTTCTCACGCTTTACTCCATCATCACCGCACAGACCTACTTGTCTTTTTTTTAGGGGAGGCAAGGGTAGTTTCTTACAACAGAGATAACAAATAAACAAAAAGTAGAATTTTAAAGCAGGTTATTTTTATAAATCATTTGTACTACAAAGTAACAAAACGGGAAGATGAGACAAAAGAAATTGCATACTTTTGTATCTGGCAGTTGGAAAACTCTTAGGATGGTGGTTAGGATCTGCCTTGTTAAATAATTCAGTATCCCCATCCTTTTTTCATAAAATTCTGTTTCATAAAGGCAAACCCTTTAGAAAACTTCCATCAGACACCTCCTTTTCTGTCACCAAACTGCTATCAATAGCTAATGCTCCAAAGAAGAGTCTGATAGAGGGATTATTCCAAAAGTTCAAGAAAACATTTTCAGATATCTCAGATATTCTAGTCTTATAAAAGTCATTTTTATTAATATATTTAAGAAATTAAGAAAGAACTGTGATTATTAAAATTAATTTTGTCAGCTAAAACTTAGCTCAAAATTCTGCCACCAGACATGAGATGGTGCCCCATCTTAAACAATATGACTGCACCCCTAGAAAAGTGAGCTCTTCTTAAGTGCTTAAAGCCAAGGGGATAGGTTCATTTCAACAACCACATCTTTTTTTTTTTTTAATCTGAAACCCAGGAATTGTGTGCATGCTTTATATTAGCAAAATAAAGGGCCCAGCCCTTTAGCTTTTTGAACCTTATCTGCTTTCAAAACTTTTTTATTTAAAAAATATTTCTTCAAACTAGGGAAAAACCTGATTTCTTATATTTAGGCAAAAGGTCCCGGCCATTAGAGATGAGATTACCTCAAAGAAAATTCACGTAACAGATTTTTCCTTACAGCCATTATTATCCTGTGTATTTTTCATAATGAACAATGCAGCAACAAATGCAAAACGCTTACAGCATTAAATCACATTCCCAAATTGAATAGTTTATATAACATAATAAATTTTTCATATGATAATATCATATAAATATGCATCAGTCAAAATATGCATGTTTCAGTTAATCATAAAAAGTTTGTACCACCTCTTTAGGATTGAATTAAGCAAAATATTTAGGGCATTTTCTTTCCAATCTAATGTTCAAAGAGCTATAGAACATTATTCTACGTTACACCCCAGAAGGAGAAGTTTAGATTAATTACTCTGAGATAAAATCAAAATTGTATTTATTTATCATAGTGCAGAGAAGTATGAAGTCAAGCATTTCTGGAATGCCTTGCTGAAGCTGTTTGAGAGATTGCTTTATCTGGTGACTTAAAAATAAGGATGGCCATTCTAGGGGCATTTTAATTGGCTATGAACATGCATACTAGCTTACCTGACCAGAGCCCAAAAAATCAGGAGGGCCTTAACGGACCCCAAGTGATTAAACTGTAGATTTACCACCCCTCTGTAACTTTCATGGGAATCCAAGACTGAGGAAAAAAGTCTGAAAGTATCTGCTGGTGATGTTTCTCTCTTGCAACAGTTCCTAGAATGCACATGTCCAGATAATCATTTCAAGACTTGAATTATATGAGACAAATTGCAAGACAATCTGAAGTGATTCCTGTGTGTTCTCCACGCCATGAGATGAAAGCACAGGTAACACTCTATCAATCTATTTGTTGAAGAAGCTATATTTAAGAACAGAATAAAGACATGGCCTGAAAGGCAGGCAAAAAACTAGGATTAAAGTTTGCTTTCTTTGCAGCCCTTCTTGGAATAATTGAATTCCAAAAACTTTAAGGCAGTCTGATTTAAAAGTCTCTATAGAGACTCTAATTTAAGAGTCCTATAGAAGCTTCTGTACAATTCCCTGTGTTCCAGAAATAAACATAAGGGAGACCCAGAGAAAATCTGGACCACTGAGTCAAAAGGAAAATAATGATAGTTAGCCATTATTTACTATTTAATAGGTGCCAGGCACAGTGCTAAATTCTTTAAATCCATCACTTAATCTTAATCACAGCCACTACCCCGCAGGCAGGCACCAACATTATCCCCATTGTGCAGATGGGGAAAGTGAGGTTTAGAGATTAAGTGATTTGATCCAAATTACACAGCCAGTACATACCAAAGCCAAGATGAAGACCAGGGCACCTGCCTCTAGAGCCCAAGCTCTTGACCACTACACCTTAGAGACCACAGCCTTTCTAAATGTGTGAGATTATACACCATCCACACAGACGTCCCTCCACAAAAAGGACTAAAAGGTGTCACAGACTCTGCTACTTACGCAGCACACTGCTCCATGACACACTAATAGACAAAGAAAATGGAATCCAAAAGGTCAAAAAGTCTTTGAGGAGACAGCTGAAGTGTTAATCGATATTTGTTGACTGATTTTTTAAAAAACAAGTTAAAGGCCCACAGTGCAAGCCTTTATTTCTTTATGACTATGAGACTTGGATTTGCTGCAAACATTCTGTCTGAACTTTGAACAGCAAGTGCCACTTGAACATTAAATGACGAGACAGAACCAATATACCTGGATCTCAGGAAGCAGTCATTGTACTCACAGGCAAGCAATACTCTTCCCAGCTTTTTCTTTTGTAAGGGAGGGCAGTCACAGCAGGACATGGATAAGACTGACTTTCCATGTGGGTGAAGTGGGGAACCACTTACATGTGTAACTTCAAAGATGCCAATAAGAATATCCTCGCTTCAAAAAGTATCCTCAACTGCTCACAAAAATTTAATTCTACCATTAGAGAGTAATTTCCTGGGCTAAATATTTCTTATATCCTATTAAAACACAAATTCCCTGAAAGCAAGAAGGCTCGATATGTATTTGTCTATAATGATTTATGCTTTAAAATGAGTGATTCTTTCTGAAGAACAAGTTTTCATAGAGAGTGAGGAGAAGGGCTAAGGACAGGGCTCCAATGAGAAAAGAGGAGGGCAGAGATGGGAGAGGCTAGGACAAAAGAAGCTTCTGGTCACTACTTTGCTAATGTCTAGCCCTGGGCATATAGGTAGAGCAAGCTGAGGGCTGCCAAGTGAAGGCAGAGTGGACAGAAAAACTACTGTCTGATCATACTGTAGCACAATTTCAGATATTTTCAGAATGACTTTTAGATGTGAATTTAAAGCACAGTAGAAGTTGAAGGAGGTGGGAGGAATGGCATATAGCTAGGGATCTCTAGAAAAGAAAAGCAACAGGCAGATCCACTTATTACAGCTCAAGGGGGTGACTTTTTGTTAAGCAAATGAGGTAACAAATATATACTCCTTTGTGAACCTAAGTCACTATTATTTGAAAGACATTGTGATGGAGTATGGAGAGATGGAGACAGAGGAAACTGGTGAAAGTATTAATACTGCCCCTTCTAGTTGTGTGATGTGGGCAAGTCACTTAAGGGATAGTAATGCCCACCCTAACTCTACCTGTGGTGAGGATCAATCGAGAGAAAGTAGGCACATTCTTCATGTAAATGAGCCTTCCTTAGAATTACTGGCAATTAGAGCCATAAGAAAAGGGTAGGTGTCACAGCAAAGGAAAACATAAACAAGACGAAAAGACAACCCTCAGAACGGGAGAAAATATTTGCAAATGAAGCAACTGACAAAGGATTAATCTCCAAAATTTACAGGCAGCTCATGCAGCTCAATATCAAAAAAACAAACAACCCAATCCAAAAATGGGCAGAAGACCTAAATAGACATTTCTCCAAAGAAGATATACAGATTGCCAACAAACACATGAAAGAATGCTCAACATCACTAATCATTAGAGAAATGCAAATCAAAACTACCATGAGGTATCACCTCACACCAGTCAGAATGGCCATCATCAAAAAATCTACAAACAATAAATGCTGGAGAGGGTGTGGAGAAAAGGGAACCCTCTTGCACTGTTGGTGGGAATGTAAATTGATACAGCCTCTATGGAGAACAGTGTGGAGGTTCCTTAAAAAACTAAAAATAGGACTACCATACAACTCAGCAATCCCACTACTGGGCATATACCCTGAGAAAACCATAATTCAAAAAGAGTCATGTACCACAATGGTCATTGCAGCTCTATTTACAATAGCCAGGACATGGAACCAACCTAAGTGTCCATCGACAGATGAATGGATAAAGAAGATGTGGCACATATATACAATGGAATATTACTCAGCCATAAAAAGAAACGAAATTGAGTTATTTGTAGTGAGGTGGACGGACCTAGAGACTGTCATACAGAGTGAAGTAAGTCAGAAAGAGAAAAACAAATACCGTATGCTAACACATATATATGGAATCTAAAAAAAAAAAAAAAAAAGTGGTTCTGAAGAACCTAGGGGCAGGGCAGGAATAAAGACACAGATGTAGAGAATGGACTTGAGGACACAGGGAGGGGGAAGGGTAAGCTGGGACGAAGTGAGAGAGTGTCATGGACATATATACACTACCAAATGTAAAATAGATAGCTAGTGGGAAGCAGTCGCATGGCACAGGGAGATCAGCTCTGTGCTTTGTGACCACTTAGAGGGGTGGGATAGGGAGGGTGGGAGGGAGACGCAAGAGGGAGGAGATATGGGGATATATGTATATGTATAGCTGATTCACTTTGTTACACAGCAGAAACTAACACACCACTGTAAAGCAATTATACTCCAATAAAGATGTTAAAAAAAAAGGGTAGGTGTCAGCTGTGTGCAATCTGGAGAGGCCCAATGAGCAGGCACCAGTCTCTGCAATCACATCCCCCACCAATGGATGACATCTGTAGACTCACTAACTCTGAATACAAAGAAAAACCCAGTAATTGGTTAAATTTCAATAACTCAGGCTATTTAAGAAGAAAGCCATTAGATTTAATAAAAGCTTCACTTACATTTATTCTTTTTAAAAATTACTTAACTTGAGTTAATAGTTGACAGGGTGTTGCCAAATATATCACTGTACTGCCAGATATTCTGTAATTAATAGATGGGAATTCTTTGTAATTATCACATCAACTATCCACACATGGGTGGATCTTTCTACACACCTGAGAAGTTTGCTCTTTTAAGAAATATAGTAACAACTGAAAATGTCTGCCACCTTGGTAACTGAACTATCAAAAATTGCCAAAGAATAGAGTCTGAATTCATACAGTTTTATTGTACTTATTTCTCATTAAAAGGAGAGATGCAGTTAAATGATAGCAGTTCCATACAATTATGATTCTTTATAGTACCTAAAATTATCCCTATTTTTCTTCTGGAAATAGAATTATTTGAAGTGATTTCAAGATTTTAAATAGTCAACACCCCTCTAAATAAATAGAGTAGTACCTAACCCCAAAATAAAATCTAAATTGCTATATATAAACTAAAATTTGGTTCCAGTATGTAAAAGGAATGAGCACATATTACACAAAATGACAGGAAAATGATGGAATTTAAAATTAATTTTCAATTTTCTAATGGAAGTTTTCTAGCTGATTTTAAATTATTTATATATATGATACATATACATGGGGTGTATATATATGTGTGTGTGTGTGTGTGTATATACATATATATATATACAGGTCACATACACACACTTATTTGTAAAAGATGTGACTTCAA